>NC_062220.1:51880083-53102270 GCF_902686445.1 Sciurus carolinensis
CTCCCTGGTCTCAGTCAGGAGCAAGGAGCATGTTGGAGGTTGTTCCTGGGCTCCCCAAAGACAGAGCCTAAGGCAAAAGTTAAGTATGAGTGCTTCATGGGAAGAGCATCATCCTAAGGAGTAGAGTGAAAGGTACAGGATCAGCAAAGCAGGGAGGAGGATGTACTGTGGAATTAGTCATGACAGTGGGTGACTGCTGCCTGATCCCATGGTGAAGCAGGCCAGAGACCCCCCCGACCCAGAAGACCTTGCTATAATTAGCTTCTCCTCTCATCAGAAATATTTTTACAAAGAGAATCAGCAGGATGTCTGCAGAGGGAATTGTGGTTTGAAACTTCCTCTTTCTTGTGAATGCCAGGTTTGCACATAAAAGGTGTGATAGAGTTAGAGTCTGCAAACTTGTGCCAAAGATATTATCTCTGTTTTCTTGGTAGAAACTTATAAGACCTATTTCTGGCCTAAAAAGCACTTTCTGGGAAATCAAAGAAAAAAAATTACTTTTATGTAGACTCCTCCTGCATGTAAACCTCCAAACCCCTACACCCCCCACACTGGGTATAAAGTTCAAAGAATTTCTAGATTCATTGTCCAGAGGAAAATATTTTAGGCTATATCCCTCCCTGGACCGACTGCAGTCAATAAACCTGCTTCCTGAAAATTGCTCGTGTGTCCAGCCTCTTATGTCCCACTTCAGTGGGATCTCCAGAAAAAACATATAATGTGTCTCAAACCTTGTCTGACAGTTTCCATCAGCTCTTCTCTAAAAACCACCCTATGAAGTCTTTAATTTCTCCTGTATTTCTGGGTTATATATATAAGTCCTGGGCAGGACTGGGGCTATCCAATGGCCTAGTGCATTTCTACTCAAAGACTGATCCACAGATGGAAGACTGTCACTAGCCCATGAAATAAGAAGTACAGAAATTGAGAGTAAGTTTTCAGAAAACGTTATAGCATCTTGACTGAGTAATTTTAGATCTTTTGAATTTGATAGTTAAAGAAAATAATTTGACTTGTCTTTTTGTATGCTTTCTTTTTTCCAGTTCATATTCCTGGCAATTCTTTTTTATTATTATATTTTACAAAGTGTCAGTCAACAGTGGATTGGATTAAAAATGATCTTTTATCAAAGATAGCTGGAAAATTACTTCCTTCATTTAAATAGAAGAAGGTTAGAGGTGAGAGGTGAGAGGTGCATTGTGCAGGTATGAATTACTGTAATACCAGATTTTACTTAGTGATGTTAGTCAGACCCTATGCACAGGTCACTGCAGAGTGGCTGGAACAAATGGACAAAATCCTCAAAAAGTGAGTTTGAGAGAATATAAAGAGACATCTAACAGGTATTGATACTCATGATTTTCTAGATAATCTGTAATAGTAATTCTCATACTTTGGTCTCAAAATGCCTTCATAGTCTTCAAAATTACTAAGGACCCCAAAGAGATATTATTTATGTGGGCTATATCTACTAATACCATCATATTAGAAATAAAATTTAAAAATATTCATTCACAAATTTACTTAACTATAGTAAATACATGGCACACATAATATAGTATTTAATGATTATATTTACAAAACATTAATGATTATGCTTTCTAAAATGAAAATTAGAAGAATGACATTGTTCACATTAATCAAATGTTTTTAGTGTTTGACTTAATAGAAAACAGCAGGATCTTCCTATTTGCTACTGAATTCAGATGTTGTAAAACAAATGTATCCTATATTTATCCAGTGGATACTCCTTAAACCTTTGCCCGGTGCTAGTTGCTAATAGTGCTAATAGTCTAAGTTTCAAAGAAAAAAAATAAATAAATTAAGAACCAAGAAATGGCAATGTGATGTGGTAAGTGTCCTGCTGTAGGCAATGTTCTGAGGAATCAAGGGTAAGTGATCCTTTACTTGTGGGAGGAATTGGGTGTGATTCACGGAAGACTGTCATAATTTAGTGTAACTGCATTTAAGTTTCATATATTTGTTCTTTTTAGAAATACATGACAGTAGAGTATATTTTGACATATTACACATACATGGAGTATAACTTTTATTTAAGTTTTAAGCAGGTAGAAGAGTCACAATGTTGGTGGTGAATGACATGCTATTCACATTTCTCTAGCTTGAGAATGGTGAAGTGAGCCACGAAGAATTTAAGAAATAAAAAAAGGGGTTAAAAAAATCTACTGGAAGGAAGTGCTGAGAAAGATGGTGGAATGGAGCACAAAGGAAAGACAGAATAAGATAACCAGAAAAGCACTACATAAAGGAAGAGCCAGAGCCAGCATGGCTTGATGATGAGGACATTAAGAACACTTTTAAGAGGCTACAGGGATTTTTAAAACTAGGACAAGACAGATGTCATGTATAATTTATTACCTAGAAAACTGTTAGTTAGAGTGGATATAAAATTGTAGGGTAGGAGAGTCAGGTATGGGAAAAAGGTGCCCTAGCAAAAGTTAATGTGCTAAAGCAATATGCTTTCAAAGTCAGTTAGTCAAGATTATGGAGAATAATGTGAGGTAGAGTGGACAGCTGTAGTTAGAATTTATGAGGTTACAAGAAAAAGAAGAGGAAAAGAAAAGCCAGAATTTTTTATTATAGCAAAAAAATTGAAGCTTATATATGTTTGAAAGAATGTAGAGATGATCTGACATGAAGGGCAAAACATTATAGAAAAGAAGAAAGGAAACGAGGTGAAAAGGAACAATTGCCATTGAAGATTGTCACTTTGAAATTTATTTTTACTTTAAAAATTCCATTTTGTCATAATATGAAACTTCCTACTAGGAAATTAATTTTAAATGCTTTTATTATAAAGTAACACATCATTATTAAACATTTAGGAAATATAGGAAAATCAACCATAATTCCACTATTGCAATATTTGATATATGTTTTTCAGTCTTTCTCAGTGTGTGCTTTTCTTTGTTTTGACTTTGGGAAGATGTTGTTAAAACCATCTAATTCTAATCATGTTCTGTTGACCAGAGAGTCATAAATACAAATGCCTTGTAAAATCTTTTTATAAGCAAAAGCTATGAGAGTCAAAGGGAGTTATGCTTATGTTACGTCTCATACCATAACACTAATTGTGTTGATCTTTGTGGAAACCATTTCAAAAATCCATTCTTGGGAAAGGGGTAGTAATGGAGAAAACTGTTACATGCATTTATGAATACATCATACTGATCCCCACTATTGTGTACAACTATAGTGCCCTAAAAAATAAAAAAAATTAGCAGAGTTAAAAAAAAGAAGTTAAGTCTTGAGCAAGTTTAGCTTATTCAAGCAAGGAGAGAGGAATATTCTAGGAGGTATTGGTGGTGTGTGTGGAGTGGGTAGAATGTCTGCAGCATATTTCAGCAGAGTTCATGGATACTTCACGGAAAATCAACAGTGATTTATATATCATCCTTTTATCCTCTCTTCACGACCTTGTTTGATAACAGCTTTTAGATCTATGCTTCCAGAGAAAGAAAGGACAGATCAAAAGTTCATCAACACTCTGATTCAAGAATAAAGAACTGACTCAGGGTGGGTTGGGAATCATCTTTAAGCTTTGATCTCATATTTCAAGAGAACTTTTTATTTTAAAATAGTCACATGCATGTCTGTTCAGCCCTTTACACCCTGCTTTCCCCAGAGAGAACCAGTTACCTTTAACTGTATCCTATATGCACTTTTAAATACTTGTATATTTTTAGACAGTTCCATTTCAGCAGTTTAATTTTTTCCCATGAATAATCATTTTAATTCCTAGTTATATACATATCCTGATGTGGGCAATTCTAGACTGATTCTTATAATGTTTTGTGTATTCCATTTTTAAATCTACTCTATTTAGCACAGCATCAGAATGTACAGGAGCACAATGTGATGTTTAATGAATGATGAAGAGTTTTGGTCTTCTCTTGTGAAAAATATTGATCCCAAATAAATGGCAAAGGAACTTTGTATAATTTTTCTTTCGAACTTCTTAAAAACTGGACTTTGTGTCTGACTTTTCCTGGTCTAGATTTCCAAAAGGGTTTCTCAACCCACAGTTCACACAGAATCACCTGAGCTATGTAAGGGTTGATCATGCAGAATTTTGAGCCATACTCCCTGGTATTCTCATCTTCTAGGTGGGGTATAGTTATCTACATTTTTAGTGAGTGCTTGGAGTATTTATTTAGTAGGTAGTCATAGAACCATGTTTTATTGACATGTTAAACATGGAATTTCAAGAAGACTCAAGCATATTCTAATTAGATCTGCATTTTCCTTATTTGATTAGGGTCTATCTACTTCAGGCAGACATTGTAGAGATGTGATTATAGAAAAAGAACCTATGGCAGCCTTTAGATCAACATTCTACGATGATTTCTAAGACTGTCTTGTCTTAGTTTCATGTACAGAAATTGACAGCTTGTCATATATTATCTTGTCACAAGTAAATCTCCATGACATCAAATCTTATGTAATTAAACTCTTGGCCATTATTTAGAAAATGAAATTCCTTAGCAAGATTTCATTACCAGGGCCTTAGAAAGGAAGGTTAGCTAATTACTTAGAGAAAAGTATCTTTTGCTGGCTGAGAAAGACTGACATGCTCTTGACATATTTGATGTTCATCTTTTAAAACCTGTGATTTGCATCTTGTGGTCACTCTTGGAGTCACATGTCGGGGTCTTAAGCCCCCTTGCTCTTCTCGACCAGTGATAAGGGAAGAGGACACTCCCCAACAAGGTCATACGGGGATAGGTAGGGCCGACTGACCACCCGCTCCCAGCCCTCCAGGCGGAGGACAATCAGACGCATCAGGGAGACAAGTCACAGCAGGAACTCGTTTATTGAGGAAATCACACAGCTTTTATGTAGGGTGGGGGCTAGGCAGGAACCAATCAGTTTAAAGGTCAGCGACACAGGAGGATTCATGCAGGTGAGAGTCCCATAGGACTATATGGCAAGCATGAGCTGATCACGTTCCTGGAACTGTTGTTAACCAATCCCTAACGGTGGCCCGATTTATCGTCATTAACCTTTGAAACTGCCTTTGAGCCTTGATCTTGCTCACTCACGGGGAGTAAGGAGTCAGCCTGAGTTAGTTAACGTGTCATTAGTCCCAACAGTCACCTTCAATACTTCTCTGAGGAAGTGGGCATCTCCAGGACTGCATTTGCTTCCTGGGCTCTCTAAGTGTTGCTGTGATTCTCTGACGTGAGTTCTGAGACACACCCTATCTTGAGTAGCTGCCCTTTTGTGGAAGAAGGTTATTAGATAGGGTCCAGAGGTTCATGACTGAGAAGGGAACGAGGATGAAAGTCTGGCTGCTGAGCTGCCACTTGCAGCATAACTCACTTTGCAACAGAGTGATTAAGATCCCTTGAGTGTCTTTTATACTAAGGTGTAAAAGAATATAGGACAGAAGATCTAAAGCATATTAATGTTATTTGAAACTTGGTAAATAAATCTATTCTTTTTCATGTGACTATAAAAAGAATAAAATTCAATCTCCCATTTCCCAAGAGACAACTAAACCAGCCAATTCCCCAGTCGCTAAACTTTCAAATGGAATAATACTCATAAGCATGTAGAAAAATGGTACTATATATATGAGAGTTTTAATCAGTTATAATTGGGAGACCTAGGAATGATAATAAGCCTCACTGTACTGCTTTTAACTGACTATCAAGTTCTGAGACTTGATAAAGGATAGAGAGTACCACTTACCTTTCATTCCTGGTGTTTCCTTCCGCATGAAGGATCACCACTAATTAGCACATTGCTCTTGGTCTATCTCCATTCACCTCCTCCTTTCATGGAGCAACATTCTAATGAATGTGGGAGCAGAAATTGGGCATACATATCTAACCCTCTTCATTTTCCTCTTCTTAAAGAGCCAGCTGCCTGGCTATATATTTTGGGTCTGCATTTCTGTGCTATAAATTTCCGGTGGACCATCTTTATGGATGGTCTGTGATTACTTAGGGCTTCCTGTGTCTGGATGGGAAGTTTAGTGCTAGGTGCATACTGGGAAGCCTATAGTTGCTGAAATCCTTAATTGTGTTCTACATGGTCTGTTGTAGACCTAAATGTGAGCTACCCAGAGTCATATCAGGAAAGGACTTACTGTACAGCTGTGAAGAGGGTAGTTAGACAAATGTCTCCAGCTGCCTCAGTTCCAAAGAAATTGATGACTTTGCTCAAGAGTATGCCTATTCTAAGGCAGACAACATCATTAGTCACTGAACCAATGATAGGATGACACAGCCTGGTAAAACTCACTCCACAGCTCCCTACCAGGTCTGCCGAGGCTGTTTGGGGTCTGTGTCATGATTTGACCTATTCCTCTTTTTGAACTTGCGTCTTCCTCTTCCTTTGATTCCTTACATACATCTTTTTTTTTTTTTTTAATTTGTTGGCGGGGAGTTACTGGGGATTGAACTCAGGGCACTTGACCCACCTTCCCAGTCCTATTTTCCATTTTATTTAGAGATGGGATCTCACTGAGTTGCTTAACTTCTCACTTTTGCTGAAGCTGGCTTTGAACTTGCGATCCTCCTTCCTCAGCTGGGATTATAGGTGTGCACCCTGCACCCAGCCCTTATGTACATCTTGAACCAAAACTCAGTCTCAATGTCAACCTGTAACATGCCCCTTTTTAAAAATTTTAAACTTTTAAACATCTTTCTGCCTTAATGTTTAGTTTTCTTAGTTGGTTCAGAATTCAAGAAAGGAAACAGTGGGACCATTTCTGGGCTCCCGTAAGCCTTAACAGTGGATATAACACAGTCTAGATGGTAGGGTTCCCTGTGAGTAACTAGCACCCTTGATATACATAGAAAATGAATGTATTTTATCTCTGATAAATAATGACAAATTCTTGTATTGACAAGTAAAATGCCGAAAGAGTCTTATTTTCCGGGGGACGTGAAGTAGAGTTAATCATTATGTAGGTTTCCTAAGAGAGCAAACATGGTCCAGATCACTGAAGAAGAATTAAGTACCCCAATTTCCATTGAAACTACTCATTCATTCTTGGTTTAAAGCTTAAATGATTACCAACACTCTGATTTATAATAAAACAGAGCATTGAGTGAATCCTCAAAATACTGTGAAAAACATTTCTGTAAGGAGCCCCCACTCTTCATGTGCAATGCCATACTAAGGTGGTTCTGGGTTAATAATTGTGAAAAATTAATAATGATTTGCATCAAAAACAGAATAGATGGAACATGAATTTTAAATATAGCATAATGAGTGTTTTAAAGGTGATGGTTACCAAAAGGGGCTGTTTCACATCAGATTTTTCTTTAGTATGTGCTCTGTATTCTCTTTACGATTAAAATTAATCTTAAAACTGGATATTCAAAAGGTTAGGTACAGAGAGTTTTATCTGGAAAGGCCCAACTTTGGGAAACTTACACTTGGAAAAATTGGAGAGAAATCCAATGCACACCTAATAAGACAAATTTAGAATGCAAAAGAATGACAGATGTCACACCTGAAGAGCACTCTTATTTGGCTAGGTTATTGAGTTTGATTAAATCAGTAGTTCTCAATCTTGTGAGAATTTGAAAATGGACTGTATTGAACAAACACAGTGAAAATTGGTCTTGCTGAAAACCAGACTACAATGTTCACTAAAGAACATAAATACCACATTTAGAATAGGACAATGACTAGACCATACCTTAACCACACAATTGACGTATACCCAGTTCTTGTCACTAACAACCTTGTCTTGTGAGTGATCTTTGCTTCCTTATCCAGTGAGCACTGCTGTAAGCTTTCTGCCTCTTGGATGAAGACAATTGAGATACCTAATCACTGAATTTTCTTGATGTCATCGAATCCAGAACCATTCCATTTCCCTAATCCCTCTTTAAAATGATCCAATCATCTCCTCCTTTTGTAAATCCCCTATGGTTCTCCTGGGGTCTTTCTTGCTTCCACAAGCCAAGTAAGCCCTACTTTGCTTGACTAGACACATTTTCTTTGTGGTCTTCATTTGATGGGCTTTGACACTTGGCTGCCCATGAAAATCATTTAGAGAGATTTTAAGTATTTTGAAGTTCAGGTTTCATCATAGACAAATTAAATTAGAATTTCTGGCATTTAGAGATAGGTACTAGACTTTTTTAAACTTCTCAGATTATTTCAATGTGCAGCCAAGGTTGAGAGCCACTGGTTTAAATGATTGTATCAGAGGTGCCCAAGGCATCATATAATTGCTGAGTTACTTGCAGCCCTGTGATTTTAACCCTGATATTGTTTTACAACAACTGCTTGTTGAGGCTTGTGAATTTGTCTTCAACTGCTAAAGGGAGGGAGATTGATGAACTGGAAGAAATGTTTTCATGATGATATTCATGATTAGACTGCAAGGAGGTGAAGTAAGATATTGACAACGTTCATATTTGGGTCTTGGAGTAAAAGGAATGAAGTTATTTGAAAGTCTCTTTCAATGTGATTAAAATGGCAAGAGGCATATGTTCTCTTTTTCATATTACCTTGCTGGACCATCTAAATGTTAATGTTTTGACTTAACTTTCACTTCCTTTAATCTTTTCTTTTAGAACTGATGGTTAAGTACTTAAATATGTTTATTTCTAAGTATTTCTGTTAACAATGTAAATTAATTTCTCCTTCAGGGCAACAGTAATTATGCCATGGAGGCTTAAGGGGGAGCATTTGAAACATTTATATTAATACTCTGTAATATAATGCTTAATGAACTCATGTTTGCCATGTGTGAGGTTTAATGTAGTGGAGAAGAATTGGTGACACAGGCAGAAAAACAAAACAGTCAGTTCTACAAAATAGGCTGCAAGCTAGAACATTGTGATAAAATCAGACAAACTTTAACTTTTTACCTTTTGGTTCTCTCAAGGCTAGAGGATTGGACAATTCTTCGAGTACAAATCAGCTTAGATGACATGCAGCTTCAGACATATGCCCTTTTCTTTGCAGTTCAGATTTAGAATACTTAAGCCAAATATTTAACATTTGGTATTAACCATGATCTAAATTAATATTTGACCACAGGAAATTCTGCCTGTGCAAGGAGGCATTTTTTAGGAACATATTTCAGTCATATACCTGTAATTTCGTGCACTTGTGAACAGATGACCATGTCTATATGAGGAGTTTAGTGGTATGATGAAATGAATCCATGAACAATCTTGTAAACATGATTGTAAACTTTGTTGTTTATACAAGTGCCTGTAATACAATACTACTTTGTAAGTCGAATCAACATTTTTATGATTTTCTTGTTGGTTCTTATGTGTCTATAGTAAGTGTCACTGACGAGGTTTGTCTCTAAGACTGTGAACTTTAATCATTACCTATCTTAGCCTTTTTGTTTCCTCTCTCCAGGACTCAAAGCTCTCAGATTTAGATTCTTCTTGTCCAGAACTAAGAAGAGCCTGTAACCCTGGAAAGTAAGATAGCCTGTTAAACCTGAGTCATTTAAGGAGGTGAGGATAAAAAAAACATCTCAGTGATTCTCAGCCTGAGTTGCATATTAGAATCTACTAGGAAGCCTTTATGAATTGTTAATACTGTTCTTGCCTCTAGTGAATCTGAGTAGTTCATGGGTCAGGGATAGGTCTGTGGCTGAAGGCTTATAGGAGTTCTTTGCACAGGTGTGGCAGCTCCAGGATTCAGGATTGGGGGGCACTTGGCCTTTCCATTTGTGGGGAACATAAATTCCAGTGGAGAGTCCAGAAAATGTGATTCTCAAATTAGCATCCCCACTAACAGGTCTGCCATTCCAGGCATGTCATCCCAACTCTTTGATTTTTAGTTTCCTCATATATAAAGTTAAAAAGTTTAATGATGGTTCACTTTAGAGCTAAGATTCTAGGATTTTAGCTTTTCATTTAAAAAAATCTTTACATATTTCTTGAGTATATGCTTTTTTTAAAAAAAAATCTTCAAATAATTTAGTACATTTGAAAAGAGGTGTTACCAGTGCTAAATTAGTCTAGAAGGTTTAAAATAATTTAATTTTAATTTATAATCAATATTCAAATCAATCCTAACTTTAGTGAAATTAGTTATCTAGCCTTAGAAATGAGATTCTAGATGTAGAAATTTGTGAATTTTATCTCTTCCAAGAATAGTGGGAGTTAAAATAAATGATCACATAATCTGACTGACTGCTCTGTGAGGTATATGATTCTATACTGACAGTTTTTGCAATTACAGATATTCAGCTATAGATGATTTTTAAAGCTGACTTCTTTTTTTGAATCTGGAAATACTTTAAGAAGTTTTAGATCTTATGGTTTTCACTGTAGATAAGGAGTAGAGGAAGATGTTATTTAAGGTATTCTATTAAAACTTATTAAACATTTGTACCAGATTTTTTTTTTCTTTTTAAGCAGTGACTTGAAAAACAGAGAAGAAGCAACTTGACCTTTATTTTTCAGAAGGACGGGATGGGGGTGATAAGTATAGTTCTGCTTTTTCTTGTCAAACAGAAGAAAAAAAACCTTTAAAAATAACCCACCAATTTTCAACCATTATATTTTAAGCCACAGGAGCTTGTGAGTTATCTTTCATCTTGGTTCTATCACATAACCAGAGAAATTACACAGCGTCTCCCAAAGGAGAAGTCTAGCTGGGAAGCAATTCAAGCAAAAATATATTATAGAAATGTGATTGTTCGGTGTGTCATTATGACAGTTATTCATCTTTGCCCCTTCATCTACAGTTTTCTCACTCCTCTCCTCATTTTATCTTTTATATGTCTATGTTTTTCCATAGATGTATGTTGGCAGAGAGTGGTTGAGAGGCAATGACATCTGGGGAAGAATGTTCAAGGAATCTATTGGATTTGAGCATTCCTGAGTATTATCTATAATATCTCTGCACATATATAGTGAATTCGGTTATCCATCCCACCCCCAATCTTTTGATTTGCATGAGTGGAAGGAAATATAACTGTGCTCAGGATTGAAAGAACTTCGATGCTACTAATAACAGTAATACAATAATAATTCACTTTCTAGAAGGAAAGCAGTATTCATTTTGGTCAAGTATCGCCACAGAACAAATATAATATGTAAGATCACTTGTGGGATCATATTTCCTATTTTAAAATTAGCATCCATTTGACACATTAAATGATAACAATACAGAACACTTAAAATCTGCCTTGCGTTGGAAAATTAGGAAACATGTTACTTTACTGCATCAGAAATGATCTTTGACAAGTCATTTCTCCTCATCCCCATTTGTATGCAAATAATTTGTGCACAAATAATTTGTGCTGGGCTCAGCTGTGTGGTTCTGCTGATCTCCTTAGCTTTACTCTGGTGGTTATGTTCTGTTGCTCCAATGGAACTGGATAGTGTAAGATGGTCTTAATGACGTGTCTGACAGTTGAGGCTGGCTCTTATCTGATTGTCGAGAGGTCTCAATGGGATGACACATCCCTCCTCCATGTGGTCTCTTCTTTTCTTCTCTAATGCCTGTATTGACTTGCACGTGGCAGGCTCAAGGCAGCATTCTAAGATGTCAAAAAAAAAAAAAAAAAGCTGTAAAATTTCCCGATGCCTATAATTTGGATTTCCTACACATTGGGTCTGCCCAATTCAGTGGTGGGAAGATAAACATCCATTTCCCAAGATCATTGTTTTTGATTCTTGACTTAAACCTCTGGAATCCTTTTTCAGTAAGAAATGACCCGTGTTTGTAGTTGACTTTTTTCTCAACCTAATTCTCACCAGTAGGAAGCTGGAGGCCCGGAAGTCTCTTTTTATTTTGAGTTACTCAACCTCTTTTTGTACATGCTGGTTTTTCCTAGTACAGTTGTCTCAAAACTTTGTGAATTTCCCATGAATGTTTCCAGGGTTTGCTATGTGCCCACAAAGGCATATCCATAATTCTTTTTGAGACAAATCTCTCTGTATTTGTCAACATGCTGAGGGACAGTGCTCCAAAGTCCTTAGAAGTTCTTTATCTATCCAAGAGATTCTATTAACTCCATTTTAAATATTTCCAAGGTCATAATAAAGGGTTTTATCCCCACACCTTCAAGTTCATATTTGCTTGAGGTGATTTCTGAATTGTGTAATCTTTTGCCAGTAGCAGAGACTAGGGATCTGAAATAGGTTATTTTTCAACTTAGCAACTTCCTCTAAATTCTGCATGTAAAAAAAGTTTCTTCTTTCATTATTTTCTTTTTTCTCATTGCTCTGTTGTATGCAGTTAGAAACACCCAATGTTTTGACTTTGGACATACTGACTAGATTTCCTTAGCCAGTGCAATAAGTTAATTTGGCACATTTTAACCTTCAAGTAAACATGTGATTTTGCCACATAATAATATGATGCAATGCTATCCTACAGTAGTATCTTCTGTCAGGGTTACACTAACAGTTACATTGTTAATTTTCCAGACTCTGTGTACCTCTGGTCCCAAAGCCAATGCTAAATGTTCTGGCTTTGTTGCACTACCCTACTTTTAATGCTAGTTGTAATCAGTAATGATGGCTACATTTAAATGCTTGTAGCATGAATGGGGTTATATGGTTTGAGATGGCCTCACTCACTGACTGGAGGTTGTTGACTTGCTGTTGGTGGGTTGGTTTGGGGGTTTTAGCCAGGTATACAGAGTAGGTCACATGGTTTCTCTGGACTCTGGTCTACTTCCCACAGAAGCAGGTATAACATTCTAAGAGGACAATAGCAGTCACCAAAGGGTTTCTTGAGGTTTAGACTTGAAAGTCACAAACTGTCACTTCCACTCCATTCTATTAATCTACGTAAGTGACAAGGACAGTTCAGAATCAAAGTGTGGAGAATATGTTCTACCTGTTGATGGGATAAACTGCAAAGGCACATTGCAAAGAGATGATGTGCACACAGGAATAGGAGGAATTTTTGTGGCTTTCTGTGCAAACAATCTACCATAAACATTTAAAGGAATATTTTGACTCTATAAGTGAAAATTCTTCTGGATGTTCCACTATTTTTCACAGTTTAAAAAGAAGATTACTCAACAGTGCACACATAAAGAGAAAGTTTTATTCCTTTGAAAGATGAAATATGCAAATAAATGACTCAAGACAGTATAAAAACTGGGTTAGAAATAAATGAGCATGTATTTTACTGTCCATCTTTAGACATGGAAAAGTTAAGAAAAGGTATTTCTCTTTTCCCCAAAAGTTAAGATTTTCCATCTATTCTTTGAAATTGAACCCAGTGCCTCACACATGCTAGGCAAGCGCTTTACCACTGAGCTACAACCCCAGCCTCTGAGTACATATATTTAAAATAGCAGTTCTGGATTTTCCCAGTAATTGTCTTTCTTCCCACTAGCATGACATAATACACTTATTCATTATCTCTTCATTTCTTGGTCTAGGTTTGCATGAAGCCAAACCACCTTCTTGTAGGGTTTCAGGATAAGTATACTATTTACTTTGGAATAATTTAGAATTAAAAACAACTCCATGAGACTTCAAAATAATGATATGGACATTTATGGCTTACTATATGATTTAGTTTTTGTTTCACTCTTGGGAAACATTTGGAATTTGCTTGTTGAGGTTTTTAAGGTAAGGCATTCACTGGTTTAGTGATAACATTGTATTTTTGTAGCTAAAGAGAGGGGGGAAAACTCACTGTTAAGAAATATTTTTGTTTTGGATATACTGCATATCTACTTGGCCCATTCAGCAAGGTAATTCCAAATACTTAATGCTTTGTTCAGGAGACTGGATTGGAAATGAAGAAAGCTTGCAGTTAGAAGAAAGTTTCATAGAAGGCTGAAATAAGAAGGAAAACAAAGTGTAAGGTGAAGCTAAAAATGGGTGATAGGAAGTGGTAAAGATTTTGAATATGGTGTCATGATTATTTCATGGAAATGCTGGGGGTAGGGTAGAGGGGATAAGTATTTTTAATTCATCCTGCTTTGATGATATATATGCTTTAAAAATGTTCTTGGTTTTGAAGATGATTAAAGCAATTACTATTGAACTAAATATCTGATGTTATCTTACACATCTTGGCCTTATCTGTGTTAGTCTTTGTACTAAAAGCCTTCAACTTGGTATCAGAGAAGTGGTAAACTATGTTGAGATGAGAACCTCTGAAAAGTCAGCTGCTATTTTTACTTGGAATACAGGACACTTAATCCTTCATTTTATAACCTTGAATTTTAAGAAAAGTGTTTAAGAAAGGTGAGAGACTAGAAAACTGTAAATTGTAGTATTCTAGCACAAGTAGCATTAAGTAATTGTTGCAGTTCTAGAAATGGTTTATTTGGATCATTTGTTATGTCTGGTGAACTCCATGGAAATCATGAAAGGGATACACTTTTCATTTCCTCACCTTCCATAATGATATTTACTGTTTGCACAACCATCATTCAATTTTCTGAGATGCTCACCACCTTCTCCTGCTGATTAAATTCCTGTTTGGTCTCACTGCCAAGAATGTTGGATTAAATTAACAATTTCTGTTTGCTTTAGTGGGAATGACCTGCATCAACCTTCAACTTGTACAAAATAATAATCTCTTTGGTGATATATTGATCCAGTACTCTTTTTCTTCTTTTAAAGAAATGTGCAGTGAAAATGTTATCTTCAGATTGCTAGAATTTGCAGGCCTGCATTGTTTATTTTAATATGTTGGAGACCTTGATCTTCCACATCTAATATATCTTTTCTCTTTGCAGTTTTTAATGATTCTGGTCCTTCTAAAGGATCACCAAATCTTGATTACTTGAAGGAAAGATTTTAACATGATCTTTTAGTCTATAAAATGTCCCACTTTTGAAAATTATCTACATCAAAGGGCCAATTTAGGAAGATTAAACCTTTCTTTTTCAAAAGTAAATCCAATTTTTATTGAATTGCTTTCTTCTGTTCCTCTTTTATTTGCCTTATAGCTAACAGCTAAAAGGCATTGAGACGTTTTTAAAGAAAATGAATTAAAATTTTTGATATAAGATGATTTGAAAGTATAACAAGATTTTATAAATTTTACATGAAGCTAAGCCATTGCAAGCATTGCAAAATTAAAGTGATATTTTCCAAATTTCAATTAAAAATGAATGGCAATGGTAGAACAAGGAATAGAGAACTGAGGAGAGAGTAGTATATAGAGAGAAATTGATAGTTGCTTGGGGGATTAGTCTATATAGTTCAGAGTTTGTGTATGATTTCAAATATATTAATTATTTCTTCCATTCCCATGTTATAGCTTTTCCAAAGATGAGATAAATGAGAAATAAAGAGATTCAGTAACTTGCTGAAGATCATTTATATACTACACAGGTGAACTGAAGTCTACCTTTTGACACCATGTCAATTTAGTAGTACATTCTCCCTTAACAAAACACTCCATCTTTGAGAAGTAAGCTTTCCAAATTCTCAACCCTCAGTTCTTTCAGCCCAGAAACGTCCAATAATTCTGTTTACCACATGATAACCACATAATAACATAGGTTATTGGGGAAACTTTCAAGAAACCCACAGAGGTTCTTATTTATTATATTTATATTTTAATATAGTTGGAATTGTTCATGTATTTCAGTGAAATTCAACTCTTTGTTGTCAGAGCAAAAGTAAGAAAAAAACAATTAGGGAATTCCACTCACTGGTATGGAACTTGAGAAGGTCCATGCAGAAATGGCCTGACGTGAAAGCTGTGTATCTGTTGCTCCAATATTCTCTTTCTCTCCCCTCAGTGTGAGCAAGTGCAAGCAGCTAACTAACCAGAGTGGGCTTCTTATGGGTGTTTCTTGCAAAATATCACCCTCTCAGCTACTTAATCTTGGCCCAATAAAAGAAATAATGTTTCTAAGTTGGAGGAAAGCCAGATGACTTGGATTGACTGAGCTTATGCATTTGTAGACTGTACCTAATGGGTAATTAAAGGTGTTAGGAGAATAATTTTTTACCTTGTGTGCTGATGGAAGACATATTGTCCTCTTCTGTAGACTCCTTCCTACCTCTTCACTCATTCCTCTATTGTTTCAGTGTACCCTTGAACTGTGATATTCTTGAGTGAGGCACCTTACCCCACAACCCCACAACGTTTTAGTCCTTCCCTCTGAGGTTCCGTCACAGTTTTAGTGAGTTGGAAACAGGTTCTCATCTCTGAAAATATCTACATCTTGTTTTTCTCATCTTGGAGAACTTTTTTGTTAGTCCAGAGAAAGTTCTACCTCTTCCTTTGAGGTGGTTTGTTGGGGTCTTTAGTGTAAGGCAGCTTGGGACCCGCGGTGATAGCCACTGCTGCGCGATCCTGCTGAACTGCCGCCCACTCGCTCGGCTCGCCAATAGTTCCCAGAAAAATGCACCGCAGACACGAGGTCTCATGCAAGAGACTTTATTATGTGAACAACTAACACATCCGCCCAGGGTGAAAAGAAAGGAAAAAAGAGAAAGATTGCCTGTGGCTTCTCCCAGATATTGGAATCTCGCGGGCTGGAAGGAACCAGTAGCGGAGAAGAATACTTGCAAGCTGACTGAGGAACCAATAGCTATTTAGCACATTAGGACGTAACGTGGGAAGCAGGAAAATGGCGGCAGCGTAAGCCGGAAATTCCTGTGACGTAAGAGGCAGGCAGGGCGCAGATTGACAAGTGGTTGGGAGGCGGAGTATTGGCTTTATATTACATTCCCCCATTTTTGATTTTATAAAAAAAAAAATCTTTTTGGTTACATAGATGAAGGTCAGTCTTCTGTAATTACTTCCTGCTGAGTGTGGACGTAGAGATGATTCAGGGGAGAGATCATCGTGGCAGGAAGAGTTGGGGACTTGATAGTTCCTCTGGGGGCACACCTGTAGCCGGGCTCCGATTTCTGTGAGATCCTGATATTTCTGTAATACAAACTGATTAGTTGACATGGAAGTAAAAGACAGGGGGCTCCCCTTTTTCGGCTGGCATTCTATTGGAAAAAAATTCAGTGGTTAGGAAAATTACAAACAGGAATCCAGTCATCATGGCTGGGCGTGGTTGACTGGTGTTTCAGTTGTCTGGTTCCCAATTTCTGGAAAGGGAGAAAGGGTGGAGGGCTTCATGATCTCCAGTCTGAGATGAAGGGGTCCCACAGGAGTAGCTGAGTATCGGTTAGAAGAAACCTGTGGATTAGGAGCTGGAGAGGGGTTAGCATTTGACCAGAGATGAGGGCTATCTTGGAATCCCTGTGGGAGAACTGTCTAGGTTATCTAAGAAGAACCAAGTAAAAGCAAAGAGATTTAGCACTGAAAAGTATGTGGTGGAAGAAGGGATAGAAGAAAGCAGGGTGTACACAATGGGGAAGATGGGGACCACTGCTGAGTTAATGATGTGGAGGTCTTGCACTAAATGGTAAGATCCATTAGGCTTCCTAACAGCCAGGATGGGAGTGTTATAAGGTGAGTTGGCAGGGCGCAGGAAGCCTTTCTGCCTTAAATCCTGGATGATAGATTGAAGTCCTATAAGGCTCCTTTGGGGAAGGGGATATTGGGCTTCTGTTTGAGCTGTAAGGAGAGGAATAGCAGAGGAGTCTTGGCTAAGGCGCATGGTGGGTGAGAAGGAAATAGAGGCACCCAATTTGGTTAGGATGTCCCTTCCCAGAAGGGGAATGGGACATGAAGGAATTATCAAAAGATAATGAGTAAAGCCAATTTGTTCTATATGGCAGCTTATTGGAGGGGTTTGTAAGGGGTTATATGGTTTTCCCTCTACCCCAACAATAGAGGATTTGGCAGGGGAAGTGGGTCCCCAAAATTCCCACAGCAGTGTCTATAAGGAAAGGGATCTGCCTGCCTGCCACCGTAAGGGTCACCTGGGGCTCCTGAGTGGTGATGGTCATTGGGTGCAGAAGTCCCAGGCCCCTTCATTCATCCATTGCCAATCCCAGCAAGTTGCCAGAGGGAGGGGCCAAGGATGACCTGGCATTTCTCTGAGCACCAGGGCAATCCATTGCCCAATGTCCCAGTTGGTGGCATTTTGGACAAGGACTTGGGGGCTGCCAGGGGTTGGGGCAGGCTTGTGCTCAGTGGCCTTCTTGCCTGCACTTGAGGCATGAGCTTGGAGGTCTTCTGGGAGCTTGGGCGCCCCTAGCGGTGGACAGTTGGGCAGGTCTAGCTGGCTGAAAGGTTTTGGCCAGCATTTGGTATTTTAATTTTTTTTTTTTCTTCCCTTCCGTTATAAACCTTGAATGACACTGCTAGAACCTGTGGCTGTGGGGTAAAGGGCCCCCTATCCTAGTGCCTCAATTTAACCTTTATGTTAGGGTAACTTTGGGAAAAGTAATAAGTCATAAGTAGTTGCTGTCCCTCTGGGGTTTCAGGATCCTGGTTAGTGTACCTGAGCATGGCCTCTGTAAGGCAGCTTAGAAATGCTGACGGGTTTTCATCTCTGTCCTGTATTAGTTCCTGAAGTTTGTCATAGTTAATGGGTTTAATAGCAGCCTTTCGTAGACCTGCAAGGATGCAGGTTTGAAACCTATCCTGCTGTAGACAACCAGCCTTGGTATTATAGTTCCATAGGGGCTCCCTATCTGGTACTGCTTCAGCTCCAGTGGTGTGGGTTGGGGTTGATTGATGAATCTCATCTGCATAATTGCACGCCTGTTCCCAAACTCTCCCTCGTTCCTCAGGGTTTAGGGTGTTGGACATGATCATGTAAATGTCATGCCAGGTAAGGTTATAAGACTGGGTAAGGTACTGAAATTCCTTAATGAAGGTTGCAGGGTTGGAGGTGAAGGAACTTAGCTGCTTCTCTATTTGGGACAGATCGGACAGTGAAAAGGGGACATGGACTCTGATTACTCCCTCCACGCCAGCCACCTCCTGTAAAGGAGCTAGGACATGTGCACGAGACTGTGTGGTGGCAAGACTTGGTGGGCTGAGTGGAGGAGTGGAAGGAGAAACAGAATGAGGCAAAGGAGAGGAATGCACAGGAGTTTCTGCAGTAGGAGGCCTGTAAGGAGATGATTCATCAGCTGGATCAAATTCAGAAGAGAAAGAAGGGCTAAAAAAGGGGAGGAGAAACCAAGAGAATGTGTTCAGGTTTTTGAGGAGAGCAGAGATTAGGTTTAGCACGAAAGAAAGGAAAAACACGAAGGGGAAAAGTCTTTTTCCATTCACCAGGTTGCCCACATATGTACTTAATTATAACTAGTATAATTATGCATATAATTATACCTAGTATAAAGTAGAATTTAGGGTGTCATAAATAGACCATTCTGATTTACTATCTGAAGGACAGTTTGGCTGTAATTCAGGGAACAGGTGAAGGTGTTTGAGATTGTTTAATAAACATCTCAGGGGCGAGTTTGCTGGGGTGGAAGTCCTAGATCCCATGGCGAAGACTGAGAAACGCCTAAGTTAGTGATCGGGCGTCCCACGACCACGTGTTAGGCAATGAGAAGGTAGTACACAGGTCTGGTCATCACACAGTACCAGTGTCTACCGGGCAATAGCCGAGAGAGTTTGAGGACCTGGCCAGGATTTCGAGCGCGACGAGAAAATAAGCCTCAAACCCTGAGAGAGAATCTCAGCACCATAAAATCAGGAATCCACCCGGCAAATAAGACTACTATAGGTACCAACTGTAACTTTGAAAGTCGTGGCTGGGGGTACCCCCACACCTCAGCAGCCTTGAGAGCCCTGGATACTCAACAGTCGCTTCTCAGGTCAGCAGAAGTGTGTTTAAGTGGTCTAGGGGACCTGCCTAAGGGGAACTCACCAATTTGGAGTCCGGTGTTGCATGCAGAAAATTGGGCATCTAGGTAAATAGAAGGTGAGCCTGTATCCGCAGGTACTGGGGCATTTGGATGGGATTCCGCTTGCTTAGTTAGCGGAAGGACCCATCCTGAGTTTCGGCACCAGATGTAAGGCAGCTTGGGACCCGCGGAGATAGCCACTGCTGCACGATCCCGCTGAACTGCCGCCAGCTTGCCAATAGTTCCCAGAAAAATGCACCGCAGACACGAGATCTCACGCAAGAGACTTTATTATGTGAACAACTAACACGTCCGCTCAGGGTGAAAAGAAAGGAAAAAAGAGAAAGATTGCCTGTGGCTTCTCCCAGATATTGGAATCTCATGGACTGGAAGGAACCAATAGCGGAGTAGAATACTTGCAAGCTGACTGAGGAACCAATAGCTATTTAGCATATTAGGATGTAACGTGGGAAGCAGGAAAATGGCGGCAGCGTAAGCCGGAAATTCCTGTGACGTAAGAGGCAGGCAGGGTGCAGATTGACAGGTGGTTGGGAGGCGGAGTATTGGCTTTATATTACATTTAGCCCCCTTGCTCTTCTTGACCAGCGACAAGGGAAGGGGACACTCCCCACCAAGGCCATACCGGGAAAGGTAGGGCTGACTGACCGTCTGCACCCAACCCTCCAGGTGGAGGACAATCAGACGCCTCAGGGAGACCAGTCACAGCAGGAACTCGTTTATTGAGGAATTCACACAGCTTTTATGTAGGGTGGAGGCTGGGCGGGAACCAATCAGCTTAAAGGTCAGCAAGGGGGGCGGTTCAAGCAGGTGAGAGTCCCATAGGACTATATGGCAAGCACGAGCTGATCAGGTTCACAGAACTGTTGTTAACCAATCCCTGATGGTGGTCCGATTTATCGTTGTTAACTTTTGAAACCGCCTTTGAGGACTTGATCTTTCTCACTTGCCAGGGAGTAAGGAGTCAGCCTGAGTTAGTTAACGTGTCATTAGTCCCAACAGTGGTTTTTTTTTTGTCTGTACTGGATCCTACTTTTTTCAAGAAATCCAGGCCACACACCTTCCCAGAAACAAAAAAAACACCAGGTCTGCTTTATCTTTGAGGATGGGAAAGGGAGAAAGACAGGGAGGAACAAAAATTCAGATGTCAAAAATTTGCTAAGGTATATTGTCAATTGCAGTGTTTTTCCATTCAAGTTATGGGGTATCCAAAACCAGTATTGTTCTGCTGCTTTTTTTTTTTTTTTCCTTTTGGTACTGGGGATTGAACTCAGGGGCACCTGACCACTGAGCCACATCCCCATCCCTATTTTGCATTTTATTTAGAGGCAGGGTCTCACTGAGTTACTTAGCACCTTGCTTTTTACGGAGACTGGCTTTGAACTCTCGATCCTCCTGTCTCAGCCTCCTGAGCTGCTGGGATTATAAGCATGAGCCATTGTGCCCAGTTTTGTTCTGCTTCTTGTTTGACATCATCTAAGGTGAATAAAAGCATCTTTTATCTTTTAGCCCAAGGGAGTGATGTCCTTAGGTGATATGAATCTGTGGGAAGATCCTGTATAAAATAAAACTGATTCAAAAATCAATCCTAGGAAGATGATGCTGATACTAAAGAATAAGAACTTCAAGTTGTGGCATAGGCTGCTGTAGGAGTTAAGGATGGATTTAGAGATTGTGGCAGGCAAGGGGATAGCTCTTCTTTCATGTCCTTCTGACCTGGTCTAAAACTTCTGTGATATCTTCTTAGCCAACTTATTGACTGGGATGGATTTCAAGTTCTGGATTTGTTTCTGGTTTGTTAAATTTCCAAGAATGATTTATTGCATCTTACTGGCCTTAACAACTTCTCAGTACTTAAGAATAAGAGTTCATATTCATATACTAGGAGAAGGGACTGAGATTCTTAGACTAACATTTTTCTAAGGCCCCATTTATTAGTATTCTTCCACTATCCCTCAGGTTATCTCCAAAAGAATTTCAATCATTCAACCTTTCTATTGTATTTGAACATAGCTCTCGAGCCTATATCCTTTTTTTCTCAAGTGAGTAGTATTTTTCACTGTCATTTTCATTGACACTACATCGATAGCAAAGAAATGATTTCCAAGTGGTTGTGCATAAGTTGAAGTTTCCAATTGATCTTTGCAGTTCTTTTCCTGCAAATCGAGGTTGCAGAGCAAACAAACAAATGAACAAAGAGAATGGTTGTAATACATTGAAGCCGAAAGCAAAAGGAGGTTTCTAATGGGTGCCGTATTCTAAGCAATTGATCTGGGACTGACAGTGGTGAAGGACAGCGTGCCGTAGTCAGGAGTGATGAGGTAACCAGTTCTTACTCAGATAGCACTGTTTTTGTACTTTATTGCTGTCTGTGAGCAATGATAAGGGTTGAGGTGGCCTTCCAGACTAGGCCATGGTATTGGTAGTGATTGCTAGGCCTTGAACAAGCCTTATTATGGGTCGGCTATTCATCTCTTCACAGAGCACTAAAATGCACCTGGACAGTGTCCTGTGATTAATTTTTGGTGAGAGATTTACACATTAAAACAAAACAGAATGAAAAGAAAAGAAAAATTACTCAGTGCGTGAGAATAGCTAAAGGACTGTGGTGCATTTTTGTTTTTCTTGCTTAAATGGAGAGATGTAGTGTCAGAATTTGGAGATGGTGTAATAGACTGTAATGGTTTTGATTTGTGTACACATTATTTTTTCATCTGTTTTGAGATAAGAGCTTTCCATTGGCAATTCAATAAAAGGTCAATGGTGAATGCCAAAAAGCTATTAAATCTCCTGCTCTGGCAATACTAACTGGGATGGTAAGATGAATTCATTGATATTAGACCTTTTTCTTCATTATTTCGTGGTCTTTGCATTCAACATTTTAGTTTCAGCTGTTTCTTTCCTTTTCTTGTGGTAATGATTTCTTTCCTTCCTTCCTTTTTTTTTTTTTTTCTGAATGCTCATTTTCCTTGGGAATGATGTTGCTCATTTCTCAAGAACTAAATTTTACTATTTCTTCTAGTACTTTAATATTGAAAGCAAGAAATCAGTGACTACCTAACGTGTGTGCACTATGTTCCTTGTATTGTCTATATTTTATTTTGTTTTTTGTTTTTTTAAATTTATTTTTAAAAATTTTTACAGACTGCATTTTGATTCATTGTACACAAATGGGGTACAACTTTTGTTTCTATGGTTGTGCACAATGTAAATTCATACCCCTACATACATATTTGTGATTTAATGAATGATATGAGAAGCATTTTTTCCTTTTGAACTCATTTTTTTCTGACTTACTTTTAAATATTTTATATATTTAAGTTGTACCACATGATATTTTGATATACATAATGAAATGATTATTACAAGTAAGCAAGTTAACACATCCATTACCTTGCATTGTTAACTCTTCTTCAAAATGTAAAATTATGATTTTAAATGAGACATTAGATATAAACTACTTCATGAGGTCGGTGGTGACAGACAGAAGAAAACTATTTTTCTCCTTTTTTATTCTTGATAGGGAAACTGGGAACAAATGTTACAAAAGTTTTTCATAATTATAACAAATTCATTGACAAATATAAATTATAACCATCTCCTGATTCTTAGGTCCATGATTTGAGCTCATGTAATTCATAGGAATCTGAGTTTGAAGTGTATAAGCAGCCATATCTCTAGTTATTTCCTGTCTGGAGAGATGGTACAAGATTAATGGGGGTACACAGAGATACCATGGAACCATACAAGTGGAGTCTACGATTTTAAACAGATGGACTCTTCCTCACAATAACAAGTTCAAAATCCCTATCCTGTCTTGGCAGTGTTAGAAAAATGATAATTCTGCAGAGAGGCTATCACTGCCTGTAAAGGATATAACAAGAAGCCCTCAATCCACAAAGTCAGAGACCTTCAACACCACATAGGGTCAATAAACACAAAGGATATAAATTATCTGTTGTGACATCCTTGACTTTCTTCACTCTAATCATTTAAAAAGCATTCTGGTCTGACCTGCTGAAATTCTTCCCTTCCCAGGTTATCCAGGTTATTCCCTTCCCAGGTCCTTTGTCTTTGGTTGTGCCCTGGCCACTGCAGCTCCTTCTGAGAAGGGTGCCCTGAGGCTAGTCCCAGGAATGCCAATGACTGGTGCTGAGAGGAAGAGCCAGTGCTAGGCAACAAGACAGACAGGCAGGGAAGGAGTAATTCCCTTCTGCCTTTCTGTTCCCCTAAGAGCCCCCGCCTGTCTTTTCCTATCAGGCAGCCTCTGACAAGGGACAAAAATAGTTTTCAGGGTCTCAGCTTCAGGGACAAGGAAAAGTACAGAATGGCTGATTTGGAGCTGAGAAGTAATATCTTTATAGTCAGTACAATATTTTGATCATTTAAAAGTATGTCTAAATTTAGAATGTTTGGCTTTAAATAATAGCTTAGAGCTAGAAAAAACCTTTATAAAGGCCCAACAATTTGAGAAAAAATAGATAGGAGGGTGAGGAAACCAATTCTTTTGGGATATACCTTTTACTACTTGCACCAAAATTATGCCTTTTCCAAGAAACTGTGCGCTTAATGCATTCCATGTACTGATTTGACTAACAGTGAAAGTGTTTCTCCCTCTTAGAGTTAACTTATAATGACTCCAAAGACACTAATTCTTATTATCAACCCTAATGTCAAGATCTGGAATAATTTTAATACATTCTATGCAGTAGATAATCACCACAGTAATATTTAGTAGGATTTGTGTTCTCATGGGAGAGAACAAGGACCCTAGACTCCCATTTCTATTATCACCATTCAGGGTTCTACCAACAAACATGTATGGTTCAGTGTTTCCCTAGAAGGCTAATCACACGGTGATTGTCTTACCTCAGCATTCTTATAATGTCAAATCAGTATGGCATATATCAGAAGTGACCCTAATTGGGAGAAATCTCAGAGGAACAGAGTATGTGTATGGCATTTTCCTATATAAGAATACCATTTTTGTGTGTGATAACCCTCTTTCTACATGCTGCTTCTTACACCATCAGCTTTTAGTGGGATGAGAGCAGGAGCAGGGGAAGAAGCAGGAGCAGGAGCAGGAGCAGGAAAAGGACCTACAGGAACTTGATTGCCTTCCGTGCTGATTGCATGAATCATATTGGACTGTCATGTCAAATATCAAAGACTCGGTGGATTAAACAACAGAAATTAATTTTATCACGTTTCTGGAGGCTGGAACTTCCAGACCGTGGTGCCAGCATAACTGGCTTCTGTTGAGGACTTTCTGCCTGGCTTTCAGATATTTACCTTCTCATGTCCCCACATGGCCTTTCCTTTTTATGGGAAAGAGAGAGAGAGGAGACAGAGAGAGAGAGAGAGAGAGAGAGAGAGAGAGAGAGAGAGAGGAGAGAGAGAGAGAGAGAGAGAGAGAGAATATGAGAATGCACATGCGCACTCTGACTCTGGTGTGCAGATCGGTGCTTTATCCTTATGCCCCCATTTAATGTTAATTATTTCCTTAGAGGCCCCATCCCTAAGTAAAATCACACTGAAGGTCAAGGCTTCCACATATGAATCTGGGGGCATTCAGAAAATAACATGAGCATTCAGAAAATAACACTGGTGAGTTCTACTTCTTTGATATTCTCAGCCCAAGTATTGGTAACTCAGGTCTTTCATTTTAAAGGTTAAGAGAAACACTTTAAAGTATCTAGAGGTCTAATGATAAAAGTCATATCCCCTAGAGTTAATTTCTCTACTGATAGCTATGATATCTGCTCTTAATCTTTTTCTGGTATAGTCTAATTTTCTTGTAATTCTTATAACTGAATTTAAGTGAAACTGAAAAGGTAAATCCATTTTTAGTCATATAATATTTTCTGAGTGCATGGCATAATTTTACATAAAACATTTCCAGCTTAGAATTTTAAAAGACACTTCTATTTTTATTAAATATCACATTAATATTTAGTAAATTAGACATAGCTAATGTTTAGTAAGTTAAACATGAATATTTAAATAACAATAATTTTATTTTAAATAAAATTAAATATCAAAAGTAAGCTTAAATATTGATTAAATATTAAACAAATTAACAAATATTAGTTTCTTTTTGGGTGCTAGTAAACAAGTGGACATTTACAAGGAGTCCAGGAGAATATTATGTGTCTACAGGCATTTTTAAAAACTATTACTTGATGTTTTATAGTCACAGAACTGTGTGTGCTTTGTGAAGGTACATCAGCTCTATTCCAGAGTTGTGGGAAGCTACATATCAACATTTTTATCTACCTACCACACTCTTGTGAAGAAATTATTGAGTGGAACATAACAATGTATTCTAAACCTTATTTGAACATTCTTTTGGTACTTGGTCTGTTTTTTGGGGCATAAATTCAAATTGCTTGCTGTGATTTTACTTGTGAGGCTTATAAGGATGCCTGGAGGTTATTTAACACATGGCATAAATGAACTATACTGTAAATAAGTGCAGTAAAATGCCTTATTTTCTATTCCCAGTTGGGAAAATCAAATTGATTTCTGGAGAGTCTAAGTAAGAACCAGAGAATTCCAAATACATACTTTAATCATATAGCATCCTATTATTTTTCTAAGAAAAAAAGAAGTTTCTAAAGTCTCCATAGAGTTGAATATCATAACTTTCAAAACGCCATGTTTTTCCAGAGATTGAAACCAAGAATTTAACTTTCAAAGTTAGTAAAAGTTAGAAAAGTAAAGTGTTATTTAATAAATTTGGTAAAATGAAATACATGAGACAAGTTATATGGCAGAGACTATGCTGGGCAGTGGGGATTAATAAAGAATGAATAAAATAATTGCCAGGTATTTATAACATAGGAGGTATGGATATGTCCATAAATATTAAAACGTGTCATAATGTTTTAGTGCTGTCAGAAGAGTATACTTGGTGAAGAACGGAGGTGATACAGTGGAGAAAATGATTAACCAAGGATTTTGGGGAGTGGAAGGACCTAAAAAAGACTTGAGAGAAGATATGAAGCCTGATCAAGGGACTCCTAGATATTATCTACCTACACTCAGCATGCATTTCCTCTTCTTTAATGTTCCTACATCTTTACATAGGTTGGAAGGCTGAAAACTAATGAGATGCTTTAGTACAAAATTTGCAAGGCAAGAGGGGTGGTGGAGTTTATTTTTTCTTTAGTGGTAATGGCATCTAATGTATAGACCCAGAAAACAAGGTGTTTTGCAGTGATAAGACTCCTCAGTTCAATACTAGGTCACCATCCTCGGCTTCAGTGGCAAGCGTGATAGGTAGCATTTCCTGAAACACTTTGGCTTCTGGTTCTCAGCAGTAGTTCCCAATTTCTGGATCACAGTTGCAATGTTATGACCTAAAAACTTATTGGTGTTCCCAACTTGTGCTCTTCTAGTTCTTTCAACAGTTTTGTTGGCACTTCATGCCCTACATTAAATGCCTTTCTGTCTGACATACCCAGAGTGGCTTCTATCTCCTACATTAATCCTGACTGGTACAAAGGGTTTGGAAGATGAATAGGAGTTCACCAAAAGGACAAAGGAAGAAAGGCACCTACTCTTCAAAGCAAATAGAATGAGCAAATTAATAGGGGGTAAAAAACTCTAGGATGTGCTAAAATAAATCAAAGTAGGTCATTATTACTAGAATGTAAGGATGTAAGATAGGAAATGAGGTTGGCACATCAGAAATAAAGGAGATTATGAACTGAGTTGTCTGCTTTTGTCAAGTTGGCATTAGGTAGTTGTTGAGGTAATTTCAACCAAGGAATGGTGCTAATAAGGCTGAATTTTCTTGTAGTTCATTCTCTTGACTCCATGGAGGATGAACTGGGAGAAAGAGGTTCAGAAAGAGAAGTTCAGACAAGCATGTGGCAGAAGCCATCACCACAGAAAGAAAATTCCATTCAGGTTTAGGTCTTTGAATTAAATCATTGCTTTTTATTTTCATCATAGAAAATGTTCTTCAAACCATGCATTGGTTGTTTTGTTTTTAAATAGGTTTTCATCTGTTTTAGTCAGTTTTTTGCTGCTATGACTAAAAGACCTGACAAGAACAATTTTAGAGCAGGAAAAGTTTATTTGGGGGCTCACAGTTTCAGAGGTCTCAGTTCATAGACAGCTGACTTCATTTCTCAGGTCTTCAGGTGAGGCTGAACATCATGGCAGAAGGGTGTGGCTGATGAAAGCAATTGGAAGCTTCGCTCCAGGAAGTGCAGAGAGACTAAGCTCGGCTCACCAAATATAAACCACAAAGGCCTGCCCGCAGTGACTCCTGTCCTCCAGCCACACCCTACCAGCCTGCAGTTACCTCTCAGTTAATCCCTGAGGGGATTAATTCTGTGATTGGGCTAAGGCTCTCATAACCTAGTCATTTCACCTCTAAGCCTTCTTGCATTGTCTCATATATGAACTTTTGAGGGATATCTCACATCTAAACCATAACACCATCTTAGATAGAATGAAGACTTCAGAAGAATTTTCTCTTTTATGCTCGGAATATTCATTTCCTTTCTTTATTAACCTAAAGAATCTCCAGTCTCATTTATTTTAGATTTTTCTGGGAAAATAGGAGGAAAAAGAGTTGGTGAACTTTATAGAAAGGAAAGAGTTTGGTCTATCCTTGACATGTGCCTCAATTTAAAAAAATTATTTTTAAAGCGTAAATGAATTTATCCCCAACTATTCTTTGTGTCAATTGCTATAACACAAGGGGAAAGAATGTGAAAATGGCAAAAGAAGTGGAGACGTTGGGGAAGATTGCATTTGGCAAGAAGAACCAGGGTTGGTGTCATTGGTCCCAGGCTTACAAAACTGCTGCCAAGCTGTTGCAGAAACTGAGATGATGGCTTCTTTTGCTCACTCTACAGTGTTTTCACATGGTACTCTTAGAAACCAGCCTCTGGCTTCCTGTCTAGCCCAAGAGAACCCCAGCAAACAACAAAGAACACTAGCATGCCTAATGTTTGCAAAAAAGTAGAGAAATTATGTGTACCTTTATAAAGGCAAATAAAAGCAAAAGAGCCACTTTTTCCTTTTTATGTAGTCAGAATCTAAAGTGATTCAAATTTCTAAATAGAAGTCAGTAGGAGATGGTTTACATTTGGGTAGGTTTCCTCTGCACCCTTGCCAAAGACCTTAGAGACTTTCTAAGATAATCATTCTTAAGAAAGAGTATATTAACCACTATGGGACATAACACAAAATATTTTAAATTACTAACTCAACCATAAATAGGTTCAAAAACAGTTATTGTGTAGTGGGGTTCTGCTTTTAATTTTCAATCCTTTCTAAGGAAGGCTCGGAACCCATTAAACCACATTATCCCCTTTCTCATCATTCTAGGTTTTTCAATCAGGGTTCTCTGTGGATTGTGTCAATTTCTGGTAGAATGCTTATTTATCAGAGCATTGAATATTGAGGGTAAAGTTTTTGATCTCATTGATAAAGTTGAGGAAGTCTCAAATTAATCAATGTAAAATTTTTGCTGTCTTTTTAAAAATATTTGTTAGCTGTAGGTGGACACAATACTTTTATTTTTATGTGGTGCTGAGAATTGAATCCAGGGCCTCATACGTGCTAGGCAAGTGCTCTACCTCTGAGCCACAACCCCAGCCCTTTTGTTCTATGTTAGTTAACTGCACTGATCCAGGCATTTTGGGACTGCAGGATTTCAGTCTCTTTCATGATGCTTCTTGAGAAATGTCAACTTCCAGGGGAATGATTTCCTTTCACATTGGAGCTCACTGGATACATACTTTCCTTCTCTCTGTTCTGTGACCTCAGATCTTTGAAATCCCTGAATCACTCTCTCATTATCTACAGTAGTGAGAGCGATGTTATAGCTCCTGGATATTTAGAAGAGAAAATCTTCAAAGCTGAGATGACCCTCTTCCAATAGGACTTGCTCTCTTCATAATGGCAAAGCTATGGGTTTTATAATTCATATGTCAGTTTATCAATAAGTTCCAAACTGTAGCAACTCAGAGGTTGCTGTTTAAATATTTCAAGGGTACTTCTGAGCAGGCCATAACCCTTTGTGCCAATAATTCACGATTCCCAAATCATCCCACTTTATTTTCTCCCTGCCTGAGCACACAGTTCTCTTTGCCTGGAGTGCCTCTTTTCAACCTCATTTCTTACTCGTCATTCTGCTACCATACTTTGAAATCAAGTTTAAATGTCTCTATGTCAGTGAGGCCTCTTCTAGTAACTCTGGATGTAAGTGATCTTGTCCTCTTTTCCAATCCATACCCTTTAATTTTACTATATGGGTAATACCTAAACCTTAATTTTTGGTTACTTGCCTTATCACCCTTATTATTTCATATAAATACATCTGATTTTACCTCTAAAAAGATTTGAAGGAGAGTTTGCTCTAATTGGATATAGGCTCCTAAGAACAAGGTATTTTATATGATTATATTAATTTCATAACAGACAAATCCCAAAATTGAAGTAGTTGAAAACAACCAAAATTGATTCTCTCTCTTACAACACTTCACTAAAGTTTCCAGCAGGTGATCTTCCACATGGTGATGTAGGGACCCAGGCTCTTTCCTCCTTAGGGCACTGCCATCGTCAACATATGACTTCCAAAAGAGAGTGGACAAAGCACAATTGCTTCTTATCCATGTGGGCCCAGACAGGATCACCTCTCTTCTGCTTACATTTGACAGCCACCTGGTCACATCTACATGTAAAGAAAGATCAGGAATTTGGCTTCTGAAGGAAGGCCCTTGGCACTATGGGATAGGGACACAGACCTTTCTTGAACAGGTAGCTAATATAATGAAGCAGGCTGACATGGGTCTCTACCTATCCCACAGAGGTGCTTGACACATGTTTATAATGAATGAATGAATGAATGAGCACTGGATGCCAGGTCAAAGGTAAAGGCAATTAGAAGGGAAGGGACACAGGTTAGCATATTTTGTGGCTAATGTATATAATTGTTCACAAGCTTAGGTGGGTGGGAGAGAAGCCATTTGTTCTGAGGGAGAAATCATAAGTTGGAGTCTTTTCTATGCTCCTTCACTCCTTCCCTGACCCAAAGGTCACAGCGTATCATATAGAAAGCCTATAGAAATAGTGACTACGCTTATGAAAAAAATCATCTTTTTAAAGTACATATTATCTTCTAATCTCCTCAACAGTAATTTATTTGTTCTGAGAACATTCTAAAAGGAATGTTTCTATTTTGAAAAATAATTGTTCTCCTTGTTGGACAAACATCCATTTGTTCAGTTATTCTGTCACCTTGGGTAAGACTCAGATATTTAGTAGACAGGGTCAGAGTCACTTAATTTCTGAGGGAATGAATTTTTCCATAGGAAGAGATTCATTGGCGCACTGCTTTTGCTGTTTTTTCCTATCAAGAGGTAATAGATAAGGTATCTATTCAAAAGTGTATAATGTTACAAAGTGACAAGATGTCAAATGCATAGAGGAGGAAAGAACATCCCTTAACGCAACATATTTTTCAGAAGCCTCTAGCATCTTTTAAATTGTACTACTGAACAAAATTGATAGCTGTTAAAAGAAAATCAAGGCTTCAGTCATGGTATGTTTAGAATCTGCAAGTAAAACAAAATACTTTAAATCTGAACTTCCACTTCATTTTATATGTGTGTTTACTCAGGAATTGTTATGCCTTATCACTTTTATTGTTCTTTTATCACAGCTGTGTGAAAAATTACAGTTGGTGCTGTGTTCATGTTTTTACTAAAATGCATTTTATTTCATGCTATGAAGCAGATTGCTAACGTTTGCTACTTTTATTATTACTGCTGCTTGGCTCCCTCCACTCCAGTTAAGGTTGTGTCAGTATTTCTATGAAAAAATAATTCTTTTTATTTATGTATTTGTTTTTATTCTACAATTACTTTAGCTAAGCAGAGGTGAATCTCAGAAGAACTCACGCTAAGTTAAAAAATTGGACAAATAAAATCTAAGCACCAAACACTGGTTATAAATCCCACGTGACAAATATTGCATCTAAAATGGAGGTAAAGTTCAAAGAGGATGATTTTCATAGGATTCAATAAGAAGGGACCTTTAAATTTCTACTCAACCTCTCAGTTTCTTGAAACACAGATGGAAACTATTGTACTCTAGATTTTAAGAAGTCAAATGAATTGCTAGAAAAACGGTGGAATGAAGCAGACCTCATTACCCTATGTACATGTATGATTACATGAGTTGTGTGAATCTGTATTGTGCACAACCATAGAAATGAAAAGATGCACCCCATTTGTGTACAATAAATTCAAATTCAGTCTGTAAAAATAAAAAAAAAATACAAAAGAAAGTTTACTGTGGCTCTCATATGTGGAAGCTAGAGAGGAAAAAGGAAAAGTGGGAGAGTTCTCATGAAAATGAAAGTGAGATCAGTAGAATGGAGGAAAGGGACAGGGGAGGAGGTGGGGGAGGCATGAAGTGCTGGGGAGTGATATTCATGATATTATATTGTGTTATTGTGTGCATGTACAAATATGTAACAACAAATCCCACCACCATGTGAAACTATAATGCAACAACACAACCACGTGGAAAAAAAAATAAAGTATGCTGTAGCTTGAAACTTAGTGTACAGATCTTCACCTGGAAACATATTATAAAACTTAAAGTGAGGGTTTTCTAGTTGGGTAATACACTTTGGATGGGGAATCGAGTCTTCCTTCTCACCTGTGTAGTTTAGGAGGTATGCTGCTCAGTAGCACCAGAGTAAAGACTACTGTCAATGCTTAGGATCATCATTTTAACTTCTACATTTGGTATGGAAAGGGTAGATGCTGTTTTTCTTTGGCAAGTCACCCTACTGGTAAAATAACTGGTTAATGTAATCCAACAAACGTAAACATTTTATAATTTCAGATTTGAAAATAATTTGTCTTTGGTAATAATATTCCACTCATGCATAGTATGGATAGGCACATGCTAGTGAACATGAGAAAATGTCCCCTGACTCAATGGGCTAGGATGTGTGAAAATCACCGGGAAAATGTCCAGATAGCTTTGTCCATATTCTACTTCCTGTCTTTCTCTTCAACTAAATTCTCTAATTTTTTTAAGCACAAGGACATAGAAAAGAGTATGGAGTGGGTAAGGATTATGTGTCACTCAAGTTCTTTAACTTTTTCTGACCCTCTGGGGGGCCTGGTAAGGAATAGGAATAGGAAAAAGAAAAAGCAGAGTAGAAACCCTGGGATTGGGGCTCAGATATCTTCTGCAGGTTCTGCTTTCACAGTCATGAAGTCTCAAGCTGCTGTTGTCTCTACCTGCATGCCACATACCTGCCATCAATCATTTTGATACCTATTTGTTGTCTTGGCTGGCCCAGTGACAGCACATCCTATGCATTCCTTAACAGTATGGGATACTGTATTGCTACCCTGACATCGCTGAAACATAGAGCAGAATTTTAAACCAGAGTCCTGGGTTGTCTGAGCAGCGTTATCTCCAAAGCTAAGGCAGGCTGTGCAATTAGAAACACTCCCCTCTTCTGCCGTATCAACAGTGCAATTATTCCATTATTAAACATGTCTTGGGAACCAAAATAAGACTGGCCAGTGAAAATGTGTATCACATATAAGAAATTTTGGGAATCTGTGGTTGTTTATACCCATTGTGGTTTGAAGTCTAAAGTGATAAACATTTCAGAGCATTAGAGGATAGTCTAATAACTGTGATCAAACAGAACAGTCAGTTGGGGACACTTGTGGCACAAATTCAATTGTTTTGTAAGGCAAGAAGAAGTAATGCAGCCTAAGGCCATTTAGGAAAAGCACTGTAGCAAATACAGATAACTGAAGAAATCATCACAGAGGCATGAAACACCTTAATTTACATGGGAAGAAGGGGGAAGAAATTCTGTTTGCATTTCCAGCCCACCTCTCTGAGATTTACTTGCATCTACACAGAAAACACATTGCATATGAGATTTTCTCTGCAGATTAGGGAGGGAAATTATGCCCTCAGCCTCTAGGCTGTGAGCTGAACATTTACAAATAGATGCATCTGGGCTGTTTTGGAAGAAGTTACCCTCAACACTGTCCAAGGAGACAGAGAGAAGCCCATCTGTGTATAAAAGCCAGAATTGGGCTGCTTTTGCTTTTGTTGTTGTAAAAATCCATTCTGTTCAAATCCCAGCTAATGAAAATGTGCGTCTGTAAATAAAAAATAAATCGAGGGAATGTATTAATCCTGCTGCTGCTGTCCACTTCACTTTCCTTATAAAAAATAACTCAATTTTCTGGTCTGAATGTCTGTGTTATTTAGCAATGTAGTGGCAATTTGAGGGGGGACAAAGTAAGTATTGAAATCTATTTATGTATAACAACCTTGGCAATAAAAGCAGCTATGCGGTAACTATATAGTCATTTGCTTTTGTGGATACTTGAGGTTCAGGGTCTGACCTAGAAATCCATTACCTGACTGTTTAAATTGCTACTTTATTTGCCTAGCTATTAATTAATTTGTCTCTCTAACCTAGGACTGGCACCATGCATAGGTCAGCTAGGCAACTTTCCATGTTTTATAATTAGAGATGACTGGAAAGGGCCCCTGGCCAAAATTTTTTTCCCACTTGCATTCCATGGTGAATAAAATATTTGTCTTATAAATTGTGTAGGCATTTTCTCTGGGAAAGATATATTAGCTAAAATTATATAAAAATTTATCTCATCGATCATAACCATTATAACTAGAAAGGAGGTAGGACCTCAAGGAAAGAGGAAATAAAATCTTTAATTTCTGTTGAAGCAGGGGGAAAATCTGAGAACAGTGATATCTTTGAAAGATCATTTCCCCTCGATGGTTGAAATGTTTGCAGATCCTGGCATATATCCCAGGATGACCTGGAATAAGGGTAAAGATGAATGCAGCTTATTCAGAGTAATTTTATCCTAAGGAGAGAAGAAATTCACAGATAGGATGACTCTAGTACAGCTAAAGTAAGCATGAGGAGCCTTATTAAGACTCTTAAATCAGTGACATAATTCTAGAACAAGTCAGAGATTGTGAGTTTTACAGATCAACAAAAATAAGTGCAATTTTATAGTTCCTCAACTTTTAAAAAACTTTTGACCATTTATTTGTATATTAGTCTTTGTTTGTGCTAGTCATTCTAACAGACTCTCTTAATAGGCAGGATTCTGCCTTTTAACCCTCAGAGACAAATCTGAGGGGAACGTGTTGACTAGGTCTTCTCATTTTCCAAGATGTAGACTTAGGATCTTTTGTTCTGTTAGTCCACCTTTGGTTTGACTAGTACTAGCAGAAACCCATCGAAGAGGAAGACTCTAGAACTCAACAGGCAGCTCGTGTCACAGGAGCCGTCTGTTTTCATTTCCTTGTTTTTTTTTTAATATCTTCAAAGTAATCAGCAAGCCTCTTATAGAAATGGCTCTTATAACAGGCAATTGTAATCCTCATGGCTTGGAGAGTTTGTTCTGGGGAAATTTTGGAGTGTTTAGAGAAAAGTCAAGGGTTTCTCTTAGCATCTCTCCTCTTAATCCCTTTACTTACAATTTCAGATTTCCCTGGGGATATTTTTGATAAAGGAAGTGCATTAACTTCCTTGTGCAAAATTGCTGCCTTGTTCCTTGCTCTCTCATTTTTCACAGTGGCCGCAGCTGAAATATTTTTTCTTCTCTGTTAAGCCTGATTGTACTCACCATGCCCATCGCTCCCTGGAACAATGAGATTGATGGCAGTGTTTTGTGTTCACCTGACTGTTCCTACCACCTCTACCAATCCATTTTCATTTTTATGTCTTTCATGAAAGGCAAGCAGAGGAAATCAAATAAACTTGCATAAATCCATTTTGCAGTAATCAGCTGATTATTCTCAGTCTGAAGGGTGGCAACTAGACAAGAGCAGGCAACTGGATGAAGTCCAGGGTGGATTTTGATATGTCCAGTAGTTTCTGTGGTTATTCCCCTAGATTTTATTTGATAATGGTAATTAAATTTTAGATGGGTACTTTGGATGATTGATTGCATTATTTTTCCTCATAAGGAAAAAGCAATTGGTATAAAATGGACTTATGATTAATTGTGCCGTTTTCTTTTCAAAGATGGGGAAAATATCCTTAAGTAAGCAGAGACATTTCCCCTATCATGCTCTTGTACTAAAATGCTAATGTTGACAGGCATTCAGTTACCTTAACTATTGAGAACAAAAATTGTGCTGGAGTCTTCTTGGATAGGCAGGATGATCCTTGTTCATCATCTGTTTGTCTTTTCTACTAATCAGAAACTCATTATATGCCCAGTTTTACACCTTGAACATTGAGAGATGTCACAAAACTTTTTAGCGTTTTTAGAAAACAGAACCTGGGTAAAGCTTAGGTACTGATACTTTCCTGGTAAATCCAATCCCTAGACTGTGAGAATGAGCAAGAAGATAAACTGGGTAAAGAAAGAAGAAAGCAAACATAAGGTGGTACTTTACTAAGTGGTTATTTAACAAAAGTGCAAAGGTAGTCTGGTCATGCAAGAAGTCAGGATGTTTAAAAGCATCTTGGTCCCAAATGCATTGACTATGTAGGGAGGCATGCAAAGCGAACTTACCTACTGGCTTCCCCCAAACTCCAGTCTCTCAGTGATCAAAGGAAACTCTGAGGAGTTGACAGTCCCATATTTTGGTGTCACTACATTGTGTAGCTGGGAAAGCAGATTCCATGTCCTGTAGCTGGGTACTTCATTACGAATTAGGGAGCAGTGGGAAGAGACAGAGATGACAGGTTTTGGCAATGCACTGGGTTAACCACACAGCTCTCTGGGTCTCTGAGTTGGTCAGTGAGATAGTGGGTACAATGGAACAGACTGAGGGCCCCAAGGCAGGTGAGAGGAAGAGAATCTGAGGCTGTACATTTGATGTACTAGTATGAGCAGTATTCCATCCTCAGTAGCTATTCTTTGTAATATACTCTGAAAAAAATGTTATTGCCTTCTTCTATTAATGATTACTTTGCATATTCATTTCTCTTGTAGTTTTTTTAAAATCTATTTTTTGGTGGGAAAAAAATTCTTTTCTTCTTCAGATCTTTCAGAAGTTAAGAAATATGCCACAGCTGGAAGAAAGGCCACCACTTGATTTAAAAAGTACCAAGTTAGAAGATCCTTGTCAATAAAGCTTAAAGTATTTTTTTCAACCTTCAATAAAGATATAGGTAATTATATTGAATTGATATGTGATTGGACAGCAAGTATAAATGAAGTCCAGGGTGGACTTCAATAATCTGATCATTCGTAATTACTACAAGTGCTTTGATGTCTTCTAGGAACTAGAAAGTTTGAGAATAATTTTCCAAATAATATGGGAATTAGAGCAATTGGCAATAAGCCCTATGTGAGTCAGGTTTCTACCACTGTAACAGTAAACCTGAGGTCATCTGCTTATAAAGGGAAATGATTTATTTTGGCTCAGAGTTTTTGAGAACTTTAAGTCCATGATTGGTTGGCTCTGTGGCTTTGGACCTGTGGTTAGACAGCACATCATGGTGGGAATGTGTAGTGAAACAAAACTACTTACTTCATGGATGAGAAGCAAGGAGTCAAGAGGGAACTGAGGTCTCACAGTCCCATCAAACACATGCCCTCAATGACTTGAAATTCTCCTGCTAGGCCCCACTTGTTAAAGGATCTACCACCACCCAATACTGCCATCTTGAGGAGCAAGCATTTCACACAGGCCTTTGTGGGACACTCAAGAGCCAAACTGTATCAGTCCAGACCCAAATTATTGAGAGAGGAGAGGTAAGATGATTTGTTTCTGAAGCATATTGTGTATTGAATAGCAGACTCAAAACTAACCTTAGAATATCTTTGAGATCTTTACTAGTCTTCCTAACTCGTATCTGGAGTCCAAAGTCCAATTCTACTTAATAGTTTTGTAACTTAGAGCAGTTATTAATTCTCTTTAAGTCTTTATCTTTCTCAACTATAAAATGACAGTGATAATAACATTTTTCTGTGCTCTGTAAAATTTGTGATTTTTGATAGTATATAAAGAAAATAAATTTAATGTCAGGTATATAGAGATATTTATGTATGTTTCAATACTGAAAATAATAAGTGGGTCTCAAATTCCTTGTGAAGCTCGACTCTGTAGAACTCTTCTTTTCCACTCTATTAAGAATTACTCTTTGAACCACATCTTTTTTTCCTTTATTTTGTAGCTGAATGCCCACTATCTGCATGTAATTCAGATTTTCATCGTTTCTTTGGATGAGATTCTCTTACTACTCTCTTATCAGTCTTATTTTTTGATTCATGATTGATTTTCATGTTAAGAAGCACTCTACTGAATATGTTCTTCATTCAGTAGACAAAGTTTTATTGAGAAACTACTATACGCTAGGCATGGTTTATAGCATTAGATGTCTAGTAGTGAAAAAGACAGAGTTCCTAATCTCCATCTGTTTATTATATAGTAAGACAAATGCATTAAAAAAGGGGGAATTGATAATTTCTAGTACTGAAAGTTAACAGAGGTGGTAGTAGTGAGGAACCTGGGTAAAACTGAAAACCTTGGAAGGAGGATTGTGATGCCGGGAGGAGAGGTTGACTTGCCAGTGTTGTTCTGCTCTTGAAAGGACAATTGGACAGGCTGTGTTTGTTTATTATATCTGAAGATTTCTCTCTCTCTCTATTTTTTTTAATACTTACCTCCAACATCCTTAATTTACACTAGTTACTAAAGTGATTTTTGAAAAAATAAGATTATTCCATTTCTCTCAGTTCTAAGCTTTGATACATATTGTGCAAAATTCAGATATTAAGGTAGATTATTTCAGCATTGAAGGTCAGTGTTTATTATAAGTTGATGAGTCTCAGAAGGTCAACTTTTGGAATATGGTAGTATCTCCTTAATACTTCCTCTAATGACTTTCCCAAAGACTTCTAAGTTTTAATAAATGAGACAGCACGTACTTTAAATTCCTAACATTTAAGAATAAAGACAATTTGTTTTAAAGAGTTAATAAATCATTTGGGTTGCCTATTGGTATATCCTTTAGGTTTGTCTTAGAAATATATATGCTATGGTTTGGATGTGGTGTCCCCCAGTAGCTCATGTGTGAGACAGTGCAAGAAGGTTTGGAGGAGAAAAGATTAGTTCACAGCCTTAACCTAATCAGCAAATTAATCCCTGTTGGGGCTGAGTGGTAACTGGCAGGTGGGATGTGGCTGTGGCCAGAAGAAGTGGTTCATTGGGAGTGTTACTATAGGGTATATATTTTGTATCTGGAGCTCAGAAGCTCACTCTCTGCTTTCTGATCAACATGTGAATTGCTTCCTTCTGCCACACTCTTCCGCCATGATGTTCTGCCTTACCTGGAGCCCTAAGAAATGGGGCTGGCCTTGTATGGACTAAGACCTCTGAAATCATGTGCCCTCAAATAAACTTTTCCTCCTTTAAAATTGTTCAGGTCAGATATTTTAGTCATTGCAGTGAAATAGCTGACTAAAATAATATCCTTTGGTTATTATAGTGCATAACTGAATGGCCCATATATGCCTGAGAAAAGGATACCTAATGGAGAGGTGATGGGCAGAAGTCTTCCATATCTGTATTGAGGAAAACTAGTAAACCAGCTTGGGATTCATGATATGGTATAGTTAATAGTGACACACCAACTATGAACCTTCCAGGATATTTTATTTATGAACAAATGCACCAACGAATGTTCCTGAGCCAAGACGTTATGGGCCATTAGAATATGCTTGAAGATTTTTTTGGGGGGTGGGAGAGACAGTATAGAGATGGTTCCACACACAGCTTTGAAGTACAAAGTCAGGAGCCATGGCCAAGGCCACAACTAGGACTGCTTGGATGGCGTCATCATGGATAGAAGTTGAAGTAGTCTGTCAGTCTATATTGTATTTGACCAAGTCCTTCAACTCTGCATTTGGTGGGGATAAGACTCTACATGGTCTTGTACCCCTGCTACTGTGAAATGTTGGGAAATCTCAGGAGGTACCAGGATGGTGCTGACTGGTTCCCATGAACAGGGAGGAAACTGAAATTGTAGGAACAGAAAGTTTTCCTCACTCTGTATTCAACAAATCTTAACACCTTCACACATTGCTCTCTTGTGCTTTCTAATCAGCCTAAAATCAATTCTAAAATGCTCATTGTTGGACATGGTATAATCTGCTAACAGTGAGATGCAGGCTTTTAGATTTACAGGTAACTCTTGACATTCACTAGGATGTTGTAGGACCATTCGTAAAAGTTCAGATTCTCAGATAATAATACAGCCATGAAATTTGTTGGGTGAAGACTGTAGAGCTGTGTCAAGAGGCATCTACCTCTGGGCTCACTTATCATTTTTTTTTTTTTTTTTTTAGTGGTGCTGGGGATTGAACCCAGGGCCTTGTGCTTATAAGGCAAGCACTCTACCAGCTGAGCTGAGCTATCTCCCCAGCCCTGAGTTCACTCACTCTTTTTCGTATTGTTTCTCAATGTGGTTTTCAGAATCACCCACAGGTTTGTTAAAAATGCAGCTTTCCTTACCTAGCACCAGATCTAGTTAATCAAAATCTCTGCCTTATTTGATTCTTATCTACAATTTAAGAAGTACTATACATATTATTCAAGTTTCCATCTGAGTAAAATAATGAATGGTGATAAGTCATGGACCTACTTGAACTTATTTTCAATTATGATTATAATACATAAAAATGCTTAGATTCTAATGACTACTGTGTCAGCAACCAGAGCAGCAAAAAAGACCTGGGGAGGTCTCTTTATGTGCCTGTGTGTCTCCATTCTCTTCCTTCTTCCCCTTTCCAATGAATGATGAACATAAGCCATAGTAATAATAGGAAAAAAGCAAAGACTCATTTAAAAAATAGTCCCCTTTTCTCTTCAGGTTGGCCATGTCACCTCTGCCACCTATCAAAATTCTAGGTATGGTATGCACTTATTTACAGTTTCTTTTATTTTCTGTTGGCCAATTTTTCTTTCCTTATGTTTATTACATCATAATGGAGCAAATCTCCATTCTTCTTCTGAAGTTTTATTCTTGGTACTTCATTAGACATTTTAAAACTATGAAAAGACCCATTGATGTTTTGATTGGAAATGCATTAAATACATAAATCAATTCAGGGAGAACTGATACTTTTTATATGAGATCTTCTCATGCATTAACATGTGTAGTTCCTTATTTATTTAGGTAGTCTTCAACCATTTTAATTAAAGTTTTATAACTCATCATTTATAATATGTTTTATTTTTGTTATTTAAAATATTGTACTTAAAACATTTTCTTTACTGGTGGCAACAGGGATTGAACTCTACCACTGAGCCACTTTCCCAGTCCTGTTTTGTATTCTATTTAGAGACAGGGTCTCACTTTGTTGCTTAACACCTCACGGTTACTGAGAGTGACTTTGAATTCAAGGTCCTCCTGCCTTAGCCTCACAAGCCACTGGGTTTACAGGCATGTGCCACCTTGCCTAGCTGAAACATTTTCTATTTCTTTGCTATAATACTGGATAGGTGATACTGTCTCTTCAGGGTTTCACACACACAGGTACACATATGCATCTGTCCTCATAGATGATGTTAATTTTTATCAGTTGGTCAAGATCCTGCCTGATTTATCCATGGTATAATTACATTTTTAAACCCACTTTTCAACTAAATTAAAAAAAAATTTTGTGGGGAGACATAAAAACCCTGTACATATTTTACTCCTCATTATGTGTCTGGGATAAAAGTGAATCTCAGATCCACCTTACTCTGTTCAAGGACCAAGTGCAGCTATGTTACTGTGACTTTGTGGCAATTCTGGTTATTTTTGTCTTTTCCTGGGATGTTGATCCAATCTGGCTGCTGACTACATTGGCCTCTATTTGCTCAGAATCCCAGCTGTTGCCCCAGATATTTCATAGCCCTGGGCAATTCTGCTTAGGCTTCAAGGTGCCTCACTATCTCTGTTCTTTACACTTTGTTGCTTGAAGCTCAGATTGGATAGTCTGTCTGTTCATATGTTGATGGGCAAGGGAACTTTGAAGGCTTCTCTGCTTCCTGTGAGATCAGAGTGCTAGGGGAGTGAGGTCTGGTGGCATCAGGAAGATATCTGAGAAATTTCAGTCTTGACCATGGAGGTCTAACTCTTACCCTATGTACCCATGAAATATTGTCATTTTGTAAAAATATTTTCTCAGTATTAAATTAACATTCCTTTCAGATATTTTATTTGAAGTATTAAGCATTAGAAATGAAAAGCAAAGTTAGGCTATTTGCTTTTTCAGTTGACAGATGGAATTGGTTAAGAAAACCAAGATGTTTCTGAAATGTTAGAATGAGTCAGAATTGATATCAGCAAGGACATTCCATAAAACTTATGAAAGACAGAAAAAAAGGTGGTTAGGTAATTTCTAGGTATAAGTCAGTTTAATAATATCTAATTTCTTTAAAAATGTTTTGAAACAGGAGAATAATAACTTGTAAGAGGTTATAAAGTGAATTACTACTTCATTTATAATTTTTCTTTACTTTTAGGAAAATTACATTTTTCAAGTGTTTGATGAATCAAAGAAATAAAAGACAGTTTTAGAGGATTTAAAATTATTGTATACAATAAGTACTAGATTTCCTTCCTTCTGTTTTATTGAGGAGAGAGCCATATCTCATTTTCTTTTATTTATTTTGTAACAGTACTGTCTGGTTTGAAAGATTTCAGGTTGAAAATCTATAGGTAATGAAAAGGAAACACCATTGGAGTAATTTGGATTGCTAGAAGCTGGCATTCTTTAATTTTCAGAAAGACATCACTCAGGTGAATGGCAATGTAGCTGCAAGTTGTTTTCTGGGGGGAAAACAGACATTATTAAAGTGAATTGATTAAGTACATAATTTTAACAATTCACTCATTTAAAAGGGACTTTTTGATTCTTGATACTCTTGTATAATATCAGTAGTTAAAATCCCAAATAAACAGTAAAAACTTTTGTTCTTTAAAGACTATTTTGAAAAAAGCCAAATAGGTGTATACCCATTCTCCTCTCTCCCCTACCTAGAGATGGAAATACAAATCAATGACTGCTAATCTTTTTTTTTTTTTTTTTTTTTAATCTGGCTTTGTTATAACAATGTGTAACTCTTTGCAACAGTATGATTTTTTAATCCTTTTCCTAGGGTTTCTGTAACTAACTATAACTTTGTAATTAAAACAACAGATATGTGGAGTGATATCAGCAACATGGTAGAGCCCAGGGCTCTTCTTACCCCCACAAAAATACCCTACAAATATACCACTTTCAGCAAAAATTCATGGACAAATTCTCCTTATTAGAAATTCAGGAAACTCCTGAACCCTGGAAAAACATGAAACCAGACTCACTGATGCTGGTAGGAAGATACAGGATACCCTCTCATCAGAGTTCCTGCTTCCAGCAGAGTTCCTGTTGGATTAGGAGACGATACCCTACATCCCAACTTCACTCAGGCCAGGGGGTTGTATTATGTTCAGCACCCCACATTTTCCAAGGGGGTTCTTGCAGCTCTGATGTCGATAGCATCATCTAGCAATCCAGGGAGAACAGAGGTGGGAGATGACATTGATCTTTCTTCCATCCCTGTACAGACTGAGTACAGGAAAAAATCTCAGCTCTTAGCAGCTCCCAGAGAGGGAAAGAGTTAATTTGTATATAAGTGCCCCAGTTTTACCAGGGTTGCCTAAAAGATCAGTATCCCTCTCACCAGTCTTGAAACTCTGACAGGTCCAGTGTAACCTACCTGTCTGGGGAATGGAGATAAAGGTTTGGGTTGGTAGACACCAGCACAGAGGGAATAGACGAAATCCACAGCTTCTTGAATCTATCTGGGTAGGGAAGAGTTGGGAGAGGCCTCCAGAATCTCTGACTGTGCTGATTGGTAAAGGCCTTCTTTCCAAACCCAGTTTATATAGGACAAAAAGATTTTAATGTGCTGACACCAACACAGAATGTTAGTATAAATGAAGACCAGGCAAAGGTGCTTCAGTCAAAAGAAGAAGATAAATTTTTAGATGAAGATCCTAATGAAAAGGAGTTATGTGATTTACTGATGAGAATTTAAAATAATTCTCAAAAAGATGCTCACTTGAGGTCAAGAGAACAATGGGTAACCAAAGTGAGAATTTCATCAAAGAGATTGAAAATATAAAAATGTAACAAAAAAAAGTCATGGAGCTGAAGAACATAAAAACCAAGCTGAAAAATTCACTAGAGGGGTTAAGCAGCAGACTAGGTCAAATAGAAGAAAGGGTGTGTGAACACAAAGACAGATCTCTGGAAAGGAGGAACAAAACAGAAAAAAAGGAATGAAAAAGAGTGGAAAAAAACCTAAGAAAATTATGGGAAATGATCAACAGGATGAATATGTGCATCATAGGAGTTCTAGAAGAAAAAGAAAAAGAGCAGAAAGAAAAAGAAAAAAAGGGAAAGAAAAAGAACCAGAAAGTTTATTAAAAAAAAGGAAACTTCCCAAATCTGGGGACATCTACTTCTAGTAACCCTACAAGATACCAAAAAATATTAATTCAGAGAATTAATGATGTAATCAAATTGGTAAAATCAGAGACAAAGAGAGAATCCTGAGAGCACCAAGAGAATACAGATTGGTCATACCTGAGGGATAAGACTACAGTGGAATTTTCAGTAGAAACCCTACAGTCCAGAAACAAGTGGAATGACATATTTAAACTCTTGAAACAAAATGCTGCCCCCCCCCAAAAAAAAACAAACCATACCTACCAAAACTCTTTTAGAAATGAAAAAGAGATAAAGAATTTCTCAGAAAAACACAAGCTAAATGAGTTCATTGACATTAGATCTGCCTTCCAAGAAATGCTAAAAATGAAATGAAAAGATGCCAAATAGCGGCATGCTAGCTTAAGGAATGATAAAAACTATTGTTAAGATTTAATATATAGATAAATACCAAATTACCACTGTACTGGTGGTAGATGAATAACTTAATTCTGGTATAAAAGTTAAAAGATAAAAGTATTAAGATATCTATTGACTAAAAATGCTAAAAGATGCAAAATATGAATAAGATGTAACTTGTGACAAAAATAAGAGTATTAGGAAAGACTTTAGGATTTTCACATGCAATCGAACTTAAGTTGTTATCAACTTAAAATAGACTCTCACAACTGTATTTCATGTAAACCCCAAGGTAACCACACTCATGCATGCACCCACACACACTTATAGTTGTGATAGAAAAGAGAAAGAGAAAGAAACAAATCATAATAATAAAAAAAAAAAAAAAATCAGCGAAACCTGAAGGGGGATAGTAAGAAAGGAAAGACAGACAAAAGAACTACAGGACTAACAAAAGAACTAAGTGGCAATAGTTAGTCTTTCACTATCAATAATTACTTTTGGTGTAATTGATTAAACTGCCCAGTCAAAAAATATAGACGAGCTGAATGGATTTAAAAATGGGCCAAACTATACGCTGTCTATAAGAAACTTACTTTAGATTTAAGGACACACATAGGCTGAAAGTGAAGGGGTGGAAAAAAGATATTTCGTGCAAACTGGTAACCAAAAGAAAGCAGGTATATCTACATTCATATCAGACAAAATAGAATTTTAATCTACGGTTTTCAAAAGAGACAAAAGGACATTTTATAATGGTAAAAGGTCAATCCACCAGGAAGATGGAACAATTATAAATATATATGCTCTCAACATCAAAGTATATGGATACATAAAACAAGCTTTGACAGAGCTGAAGGCAGCAATAGACTGTAATGCAGTAACAGTAAGTGACTTCAGTACTTCACTTTCAATATCAGACAGAATATCCAGACAGAAGTCCAGTTACAAAGTAGACGACTTGAATAATACTACAGATCAAATGATCTTAATAGATACATGCAGAACATTTACCTAAAAGCAGCAATATACACATTCTTCTTCAGCATACACATCTTTTTCCAAGATGGATGACATGTTAGGTCAAAACACATCTTAAATTTAAAGATAGAATTCATACTCAAGTTGATTTTTGACCATAAATGAATTCAATAAGAAATCAGAAGCTGAAAGAAAACTGGGAAGTTGACAAATATGTGGCAATTAAGCACTATATTCTTGAGTAGTCCTTGGGTCAAAGAAGAAATTTTTAAAAATTAGGAAATATTTTGAGACAAATTAAAATGAAAGCACAACATACCAAAATTTGAGAAATTCAGCAAAAGCAGTACTAAGAGATATGTTTATAGCAATATATGCCTGTATTAAAAAGAAGAAAGATGTTAAGTAAACAACCAAACTTTCTCAAAGAACTAAATAAAAAAGAGGAAGCTAAGCCTAAAGTTAGCAGAAAGAAGGCAATAATAAAGATCAGAGCAGAAATAAATCAACTAGAAAATAGAAAAACAGAAAAAACAAATGAAGCTAAGAGATGCCATCTTGAAAATGTAAAACCAACCAACCCTTAGCTGGACTAAGATAAAAGAAGAAAACCTACATAACTAAAATTATAAATAAGAGAACAGATACAGTCAATACCACAGAAATAGAAGTTATCTCAAGAAATTGCTATGAACAGTTATATGCCAAAAAACTGGGTAACCTACAAGAAATGAATAAGTTCCCAGAAATACACAATTTAACAAGACTAAGTTATGAATAATTAGAAAGTATGATTTGACCTATAACTAGTATGCAGATTGAATCATTAATTAAATATTCCTAACAAGGAAAAACCTATGACTTGAGAACTGTACTGCTGAATTCTTTCTTTCTTTCTTTCTTTCTTTTTTTTTTTTTTTTTGGTGCTGGGGATTGAACCCAGGGCCTTGTGCATGCCAGGCGAGCACTCTACCAACTGAGCTTTGTCCCCAGCCCCTATTGAATTCTATCAAACTTTTTTTTTTCTGTCTTCTTAAAACTTTGTTCAAATTAGTTATACATGACAGCAGAATGCATTTCAACTCATTGTGCACAAATGGAGCACAATTTCTCATTTCTCTGGCTGTACACAATGTAGAGTCACATCATTCATGCAGTCATACATGTACATAGCATAATAATGTTCTCTCATTCCACCATCCTTCCCACCCCCATAGACCCTCCCCTCCCCTCACTCCCTTTCATTCTTCCTTAGCCCCTCCCACCCCTCATTTTGGATCAACATCTGCATATCAGAGAAAACATTTGACCCTTGGTTTTTTTTGGGATTGGCTTATTTCTTTTAGCATGTTATTCTCTGACTCTATCCATTTACCTGCAAATACCATAATTTCATTCTTCTTTAAGGCTGAGTAATATACTACATTTTCTTTATCCATTCATCTGTTGAAGGGCTTCTAGGTTGGTTCCACAGTTTAGCTATTGTGAATTGAACTGCTATAAACATTGATGTGGCTGCATCACTGTAATATGCTGATTTTAAGTCCTTTGGGTATAAACTGAGGAGTGGGATAGCTAGGTCAAGTGGTGGTTCCATTCCAAATTTTCTAAGGAAACTCCATGCTCCTTTCCTTAGTGGCTGCACCAATTTGCAGTCCTACCAGCAATGTATAAGTTATCTTTCCCCACATCCTCTCCAACACCTGTTGTTGCTTGTATTCTTGATAATTGCCATTCTGAATGGAGTGAGATGAAATCTTAGAGTAGTTTTGATTTGCATTTCTCTAATTACTAGAGATGTTAAACATTTTTTCATATATTTGTTAATCGATTGTATTTCTTCTTCTGTGAAGTGTCTGTTCAGTTCCTTACTCCATTTATTGATTGGGTTATTTGTTGTTTTGGTGTTAAAATGTTTGAGTTCTTTAAATATCCTGGAGATGAATGCTCTATCTGATGTGTGTGTGTGGTAAAGATTTTCTCCCATTCTGTAGGCTCTCCATATTATTGATTATTTCCTTTGCTGAAAAGAAACTTTTTAGTTTGATATTATCCCATTTATTCTTGATTTTATTTCTTGTGCTTTAGGAGTCTTGTTAAGGAAATCAGTTCCTAAACTGACATGATAAAGATTTGGATCTTCTTTTTCTTCTAGTAGTTTCAGAGTCTCTGTTCTACTGCCTAGAGCCTTGATCCACTTTGAGTTGAGTTTTGTGCAGTTTTGTTCATTTTGCTACATATAGATTTCCAGTTTTCCCAGCATCATTTGTTGAAGAGGCTATCTTTTCTCCAATGTCTGTTTTGGAGTCTTTGTCTAGTATGAGATAACTGTATTTATGTGGGTTGTCTCTGTGTCTTCTATTCTGTACCATTGGTCTACCTGTCTATTTTGGTGCCAGTCCCATACTATTTTTGTTACTATGGCTCTGTAGTATTGTTTAATGTCTGGTAGTATGATGCCTTTTGCTTTATTCTTCTTGCTAAGGATTACTTTGGCTATTCTGAGTCTCTTATTTTTCCAAATGAATATCATGATCGCTTTTTCTATTTCCATGAAGAATGACACTGGAATTTTAATTGTAATGGCATTAAATCTGTATAATGCTTTGGTAGTTTGGCCATTTTGACAATATTAATTCTTCTTATCCAAGAACATGAAAGATCTTTCCATCTTCTAAGGTCATTTATCAAACTTTAAAGAGGAACTAATACCAGTCCTTTACAAACTCTTTTAAAGAAATTGAAGAGGAGGGAATGATTTTAAACTCTCTTATCAGGTCAGTGTCACCCTCATTCCAAAGCCAGGTAAAGACATAACAGGCAAAAAACAAACAAACAAACAAAAAACAACAACAAAAAACAGGCCAATAAGCCTGATGAATATACTTGTAAATTCCTCAGTTACTACTAGCAAACTGAATCCAAGAGCACATGAAAAAGATCATACATGTGACCAGTAGAATCTATCACTGGGAAGCATGGATAAGGTTTAACATCTGAAAATCAACTAAAATAATAAACTATATTAATAAAATAAGGGGTAACAATCACATGATCATCTCAAAGATGCAGATAAAGCATTTATAAATCTAAATAGCCATTTATGTTAAAACTCTAAACAAACAAGGAATAAAAGGAAATTAACAAAATAAAGACCATATAGGACAGATCTACAGCTAACATCAAACTCAATAGGAAAAGTTGAAAACTTTTCCTCTAAGATTGGAAACAAGGTGAAGATGCTTACCTTCATTTGCTCTATTCAGCATGGTACTGAAAGTCCTAACCAGAGCAAATAGGCAAAAGAAAGACATAAAGGGCATCTAAATCAGAGTAAGAGTTCAATTTCTTCCTGTTGGTAAAGGCATAAAGTTATATATGGAAAGCCCTAATGAAACCATAAAACTGCTACAAGTAATATACAATTTCAATGAAGTTTTAGGATGCAAAATCAAAACATAAAAATCTGTTGTATCCATGATATATTAATGATAAAAATTTTGAAAATGAAATTAGGAAAACGATCACACTAAATAGCACTAAAAAGAATAATATATCAAGGAATAAACTTAAATAAGGAGATGCCACAATTCTATACTGAAAACTACAAAGCACTACCAAAAAAATTGAAGAAGATACAACGAATGGAAAGACTACCGTGTTCATGGATTGGAAGATTGAATATTGTTATCACTTCTACACTACTTAAAGAAATATGTAGATTCAATATATTCCATATCCATATCCCTTTGGCATTTATTTTAAAGAAATAGGAAGAATGGTCCTAAAATTCATATGGAACCATGAAAGACCCAGAATAGCCAAAGCAATCCTGAGAAAGATGAGTTATTGCTGAAATCACAGTAGGAAGTGTATAATATGATTCAAATTATATTATAAATCTAAAGTAATCAAGACAATGGTTCTTACAATAAAGATAGACATATAATCCAAGGGAAAGAAAATAGAAAACACCGAAGTAAATCCAGCATGAAAAGTCAACTGATCTTTAACAAGGGCATTAAGAATATACAACAAGGAAAGGAAAATCTCTTCAACAAATGGTACTGGGAAAGCTGGGCATGGTGATGCACACCTGTAGACTCAGCGACTCAGGAGACTTGAGACTGGATGGTGCATTGAGCTCAGGAGTTTGAGGCCAGCTGGGGCAACGTTGTGTGACCCTATCTAAACAAAAGTGCATTCCTATCTCAAGTGCAACGATGAATGGTGTTGGGAAAACTGGATATCCACATGTAAGAGAATGAAAGTGAGTCTTATTGTACACCATACACAAGAATCCAAAAAAAGGTTCAAAGACATAAATACAAGACCCCAAATTATAAAAACCCCAGAAGAAAAATAGGGGAAAAGCTTCATGTTATTAACCTTGGCAACCATTGCATGGATATACCACCAAAAACAGAGGCAACAAAAACCAAAATAAGTAACTGGATTTTATCAATTAAGACTTCTGCACAGCAAAAGAAGCAATACAGAGAAAATAAAGGGAACCCATGGAATGGGAGAAAATATTTGAAAACTATTTGTTAAGGATTTACTCTTCAAGTTATATATGCCACTCAGGTAACGAACAGCAAAACCCTCGGAAAATTAAAACCATTTAAAATTATATTAAGGTCTTCAATACAGTTTCTCTAAAGAAGACCACAAATGTTCAACAGGTATATGAAAATATGCTGTACATCCCCAATAACAAGGTACTGCACATCAAAACTACGTGAGATATCACCTACACACATTAAGTGTGTCGTTGTAAGAAAAAGCAAAAGACAACAAGGGCTGGCCATGATATGGAGAAATTGGAACACTTGCCTACTGTTGGTGGGAATGCAAAAATGATGCAGCCAATATGGAAAAAGGAAGAGATTCCCTCAAAATCATAAAAATAGAATTGCCACATGAATCCAGAAATCTCACTTCTGAGTATTTATTTGAAAGAATTAAATTAAGATCTCAAAGAGATATTAGTACTCTGATATCCACTGCAGCACTATTCACAGAATTCAAAATGTAGTAGCAGACAAAAATATCCATTGATTGATAAGTAGATAAAGAATATGTGGTATATCCATCTTATGGAATACTATTCAATCCTTAAAAAAAAAAAAGAAGGAAATTCTGCCATGGTGAGATATGTTCATAAAAATGAACCTTGAACACATTATTGCTAAATGAAATAAGTTAGTTACATGAGAACAGTATTATGATTCCACTTATATGAGGTATTTAGAATAGTCAAGAATAGTCATAGGAGCAAAGAGCAGAATGGTAGTTACCAGGTTGCTGGGAGAAGGTAGAAAAGGGGACTTAATACTCAGCAGGTGTAAAGTTTCAGTCAAGCAAGATGAATTAGCTCTAGAGATGTATTGCACAGCATTGTATCTATAGTAAACATTTTTTTAGGAGGCTAAATCTCATGTGAAGTGATCTTATCACAATAAGATAAGATAAAATAAAATACCTTAAACCAAAAAAAAAAAAAAAAAAAAAAAAAAAAAAGCACCATAAATGTACTCTTTCACAGTTCTGGGGACCAGAACTCTGAAACCAGGTTTTTTTCAGGGCTGTACCACTTCTGAAGTTTCCAGCGGAGCATCTTCCTTGCCCTTCTGCAGTCTTTGGTAGCTATTGGCATTCCTTGGTATTCCTTAGTTTGCAGCTGCATCAACCCAATCTCTGCCTCCATGATCACTTTGCTTTTTCCTCTGTGTGGCTTCTCTGTGTCTTTCTTTCAACACTCCTCAGGCTTTCTTGTATTCTGTGATTGCATTTAGTGTCCCACCTAAGTGATCTAGGATAATCTCCCATTCTCAAGATCCTTAATAATTATCTTCTGCCACAGAAGGTAATATTTACAGGTTCTGGTGATTAGAGTGCACTTTTTTTTAAATTAGGGCATTATAGTTATATAATACTTGGGTTCATTTTGACAAAATCATACATACATGGACTTTAATTTACTCCATTTCAATCCCCAGTGTCCGTCTTTCTCACCTCACCTCCACCCCCATATTCCCCCTGCCTATGCTCTATTGTCTTAGTTTCACTTATTTATTTATTTATTTATTTTTTTAATTGGTGACTTACACAGGAGGTGGGCTTCACTGTGGCATGTTTATACATGCACATAGCATAATTTTGTCAAATTCATTCTGCAATTCCTCCCTTTTCCTGCCCTGCTTCCCTCACCCTTAATATCTCCTTCTACTCCACTGGTTTCCCTGTATCTTTTTAATAACTGACCCCTTCTTTCTTCCCCTTACTTTGCTCTGGCTTACATATATGAGAGAATACATTAGATCCTTGATTTTCTGAGTTTGTCTTATTTCATATAACATGTTCTCCAGTTCCCTCCAATTACTGGAAGATGCCATATTTCATCTTCTTTATGGCTGAGTAAAACCCCAGTGGGTATATGTACTACATTTTTTTAATCCATTCATCTATTGATGTATACCTGGGCTGATCCAATCATTTGGCTATTGTGAATTGCAGTGCTATAAATATTGACTTGCCTGTGTCCCTATAGTATGCTGATTTAGTTCTTTTGAATACACACCAAGGAGTGGGATGGCTGGGTCATATGGTGGTGCCATTCCTAGATTTTTTGTTTTTGTTTTTGAGAAGATTCTCCATACAGTCTTCCAGAGTAGTTGTACTAATTTGCAGTCCCACCAACAATGTATGAATGTACCTTTTCCCCACATTCTTGACAGCATTGATTATATTTGTTTTTTCGATAACTGCCAGTTCTGATTGTAGTGAAATGAATCTTAGTGTAGTTTTGATTTGCATTTCCCTGATTGCAAGAGATGTTGAACATTTTTTCTTTTTTCTTTTTGCTATTTGTGTTTCTTCTTTTGGGAAATGTCTGTTTAGTTCTTTTGCTATTTATTGATTGGGTTATTTATTTTTTGCATCAAGCTTGTTGAGTTTTTTTATATATTCTGAATATTAATCCCCTGTTAGGGAGTAGATTGGCAAAGATTTTCTTCCATTATGTGGTCTTTATCTTCACACTCTTAATCATTTCCTTTGCTGTACAGAGGCTTTCTGATGTGATGGCATCCCACTTATTGATTTTGATTTTATTTCTTTAGTTTTAGGGGTCTTGTAAAGGACGTTGGTGCCTGCACCAATATAATGGATTGTTGGCCCTATGTTTTCTTCTAAGCAGATGCAAAGTTTTTGGTTTCATTCCTAAATCTTTGATTCATTTGAACTTGACTTCTGTGCATGTTGAGAGATAGGGATCTAGTTTATTCTTCTACATATGAATATCTAGTTTTTCCAGCACCATTTGTTAGGAAGGCTATCTTTTTTCCAATAAATATTTTGCCATGTTTGTCAAGTATTAGATGGTGGTAAGTATGTGGTCTTGTCTCTGGTCTACTCCACTGGTCTTCATGTCTATTTTGGTACTAATGCTATGCTGTTTTTGTTACTATACCTCAGTAGTAAAATTTGAGATCAGGAAATGGAAAACCAAGTACAAGAGGCTTATAGAACTCCAAACATACAAAATTACAACAGACCCACACCAAGGCACATTATTATGAAAATACCTAACATACAAAATAAAGACAGAATTTTAAAGGCCGCGAGAGAAAAAGAATCAAATTACATTCAGAGGGAAACCAATAAGAATATCAGCAGATTTTTCAATCCAGACCCTAAAAGCTAGAAAGGGCCTGGAACAACATATACCAAGCCCTGAAAGAAAATGGATGCCAACCAAGAATCTTATACCCAGCAAAACTTACCTTCAAATTTGACGATGAAATAGGATCCTTCCATGATAAACAAAAGCTAAAGGAATTTACAAAAAGAAAGCCAGCATTACAGAACATTCTCAGCAAAATATTCCATGAGGAAGAGATGAAAAACAACGATGCAAATCAGCAACAGGAGGCGCTAGCCTAAAGGAATAGCCAAATAAAGGAGAAACCAAATCATGTCAAAAACAAATATGAGTCAATTGACTGGGAATACAAATCATATCACAATAATAACCCTGAATGTTAATGGCCTGAATTAATCAATCAAAAGACACAGACTGGCAGATTGGATTAAAAAGAAAAATCCAACAATATGCTGCCTGCAAGAGACTCATCTCATAGAAAGAGACACCCATAGACTAAAGGTGAAAGGATGGGGAAAAAACATACCATGCACACGACACAGCAAAAAAACTGGAGTATCCATCCTCATCTCAGATAATGTGGACTTCAAACCAAAACTAGTCAGAAGGGATAAAGAAGGACATTACATGCTGCTTAAGGGAAGCATAAATCAGCAAGACATAACAATCATAAATATCTATGCCCCGAACATTGGCTCATCCACGTACGTCAAACAAATCCTTCTCAATTCCAGAAATCTAATAGACCACAACACAATAATACTAGGCGATTTTAACACACCTCTCTCACCACTGGATAGATCGTCCAAACAAAAATTGAATAAAGAAACTATAGATCTCACAACACAATCAGCAATTTAGACTTAACGGACATATATAGAAGATACCATCCAACAAAGAACGAATACACTTTCTTCTCAGCAGCACATGGATCCTTCTCTAAAAATAGACCATATTTTATGCCACAAAGCTACTGTAGTAAATACAAGAAGATAGAGATACTACCTTGTACTCTATCAGATCATAATGGATTGAAATTAGAAATAAATGACAGAATAAAAAACAGAAACTTCTCCATACCTGGACTAAATAATACACTATTATATGATGAATGGATAACAGAAGACATTAGGAGGGGAAATAAAAAATTCTTAGAAGTAAACGAGAACAAAGACACATCATATACAAAATCTCTGGGACACTATGGAAAGCAGTACTTAGAGGAAGATTTATTTCATGGGGTGCATTCAAAAAAGAAGTAGAAATCAACAAATAAACGAGTTAACACTACAGCCAAAGCACTAGAAAAAGAAGAGCAGACCAATAACCAAAAGTAGTAGAAGACAGGAAATAGTTAAAATCAGAGCCGAAATCAACGAAATCGAAACAAAAGAAACAATCGAAAAATTAACAAAATAAATAGTTGGTTCTTTGAAAAAATAAATAAAATTGATAAACCCTTAGCCACACTAACAAAGAGAAAGAGGGAGAAAACTCAAATTACTAAAATTCGGAATGAACAAGGAAACATCACAACAGACACGAGTGAAATACAAAACATAATTAGAAGCTATTTCGAAAATCTATACTCCAACAAAACAGAAAACCTCAAAGACATCAACAAATTTCTAGAGACATATGAACTACCTAAACTGAACGAGGAGGACATACACATCCTAAATAAACCAAGTTCAAGCAATGAAATAGAAGAGGGTCATCAAAAGCCTACCAACAAAGAAAAGTCCAGGACCAGATGGGTTCTCAGCCGAGTTCTACAAAAACCTTTAAGAAGAGCTCAGTCCAATACTCCTCAAACTATTCCATGAAATAGAAGAGGAGGGAACCCTACCAAACTCGTTCTATGAAGCCAATATCACCCTGATACCTAAACCAGACAGAGACACATCGAGGAAAGAAATTTCAGACCAATATCCTTATGAACATCGATGCAAAAATTCTCAACAAAATTTTAGCAAATCGCATACAAATATATATTAAAAAGATAGTGCACCACGATCAAGTGGGTTTATCCCAGGGATGCAAGGTTGGTTCAACATTCGGAATCAATAAATGTCATTCACCATATCAACAGACTTAAAGTTAAGAATCACATGATTATTTCAATAGATGCAGAAAAAGCATTTGATAAAATACAGCATCCCTTCATGCTCAAAACACTAGAAAAAATTGGGGTAGTGGGAACATTCCTAAACATTATAAAGGCCATCTATGCTAAAGCCCATGGCTAATATCATTCTAAATGGTGAAAAACTGAAAGCGTTCCCCCTAAAAACTGGAACAAGGCAGGGATGCCCTCTTTCACCGCTTCTATTCAACATCGTCCTTGAGACTCTAGCCAGAGCAATCAGACAAACCAAAGAAATTAAAGGGATACGAATAGGAAAAGAAGAACTCAAACTATCCCTGTTCGCTGATGACATGATTATATATTTAGAGGAACCTGGAAATTCCACCAGAAAACTTTAGAACTCATAAGTGAATTCAGTAAAGTAGCAGGTTACAAGATCATGCTCATAAATCCAATGCATTTTTATACATAAGTGATGAATCTTCAGAAAGAGAAATTAGGAAAACTACCCCATTCACAATAGCATCGAAAAAAAATAAAATACTTGGGAATCAATCTCACAAAAGAGGTGAAAGACCTCTACAATGAGAACTACAGAACACTAAAGAAAGAAATTCAAGAAAACCTTAGAAGATGGAAAGATCTCCCATGTTCCTGGATAGGCAGAATTAATATCGTCAAAATGGCTATACTACCTAAAGTGCTATACAGATTCAATGCAATTCCAATTAAAATCCCAATGATGTACCTTACAGAAATAGAGCAAGCAATTATGAAATTCATCTGGAAGAATAAAAAACCTAGAATAGCTAAAGCAATCCTCAGTAGCAAGAGCGAAGCAGGGGGTATTGCAATACCAGATCTTCAACTCTACTACAAAGCAATAGTAACAAAAACGGCATGGTATTGGTACCAAAATAGACAGGTAGATCAATGGTACAGAATAGAGGACATGGACACAAACCCAAATAAATACATTTCTCATACTAGACAAAGGTTTCCAACAATATGCAATGGGAGAAAAGATAGCCTCTTCAACAAATGGTGCTGGGAAAACTGGAAACTATATGCAATAGAATGAAATTAAAACCCCTATCTCTCACCCTACACAAAACTCAACTCAAAATGGATCAAGGACCTCGGAATCAGACCAGAGACCCTGCATCTTATAGAAGAAAAAGTAGGTCCAAATCTTCAACTTGTTGGCTTAGGATCAGATTTCCTTAACAGGACTCCCATAGCACAAGAATAAAAGCAAGAATCAACAACTGGATAGATTCAAACTAAAAAGCTTTCTCTCAGCAAAGGAAACTATCAGAAATGTGAAGAGAGAGCCTACAGAGTGGGAGAATATCTTTGCCAACCATACCTCAGATAGAGCGCTAATCTCCAGAATCTATAAAGAACTCAAAAAACTCTACACGAAGAATACCAATAATCCAATCAACAAATGGGCTAAGGAAATGAACAGACACTTCACAGAAGAAGATGTACAAGTAATCACAGATATAAGAAAAAATGTTCAACATCCCTAGTAATAAGGGAAGTGCAAATCAAAACTAACCCTAAGATTTCATCTCACCCCAATTAGAATGGCGATTATCAAGAATACAAGCAACAATAAGTGTTGGCGAGGATGTGGTGAAAAAGGAACACTCATACATTGCTGGTGGGGTTGCAAATTAGTGCAGCCACTCTGGAAAGCAGTGTGGAGATTCCTCAGAAAGCTTGGAATGGAAACACCATTTGACCCAGCTATCCCACTCCTTGGCCTATACCCAAAGGACTTAAAATCAGCATACTACAGAGATACAGCCACATCAATGTTCATTGCTGTTCAATTCACCATAGCCAGATTGTGGAACCAACCTAGATGCCCTTCAGTTGATGAATGGATAAAGAAACTGTGGCATATTTATACAGTGGAATATTACTCCGCAATGAAGAATGATAAAATTATGGCATTTGTAGGCAAATGGTCGAAATTGGGAGAATATCATGCTAAGTGAGATAAGCCAATCTCAAAAACTAAAGGACGAATGATCTCGCTGATAAGCGATGAGGACATATAATGGGGGGTGGGGACGGGCTAGCATTAGGTTTAGGGTTAGGTTTAGAGTTAGGCTAAGGAGAGCGGTAAGAATGAAGGAAAGTAAGGACTGTGTAGAGGGAAAAGAGGGGTGGGAGGGGTGGGAGGGAGGGGGGGGGGGGAGGGGGGGGGGGGGGAGGGGAAAAATAAAATAAACATCATTACCCTATGTAAGCGTAAAAAAAAAAAAAAAAAAAATTTGAGATCAGGTATTGTGATGCCTTAAGCATCTCTGTTTTTGCTCAGAATTACTTAGCCTATTATGGGTATCTTATACTTCCAACTGAATTTTAGAACTATTTTTTATAGTTCTATGAAGAATGTCTTTGGTGTTCTGATGGGGATTGCATTGAACCCATGTAGTATTTTTGGTACTATGTTCATTTTGACAATATTAATTCTGCCTATCCAAGATTTGAGAGGTTTTCCCATCTTCCAAGGTGTTCTTCAGTAATTTTGATTTTAGAAATCTTTCACCTCCTTGGTTAGATTAATTTCCAAGTATTTCATTTTTTGAGGTTATTGTTAATGGAATGGTGTTCCTGATTTCTTTATCAGCAGATTCATTATTGGAATATAGGAAAGCTATTGACTTATGAATGTTCATTTTGCTGAATTCATTTATAGCTCAGAGAACAAAGGAAGGGGTTGAGGTTCTTAGAGCTGAGAAGTTCAGAGAGGGAACCCTATGGAAAAGGACCTGGTACCTCTCAGGTGACAGAGGTAATTGGTTCTTAGAATATGAAAAAAAAAAAAAAAAAAAAAAAAAGGCCTAGAATCTAACTGCTGCTGCTGAGATAAAGTAACTATACCAGGTGATTCTCAACAGAACAGTGAGTAAACATAGAGAAGCAAGGCCCCTTGCTCCTCCAGCCTCTGGTTGTCATCTAGTAACCTTTACTAACCATATCGGAGATTCAGTTAGCAGAGGTGAGATATAATTTGCAGAGATTCTGCCTCAGTACCATTAGATGGGTAGGTTTGTAGCTGAAAGTCCATAGCTTAACAATCTCAGACTTGGAAGCATTATGAACATAAACAAATAAAGTCATTTTTACTATAAATTACAGAGTTCTATTTCCTTTCTAAGTTCCAGAGCACCACTTAATTATTTGGAGGTGGTGAAAGGTGGACTGCTGAGAAATGGATATTACTTATTTTTATGATGAGAAGAATGGACTGTCAATCTAACTGCTCACATGACTCAGTTGATGCCCCATTCAGATAGAGCAGTAACATTTCAGAGAAGAGGTCCCAGCATTTCTTGGGCCTTTTGTTGTGGGTAAGGGTAGCCGGAGGGATGCCATGAAGGGTTAAGGATGTGGTGGTGACTGCATTAAAGGAAGATGATTTCGTACAGAAGAAACCAGCACTATGCTTAGTCTTGGGAATCATTTAGAACTGCTGCCAAGTGCCCCACTTAGTCATAAAAATGGATGCAATTTGAGAAAATTATGCTCCTGGCAAGCTATTTTACTGGAATCAGAGGGCAGTTTGATATTTTTCAGCTATGTTTTCTCTTGAATGGAGACTTCTTTTAGTTTAAAAAAATAATTTGCTGCCAACACATTGGAGGATTGATGATTTTCTGCTTTCCCATAATACCCTTTGCCTTTACACAATGTTTGGTATGCTGTAACTCTTTGCACAGTCTCAGAACACTACTTTTATGTTGATTTGGTGTCTTGACCTGAAACATTTGCCTCTTCCCCCAAGTATGTTTAGTTAGGAAAGTGTGCAGCTAGAGCAGCACTAAAGTTCCCTGGTATCTCTCCAAGGATTTGGAGGACTTAGGAGAAACCTCTGACTTTTTGGAAACTTTCAATGTGCCTGGGACCTGGATCTCCATTATTTGATTAGGAGTCCTGGAAAGTATGGCTCTATGGCTGTCAACTAGTCACTGCATCATTTTCTTCAAAGTTGCTGTCACCATGCTATTCAGGACCACCTCACACAATGAGAATTTGTACTCTTCCATAATTTTATTTCCTTTCCTTTAATATTTCTACTATGTCTTATTTTGGCTGAAAGGACAGGGGTATCACTCAAAGACTACTGACCTTCTCATGTGCACTAAAGGATAGGCAGTAGAATGCAATCATTTGAAACATGGTACCAGACACCTTAGACAATACTTAACCTTTTTGACCCTCAGTTACTTCATCCTCAAAGAGCGATAATGGTAGTTTCTATCTCATGGAGTTTTGATTAAATAAAATTAAAATAGGCAATGTACTTAGAACAGTGTCGGTCACATAGCAAATGGTTAACAAGTTCTGGTAATTATTTTTGGATTCCAGTTCTGTAGTGAGATTTCATGGATTCCTTTTCCTATTTGATTTGGATTTAAGTTTACCTTTTAAGGGCATCTAAAGATGAAAACAACAATATTGGCTCTTTTTCTGGAATAAAGGACTTAAGAGATAAAGAGATAAACTGTCTCTTACATGAAAATCCACATCCACCTGGCCATGATGGGCAGGAATTTTACAGTTGACAGAACTGCGCTGCAGCTGCTGGCTTGACTCCGCTTGAATCTCTCCTTTGAAGACACAGGAGCAAGCTCCATTTGACTGTGCTTTCATGCTGGACTTCAGATGCCTACTTCTAGAGGCAAGAGTCAGCCTCGCACCTGGATGTTGGGCTTCCATTTCAAATAACACCTTGTCCAGTGCATAAAATTCCCCAGAGGGCAATGGCTGCTGCTGCTTACATAAATCCCAGTGTATAATTCGGAAAGAAGGTTGTAGCTGTTTCTGGCTATGGCAGAACCACAGAGATAGGGCTGAAAAACACAACTAACATCAGTTTTAAGGGCTTGGGGGATGGGAGAGAATATAAGTAGCACTGGATGGTTGTGAACTGCTGTTGATCCTTCCCATTGGTCAAGAGATATCAAGGTCAGCAAGAACAGTTTAAGCTCTGAGAGAGAAGTTAAGAATATTTACATTTTTAAGAAGATTTTAAGATGGTCTAAAGGAGGGTCTTGGGGTTTTCTTCATTTCAGTGAGATAAGGCTAGAGAACTGAGCCCTACCTTCCTGTAGGAAGATTTGTTTTCCTAGGTAAAGAGTGTTTCTATATTTAGAAAAAAAAAAAAAAAAAAAAAGACTCAGTGCAACAATATTTATTAAACACAAGTGCTCCTTCTACCCATACCCTCAGCTCCTTTTCTACTCCAGGAAGGAGAAATAGGAGTTTATGATCTTCATTGCAGAAATAAAGAACAAAAGGACTCCTTGCCAAGCCTTCATCAATTTTTACATTCAATGACATAATAATTGAAGGGCAAGTTCCTCTGAATAGAGTAGAGAACTTGAACATCTTGTGTGGAGAAGGGTGACGCTGGGTCCTGCACCACGAGGGATTAGATAACTACTTGGAGGTGTGAGGCAGCTGAGAAATTAATAAAAGTCTGAAATAATTAATAATATTTATTAATAATAAATAATTAATAATAATAAATAATAAATAATTAATAGTTTCACAGCGGGGCCTGGTGGGTGGTTTAGACCTGATGGTCCGATCTCTTAAAGAGTGAGGCACTGTGCTCTCTGTTTATAGGGGAGCACATCAAAGGGATTTATTGTCAGGAAGGGCTCTTCAAACCAAGTCGAACAGGCTAATTGGGGCTTATCTATTTGCAAGATATCTTCTTCCTGCTCTGGACAGCTGGCGCCTCAAGGTGGTTGAGTGCACCCATATTTCTTTCACCCCAGGGCAGCAGGCATCTGAATTCAAGGCTATCGAACCCATTAAAACCCACACCAGGCATGGAATCTGCCCTATTAACAGTGACCACCTGCAAATGGGTGTGCCTTTCAGCACTGTTGTACTGAGAGAAACCCAAAAGGGCAGTCTAGCTGTCCAAGGCCATGGAGTTCAAAGCAGTGATTCATTTTCCACTCTCGACAGAAGGAAACTGAAAGTGAAGTATGTTCCCTTTCCCTGTGTGGAAGTGAAAAAACTACTGTTTTACATAGAAAGCCCTCCATCCCTTCCATTATCTTATGCCTCTGCCTGGCTCATTGTTATGGTCAATCCCATGAAAGAACCCTTAATTTGCTTTCTTTTTTTAAAAATATTTTTGAGTGTAGATGGACACAATACCTTTATTTAATGTATTTATTTTTATGTTGTGCTGAGAATCAACCCCAGTGCCTCACATGTGCTAGGCAAGTGCTCTACCACTGGGCCACAACCCCAGCCCAGAACCCTTAATTTTCTTGATCCCATTTTTTTCCCCATTTATGCACTTGCCAAAAATGAATATGGGTTGAACCCATTTATTCACTGAGTTAATTCTTGCATTCAAGTATTAAGATGGTTTGAAAAAAACACACAGTTGTAATGGGCCTCATCCTAAACTCATGATCTCTAATTGGTTAAACAATGCTACCTAGTAATTGCTCTACATTTCTGGGTATATTCATTTTCTACATTACTTTCTCATTTTAGATCACTACACTTGCCTTTGCTACTTCAATAGGGAAACAAAATAATCAGGTTGGAACTTTTATAATCCCATCATTAATTCTATCCTGTCACCTGGTTATTTGTGCCTTGCTTTTTACTTTGCTGCTGCCTGGAGAGTCCATGCTCTTGACACAGGTACACGTACCTCTCCCTCTGTGCCCTGAATGATCCTATTACTTCACGTCTTCTCAAAGTTTTGCTTCTCTAGTTCTCCTTTGTTTCCCTTATACCATCATTTTCTTTTTATTTTTAACCTGTTCGTACCCATCAGCACACCACCTTGAAATCATATAAAATACTCAACTCCAAATATCTCCCAGACATTCTCTCTTCTGTTTAAGTGAAAACCATGCTCAGTCCGGTGGTTATCTGTATCTTGACACAGTGTGTTTTGACAAGATGCAAGGTGTGTTTCAAATAATCTGCCACTACTAATTGTTGTTGATGTATTAAAGTTAGTGATTGAGGGGCTGGGGTTATCGTTAAGTGGTTGCCTGGCATGTGTGAAGCACTAGGTTTCATCCTCAGCACGACATAAAAATAATTAAATAAAATAAAGAAATTGTGTTCATCTCAAAATAGATTTTAAAAAGGTGGTGACTGATTTACTTACACACGTGGAGGGAGCATCTCTAGTATTGCCACTCTTATGCACTAGCATTCTCATGCACTTTCTTTAGTGGGAAGTAAGGAGGTGGAGAGCATGTTGTCATACTGGATGGCATGTGTGCCAATCATGAGAGTAGTTTTATGACCAAAGAAAAGTTTTCATAGTTCCTCCCACTCCTCAGGGCTCTTCAGTGGTTTTCCCACAACTTCTCAGTTTGTGTGGGAAATTCCTCCTTTCACCAAGAAGGTTGTTTCAGAATTTTATATTTTTTCCCCTTAAGATATTTATGGACAGTCCAAAAACACGGATGTGCTTTAAAAATGTGAGGTCACTCGGTGAAAGTTGCAAAAAAATATGTCGTGAATGTTGTACCTTATTTACTTTAATGCTGTAGTGATTAAGAACTTTTAGCCAAACTGTGTGCCCCAAACTAAAGATAATAGGTGGAACTTAAATGGTTAAACTGCCATTGTTTTTGATCAGATACAGTTCATAGTAAGTAAAAAGTAAACAAGGAGACAAATCCTAAACCAGGATCTAATGTTTCTGAAACATCAACTAGATTATCAAAATGTTCTATGAACTGAACCAGGATTTAATTCTACATGAATCCCAAATTGAAACCAGTGTTTTAACGGTGACATAGATTCATCTGATGTTTGAAGTATAAGATAAGCATAGTACAGGTTAAAGTTCCCAGGTGACTTTGTATATTGTAAACTCATTGAGGGCAGGGGCTCAGAGAATACTGGGTGTTTATTATATGTTAAATAAACGCCTTCTAATTGACTAAAAAATTCAGTCTCTCATGTTTGGCTGGGTTCATGATCACTTCTCAACTTCAAGCTGTTGTCTGTAAATTACGTGAAGAATTCATCATGTGAGAATTAGGGTATCTTTTCATTATTTTCCATTCTGCCTTTGTGTCTCTTCCTTCTAAACTCCCCCTTATGCCTGAGGTTGAGACTGGAATTTATAATAATCTACTTCCCTATGTAGCATGAATGTTAGTAACTGGATATATTCCTTTAAATCTGAGCTTTGGTTTATGGAGAAGAAAGAATGTCAGGACAGAAGTGCCAGAGTTTTGAATGGGCCTGAATTGCTCTTATGTTCTGTGGCTTAGTGTTTGGGTTGAATGATAAGCTTTTTAGTGAATCCTCATTTCATTATGGGTTAAATGATCTGCTATAAACTACTTCCATGCTCCACTGATGTGCCAGGAATGATTTTTCTAAAAGAGAAAGAGAAAGTTAAGTGTTGATCAAATGGGATTTGGTTCTCCTTTCTTGTTTTTAATTATTCTTTAGGTCACCAAGTACAGAGGAGTCTTGCCTCCTACTGGTCCATTTGTTTTAATAGCAATTGGGGGTAAATTTTATTCACAGCTAATTTCCAGTTCTACACAGAGTGTATGGTATCTGCTGATGCACATGCCAACAGTGTCTTTAAAGGAAGACATTTTCTTAAAGTACTCAAGCTCTAAGCAGTAAAACATAAAGTGTACAAAGAAAAGCTAAGTTGCTCCATTGACCAACGACCTAGAGTTTTCTTCACCAAATTAACAACTTGATCTGTGAGGGCTCATGTCAGTAAGTCTGGGATTAGCCTGAGGTGTCCTTCTGAACTAAGAAATGTATTGACTGCTGGTCCAGGCATGAAGCATACTGATGAAGAGTGTTGCTTTGTAAATGTGGTCCTTGTCCATGGAAGTTTTTGAATTTCATTTTTAAAAATAAGTTTGTCAGGATTATTTCTTATTTGCCCACATTTCAGAGAGATTTAAGGATTCAAGGAGTGCACTGTTTTTGAGACTGATAATGTGGCAGGAGTAGGCCGAAGTGAACAGCAAAATTCAACAAACATCTGAGAATCCATTTTAGGTCCTGTGGTACCAACATGTTCTGTGCACATATTGGTGGTTCCTGATACAAGAGAGATAGCCTTTGGCTGAGATGCGGAGCCTGGTTTTCCTCTTCTTGCCGTACTGTATACTTTTTAAGCAAAAACCTGTAAATTTTTAAGCACTTTCCTTCTGGGCCTCTGAATCTTCCTTACTTACCATCAAACCTTGTTTAATAGTCACTGTTAGAGCACTAGAAAGCATTGGCAGTTTCTTTTGTATCCTGTGTATGTGTGTGTGTGTGTGTGTAAATTTCAAAAAATTTACCTACTAAAATTATACTACGTCGCGTTCCCTTCTGCCCACAGAGAGAGACACGACACACTGGTTGTTCGTCAGAGCTCTTTATTGTTCCTCTTCTTCCTCTTTCTCCTTTCTCCTCTCTCTCTTTACAAGGAAGTCATGGCCATTATATATGAATCATGAGCCAATCAGGTTACAGAGCATGTGGGGAGAGCATGATAACAATGTAATACAATAAGGGCAACAAGAGGGCACGCAGCGAGCATGAGTCACCTTGTCCAATCAGAGCAGTCCATTCTGGCACTGGCTTAGTGCCGGGCCAACTTCCTTAAGCAATGTTAGCTGTTTGTTGCAAACCAGGGGCCCCAGCTCAGTGCCAGACTAGGGTGGGGTCCTCGATGTTGCAAACTGGGCCGCCCGGCTCAGTGCCAGACTAGGGTGGGGTCCGCGGTACCCCGACAATACTACTCATAATGTTTCACAACTTGCTTTTAAAAATCATCTATCACTTTTAGTTTCAAACTAAATTGAAAAATGCAAATATCCCTGGAGTAAATTTTAAAAAAATCTTACAACTTATATTTTTACAAGCATTTCAAATTTGCAACAAAGCATAGCTAAATACAATTTGTGGCAATTTTATGGGTGCCTCTAATAGTAAAGGGTTTTTAATCAGAGATGTGTAAAATTTATGAGAACCCAAGTGATAGTCATATTTAGAACCCTTTGAATCTCCTTTATAGTATTCAACGATTTTTGCGTGTCCCATGTGTCCTTAATTTTTCCTTAATTCTCTTTAAAATATGCACTATCCTGAACTCAATTCTCCACAATTCCATTTGACTTTATCATGTGAGGCCTTGCTTAGGTAGGTCCTGAGTGGTTGTCCACTTGTTCTGTTTTTAACAGAGTGCATGTATGACTGTGCGGGTGGCTTCATTCTCATGATTCTCCATTGGACTAAACAGCATGGAATGATTATTTAGCTTTGTGAAGAGCCAGGGATATTCTCTTAGCAATTGGGATTGAGAGCAAGGTAGGACAATTCTAGTCCTGAAGGATTGTGCAGGATTTGGGTGGTAGGACACACAAAAGGGAAAGGAAACTGAAAATCATCCTCCATGGGACATAAGGAGACAAATTTCAGCCTGTGTCACTATGGTCATGGACGCTGTAAAAGAAGCTCATCTAGAGGGACTTTTCATTATTCCAAGGTAGTCATGTTTGGCAGTAAATGGATAGAAAATCTTCAAAAGTCTCTTGCATGGTGTTATTTTGGACTTAACAAACAAGGACTTATTAATGAATAGGTCTGAAGAATCTAATTTGTAGACAATAGAGGAGCATATGTGGTGTGTGGTGTGGGGTGTGTGTGGGGAGTGTGTGTGTGTGTGTTTGAGCTCTCCCCAAACATACTGTGTAATCTGGCTTACACATCTGCTATTATCTATGAAAGCAGGCCCAATCAATTTTTCCCATCACATTTTCTCTTTTTTATAATTTTGCATGGGATTAGCTTTTGAGTTTTAAACTTTGCAATGCATTCATGGTTTAGTTGGCTTCCTACAGAACTTCTGTCCAGTGGATCAAGGGAATGAGCTCTTCTTATGTGTATAATAATATCTCTTACCTTTAGCAATCCTTTTAAAATGTCTTTCTGATATGTCATCTGGGCTACTTAATAGGGTCTATTGTACTGCCATATGCATGAACATGCTTTCACGAAAAGAGCTAGTCTGACAGAAGCATGAAGTTAAGACCCCCTAAAGAGCTTTACAATACTGCTAGAAACTGAAAGGGCAGAGAGGGTCTCAGGGCAAATGTGGGAGTCATCTAGAATTCATGAATATGATACGGTGGGAAATATCAAAGACTGTCTGATGGGGGATGGCGATTTTGTTCCATTGAGTCCTTGTTCACTACAACTGCACTGAACTTCCACTTGAACATCTACCTTCACAGTTACCTCTCACTCTGCTCTGGAGACGGTTCATGAAATGCAAGTGAAGAGAGGTTATATTCCCTTCTTCAGCTACTGTCACTTCAAGTTTTTCAAGGAAGAAAATGTTGCTAAGAAGCAGAAGAAAAGCAGAAAGGGACTGAAATCTGCATACTTTGGCAACCAGAAAATGCCCAAACCATTCAGTAAAATCATGTTTTTTTTTAGGTCAAGAGACCCCAGTTTGTCTGAAATTCAGGTAATTCTCATTCCGTAAATATTAACATCTGTCTTTGAATTAGGAGAAATTCTTCAAAGCAAATTTAAATGAGAATATCTAAAATGATGAAGACTTTTAAAATAAGAAATATGAAAAACTTACATAGAATAAATCAGTGTTATATTAATCCATCTGTGTTATAACAGACTGTATAAGGTCAAGACAAATAGGAAATTCATAATTTTGAAATTTAATAATATGTCTTAGTGCAGTGCTTTTATATTTAATGTTTACCTTTTCTCTTCTCAATATAGCACAGGTAAAGACTGACAGAGACTGGATCCCTGATGTGAAGTATATGACATAATATTTAAATATCCTCAGAGAAAAAACACACATACTAACAGACACACACACAGCATTTAGCCATGGTCACCAACATCAAAGATACTAAAATAAAAAACAACCCAAAACAGCAAAATACATGTCGTGCAAATGACTGATATTTGAAGTCTCATGTCTTTGGTATCAGTGTTTTTAGAGTAATAAAAATTAACAGAGTGTTAGGCACTCTGCTGTGGGTATTAAACTTAATTTTTCTATTTAGTTGTTTTATTAGCTGTGTGGATCACTTGTTATTAACCTTGTTCTACCCTGGTGAGAAAACTGACATATATGAGTCTCTCTCATTCACCAGGAAGATACAATTCAACATAGTCTTAAAAGATACAAATTTAAATTAATCTTTCAAAAAATAGCTTCACGATTATAGTGGGAGACTTTAATAAACTTCTTCCAAAATTTTGTTGAATAATCAGACAAGGAAACCAAGAAAGACACAAGAACACTATACCAAACCAGAATATATATTCTTCTCAAGTATTTAGGGATATTTACCAAACGGGACAAATTTCAAAGCATTTAAATCACACAAAATATGTTTTCTAGCACCATGCCATTAAGCTAGAAATCAAAAGCTTTCCAGATAACTGGAGAGCACTCACAAATTTGAAAATTAAAAATGTGCATGTAAATAATTATTGGGCCGAAGAATAAATCAGAATGGGAAATAAAAATATGTCTTACTGAACATTAATGAAAGCATTATGTATAAAGCTTGTCCCATATGTCACAGGGAAATCCTAAGTGATAATGCATATGTTAGAAAAGAAGCAGAAAAAACTGAATGAGCTTTGCATTTATCTTAAGGTATTAGGAAAAGAATAATAAAGAGAAAATACAAAAATCTAAAAAGCCCTATAAGTGGACCATTATAAAGAAGAAAGACAAAAATCACTCATATTTCTATATTTCAATAACTGTTAGAAAAATAACTTATTTTGAGGTTCTACTTACAATAGCATGTATATTATCTCACTGACTGCTAGTGTGATTGAGTATCTTCATTGGCTGAAATTTGCCTTTGTGGATTCTCCTCTGTAAATTGCCTTTTCCTAGCTTTTGTTCATATTTCTATTTTTGAAAAACTAGTACTTTTAGCTTTTCTTTTTATTTCAAGGATACTAAGCTTTCACATTGCAAATACTTTCTCTCAGGCTGTAGCTTACTGAACTTTGTTTATGGTATATACTAGACAGAGGAAATTACTTAATTTTGACTTGGCTAAATTTACCACCATCATTTTTATATCATTCTTTTGTTGGAATAACAAAATTTTACTATCCTCTTATCATACAGAAACCTTTTCTTCTCTATCATAATTTTTTTGAAACATTCTAAACTTTAAAAAAATTACATTGAGATATTTATCCATTTGGAATTTATTTTGTTTATGGGTTTTAGAAAATTTGACTATCTATTTGGAGTTTATCCTGATTTTTATAGTAATCATTTTTCTTTTTGAAAATTTTTAAAAAGTTTGATTTCTTTTTGGTTTAATCATTCGGTTGTATGTTCCGGACACCATTGTCCATTTTTTATTAAAAATTGATATATCTCTTAAGTTTCCTTTTAATGTATTGGTTTCTCATCTACTCCCTTCTTCTTCCTTAGTTTTTCTGTTACAGAACCTGGGTCCCGAACCTATAGTCTCCCATAGGTTGGATTTTTAAGATTTCCTAATCAAGGAGGAGATAGATGTTTTTCTCTGTCCTCTGAGGTTCTCACACATTGGCAGATGGTTTCAGAGGTTGGCACAAATATATGTTGTATTAAAACCCTTTCATCTGCAAATACACACTATCTGATCATTTCTGTTCGAGATATAAGCAGAGGTTGATGGATAATGCCTAGACACGTTAGCTTACTGGAATGTGAAAAATGATAGTATTCTATGCCTATTATTTCTGCTTTATTTGTAGTTGCAATACTTTTAATGATGTTTACCTTCATCTATTGTTCAGTTAGTTACCGAGTTAGTTACAGTCAGATAGGATAGGAAAGATAGATGTTTGTTTCCTTCTATTTGTTTTGCTTTTAAGACAATGAATTGATTTCCTTCCATTCTCCAAAGAGTGTCAATTACTTTTGTTTTTAGTATCATAATGAACTCATGAGTTTAGACATATTTGATGAACTTCAATTCATTGTAATTATTATTTTTTTTTTAAATTTATTTTTTTACGTTTACATAGGGTAATGATGTTTCTTTTTTTTTCCCCTTCCCCCTCACGCCTCCCACCCTTTTCCCTTTATACAGTCCTTCTTTCCTTCATTCTTACCGCTCTCCTTAGCCTAACTCTAAACCTAACCCTAAACCTAATGCTAACCCCTCCCACCCCCATTATATGTCCTCATCCGCTTATCAGCGAGATCATTCGTCCTTTAGATTTTTGAGATTGGTTTATCTCACTTAGCATGATATTCTCCAATTTCGACCATTTGCCTACAAATGCCATAATTTTATCATTCTTCATTGCGGAGTAATATTCCATTGTATAAATATGCCACAGTTTCTTTATCCATTCATCAACTGAAGGGCATCTAGGTTGGTTCCACAATCTGGCTATGGTGAATTGAGCAGCAATGAACATTGATGTGGCTGTATCTCTGTAGTATGCTGATTTTAAGTCCTTTGGGTATAGACCAAGGAGTGGGATAGCTGGGTCAAATGGTGTTTCCATTCCAAGCTTTCTGAGGAATCTCCACACTGCTTTCCAGAGTGGCTGCACTAATTTGCAACCCCACCAGCAATGTATGAGTGTTCCTTTTTCACCACATCCTCGCCAACACCTATTGTTGCTTGTGTTCTTGATAATCGCCATTCTAATTGGGGTGAGATGAAATCTTAGGGTAGTTTTGATTTGCATTTCCCTTATTACTAGGGATGTTGAACATTTTTTCATATATCTGTTGATTACTTGTACATCTTCTTCTGTGAAGTGTCTGTTCATTTCCTTAGCCCATTTGTTGATTGGATTATTTGTATTCTTCGTGTAGAGTTTTTTGAGTTCTTTATAGATTCTGGAAATTAGCGCTCTATCTGAGGTATGGTTGGCAAAGATATTCTCCCACTCTGTAGGCTCTCTCTTCACATTTCTGATAGTTTCCTTTGCTGAGAGAAAGCTTTTTAGTTTGAATCTATCCCAGTTGTTGATTCTTGCTTTTATTTCTTGTGCTATGGGAGTCCTGTTAAGGAAGTCTGATCCTAAGCCAACAAGTTGAAGATTTGTACCTACTTTTTCTTCTATAAGATGCAGGGTCTCTGGTCTGATTCCAAGGTCCTTGATCCATTTTGAGTTGAGTTTTGTGTAGGGTGAGAGATAGGGGTTTAATTTCATTCTATTGCATATGGTTTTCCAGTTTTCCCAGTACCATTTGTTGAAGAGGCTATCTTTTCTCCATTGCATATTGTTGGAACCTTTGTCTAGTATGAGAAAATTGTATTTATTTGGGTTTGTGTCCATGTCCTCTATTCTGTACCATTGATCTACCTGTCTATTTTGGTACCAATACCATGCCGTTTTTGTTACTATTGCTTTGTAGTAGAGTTGAAGATCTGGTATTGCAATACCCCCTGCTTCGCTCTTGCTACTGAGGATTGCTTTAGCTATTCTAGGTTTTTTATTCTTCCAGATGAATTTCATAATTGCTTGCTCTATTTCTGCAAGGTACATCATTGGGATTTTAATTGGAATTGCATTGAATCTGTATAGCACTTTAGGTAGTATAGCCATTTTGACGATATTAATTCTGCCTATCCAGGAACATGGGAGATCTTTCCATCTTCTAAGGTTTTCTTGAATTTCTTTCTTTAGTGTTCTGTAGTTCTCATTGTAGAGGTCTTTCACCTCTTTTGTGAGATTGATTCCCAAGTATTTTATTTTTTTCGATGCTATTGTGAATGGGGTAGTTTTCCTAATTTCTCTTTCTGAAGATTCATCACTTATGTATAAAAATGCATTGGATTTATGAGCATTGATCTTGTAACCTGCTACTTACTGAATTCACTTATGAGTTCTAAAAGTTTTCTGGTGGAATTTCCAGGTTCCTCTAAATATATAATCATGTCATCAGCGAAACAGGGATAGTTTGAGTTCTTCTTTTCCAATTCGTATCCCTTTAATTTCTTTGGTTTGTCTGATTGCTCTGGCTAGAGTCTCAAGGACGATGTTGAATAGAAGTGGTGAAAGAGGGCATCCCTGCCTTGTTCCAGTTTTTAGGGGGAACGCTTTCAGTTTTTCACCATTTAGAATGATATTAGCCATGGGCTTAGCATAGATGGCCTTTATAATGTTAGGAATGTTCCCACTACCCCAATTTTTTCTAGTGTTTTGAGCATGAAGGGATGCTGTATTTTATCGAATGCTTTTTCTGCATCTATTGAAATAATCATGTGATTCTTAACTTTAAGTCTGTTGATATGGTGAATGACATTTATTGATTTCCGAATGTTGAACCAACCTTGCATCCCTGGGATAAAACCCACTTGATCGTAGTGCACTATCTTTTTAATATATATTTGTATGCGATTTGCTAAAATTTTGTTGAGAATTTTTGCATCGATGTTCATTAAGGATATTGGTCTGAAATTTTCCTTCCTCGATGTGTCTCTGTCTGGTTTAGGTATCAGGGTGATATTGGCTTCATAGAACGAGTTTGGTAGGGTTCCCTCCTCTTCTATTTCATGGAATAGTTTGAGGAGTATTGGAATGAGCTCTTCTTTAAAGGTTTTGTAGAACTCGGCTGAGAACCCATCTGGTCCTGGACTTTTCTTTGTTGGTAGGCTTTTGATGACCTCTTCTATTTCATTGCTTGAAATTGGTTTATTTAGGATGTGTATGTCCTCCTCGTTCAGTTTAGGTAATTCATATGTCTCTAGAAATTTGTTGATGTCTTCGAGGTTTTCTGTTTTGTTGGAGTATAGATTTTCAAAATAGTTTCTAATTATGTTTTGTATTTCACTCGTGTCTGTTGTGATGTTTCCTTGTTCATTCCGAATTTTAGTAATTTGAGTTTTCTCCCTCTTTCTCTTTGTTAGTGTGGCTAAGGGTTTATCAATTTTATTTATTTTTTCAAAGAACCAACTATTTATTTTGTTAATTTTTCCAATTGTTTCTTTTGTTTCGATTTCATTGATTTCGGCTCTGATTTTAACTATTTCCTGTCTTCTACTACTTTTGGTGTTGGTCTGCTCTTCTTTTTCTAGCGCTTTGAGCTGTAGTGTTAAGTCGTTTATTTGTTGATTTCTACTTCTTTTTTTGAATGCACCCCATGAAATAATCTTCCTCTAAGTACTGCTTTCATAGTGTCCCAGAGATTTGATATGATGTGTCTTTGTTCTCATTTACTTCTAAGAATTTTTTTATTTCCCTCCTGATGTCTTCTGTTATCCATTCATCGATAATAGTGTATTATTTAGTCTCCAAGTATTGGAGAAGTTTCTGTTTTTTATTCTGTCATTTATTTCTAATTTCAATCCATTATGATCTGATAGAGTACAAGGTAGTATCTCTATCTTCTTGTATTTGCTAACAGTAGCTTTGTGGCATAAAATACGGTCTATTTTAGAGAAGGATCCATGTGCTGTTGAGTAGAAAGTGTATTCGTTCTTTGTTGGATGGTATATTCTATATATATCTGTTAAGTCTAAATTGCTGATTGTGTTGTTGAGATCTATAGTTTCTTTATTCAATTTTTGTTCGGACGATCTATCCAGTGGTGAGAGAGGTGTGTTAAAATCGCGTAGTATGATTGTGTTGTGGTCTATTTGAATTCTGTAATTGAGAAGGATTTTGTTTGACGTACGTGGATGAGCCAATGTTCGGGGCATAGATATTTATGATTGTTATGTCTTGCTGATTTATGCTTCCCTTAAGCAGCATGTAATGTCCTTCTTTATCCCTTCTGACTAGTTTGGTTTGAAGTCCACATTATCTGAGATGAGGATGGATACTCCAGCTTTTTTGCTGTGTCCGTGTGCATGGTATGTTTTTCCCCATCCTTTCACCTTTAGTCTATGGGTGTCTCTTTCTATGAGGTGAGTCTCTTGCAGGCAGCATATTGTTGGATTTTTCTTTTTAATCCAATCTGCCAGTCTGTGTCTTTGATTGATGAATTCAGGCCATTAACATTCAGGGTTATTATTGTGATATGATTTGTATTCCCAGTCAATTGACTCATATTTGTTTTTGACATGATTTGGTTTCTCCTTTATTTGGCTATTCCTTTAGGCTAGCGCCTCCTGTTGCTGATTTGCATCGTTGTTTTTCATCTCTTCCTCATGGAATATTTTGCTGAGAATGTTCTGTAATGCTGGCTTTCTTTTTGTAAATTCCTTTAGCTTTTGTTTATCATGGAAGGATCTTATTTGATCGTCAAATTTGAAGGTAAGTTTTGCTGGGTATAAGATTCTTGGTTGGCATCCGTTTTCTTTCAGGGCTTGGTAAATGTTGTTCCAGGCCCTTCTGGCTTTTAGGGTCTGGATTGAAAAATCTGCTGATATTCTTATTGGTTTCCCTCTGAATGTAATTTGATTCTTTTCTCTCGCGGCCTTTAAAATTCTGTCTTTATTTTGTATGTTAGGTATTTTCATAATAATGTGTCTTGGTGTGGGTCTGTTGTAATTTTGTATGTTTGGAGTTCTATAAGCCTCTTGTATTTGGTTTTCCATTTCATTCTTCAGATTTGGGAAATTTTCTGATATTATTTCATTGAATAGATTGTTCATTCCTCTGGTTTGTTTCTCTAAGCCTTCCTCAATCCCAATAATTCTTAAATTTGGCCTTTTCATGATATCCCATAATTCTTGTAGATTCCGTTCATGATTTCTTACCATCCTCTCTGTTTGGCCAACTTTGCTTTCGAGATTAAATAATTTGTCTTCAATGTCTGAGGTTCTGTCTTCCAGGTGCTCCATTCTATTGGTTATGCTTCTATGGAGTTTTTAACTTGGTTTATTGTTCCTTCATTTCAAGTATTTCAGTTTGGTTTTTTTTCAGTATCTCTACTCTTTATTGAAATGATCTCTTGCTTCCCGTATTTGGTCTTTTAACTGTTGATTGGTGCGATCATTTAATGCCTGCATTTGCTCTTTCATCTCCTCCTTCAATGCCTGCATTTGCTCTTTCATCTCCTCATTTGCTTCCTGATTGTTTTAATTACGTACATTCTGAACTCCCTTTCTGGACATTTCTTCTGCTGTGCTGTCATTGGGTTTTATTGATGTAGTATCTAGGTTTGTTTGGGACATTTTCTTCCCTTGTTTTCTCATATTGGTCAGTTGTCAGTGGGACCCTGAGATATTGCAGTTTCCGCTATTGGCTTATAGTGTCCCGGTAGATTTCCAGTGTATCACCTCCCAGCCTTCAGTAGCCTGATGTCTTGGAGGAATCTGATAAAGCAGCGTATCCGAAGAAAACTGCCCCTAGCCCCCTACTGGTTCCACGATTTGGAACTGGCTCTGTGCTGAAATGCTCTCACTGTGGGCCTGCACCGTGCAGCTGGCCGTGTGGGAGGAGCTCACTGCCGGAGTGTGGAAGGCTACCTTGGGAAGACTCTAGCTGCCCTGCCCGGCTCCAATAAGCCACCTCTATCTGGGCCTGCCCCCCGGGCCGAACTTTACCCAGTGGGCAGACTCACCCGTGGCTCTATTTCAGTCCGAGTCTCTCAATGCCTCCCCTTCTTAACTCCTGGGTTCTGGAGCGACAGGGGGTGCAGTCTCCCCTCTAGGCCGCCATCTTGGATCGCCCCGAGAAGAGAGCCTGCAGCCGGAGTGGGCAGAGCCGCCTGAAGAGGTGTCTGGCTGCCCTGCCCTGATCCCAGAGGCTGTTTGCGGATCGAGGCTCTCCGTTGGTTCGGGGGCTTGTGGCTGGTTCTATGTAGAAAGTCTCTCACTGGGCGGTCAGCTCCGTGAGGCTAGCCTTGAACGGCACCTCCCACCGCAGGGGTCCAGACTACTTGGGGAAGTCTCTGGCTGCCCTGTCTGGACCCTGAATCTGCTTGCGTGCCAGAGTACGCTGAGCTGCACTGGCTCCGGGACTCGGAGCTTGTTCTGGTCAGAAAGGCTCTCACCAGCGGGCCAGTTCCGTTCCGAGAACCTGGAGAAGCTCGCTGTGTGGGCGGGGCCCACCGCCGGAGTGCGCAGGGCTGCCTGTGGATGACTCTAGCTGCCCTGCCCGGCTCCGATAAGCCACCTCTATCTGGGCCTGCCCCCCGGGCCGAGCTTTACCCAGTGGGCAGACTCACCTGTGGCTCTATTTCAGTCCGAGTCTCTCAATGCCTCCCCTTCTTAACTCCTGGGTTCTGGAGCGAGAGGGGGTGCAGTCTCCCTCTAGGCCGCCATCTTGGATCGCCCATTGTAATTATTAATCTTTTTAATGTTAAAATTCTCCCAATTTGGGCCTGTAGCAGCCTCCTAAAGTGAGACTCCAACTACTTTGATATGACACTGTTAATTTCTGAAGGCTATTTTACTATTTGACATGATAATATTCTTACAAATCCATCTTTTATATTTTCTATTCTCAGGATCCCTGGTTTTATTTAGTAGGAAATGGCACTTCTTGACCATAATCTGAACTCAAGGGACATTCTTTGATTCTAGGCTGTCATTATTTCCAGGTCTTTTTAGTAACTAAAAATATATTAATATTTAATATTTTTTAAAGTTGAAACACAGGAATTCTTAGTTATACTTTAGACTCAAAGTTAGAATGACAAGGAATATTTATTCACCCTCTTCTGCATTGCATCTGTATGTGTTTTCTCTATTGAGAATCCTGGTGCTCAAAGTCACAGGGAAATAATGTAATTAGAATATCCTATAATTGCTCATTTTCTTTAATACATAGTATATATACCACAGTCTCAAGATAACAATGCTAATGCTATCACTATAATTACTGATAATTTTTAACATGATTATATAAGTCAACTTTCTGTCTCTGTACAAAATACCTGAGATAATCAATTTAAAAGGGTGAAAAGTTTATTTGGCTCATGGTTTCAGAAGTTTCAGTCTATGGTTATTTGGCTCAGCTGTTTTGAGCCTGTGGCAGCATAGTACATCATGGTAGGGAGTGTGGCAGAGGAGGTCCATTCACCTAGTGGCAGCTTGGAAGCAAAGGGAGAAAAGGAAGCAAAGGGAGAAAACAAGAGACCAGGGTCCCAGTATTCCCTTCAAGGGCACACCCCCAATGACCTAACTTCCTTCCACTAGCCCCACCTCCTAAAGGTTCCACCACCTCCCAATAGCACCAGAGGCTACTGACCAAGCCTTCAATACATGGCCTTTGGGAGATGCTCTTCTCTTTCTCACCCCACATTTTTTATAGCTGTTATACATTCTCAATCTCTGAGCATATAACCATTTCAACTATACCACTTCCTATTTGGCCCTCATGTCAGTTGTACAAGTAATCATAAGTTTAACACCATCAGCTCCTGTGTTGGTGTCTCTCTAGGTATTTTGGGTGCATTAAACTTTGTACCTAGTAGATATTCTCAGGAAGGGCTCACAAGTCTTAATAAAAGGCTATCTCTGCCTTTTATACTTCATAGTTAATTTGGGAGGATATAAAATTCTGGGTCCATATTTTCTGCTTGAGTATCTTAAACATTATTAGATTCTCCCCCATCATAAGGCATTACTTTCTTAAGGTCTTATTTTTCTTTTCTCTAAAAGTCATGTCTCCAAAGGATTTTTCCTATTCTTGGAAGGCCAGTGATGTTAATAGATTATGTCCTTGAATTAGTTGTCATAGGGCAATATTTTCATACTTGTTATTTACTATGTCATATGTAAATTTCAGTTTTTTTTGTTTATTTCAAGTAAGTTTTCTCTAGTTTCAGCTTTCAGTGTTTGTTTTCTTGGCTTTGATTTTGTTCTTTAGGGGCTTCTATTATTTATATGTAGGATTTTCTCTACTGATCAATATTTATCACTTTCTCTTGAACTTATTTTATCTCTCTCATTTATTTTGGATTTATAGAATTTTCCTCACATTTCTCTTAAGACTTTATCTATTGTGTTTAACATGCTTGTGCTCCTTTTAGTTTGGTGTTCATTTTTGAAATTTACTTATTTTTGCTCATTTTTCTGAGTTTTTTCTCTTCATTTCTGAATTATTATAATTATAATCTATGTTGCTTTTCATCTTGTGTTTTGTTAATGCCTTTTATCTCTTCTGAAATAGAAGAGTTTGGCTTTGATCTGTTTGGTGGGTATCTTTCTAGCATCTTTCATTGTTCATTGAACTTTTACTCAGCTTTTAATTCTCTTTTATGTTTTAATGACTTTGTATGGGATTTGACTTAATAACGATCTGTTGTTAATTATTATGCATAATTATTTTTCATGTACTTCTAATAGGAGACATGACTGAAGGTAGCCTAAAGCACACGAAGCTTTTGGGGCTCTAGCTTTTTTTCAAAAATATGTTCATAGCTATAGGGAAATGCTTATTGTGATATTTCTTGATGTTTTTTAATTTGGGGCATTAGCTATGTCTTTGAGCATGGAGATTTAGCTCTCTTATACCACCCCAACTCCTACCATATACATGATCATTACCCATCACCTATTCTTCCTCTGTAGTTACAGTATTGATATTAGTTTTCAGTGTGTATATTACAATTAATACAAAATGCCCATTTGCATCTGTATCAGATTTCTTCATAGAATGAGAACCAATTAAGGTATGTATTTTAGAGAAAGAGATTATTATAAAAAATTGGTTCTTGTAATTAAGGAGACTGGTGAATCTCAAATTTTCAGTGTGAATCGGCAGCCTGGAGACCAGGTAGAACTGATGGTGCAGAGGAAGTCCAAAGACAGTCTTGCTGGAAAATTCTGTCTGGCTTAGGGAAGTCGGTCTTTCTATTCCCTTCAGGTCTTCAACTAATTGAATAAGTTTCACTCACATTAAGAAGGGCAACCTATTTACAAAGAGTTCACAAATTTGTATATTAATCTCATCTCAAAACACTCTAAGTTTGCACATGAAATTGGTCATTATAACAGCTGAGCCACAGGTAGAATTTGATTCCTTTCACTTTCTTGCACACCTTGTCCTCCCTAAATTGGAATATATTTTGTTTTGTTCACTCACTATGTTTTCTCTGTACTTTACACCCTCCCTGGTTATCTATATTTCCTCTCAGTACATTAAGCACTTATCAGTTATTCTGTGAATTGTCTCTTTGTGTCATTTTCCCAGAGCTATCCAATCTGCCACCCGCCACCCCCCCCCATTTTCTAAAATGACTGCTATGTCCCTGTCTCCCCAAGAACTTCCTTCATCATCTGGAATAATTTCCTAGGACTGTTATAAAAAGTACCACAAACTTGATGCCTTAAAAAATAAGAAATTTATTCTTTTATAGCTCTGCAGGTTAGAAATCCAAAGTCAATATGCCATCAGTGCTGGTTCCTTCGACCTCCCTGGAGAAGAATCTGTTCCATGCTCCTCTTCTGGTTTCAGGCATTGCTGGCAATCATTGGCATTCTTTGCCTTATGGATACATTTTCCAATCTCCGTCTCCATCTCCATCTCCATATGGTATTATTTATATATATAGTCACACACACAGACACACACACACGCACATATATATCTATGTTTGTATGTGTGTGTATTTCCTCTTCTTGTAAAAAAGATGAGTTATATTAGACTTAAAGTCTACCCTAATCCAGTATGACCTCATCTTAACTTACACATATCTGCATAGACCATATTTCCAAGTAATGACATATTCATAAGTTGCAGTGATTAATTAGCACTTCAACATGTTTTGGGGGACATAATATAAGCTGTCATACCATCTACCTGAGGTATTCTTTCATCTCTATTTAATTGAAGCTTCTGTTTTATGGATCCTATATCTTCCCCTTCTTTAGCAAACCTATAACATTTGTAGAGTACTTCCTCTAGTGATTTTCTAGTAAAGATCAATGGAAGTTTTTAATTTCTTTACTTCCTTCCTTCCTTCCTTTCTTCCTTCCTTCTTCCTTTCCTCTCCTCTTTCTCTCTTTCTTTCTTTCTCTCCCTCCCTCCCTTCCTTCCTACCTTCCTTTCTTTCTCTCTCTCTTCCTTCCTTCCTTTCTTTCTTCTTTCTCTCTCTTTCTTCCTTCCTTTCTTTCTTTCTCTCTCTCTTCCTTCCTTCCTTCCTTCCTTCCTTCCTTTCTTTCTTTCTTTCTTTCTTTCTCTCTTTCTTCCTTCCTTTCTCTCTCTCTCTCTCTTCCTTCCTTCCTTCCTTCCTTCCTTCCTTCCTTCCTTCCTTCTTTCCTTCCTTCCTTCATAAATTTGGAATCATATATTTATTGCTTTCCAGCTTCCAATAGTGCTTTGGAAAATCCAAGAAGACTCTAAGTCTTGACACTTTGTATAAGAATTGTTGCATTTTTTTTTTCCTGTGGACACTTTTAGTGTCTTTTCTTTATACACAGCATCCATAGTGCTTTCCATCTTCCATGGAAGCTGATGGGCCCCTTCAAAATAAAAACATTTTTTAGTAAGTCTCAGAAATTTCCCTGAGTTATTTTTCTAATTTTTCCTTTTTGTTTTTTCCATTTTTTTTTCCCTCCAGGTGTTCCTATTATTCTGATATTCACTTCCTGAATCACACCTTTAAAATTCTTTTTTTCCTGCTAGTTCTCTAATTGTTCTTCTTTTATAGAAACCTCTCAGTCTTCCATTTGTTCATTTATTTATTATTTTGGCAAATATTTATTAAGTAATTATTTTGTAACAAGCATCACTTTGCACATGTATTTCAAATACATTATGTACATAGTATACCTCAGTGAACAAAACGGACTTGCAGCTATTCTATAGCTTCTTTTCTAGGAGGGAGAGAAAGAGAAAGGGACTAAGTAATGAAGATAGTAAATGAGTAAATTATATAGTGTGTAAAAAATGTAAATCAGAGTAGAATTGATTGAAGTTGCTAGAAGGGTGGAGGATTATGATTTGAAATAGCATAATTTGGAAAAACTTTATTGAAAATGATAGTGTTGAGGGAATGAGTTAGGTAGATATCTGTGGGAAGAGCTTTATGAGTAGACTGAACAACTATACAAAAACCCTATTGTGGGCATGTGACCTCTAGGAAGCATAGAGGAGGCCAATGTGGCTTTAGAGGGGTGAATGAGGAAGAGGGAGGTAGAGGGGAGGGGGGCAGAGATAAGGTGTGACCTTGTAGCATTTCCTATGACTTTAGCTTTTACTCTGAATAAAATGGGAAAATTTTAAGCAGAACAGTGGCATGACTCAGGTTTTTACCAAGCTCACTCTGTTTGTTGGGAAAAGACTGTGGGACTATGAACAAGTGGATATTCCTCTCCGAGGGTATATGTATGTGTATATATCATATAAATATATATATATATGTATATATCATATAAATATATGTATATATATATATAATTATATGATATATACAAAAATATGTAAATTAAATGCACATCCCAATTGGAAATTAGCTTTCAGTATGACAGAAATGTTCCGTTCACAACTTTTTGTGGCTTGCTTTCATTGACCAGAGTAGTCTCATGTGTGGGATAATTAAATATATATCCACTGATGGTTTATGAAGAGATATAGTGAATGATGTCATGTTATTTTAATATATTTTGTTGAGAAGAATAATTTTGTGCCTCAAAATAGAATTTTACATCTCTGAAATTATTATGAAAATCAATGAGAAATATAATTAAACAAATTCTATTGCACAAACATAGACTTAATGACAGTTTTTAATCTTCCCATGTAAATGATTCTTTCTAGTTGTGTTCATTCTTTGCTAATGTTTATCTTTCCCATTAGAGTCTTTACACAGGAGATTTTGAGGGGTAATTTGCTGACTGCAAACTTGGTATACTTGGGAGAGGTTGTGTATTCTTGGGTATATGACTCGTTATTTAACTGGGGAATTTCTTGATGTTCTTTTCTCTTGGTCTGGTCAAATGGAGCAGAAAGAAACCAAAATTTATGTGCCCATAGGGTATTTGCTTGGCTACCAGTGATTTTGGAGCTGACCTGGAGAAGACACCTGGAACATGCAATATTTGGTATGAGACATTTCCTTAATACCTCTGATTTTATGTTAACCTCACCCTTGGTCAGGCCTGCTGTCTTCCACTCCTGAGAATAAGCCTCATTGTTCTGCCTGAGGAAGGGAGTGGTGGTTACCCAGTTGAGGGTATCCTGGGATTTATTATGCCTTAAACTTTCAACCACCACTTCATTTTTTTTTTTTTTTGCTTTAATTTATTTTTCCTTGTTTTTGTCCTAATTTCTACTCCAAATTCACTATCTTAAGACTTTTGAGAATCTGTGGTCACAAATTGAGTTATACATGAACTTTCTGTAATGCTCATTCCAAATATGGCTTTCCTTTGGATGCTAAATCACTTATAGTCTAACTTTCTGCTTTTTCAGCTTCTTAAATATTGCTGGTTTAGTCTTCTTTCCCATTTGCTTTATAGTTAATTTTATAACTTAAAAATTATATTCTACTGCCATAATTGTTACTTCAAAAATAATGGAATTGAATGTGTATGTGTTCAATCTGCCAAATTTACTCTGCTATTCTCTCTTATACATTCTTCAAGTTATGTGACATATACTCCAATATTTCTATGATGTAGACAGGTAGGTATCTGTAACACTTAACAGGTGGGAAAAACAAAGCATATAACATCCACAGAATAGTCCAGTATCACAGGGCTTGACCGTGATAAAACTGAATAAGAATCAAAGGTTGTAGACTTTCAGAGAAATTGATTTTTTCTCTTTCCATGGTGTATTTACAAGGTTCTCCAGGGCAACAAAAACCAATAGGTATCTACCTATCCATCCATCTTCCTTCTTACCTACCTACCTGTCTATGTGTCTAAAGGGATTTATTATAAGGAATTGGCTCACATGTTTACAGAGACTGGCATGTCCAAAATCTGCCAGTCTAATGTCCTAGTTCAAATCCAAAGGCTAAATGCTATTGTAGAACTAGGAAGAGCTGTATCCCAGGTTGAAGGTCATCAAGTAAGAACATTCCTGAGGGAAGAATGCTTTCTTCAGTCTACCAATTTAAATGTGAATCTCACCTAGAAACACTTTCACAGAAACAGAATAATTTTTGACCGAATATCAAGGTGCCCCATAGTTCAATCCAATTGACACATTAACCATGATACACTATTTGGACAACACAGATGCTTGGTAAAAATGAAAGAACAAACAAAATCAAATTTAGTCTCTCATTCTTTAGTTACACTGGTACTGATACAACTGTATCATGTTCCCAGACTACATCAAAACAACATGAGGTGTTTGCTAAAACTGTATAATCCAGGACAGTACAAGAGCTCTATGAATCAGAATTCTGAGGAGGAAGACCTGCAGTGTTAGACTTCGTTCTTAATAAATATTTTCCAAGTGATCTGATGTACAATAAGATTTGGAACTCATGAAATAAGACTTCCCTAAAAAAATGACTTGATGATTTTCTTTTTGTAAAGATTTTTCTTTCTGTTTTAATTCTTCTCTAATTCTGTCGTCAAATGGATAGTAGAAAATTTTTTATGTGTGACTTTAGCTTATCCTCAATAGTTATTTATTAAATATAACAATATCAGTAAAACACATTTACAATATTCTTCTAGATTAAAAATTGGAAGATAATTTTCAGACTCTTACATAGAGTCAGTGGTCAGCACACATAGGACTCATAATTAAGTAGGCTCTGCTGGTTAAGACATATGTAGTTTACCAAGACCATTTGAGACTCTCTACCTACTGTAGAAAGACAATAACTTTTGACTAATGATCTTAGAATGTTTTTGTCTAAATGCATTATGCATTCAATAATTTGGTCTATTTCTCACTTATGCAGGGGTCAAAATTTTACTTCCATTCATTTGATCCTGATTAGTTCAAAATTTAGGAAGTGAAAAATAAAGATGAATTAAAATAGGACCAGGTGTGAGATACTGTCAGTAAAATAGACTGCACATTTTAATCAAAATGGTAATCAGAAACATGCAGTGGATCACACTTCAGGGCTAAGAAGTCATGCCCAACCTGGAGCAGGTAAAGGGACAAGTAAAACACACAATGCTAAGGAGGGGTTTTGTTTTGCTTTAGATTTTCATGCACTTGTTTCAGTCCAAAGGTGAGTGATTTGATTTGGACTTGGAATGCCCCTCAGAATCTCCTGTGTTAGGCAGTGGTGCAGGGTTCAGAGATGAGATGATTGGCGAGGATGGTAATCTCATTATCAGTGGATTAATCACTGAGAATTGAATGGACCACCCGACATGGGACCTAGTTGAAGGAAATAGGTCATTGGGGGTGGGAGTGGTGTATGTGTGTGTGTCCTGGAAACATCTGTCTTCTCTTCAGAATTTTCCTTTTTCTCTCCGCTACTTAGTTGCCATGACTAGAGCAGCCTTGCCCTTTCCAAACACAATTTTTCTGCCTTGGAGCACACTAATGTGGACTGGACCTCTGAAACTATGAGCCAAAACAAATCTTTCTTTCTCTAAGTTATTTTTTTCAAGTATTTGGTTTACAGCAATGAAAAACTGACTAACACAGTTAGCTGAATATTTTTATTAGAACTTTGGCTGGCAAACCTTTTCTTAAGGACCAAATAGTAAATATTTTAGAACTGGAGACTTATGGACTTTCTGTAGCAATTGCTCAACTTTCTTGAAATCTGCCAAGGACAACATTCAAGCAAATGGACATGGCTGTGTTCTGATAGCATCTTATTGACAGAAACAGGCAATTGTCTATAAACCATAGTTTGCCAATTCTTGCCAAGAAACTTCTGAATATAAGGATTTTCCCCCCATATGTGCCTTTTCTTTTAGTCAAATTTAATTTCAACTTAAAATTAATCAAATGTCACTAAATGTTTTTTGTACTTTAAAATTAATCAAATTTGACTAAAAGGAAAAAATTTGTTCTTTAAATCACATAGCACATAAAGTAAATTTCGGTCTGTGTTGTTGATAACCAGTTTCCTATGTTACTAACAGGTTCTGAGACCACCACCAAAGTCACAAATTTTGTGATGGAGTTTCATGAAGGCAATTGCAACTAATTATACCTATTTACTTGACTTTGGATTATAATGCTTTAATCTTTATCTGGAAAAATAAAACACAAAAATTTAATACCTAATAAATGTTTTCTAATGTAAGTTTTATTCATATTCATTATTCAAACGATTTGAAGGTAAAATAGCCTCAAAAAGTTTAATAATGAAGTTGTGTTTTCCATTCCTGAATTTTAATGTTATTTCAGTCAGTTTAAAATTTCTCTGCGAAGAAAATATTGTCAGGAGGAAGCTAATCATCAATTTGCTACAGCTGAAACCAGCACAGCTGGTGGATGAGTGTTTTAATGTATTTCTAGATTAAGCAAGGCAGTTTAAAGAAAACATCATGCAAAAATTCAATCTGCTATGGGTTTAAAATAAAGTCTTCATCTGTGTTGCTGCAGACAGAATAGCTACCTTATGTTTTGTCATATTGTAGTGGATTATCTTTAATGAAGCGTATATCCCCCAAAGCATTATTGTGATATTTTGTGTTTGTCTTGGTCTACACTAATGCAATGGTTTAGGTTTAGTGAACAGAAGAATGGATTTTACTCTTAGTAATGCCCTGGCAGGTTTTCTTTGCTGAAGTTGTAAATGAAAGCAATTCACACACATTTGGAAGGAGACCTTTGCTATTGATTTCAGTGTTTTTTCATGACAATGATAATGTTGATGTCTTGATCTTGAAAATTACAAGGGGTCCTCAGGAAGAAAGTTCTTCATGTATTTTTAAAACCATAGGATGGGATGATTCATTAAAAAATAGAATCTCTATCACCTATTTATCATCATCATCATTTGCTATCATATATCTATCTGTATATTGATCTACCCATTTATTTACCATTATTATTTTATCTCACTATCTAAATTTCCATTCATCTATCTACCTGTCTACCACCCTTCCTCTCTCTCTCCCTCCCTCCTTTCCTACCTACCTACCTACCTAGCTTCATACCTATAAGAAGACATGCCCCAAAGAGCTATATTGGTCATATGATCATGGGTGTTAGTTATTTTATCTTTTGCTTAACCAAATTTCTGATTTATTGTTTTTGCAGTAATAACAAATTTTAGTCAATAAAACAAGTGCATTGTTAGTTGCTCTTTGGAAGAGAAATATAAAAATATTATTATTTATTTAATTAGGAAAACATATTTAGAGAGATTAATAAAAAGCAATGCTTATCATTAAGGGAAAGGCTGTGATTTCTGTCATCAAATCCATTTCTTGAAGCCGAGTTCTTTTTTTCCTTCCTTTCCAAGATATTTGTATCTTAGAGTGTTAAAAAATTGTGAATGTAACATTTTGGTGATTCTCATGTTACTATTGTCCTTCTGTGGGTTCTTCCATGCTCTTTCTGACAAAGCAAGTTATTAACAATCTAAGGACTTTCAGTGACTCTGTTAATAACCTAAAAACTCTCTTTATTTCATTCTATCCTTTAAAAGCAGTAATATATTGTACATGCTTCTCTGTACGTTTCATTTATTACTTAACCATGATGTATGTGGTGTATCCTGTATGTGGTGAAAGAATGAGCTATGATTCTTAGTTTCTTTCCTTGTAATATCTTTTCCTTTTTTCTGCTTTTAAATTTTCCCATTAATTTTGTTTCTATACATTTTATTTTATAATGCCAATAACAGTTTTGTTAATATTTGTGCTTAATTTCTAAATATTTGGCTATTAACACTTAAAACATTTCTTCAGTCACATTTTTTCCTTTGCTTTCGAACTTCCAATTATATGCATATTAAAGTATGTAATGTCTCAGATCTCAGATACTCTGATTTTTTTTCATTCTTTTTTTCTATTTCTGTTTGGATACTTTTGTTTACTTTTCTTAAAATTTACTAATTCTTTTTCTTCTTCTGTGTATATTGTTCTTGTAAAGTCCACTGAAAACATTATCACTTTATAATTTTTAGTTTTAGCATCTCAATTTAGTTGTTTTTTTGGTTTGTTTATGGTTTACTTTTATCTACTGAAATTCCCTATTTTTCTACTAGGTTTAAAGTAATGTATATATTAATTATTAACCATTCTGCAACATAACATTTTAAAACAATATGTTGTACATGATAAATAGATATGGTTTATTTGCCAGTTAAAAAATAAAATATATTAAAATAAAAATATATTTATCATGGTTATTTTACCATATCTAATAATTGTAATTTTGGTTTATCTGGATTATTTCTGGACTAATGATCTGTAGTCTGCTCCTATTGACTATTTCATTTTCTTCTGTTTTCACAATCTTGTAGTGTTAGAGTGTATGCTGAATATTATGTGTAAAATCATTAGTGGCCCAGGTAAATATTTGTCTGTGGAAGAGGCAACTCCCTTCTCCGGTAGTATGGCACATGTGTGAGGCTTGATCATTCTAAACTGTAGTTGAACTAGGTTTGGGTTGGATTTAGCCTTTTTGATTTAGTTCCTCATTGGTTACAGATATTTGAGGGTAGATTCAGATTGTTTCCTTCTGCATTCTCATTTTATCTATGATACTGAACTCAGTCATCAACTTTCTGAACTGTGGGAGTGTTTCCCTTTTATCTTATTCCATGGATGCTAGCTAGCTTTTGGGGTCACCAGAGACTTGTCTTTTATTTTCTTCCCTCTGTGCTGTGCACGTCAGGATCTCTCTCTATACTGTCTTTCTCCTATCAGGTGGAGTCCTATCTCGCAGCCTGCTGCTCTGTTCCTAAGAGGTTCCTATGCACTTCTGGGGAGATGTCCCCCCAATTCTCTTGTTCTTCCCACAACCTTTCGTCCTGTGTACTTGGCAGAGATCTGATGCAACAGGAGCCTCAAGGGTCAGTGGGGCTAGCACTCTGTGTTTGGTATTCCTAGTGGATTCTAACCTAACATACAAGCCCATGTCTAGCCATCAAATGTCTGATAAAAATATGGCTGTTTTTCCAATAATAGAATAATATCAAGGGTGGATTATTTTTAAAAATTTTATTGGTTCTTCTTAGTTATACATTACAGTATCCATTTGGATAAAATTATACAGGGATTGGATATATTTTATGCTAATTAGGACTCCATTCTTGGGGGTGGTCATGGTGGTGGGGTTCCCTTAAATAATTTCATAGCATGTACATAGGAAAATTAGGTAAAATTTTTCTACTGTCTTTCCTACTCCTGTCCCCTCCCCTTTCTTTTGTTCCCATTTGTCTAATTTACTGAACTTCTCTTCCTCCCCTTCCCCTCTTTATTGTGTTTTAGCTTCCACATATCAGCAAAAACATTTGAACTTTGTTTTTTTGGGAATGGCTTATTTCACTCAGCATGATATTCTCCACATTCATCTGTTTACTGGCAAATGCCATTTTGTCATTCTTCTTTATGGCTGAGTAATAATATCCCATTTTGTATATATACCACAATTTCTTTATCCATTTTCTGTTGATGGGCATTAAGGTTGGTTCCATAGCTTAGCTATTGTGAATTTGGCTGCTATAAGCATTGATGTGACTGTGTCACTATAGTATGCTGATTTTAAATCTTTTGGATATATGTTGAGTGGATCAAATGGTAGTTCCATTCCTAGTTTTTTGAGGAATCTCCAAGCTGCTTTTCAGAGAGTTTGCACCAGTTTGCAGTCCTACCAACAATATATGAGCATTCCTTTTTTCTGCACATCCTAGTCAACATTTGTTCTTACTTGTATTCTTTATTTATTTATTTATTTATTTTTATTGTAAACAAATGGGATACATGTTTTTTCTCTGTCTGTACATGGCGTAAAGGCATACCATTTGTGTAATCATAAATTTACATAGGGTAATGTTGTTTGATTCATTCTGCCATTTTTTCCCTTCCCCCCCACCCCTCCCATCCCTCCCCTCCCTCTATACAGTCATTCCTTCCTCCATTCCTGCCCCCCTCCCTAAACCCAACTCCAACCCCAACACTAACCCTTCCCACCCCCCATTATGTGTCATCATCCACTTATTAGCGATATCATTCGTCCTTTGGTTTTTTGAGATTGGCTTATCTCACTTAGCATGATATTCTCCAGTTTCATCCATTTGCCTGCAAATGCCATAATTTTATCGTTCTTTATGGCTGAGTAATATTCCATTGTATATATATACCACATTTTCTTTATCCATTCATCAATTGAAGGACATCTAGGTTGGTTCCACAATCTGGCTATTGTGAACTGAGCAGCTATGAACATTGATGTGGCTGTATCTCTGTAATATGCTGATTTTAAGTCCTTTGGGTATAGGCCAAGGAGTGGGATAGCTAGGTCAAATGGTGGTTCCATTCCAAGTTTTCTAAGGAATCTCCACACTGCTTTCCAGAGTGGCTGCACTAATTTGCAGCCCCACCAGCAATGTAAGAGTGTACCTTTCTCCCCACATCCTCACCAACACCTGTTGTTGCTTGTATTCTTGATAATTGCCATTCTAATTGGGGTGAGATGGAATCTTAGGGTGGTTTTGATTTGCATTTCTCTTATTACTAGAGATGTTGAACATTTTTCCATATGTTTGTTGATTGCTTGTATATCTTCTTCTGTGAAGTGTCTATTCATTTCCTTAGCCCATTTGTCAGTTGGATTATTTACATTCTTGGTGTAGAGTTTTTTGAGTTCTTTATAGATTCTGGAGATTAGCACTCTATCTGAAGTATGATTGGCAAAGATTTTCTCCCACTCTGTAGGCTCTTTCTTTGCATTGCTGATAGTTTCCTTTGCTGAGAGAAAGCTTTTTAGTTTGAATCTATCCCAGTTATTAATTCTTGCTTTTATTTCTTGTGCTATGGGAGTCCTGTTGAGGAAGTCTGGTCCTAAGCCAACATGTTGAAGCTCTGGACCTACTTTTCTTCTATAAGATGCAAGGTCTCTGGTCTGATTCCGAGATTCTTAATCCATTTTGAGTTTAGTTTCGTGCATGGTGAGAGATATGGGTTTAGTTTCATTCTGTTGCATATGGATTTCCAATTCTCCCAGCACCATTTGTTGAAGAGGCTATCTTTTCTCCATTGCATATTTTTGGCCCCTTTGTCTAGTATGAGAAAATTGTATTTATTTGGGTTTGTGTCCGTGTCCTCTATTCTGTACCATTGATCCACCTTTCTATTTTGGTACCAATACCATGCCGTTTTTGTTACTATTGCTTTGTAGTAGAGTTGAAGATCTGGTATTGCGATACCCCCTGCTTCACTCTTTCTGCCAAGGATTGCTTTAGCTATTCTGGGTTTTTTATTCTTCCAGATGAATTTCATAATTGCTTGCTCTATTTCTGTAAGGTACATCATTGGGATTTTAATTGGAATTGCATTGAATCTGTATAGCACTTTTGGTAGTATGGCCATTTTGACAATATTAATTCTTCCTATCCAAGAACATGGGAGATCTTTCCATCTTCTAAGGTTTTCTTGAATTTCTTTCTTTAGTGTTCTGTAGTTCTCATTGTAGAGGTCTTTCACCTCTTTTGTGAGATTGATTCCCAAATACTTTATTTTTTTGAAGCTATTGTGAATGGGGTAGTTTTCCTAATTTCTCTTTCTGAAGATTCATCACTTATGTATAAAAATGCCTTAGATTTATGTGCATTGATCTTATATCCCGCTACTTTACTGAATTCACTTATGAGATCTAAAAGTTTTCTTGTGGAATTTCCTGGTTCCTCTAAGTATATAATCATATCATCAGCAAACAGGGATAGTTTGAGTTCTTCTTTTCCTATTCGTATCCCTTTAATTTCTTTGGTCTGTCTAATTGCTCTGGCTAGAGTTTCAAGGACAATATTGAAAAGAAGTGGTGAAAGAGGGCATCCCTGCCTTGTTCCAGTTTTTAGAGGGAATGCTTTCAGTTTTTCACCATTTAGAATGATATTAGCCATGGGTTTAGCATAGATGGCCTTTACAATGTTAAGGAATGTTCCCACTATTCCTATTTTTTCTAGTGTTTTGAGCATGAAGGGGTGCTGTATTTTATCAAATGCTTTTTCTGCATCTATCGAAATAATCATGTGATTCTTGACGTTAAGTCTATTGATATGGTGAATGACATTTATTGATTTCCTGATGTTGAACCAACCTTGCATCCCTGGGATGAAACCCACTTGATCATGGTGCACTATCTTTTTAACATGTTTTTGTATGCGATTTGCTAAAATTTTGTTTAGAATTTTTGCGTCGATGTTCATTAAGGATATTGATCTGAAATTTTCTTTCCTTGATGTGTCTCTGTCTGGTTTAGGAATCAAGGTAATATTGGCTTCATAGAATGAGTTTGGGAGAGTTCCCTCCTCTTCTATTTTCTGGAATACTTTGAGAAGTATTGGAATGAGTTCTTCTTTAAAAGTTTTGTAGAACTCGGCTGAGAACCCATCTGGTCCTGGACTTTTCTTTGTTGGAAGGCTTTTGATGACTTCTTCTATTTCATTACTTGAAATTGGTCTATTTAAATTGTGTATGTCCTCCTCGTTCAGTTTAGGCAATTCATATGTCTCTAGAAACCTGTTGATGTCTTCGAAATTTCCTATTTTGTTGGAGTATAGATTTTGTAAAATAGCTTCTAATTATGTTTTGCATTTCAGTCGTGTCTGTTGTGATATTTCCTTGTTCATTCCGAATTTTAGTGATTTGGGTTTTCTCTCGTCTTCTCTTTGTTAGTGTGGCTAAAGGTTTATCAATTTTGTTTATTTTTTCGAAGAACCAACTATTTATTTTGTCAATTTTTTGTATTGTTTCTTTCGTTTCAATTTCGTTGATTTCAGCTCTCAGTTTAACTATTTCCTGTCTTCTACTACTTTTGGTGTTGGTCTGTTCTTCTTTTTCTAGGGCTTTGAGCTGTAGGGTTAGGTCATTTATTTTTTGAGTTTTACTTCTTTTATTAAGCGCTCCATGAAATAAATCTTCCTCTAAGTACCGCTTTCATAGTGTCCCAGAGATTTTGATATGATGTTTCTTTGTTCTCGTTTACCTCTAAGAATTTTTTAATTTCCTTCCTAATATCTTCTGTTATCCATTCATCATATAGTAGCATATTGTTTAATCTCCAGGTGTTGGAGTAGTTTCTGTTTTTTACTCTTTCATTAATTTGTAACTTCAATCCATTATGATCTGATAGAATACAAGGTAGTGTCTCTATCTTCTTGTATTTGCTGACATTAGCTTTGTGGCATAATATATGGTCTATTTTAGAGAAGGATCCATGTGCTGCTGAGAAGAAAGTGTATTCGCTCTTGGTTGGATGGTATATTCTATAAATGTCTGTTAAGTCTAAATTATTGATTGTGTTATTGAGATCTATGGTTTCTTTGTTCAATTTTTGTTTGGAAGATCTGTCCAGTGGTGAAAGAGGCGTGTTAAAATCACCTAGTATTATTGTGTTATGGTCTATTTGGTTTCTAAAATTGAGAAGGATTTGTTTCACAAACATGGATGAGCCACTGTTTGGGGCATAGATGTTTATGATTGTTATATCTTGCTGATTTATGCTTCCCTTAAGCAGTATGAAATGTCCTTCTTTATCCCTTCTAACTAACATTGGCTTGAAGTCCACATTATCTGAAATGAGGATGGATACTCCAGCCTTTTTGCTGAGCCCATGTGCATGGTATGTTTTTCCCCATCCTTTCACCTTTAGTCTATGGGTATCTCTTTCTATGAGGTGAGTCTCTTGCAGGCAACATATTGTTGGATCTTTCTTTTTAATCCAATCTGCCAGTCTATGTCTTTTGATTGATGAATTCAGGCCATTAACATTCAGGGTTATTATTGAGATATGATTTGTATTCCCAGTCATTTGGTTCATATTTAAAATTTTTGACACATCTTGGTTCCTCCTTTATTTGACAGTTCCTTTAGGATAATTCCTCCCTTTGCTGATTTGCTTCTTTGTTTTTTATCTCTTCCTCATGAAATGTTTTGCTGAGAATGTTCTGTAATGCTGGCTTTCTCTTTGTAAATTCTTTTAGCTTTTGTTTATCATGGAATGATCTTATTTCATCGTCAAATTTGAAGGTAAGTTTTGCTGGGTATAAGATTCTTGGTTGGCATCCATTTTCTTTCAGAGCTTGAAAAATGTTGTTCCAAGCCCTTCTAGCCTTTAGGGTCTGGATTGAAAAATCTGCTGATATCCGTATTGGCTTCCCCCTGAATGTAATTTGGTTCTTTTCTCTCACAGCCTTTAAAATTCTGTCTTTATTTTGTATGTTAGGTATTTTCATTATAATGTGCCTTGGTGTGGGTCTGTTGTAATTTTGTGTATTTGGAGTCCTATAAGCCTCTTGGACTTGATCTTCCATTTCATTCTTCAGATTTGGGAAATTTTCTGATATTATTTCTTCAAATAGGTTGTTCATTCCTTTGGTTTGTTTCTCTAAGCCTTCCTCAATCTCAATAATTCTCAAATTTGGCCTTTTCATGATATCCCATAGTTCTTGGAGATTCTGTTCATGATTTCTCACCATCTTCTCTGTTTGTTCAACTTTGTTTTCGAGGTTAAATATTTTGTCTTCAATATCTGAAATTCTGTCTTTCAGCTGTTCTATCCTATTGGTTATGCTTTCTATGGAGTTCTTAATTTGGTTTATTGTTTCCTTCATTTCAAGGATTTCTGTTTGGTTTTTTTTTCAATATCTCTAACTCTTTATTGAAATGATCTTTTGATTCCTGAATTTGCTCTGTTAACTGTCGATTGGTGCGATCGTTCAATGCCTGCATTTGCTCTTTCATCTCATCATTTGCTTCCCTAATCATTTTAATTATGTACATTCTGAACTCCCTTTCTGTCATTTCTTCTGCCATGCTGTCGTTGGATTTTATTGATGTAACATCTAGATTTGTTTGGGGCATTTTCTTCCCTTGTTTTCTCATATTGTTCAGGGATCAGTGGGTCATTAAGATGTTGCAGATTTCCTCTATCAACTTATAATGTCCCTGAAGATTGCTAGTATATCCCTTCTTATCCTTCAGTAGCCTGAAGTCTTGGAGGAGGTTGATAATGCAGAGCTCCACGAAGAAGCTGCCTCTCTAGGGGTGGTAACCCTCAGGTGGCGTATATTCCCTGCTAGTGGGCAGAGGTGCCTCCACTTGTTGACCAATGGTCATCCAATGGGGAACTAGACTGTGGGCTGAGGCAAGGCCTGTTTGTGCCTATGTCTCTGGCTTTACCGTCCCTGTGGGAAAACCTCCCCCGGCTGGGAAGAGTCACTCGGTGGGGATGTCTTGCTGGTCAGTTGCCCTCCTAGAGGTTCCCCTCAATCTACAACTACCACCTGGGCTGGGCTGTCTTCCTCTGCAATGATCCCAGGGGCTCGGACCTACCTCCTGGGCCTGGGAGCCTCACCCTTTGCAGGCGAGTCTCCTTAGGCTGCCTCTCCCAGAGAATCTGCCCGCCGCCCTGGAAACTTCGCTCCGCCCCTAGGCGTGTCTCTGTGCAGCTCTTCCAGCAAGAAGCCACCTAGCTCCTGGGACCCTGCTCTGCACCAATTGCCTGGCTATGCAGCCCCTCCCCTGAGCCACCACCTGGAGCCCCGTACAATAGCTCCGAGACCCAGAGACCCGCCACACACCTCCTCATCCGGACAGCCGCCCGGTTTCCGATGCAGTCACTAGGAATCCAAACAACTCACTTCAGGTCTCCTCCTCCTGCCAACCACCCGTAGCCCTAGGCAGTCAATCCAAGTCCAAGTGACCCGCCCTGTTCCTCCTCCTCCTCCTTGGGGTAGCCTCCCGGGTGTTCAGGAGCGGTGGCTCCGAAACCAGGTGACTCACCACGCTCCTCCTCCAGGCAGGCCACCGGTGTTCAGGAGTGGTCGCTTTTAGTCCAATCAACTCACCACTCGCCTCCTCCTCTGGCAACTGCCTGTGGTTCTGATGCAGTCACTCCCAGGCTAAGCGTCCCACCGCTCTCCTCCTCCAGGCAGGCCACCAGTGTTCTGGAGCAGCTGCTCCAAGTTCAAACAGCTCGTCAAGCAGCTCCTCCTCCGGCAACCGCCTGTGGCTCTGATGCAGTCACTCCCAGGTCAAGTAACACGCCGCGCTCCTCCTCTTCCTCCGGGCAGTCCCCGGTGCTCAGGAGCGCCCACTCTGAGTTCAAACAGCTCACCACGCAGCTCCTCCTCTGGCAACCGCCCGTGGCTCTGATGCAGTCACTCCTAGACCAAGCGTCCCGCCGGGCCTCTCCTCCTCCTCCGGGCAACCCCCCGGTGTTCAGAAGCGGTTGTTCTGGGTCCAAACAGCTCGCCACGCAGCTCCTCCCCAGGCAGCCACCCGGAGCCCCAGCAGCTGCTCAAGTCCAAGCGCTGTGCTGAGCCGTCTCCTCTACGATGATCCCAGTTGTCCGTGTTTACCGCTCTAGCGGGGGGAGGGGCGTCTCGCCAAGCAACTCCACTTCACAAATTCCCTGCATTCCGGGGCTACCGCCCCATCCAGGATGCCTCCCCAACAGGAGAGACTCACCTGGCAGCTTTGAGTTGGTCCCAAGTCTCTCACTATCTCCTCTTTTGAATCTTGCGTCGTGGAGCAGCGTGAAATGCAGCCGACCTCTAGTCCGCCATCTTGGCCCGCCGTTACTTGTATTCTTGATAACTACTACTCTGACTGGAGACAGAATCTCAATGTAGTTTTGATTTGCTTTTCTCTAATTGCTAGAGATGTTGAAAATTTTTTCATATATTTTTTGGTCACTTGCATTTCTTCTTTTGAGAAGGGTCTGTTCAGTTCCTTTGCCCATTTTTTGATTGGGTTATTTGGATTTTTTGGGTTTTTTTTTTTTTTGGTTTTAAATTTTTTGAGTTCTTAGGACATTAATTTCCATGATATACAATCTCAGGTACAGATGACAGATTTTCTCCCATTCTATAGGCTCTCTTTCCACACACTTGATTGTTTCTTTTGCTGTGAAGAAGCATTTTAGTTTGATGCCATCCCATTTACTGATTTTTAAAATTTTATTCCTTGTGCTTTAGGAGTCTTGTTCAGGAAGTCAGTTCTTGTGCCAATATGTTGAAGTATTGGGCCTATCTTTTCTTCTAGTAGGTACAGGGTTTCTGGTCTAATTCCTAGGTCTTTGATCCACTTAGAGTTGATTTTTTATAGGGGGGTGAGAGATAGGGGTTAAATTTCATCCTATTACTTAGGGATTTCCACTTTTCCCAGAACCATTTGTTGAAGAGGCTGTCTTTTCTCCAGTGTTTGTTTTTGCCACCTTTGTCTAGTATGAGGTAACTGTATTTATGTGGGTTTGTCTCTGTGTCTTCTATTCTGTTCTAGTGCTCTTCTTGCCTATTTTGGTGCCAATACCATACTTTTTTTGTCATTATATCTCTGTAGTATAATTTAAGGTCTGGTATTATTCTATCTCTTGCTTCATATTTCTTGCTAAGGATTGCTTTAGATATTCTGGGTCTCATTTTTTCAAATGAATTTCATGACTGCTTTTTCTATTTATAGGAAATTCCATTGAATCTGTATAATGCTTTTGGTAGTATGGCCATTTTGACAATATTACTTCTGCCTATCCAAGAACATGGGAGATCTTTCCATCTTCTAAGGTCTTCCTCAATTTCTTTCTTTAGTATTCCATAGTTTTCATTGTAGAGATACTTTACCTCTTTACTTTTCACCCTATGGTGGAACAAAGCTGTGAATCTCTTCTAAGAAGAGCTTATCACTTTCTGAAATTGTTTTAGATTTCTTTGCATCCTTAGCTCTCAATTGGAATTTTTTCAAAAACTACATTGAAAATTATAGTTTATTCAACTCACTCTTGTTGTGGAAGAATGAAATGATCTCTGTATTAGTTTGCTAGGTCTGCTGTAACAAGTACCACAGACTGTATGGCTAAGACAAAAGAAATGATTTTTCTCACAATTATGAAGACCAGAAGTCCAAGATCAAGGTGTGGGAAGAGTTGTTTTCTTCTAAGATCTTTTGCTTTGGCTTATAGATGGTTTTCTTTTTCCTGTGTCTTCACATGGTCTCCCCATGTGCGTGTTTGTGTCCTAATTTCCTGTTCTCATGAAGATATCAGGCATTAAGATTAGGGCATCCTTTATGACCTCATGTTATCTTAATTACCTCTTTAAAGGCACTGTATCCAAAAACAGGAAGTGGGAATTGGGACTTTAACATGTTAATTTTTCTTGGAACACAGTTTTGCCCATAACAGTCTTTTTGCAATCTTCTTTAATTTTAATCCTTCTGAGTCACTTTGCTTTAGGAATTCTCTTGTGTACATCATAAAGTTGTATCCTTACATGTTAGATGAGTTAACCACATTTACATTTTTTTTATTTGAATGCTGAACTTGATCTTAGGTCTACAATATTTTATATTATGTATGTTAGTAAATATGTGAATGTGAAAATATACACAGGCACCTAGGATGCTTTTCGCAATGTCATCTATCTCCTTTCTACACCTTTCCTTTTTTCAATTTTTGGAGTTCTTGGATATTTAGGAAAGTTTGTGTTTTCATTCTAGTGGTTATTTTTATGTTAGTATCCTTAAATAATGTAAGTGATGCTATTTTACTTTTGCTGCCTTTGATCAAGAATAAATTTAGACTAGAAACTATTTTTTCTGTTCTCCCTTTTTGCTCTTCTATCATCTAATTTTGGCCCATGGTAGGTATTTACTTAGTGTGCTATTTGTAGGTTTAAATATGCTAAAGCTTTGTCAGTTGAAATCACATTTCATTCCAAGATATAGTGTAGGAGACAATCAGGGAATTAATTTTGTTCCCTCTTCTTCTCACCCAATTTTTATTTTATGCTAGTTTCATATTGCTAAATCATACTTACCATCTCTGTCCTATTCTTTAATTCTACCCCCATCTTTTAGTCTCAATTCCATTGTCATATAATTGTTGTGCATCACTGTTCCTTTCAACAAAGTTTCTTCAATAATTTCTTCATGATCTGGAGCTCATTATATTCCCTGAGCACTTTATATTTAATGAGGAACTTACATAAAAAGGAATGTGTGCCTCCATTTTATTTTATTTTTATTTTTTGGGTAACTTTGTGGGTGTTCCTTCACTGTTTTCTTGTCCTGATGTTGCAGTAAGAAGTCTGATGCCACTCTCTATTTATATCAATTATAAATTTCTTGATCTCTTTGTCCAAATTCCCAAATAATCTCTTTCTGTATGTTTAAGTCATAATCATTATAATGGAGATTGTCTCAGTGTTTTGAGTATTTTCTCAGGTGCACAGGATACTGCTTCAGTTTTAAAAACCGTCACAGAAATTTCCTTAATTAATGTTTCAAATATTTGTTTCATTTTCTTGTTTTTCTTTTCCCTTCAGAGATTAAAAAACATGTTGGGTCTGCTTTTGTGCTTCCTTCTTGTTATGTTTTGTATGTGAGGTGTCTCCTGAAAACTTACTTGTGAGACAATACATGAGTGTTCAGAGATGAAATGATTATATTTTGAGAGCTTTCACCTCATCAGTGGAGTAATCCATTTTCATGGATTAAGAATTTGAAAGGGCTGCTGTATACTGGGTGTTAACCATAGGCAAGTACGTTGTGGCTGGAGGAAGGAGGTCAATGGAGTTGTACCTCTGGGGGTTATATTTTGTCCCTGGTGCCTCACTGGCTCTCCCTGCTTCCTGGCTACCACAAGGTGAGTTCACTGCCAAGTTCTTCTGCCATGATGCTTTGCCTCACCTCAGCCTAGAGTGATGGAGTTGGCTAACCATGAACTGAACCTCTGAAACTATAAGCTTAAAATAAACTTTTCCTTCTCTAATTGTTCAAATCAGGTATTTTGGTCACTGTGATGAAAACTTAACTAATATAATTCTCCACCCTAAATTTTCAGATAGTTCTTTCTCAGGTCTTCCAGCCAATTCTGCCATTGTGGGGAGTCATTGGCTATGCTTGCAAGCTCGGCAAATTTTAGATTTCCTCTATCTCCTACCTTTCCTAAAAAAAAAGTAGTGCTTTTTCCTTCTTCTTGATTTCTGTTGATTCATATTATTTAAGGAGAAATGGAAAGATTTAATTCTAGGAGAACATCATAATTCCTATGGACATCTGTTATCCTTTCAGCCTTCAACTTCAATAGTGATAAAACAAATATTTGCATGATACAAGTGATGGCAAATTGTGCACAATTGCATTCAAAGTCACCTAATGTCCTTTAAACATTCATATTTGGGTATTACCCTATGGAGCCACTTGGAAATTATTTGCCAACCTTTTACTATTTTTAAGCAGTGTCCTAAATCTTCTATGAGTGCTAAAGAATATTCTTTGTGCCTTGTTTGGCTTTCACTGTGTTCTTTTATTTTAGTGTCAAAAGATGTTCTGAAATATGATACAGAGGGTTAAATAACAAGTGTTGAATTTCATATTCTAGTTACAGCCTTGCTATCCTTGTTGCTTGATTTGGTAAAAGTTGTTTGATCTCTAGGTCTTTGAAATTTTTATTTGAAAAATGTTGGGTTAAATTTGCCCTATTGTGTCAAATTACTAATGACAATGACAAAAAACTTTAAAAAATTGTATCATATTGTAATTATAGAGACGAATGCAGACATTAGAGTCAGACCATCATCTAGGTTTTGATCCCACCTCTGTCATTTACTTATGACCTTGGGAAAATTAGTTAACCTCTCTTAGCTCAATTTCCTCATTTATAAAATGAGTATAATAATTACTATCTCCTGTGTTGTTACGAATGATGAAATAACAGATAACACAATGCATGCTAACTCTTTTGGGCTTTGTGATTTATATCAATAACAGAAATCTTGGCTTGGCTTTCTTTGAAGATTTTAACCATGGTGACATAGATACCATGAGGACTGGATGTGATTTCAAATATTTATTGAATGCCTTCTAGATGCTGAGGCATCATGGACATGCTATGATAGCATGGTAAATAAAATATCCCAAATTCTGTACTCATAGAGCTTATACTGTGGGGATTACATGTATCATACATTTTCTAATTAATTTCTCTCTCTCTTTATATATATATATATAATGCACACACACATATGGTATATATCTACATATATGTATATATATCTACATATCTACATATATATGTATACATACTGTACATATATGTATGCATGTATGTGCACACACACATATTGGCTCAAGTAATTGAAATTCCAAATCAAATGTAACTGGATCCAGCCCCCAAGTTATGTTATATCAGTAGGTTTCTGTCTTTGTGTTTCTCTATCTTTCAGGTTTTCTTTTTCGGCTTTTCTCTTTGCTAACTTGACTTCTTCTATAGACTGACCTGCTCTACTTGACAGAAGAGATTGCTGCCAGTGGTTTCAGACTTTCGAGTTTTTATACAGAGTGACTTCAGAGGAAGAGTGAGCTTTTCACTCAAAGGTGGTCTCTAATGGGTCCTTTTCAGTCCATGTACCTTTGTGAATCAATTTCTCAGGACTGAAATACTTTGAGTGACTTTTTGGGGTGTGGTCCCTTACTGCATCCAGAAAATGGAACGTGGTCTCATATCAATCACAAGAAAATAATTTCCAGTAGGAAAGTGGCACCACTTTTGGAGTAACCCTGAGATAGATTGTCAAGCTATTAAAGTTTAGTTCAAGTACTGAACTACATGTATCAAACTTAAGCAATACAGATTGATAGGGTAATTTATTATAGGACTCTGAATCTTTAATACTAGTTCTTTTGCATTTGTCTTTGGAGCTCTAGTTATACCTTGATCTGGAATACCAAGGCTATTTTTTTACTCAAGATTGAAGATCATCAAAATAATTTTATGGGGGAAGAAAGATGCTAAAGAATGAATGATACTCTAATTCATGAATATAATTGCTCTTCATTGAAACCATTATTTTCATACACTGACAGAGTTTTCAGAAATGTTTGTTGTATGTACATTTTATATGTGTAGTTTATTGGAAGATACATATACCTGGATATTTGTGGTCTTTTCCTGGTAGAATAAGTTTTTATAACTTTTGAATAAGTTTTCCTCCATTGGTCTTTGTTTTATCATCTTTAATAGGGAAAGGGTGTATTGCACTATTTGTTAATTGCTTCGGCATATATCTTGGTTACTTATCTACTTGGATGTGTTCTATGTGCTGAGTACAAAGCAATGATAACACAGAAAATAGTCCCAGCTTCTTGAACATACTATTGAGAGGGTAGAGGAATAGCTGGTAGACATAAAACATAATGTTGAATGGTATAAGTACTCTAAACAAGATGAATGTAAGATCAATGATGTCAAGGACCTTTTCTATCTCTTCTACTTCTATATCCCCTATACACAAAAATAGCGCCCAGGACAGTGCCAGGTCACAATAGTACTCAGCAAGTATCTGTTGACTTAAATGAATGATTAAGAAAATTGACTTGTTTGCAAATTCTATGATTTAGATATTAGGTGTCCCCAACTCATGTGTGAGACAATGCAACAAAGTTTAGAGGTAAAAAAGATTGGGTTATGAGAGTCTTAACCTAATCAGTGTATTAATTCTCTGATAGGGATTAACTGAGTGGTAACTATAGGCAGGAAGGGTGTGACTGGAGAAGCTGGGTCTATGGGGACGTGCCTTTAGGGTTTTTATTTTGTCTGTGGTAAGAGGGGAGCTCTAGCTCTCTCTCTTTCCCTCCCACTCCCCTCCCTCTCCTCCTTCCCTCCCTCCCTCCCAGTGCTGTGTCCTGAGCTGCTTTTCTCCACCCACACTTCTGCCATGATGTCTTGCCTTACCTCAGGCTTTGAGGAATGGTGTTGACTGTTTATGAACTGAGATCTCTGAAACCATGAGCCCCAAAATAAACTTTTGCTCCTCTAACATTGTTCTTGTAAGGTCTTTTACTCACAGTAATGAAAGAGCTGACTAAAACAACCTAATACCAAGGATTAAAGAGATCCAATGATTTCAGAACAAATTGGTAAAAACTCTTTTTTACTAAATTTAAAAACAGGAATTCAAGTTATAATGGTTACATCTTATATATCAACCTCACTGGGCTATGATGACCAGTTGTGTGATCAAACACTGGTTTATATATTTTTATGAAGTTGACTTTAAGTAGAGGTTATTTTTGATAATAAGTATGGGCCTTATCCAATTAGTTGAGGACCTTAAGAATAAACACTGAGAGCTGGGGTTTTGGCTCAGTGGTAGAACACCCGTCTAGCATGTGTGAGGCCCTGGGTTCGATCCTCAGCATCCCATAAAAAATAAAATAAAGGTATTGAGTCCACCTACAACTAAAAAGTATATTTAAAAAAAAAAAGAATAAACACTGAGGTTTCCCATAGATGAAGAATTGTGTCAAAATTCTAATACAGAAATGTCACCTGAATTTCCAGGATGCTGGCCTGCTCTACAAATATGGAACTAAGACTCCAACATCTACTCTTGCCTGAGTTACCAGTCCATCTGCCTGCTATACAGATTTTCCATTCCATACAATCTAGTGAACCAATCCCTTAAAATAAATTTTCTATTTTTGCTTTCCTTCTCTCTTTCTCCTAATCCTCTCTCTGTATATAATATATGTCATTTCTCTGGAGAACCCTGACTCTGAAATTGTTTTAAAAAATTTTTAATCTCCTGCAATTCAATCCATCCTTAGTGGATAGAGGAGGTTTTGTTTTGTTTTTAATTAATTTCAATTTTCTTTAAATTTTGAGACTTTCAACATACTTGGTCAGTTTCCTCTGCTAATTTGGAAATATGTAGGCAAAAACAAATTGAAATTTTAATGGAAGCTGTAGTGTGATTAACCTGAGGCTAGTTGAATTGTAGCTCTTGCAACACTATTTTCATCCATTCCTTTATTAATTTTCTGGATCTAGGTTAATATTACAGACAAGCTTGTGGGAAGCAACAACATAGCAGAAGGAATTCTTAGTTGCAAATATAAATGGCTTTGGGGCATGGAAAGAGGATAAATAGAGGTGAAGAGTCATGCTTTGCTAGAATCCTCAGGTGTGAAGGATAAGAGAAATTAACTATAATCTATTCAACAATTTTATTGCATACATTCTTACTCAACTTCTCCCTATGTTTAACACTCAAATAAATGTCAGAAAGTAATCATTGAATTGACAGAAACTTAAGGTGAATGTGGGAGAAAATTAGAATACAACCACATCCTCAGTGTTCTTTCAACACGATCTTTCTTAGATAAAACAGGGAATCCAAAAATCAGGAGGGGCCAAGATGGTGGACTAGAGGGCGACTGCATTTCATGTTGCTCCAGGACGCAAGATTCAAAAGAGGAGATAGTGAGAGACTTGGGACCAACTCAAAGCCGCCGGGTGAGTCTCTCCCATTGGGGAGGCGTCCCGGATAGGGCAGTAGCCCCAGAACGCAGGGAACTTTGTGAAGTAGAGTTGCTCAGCGAGATGCCCCTCCCCCCACTGGAGCAGTAAACATGGACAACTGGGATCATCATAGAGGAGGCGGCTCAGCACAGCGCTTGGACTCGGACAACCACTGGGGCTCCGGGTGGCTGCCTGAGGAGGAGCTGCGTGGCGAGCTGTTTAGACCCAGAATGACCGATTCTGAACACTGGGGGGTTGCCCGGAGGAAGAGGAGGAGCACGGCAGGTTGCTTGACCTAGGAGTGACTGCATCAGAGCCACAGGCAGTTGCGAGAGGAGGGGCTGCGTGGTGAGCTGTTTGAACTCAGAACGACTGCTCCAGAACACTGGTGGCCTGCCTGGAGGAGGAGAGCAGTGGGACGCTTGGTCTAGGAGTGACTGCATCAGAGCCACAGGTGGTTGCCAGAGGAGGAGGCGAGTGGTGAGTTGATTGGACTAAAAGCGACCGCTCCTGAACACCAGTGGCCTGCCTGGAGGAGGAGCGTGGTGGGTCACTTGGTCTCGGAGCCACCGCTCCTGAACACCTGGGGGGCTACCCCAAGGAGGAGGAGGAGGAACAAGGCGGGTCACTTGGACTTGGAGTGACTGCCTAGGGCTACGGGTGGTTGGTGGGAGGAGGAGACCCGAAGTGAGTTGTTTGGACTCCTAGTGACTGCATCGGAAACCGGGTGGCTGTCCGGATGAGGAGGTGTGTGGCGGGTCTCTGGGTCTCGGAGCTATTGTACGGGGCTCCAGGTGGTGGCTCAGGGGAGGGGCTGCATAGCCAGGCAATTGGTGCAGAGCAGGGTCCCAGGAGCTAGGTGGCTTCTTGCTGGAAGAGCTGCACAGAGACACGCCTAGGGGCGGAGCGAAGTTTCCAGGGCGGCGGGCAGATTCTCTGGGAGAGGCAGCCTAAGGAGACTCGCCTGCGAAGGGTGAGGCTCTCAGGCCCAGGACGTAGGTCCGGGCCCCTGGGATCATTGCAGAGGAAGACAGCCCAGCCCAGGCGGTAGCTGTAGATTGAGGGGAACCTCTAGGAGGGCAACTGACCAGCAAGACATCCCCACCGAGTGACTCTTCCCGGCCGGGGGAGGTTTTCCCACAGGGACGGTAAAACTAGAGACACAGGCACAAACAGGCCTTGCCTCAGCCCACAGTCTAGTTCCCCATTGGATGACCATTGGTCAACAAGTGGAGGCACCTCTGCCCACTAGCAGGGAATATACGCCACCTGAGGGTTACCACCCCTAGAGAGGCAGCTTCTTCGTGGAGCTCTGCATTATCAACCTCCTCCAAGACTTCAGGCTACTGAAGGATAAGAGGGGATACACTAGCAATCTTCAGGGACATTATAAGTTGATAGAGGAAACCTGCAATATCTTAATGACCCACTGATTCCAGAACAATATGAGAAAACAAGGGAAGAAAATGCCCCAAACAAATCTAGATGTTACATCAATAAAATCCAACGTCAGCATGGCAGAAGAAATGACAGAAAGGGAGTTCAGAATGTACATAATTAAAATGATTAGGGAAGCAAACGATGAGATGAAAGAGCAAATGCAGGCATTGAATGATCGCACCAATCGACAGTTAACAGAGCAAATTCAGGAATCAAAAGATCATTTCAATAAAGAGTTAGAGATATTGAAAAAAAACCAAACAGAAATCCTTGAAATGAAGGAAACAATAAACCAAATTAAGAACTCCATAGAAAGCATAACCAATAGGATAGAACAGCTGGAAGACAGAACTTCAGATATTGAAGACAAAATATTTAACCTCGAAAACAAAGTTGAACAAACAGAGAAGATGGTGAGAAATCATGAACAGAATCTCCAAGAACTATGGGATATCATGAAAAGGCCAAATTTGAGAATTATTGGGATTGAGGAAGGCTTAGAGAAATAAACCAAAGAAATGAACAATCTATTTGAAGAAATAATATCAGAAAATTTCCCAAATCTGAAGAATGAAATGGAAGATCAAGTCCAAGAGGCTTATAGGACTCCAAATACACAAAATTACAACAGACCCACACCAAGGCACATTATAATGAAAATACCTAACATACAAAATAAAGACAGAATTTTAAAGGCTGTGAGAGAAAAGAACCAAATTACATTCAGGGGGAAGCCAATACGGATATCAGCAGATTTTTCAATCCAGACCCTAAAAGCTAGAAGGGCTTGGAACAACATTTTTCAAGCTCTGAAAGAAAATGGATGCCAACCAAGAATCTTATACCCAGCAAAACTTACCTTCAAATTTGACGATGAAATAAGATCATTCCATGATAAACAAAAACTAAAAGAATTTACAAAGAGAAAGCCAGCATTACAGAACATTCTCAGCAAAACATTTCATGAGGAAGAGATAAAAAACAAAGAAGCAAATCAGCAAAGGGAGGAATTATCCTAAAGGAACTGTCAAATAAAGGAGGAACCAAGATGTGTCAAAAATTTTAAATATGAACCAAATGACTGGGAATACAAATCATATCTCAATAATAACCCTGAATGTTAATGGCCTGAATTCATCAATCAAAAGACATAGACTGGCAGATTGGATTAAAAAGAAAGATCCAACAATATGTTGCCTGCAAGAGACTCACCTCATAGAAAGAGATACCCATAGACTAAAGGTGAAAGGATGGGGAAAAACATACCATGCACATGGGCTCAGCAAAAAGGCTGGAGTATCCATCCTCATTTCAGATAATGTGGACTTCAAGCCAATGTTAGTTAGAAGGGATAAAGAAGGACATTTCATACTGCTTAAGGGAAGCATAAATCAGCAAGATATAACAATCATAAACATCTATGCCCCAAACAGTGGCTCATCCATGTTTGTGAAACAAATCCTTCTCAATTTTAGAAACCAAATAGACCATAACACAATAATACTAGGTGATTTTAACACGCCTCTTTCACCACTGGACAGATCTTCCAAACAAAAATTGAACAAAGAAACCATAGATCTCAATAACACAATCAATAATTTAGACTTAACAGACATTTATAGAATATACCATCCAACCAAGAGCGAATACACTTTCTTCTCAGCAGCACATGGATCCTTCTCTAAAATAGACCATATATTATGCCACAAAGCTAATGTCAGCAAATACAAGAAGATAGAGACACTACCTTGTAATCTATCAGATCATAATGGATTGAAGTTACAAATTAATGAAAGAGTAAAAAACAGAAACTACTCCAACACCTGGAGATTAAACAATATGCTACTATATGATGAATGGATAACAGAAGATATTAGGAAGGAAATTAAAAAATTCTTAGAGGTAAACGAGAACAAAGAAACATCACATCAAAATCTCTGGGACACTATGAAAGCAGTACTTAGAGGAAGATTTATTTCATGGAGCGCATTCAATAAAAGAAGTAAAACTCAAAAAATAAATGACCTAACCCTACAGCTCAAAGCCCTAGAAAAAGAAGAACAGACCAACACCAAAAGTAGTAGAAGACAGGAAATAGTTAAGCTGAGAGCTGAAATCAACGAAATTGAAACGAAAGAAACAATACAAAAAATTGACAAAATAAATAGTTGGTTCTTCGAAAAAATAAACAAAATTGATAAACCTTTAGCCACACTAACAAAGAGAAGACGAGAGAAAACCCAAATCACTAAAATTCGGAATGAACAAGGAAATATCACAACAGACACGACTGAAATGCAAAACATAATTAGAAGCTATTTTACAAAATCTATACTCCAACAAAATAGGAAATTTCGAAGACATCAACAGGTTTCTAGAGACATATGAATTGCCTAAACTGAACGAGGAGGACATACACAATTTAAATAGACCAATTTCAAGTAATGAAATAGAAGAAGTCATCAAAAGCCTTCCAACAAAGAAAAGTCCAGGACCAGATGGGTTCTCAGCCGAGTTCTACAAAACCTTTAAAGAAGAGCTCATTCCAATACTTCTCAAAGTATTCCATAAAATAGAAGAGGAGGGAACCCTCCCAAACTCATTCTATGAAGCCAATATTACCCTGATACCTAAACCAGACAGAGACACATCAAGGAAAGAAAATTTCAGACCAATATCCTTAATGAACATCGACGCAAAAATTCTAAACAAAATTTTAGCAAATCGCATACAAAAATACATTAAAAAATAGTGCACCATGATCAAGTGGGTTTCATCCCAGGGATGCAAGGTTGGTTCAACATCAGGAAATCAATAAATGTCATTCACCATATCAATAGACTTAACGTCAAGAATCACATGATTATTTCGATAGATGCAGAAAAAGCATTTGATAAAATACAGCACCCCTTCATGCTCAAAACACTAGAAAAAATAGGAATAGTGGGAACATTCCTTAACATTGTAAAGGCCATCTATGCTAAACCCATGGCTAATATCATTCTAAATGGTGAAAAACTGAAAGCATTCCCTCTAAAAACTGGAACAAGGCAGGGATGCCCTCTTTCACCACTTCTTTTCAATATTGTCCTTGAGACTCTAGCCAGAGCAATTAGACAGACCAAAGAAATTAAAGGGATACGAATAGGAAAAGAAGAACTCAAACTATCCCTGTTTGCTGATGATATGATTATATACTTAGAGGAACCAGGAAATTCCACAAGAAAACTTTTAGATCTCATAAGTGAATTCAGTAAAGTAGCGGGATATAAGATCAATGCACATAAATCTAAGGCATTTTTATACATAAGCGATGAATCTTCAGAAAGAGAAATTAGGAAAACTACCCCATTCACAATAGCTTCAAAAAAAATAAAGTATTTGGGAATCAATCTCACAAAAGAGGTGAAAGACCTCTACAATGAGAACTACAGAACACTAAAGAAAGAAATTCAAGAAAACCTTAGAAGATGGAAAGATCTCCCACGTTCTTGGATAGGAAGAATTAATATTGTCAAAATGGCCATACTACCAAAAGTGCTATACAGATTCAATGCAATTCCAATTAAAATCCCAATGATGTACCTTACAGAAATAGAGCAAGCAATTATGAAATTCATCTGGAAGAATAAAAAACCCAGAATAGCTAAAGCAATCCTTGGCAGAAAGAGTGAAGCAGGGGGTATTGCAATACCAGATCTTCAACTCTACTACAAAGCAATAGTAACAAAAACGGCATGGTATTGGTACCAAAATAGAAAGGTGGATCAATGGTACAGAATAGAGGACACGGACACAAACCCAAATAAATACAATTTTCTCATACTAGACAAAGGGGCCAAAAATATGCAATGGAGAAAAGATAGCCTCTTCAACAAATGGTGCTGGGAGAATTGGAAATCCATATGCAACAGAATGAAACTAAACCCTTATCTCTCACCATGCACGAAACTAAACTCAAAATGGATTAAGAATCTCGGAATCAGACCAGAGACCTTGCATCTTATAGAAGAAAAAGTAGGTCCAGAGCTTCAACATGTTGGCTTAGGACCAGTCTTCCTCAACAGGACTCCCATAGCACAAGAAATAAAAGCAAGAACCAACAACTGGGATAGATTCAAACTAAAAAGCTTTCTCTCAGCAAAGGAAACTATCAGCAATGCGAAGAAAGAGCCTACAGAGTGGGAGAAAATCTTTGCCAATCATACTTCAGATAGAGCGCTAATCTCCAGAATCTATAAAGAACTCAAAAAACTCTACACCAAGAATGTAAATAATCCAATTGACAAATGGGCTAAAGAAATGAATAGACACTTCACAGAAGATATACAAGCAATCAACAAACATATGGAAAAATGTTCAACATCTCTAGTAATAAGAGAAATGCAAATCAAAACCACCCTAAGATTCCATCTCACCCCAATTAGAATGGCAATTATCAAGAATACAAGCAACAACAGGTGTTGGCAAGGATGTGGGGAGAAAGGTACACTCTTACATTGCTGGTGGGGCTGCAAATTAGTGCAGCCACTCTGGAAAGCAATGTGGAGATTCCTTAGAAAACTTGGAATGGAAACACCATTTGACCCAGCTATCCCACTCCTTGGCCTATACCCAAAGGACTTAAAATCAGCATATTACAGAGATACAGCCACATCAATGTTCATAGCTGCTCAGTTCACAATAGCCAGATTGTGGAACCAACCTAGATGTCCTTCAATTGATGAATGGATAAAGAAACTGTGGTATATATATACAATGGAATATTACTCTGCCATAAAGAATGATAAAATTATGGCATTTGCAGGCAAATGGATGAAACTGGAGAATATCATGCTAAGTGAGATAAGCCAATCTCAAAAAACCAAAGGAAGAATGATATCACTAATAAGTGGATGATGACACATAATGGGGGGTGGGAAGGGTTAGTGTTGGGGTTGGAGTTGGGTTTAGGGAGGGGGGCAGGAATGGAGGAAGGAATGACTGTATAGAGGGAGGGGAGGGATGGGAGGGGTGGGGGGGAAGGGAAAAAATGGCAGAATGAATCAAACAACATTACCCTATGTAAATTTATGATTACACAAATGGTATGCCTTTACTCCATGTACAGAGAAACAACATGTATCCCATTTGTTTACAATAAAAAAAAAATCAGGAAAGATTTCAAAAGGAAAAAATGAATTTAAAACTTCCAACATGAGACATTGGAAGAGATCTTGCAGGAGGTGGAGGGGCTATCTAATGATTACTTTACCTCTAGGCAGGTTGTTTTGAAACACATTTTAAAGCTTTCTCACAGGATATCTTCTCAGATATCCATTTTAGTATTAAATAATTCCTACTATTTAGAATTCTTTCTTTTATCTAACATAATTTTTCTTTTGTTCTGGTCCAAATTGGAGTTGGAGAGAAGCTGTTGATTATTCCCTGTGTGAGAGCCCTTCATGTATTTAGAGATTGTTATTAAATTGACTCAAATCAACCTTTAATCTCCACGCTGAATAATATCCATTCTCTTGACCTCCTTTAATAGATCTTTTTCCAAACCTTTCAATCACCATTTGGAGCTTTTTACTAAACCAGCTCCTTTTTCCTTTCCCTGGTTAGCTACAGAACAATGAGCCAGAGAGAGTATTTTTGGAAGAGTAGGAGTTTGATGAAAAGATTCCATCCTTTGTATTTATGTATATATGTACCTTTCTTTACACAATAGATATTGAAAATAACATTTTTTTGCAAATCAAATGGCATTTTAACAGTCTATGAAACTTACTATTTAAAGGATGTAGTGAATCTTTTTGAAGCTGAATAATTTTGTTTGGAAAATGTATAAAGAGAGATGATTTCTAAGAGTCAGATTTTTTTGTTTACATAGAACTTTCTTAATGTAGGGCTCATCTCCATTCTCATGTCATCTTTGTCTTTTTGTTAAACAGCCAATTCTGTAACCAATTTCTGCTTGTGGATCATTATGTAGTAGTTTGTTTTTGAGTGCTGCATTTGCACAAATAGCTCAGGATTTATTTGGCAGCCATGTTAATGATATTTGTAAAAATGTGAAAAGTAAATTGCATTCTACTCTTAAGGAGATTGCAATCCAGAGGGAAAGGTAAAGCACACACGAACAATTCAGATATAAATTGAGAAGAATCAAAGTATTTTAAAGTGGGATCCTCAGAAAGGGAGAGAGATCTGGAAATAAGGAATATTTTTGGAAGAGGTTGTATTAGAGGGAGTTCTTGAATGTGGTGTAGCATTTATACAGGTAGAAATAAGGAAGGTAATTACTAGCAGAAAGAACAGTCTTAGAAGAGCAATGGGACTGGGGGATGTTCAGTGAAGAATCAATTTTTAAAAAGAAGAGAAGAAAAGACTTGAAAGGGAGTTGAGGGAATTGCTTGATGTTCACTAGGAGAGTGAATTTTATAGTATAGGCAATATGTAGTTAATGATCAGTTTCAATGGGGGTACAACGAGGCTAAGGTAACAATGTGGTAAATATTGATAAATTTTATGTCTACCCAGAATCTAATCACCATTCCTATTTGGGGAGAGTCCTCTATTTTGTGGTATTAATTGGAAGCTAAATTCCTCCAACTATGGAAACCAAACACAGGACAGACATTTCTTCTCTCTGCTTGAAGAAGGAGACACATGGCCTTGATTCAGTCATTAGAAATACCTACACAATTCTTTGGTTTGTGAGATTAACACAGTGACGTTGTGACATAGAATTCCGTCACACTGATGATATATCCAGCTACGGTGGTTGTGGGTCAGTTTCCAGTGACAGTGGTTGTGTCCTCCTCTGACTCTTCTTGTGACGTGACTTTGCGTCCCCCACTCTCTGGCCTTCTTTGGTTCTTTCCAAATTCCTAATCTATAGATTTCCTGATAATTGTGCACAATTCTTTTTCTGCTCACGTTAGCTTGTGCCAGTTTCAGTGGCTTACAGTGATTGAAACACATATTCATCTAGAATCTGCACAGAATGGAGTAGAATTGATAAAGACAATGGCATTTCCATCACCCAGGTAGAAAGTGATGCCATTCATGTTAAGACAATGTTCATCAGAATGGAGGAGAGGGGTGACATTTGTTGAGATATGATAATGGAATTGGATATGAGCTTGAGCACCTGTCACCATGTCATTGCTGAGGCTGATCATGAATGACTGGTAGGGTGAACATCCTTCCTGTTTTTCTGCAGAACATGTACTGTGCTCCCAGAATTCTGAGTAAGGAGAACACCTTTGTCACATAGAAAAGAACTTTTGTTTTCAAGCAGGGTTGACTCATCAGTATGTTGCTACTAACTGGAGTGTGGAATAATAGAGTTGTAGAATGAAAAATAATGGTAACATCTAAGGTGAATTGATTGAGCAAGTAGGGGGAATGTTGCAGGAGAAAGTTGTATAGGGAAGAAGATGATTATTGGATATTATATAGTTTTACTCCTTGTTCTATTTTATTACAAGGTGCCAGATATTTGTGTCTTGGTCTGTTTAGTATTGCTATGATAGAATATCTAAGATAGAATAAGTTATAGAGAACAGAAATGTATTTATCACTATTCTACAGCCTGACAAGTCCAAGGCAAAGGTGTGACAGGTTCAACTGTCTGTAAACAGCTGTCTGTGCCCCCATGGTGGTTCTCCAGAGAGGAGGATCACTATGTCCACACATGGCCAAAGGGATAGAAGAGCAGAAAGCAAACACACTGCTTCCATCGAGCGCCTTTATAATGGCATCAACCCATGTGTGAGGACAGAGCCCTTACATAACACACTCACTTCCCCAAGGTCACACCTCCCAACACTGCTGCATTGAGAATTAAGTTTCAACATGAAATGTGGAGGGGACAAAAGCATTCAATAGGCATCTATGTCTTTATTTCCCCCCCTCTTCTTCCCTCCCTCTCTTCCTTCACTCTTCCCTTTCCCTCCCTCCTTTCATTTCATATAGTAGTAATCAATTTTCATAGTGAGAAAATCAAAACAATCCCCAACACACAAGCACATACAACTCAGTTCTTGGCTGGGGTCCTGTGGGTCATTTAGAACTGGACAAAATGACTTCAGAACTCCACCCCATGCTCAGTCTCCACAGCTTTCAAAAGCATTTCTGTGGACCAAGGCAGCTTCTTATTGTCTTACCATACTTGCTACCACCTTTCAGTCTAGGACCTTCTTCACTGGTGACTCTTCTGTCTCATTCTCCAGAGGAACAGTCTCTCCTTCTGGTTTTAACAGAAACTTAATTCACATAGAGCATTTATAGTATATCAGATTTTTTCCCTCCTGAATGAGCTGTATGTCATCCAGAAGGGTTTCTCTGAACTGTGAAGATACCTCAAGATTTCTTTTGAGATTTCCTTGTATTCAAAGTACTTCTTAGCCACTGCAGTTAAGTTTTATCTCCCTCTCACCCCACCTCCTCTCCTCTTCCTCCAGTTCTCACCATCTTCCTTTCTTCTGCTTTGTTCTGTCACCTCTCACCTCTCACCTCTTCTGGAATATTACAGTGATGTTGCCTCTTGGTATAAACCAGTTTATGTCCTCTGGGCTTTACCATTTATTTCACATATTTATCAGGTTGTTTTTTTCCCAAAATTGTTTTTTCAGTAAAACAAATCCTATTGTCAGCTATTAGTTTTTTCACTTCTTATCACTCACACTATAGAGATGCCTTCTATTCATATATTATATATACAAAAGACAAACCTTTATGTAGTATGTATGCAATTATCTGCATATTTCCGCATATATCTTTGAAAAGTAAATTGGATCTTACAATAATCATTTTGTATAATAAATATATCAATATACGTAACTTCCTTATATTATAAATGTATGCAGATTTTAACCACTTATATATTAATGACCAATGAAATAATTTAAAATTTTATAATATTATGAGCAATGGCAATGCTTTAACAAATATTTCTGTATACACACACACACACACACACACACACACACTCTTAGAGTGTTTCTAAGGACTGTATTGCAAAAAATAAAACCACTGTGCTAAAAATGTTCAATATTTTTGATTGTTAACCCTCCCAAAGAGATGTACTAGTTTATACTCCCATCATAATTCTTTGAGAATTTCTATTTTTTACATCCTAGAAAACATTTAATCATTTACCTTTGGTTAAAATATCTTTTGCTGAAAGATGATGCATTATCATTTTTGTTATGATTTGGATCTGAAATGTCCCCCAAAAGCTGGAAGGATCTTTCTCAATGCAGCAAAATTCTGAGGTGAGGATTTTAGGCAATGATTGGATCATGGGAGCTCTGAGCTCATCAGTGGATTAGTTCATTTGGTTGATTAATCAAGGGATCCATCAAATATATTAATCCACTGGTAGCTACTTGTACTACTGGGAGGTGGCACCTATGTGGAGGAAGTAGGTTACTGGAGGTATGACCTGGAAGAGTCTCTTTCTTTCTCTACTTTCTAGCTGCCATGAGCTAAGCAGTTTTCCTCCACCATGTCCTTCTGCCATGATGTTTCTACCTTGGAGGCAGCAGATCATGAACTGAAACTTCTGAAACTGTGAGCCAAAATAAACTTTTTCTGTAAGTTTTTCTTGTCAGTTATTTTGGTCACAGGGACACAAAGCTAACAAAATTTTAGCTTGTATTTTCTTAAAAACAAGAGTTTAATTGTATATAAATATTTATTGTCTTCCCATCCCATAATCAGTCTCCATTTATTCAGAATTAAAAAAATTTTTTTCAATACTTTAATTTTTTTAATGCAAATTTTGTTTATTCTTCATGTTTATCTTCCTTATGCATTTATCAGTTGCTAATGAACAGAAAAGCTATGGCCTACAGGGAAGTCAATCTTGTTTCTGGCTGTTTTGCTGGGTTCTTTTAAATATTTTTAGTCTAAGTGTTTTTGTAATTTTATCTTTTCCTTGACAATGATCCTTTTATATTATAAAACATAATTTGCATACAAAGATATAGGAAGTATACATACACAATAGATTGAAATTTTATGAAATAAATAAAAATGTAACCATTTCACAAATAAAAGAAAAAAATTGGTTTTGAAAATTGCCAGCATCCAGAGCTCCTCTTGTGTCCTTTCATTAGTACATGTTTTACTTGTGTTTTTAGGTGATTTTTAAAAAATATACATCTTGGCCTTGAATTTTATCCATGAAATCTGGAATTAAAAAACAAACAAATAGAACCAGATATTTTCTTTCTTGTTTCAGACGATTTATTAGTTTTACATGCTGGAAATATATTACCAGGGAATGTTTAGCTAAACTTTTTACTTTTTTTCTCCTTATATCTGCATTTATGGGCATATCTGAACACATTTACAGATATACAATTATATAGAGAAAAAAATAAGTATAAAAATAATGTAAACAGCAGATGTTTATAAGTTAATTTGACAAATTATTTAATTTTTAGCACACATTTTCAGATCTTTTTACTAACTAGGAAACTTATTTTTAAAGTCTTCCTATGAGGGGTGAATATTCAAATACTTTTCAACTCAATGCACAAGGTCTTAAGCATACTGGCTTTGAATATAATTCTCAAATATTTGGTCTCTATAAAGGTTATATTTTAGGACACAGATATTTCAAAGTTAAAATTTTCTTTTTTATTAGCAATTTCCAAAAATAAATCACAGTTAACCACCCACTGTTAGAGTAAGGTCATCTGGGTTAATCAGATTTAAATGGGAAACAGCGCTCAGGCACATCTTGTGAATTGTGAAGAGGCTTTATAATCAAGACGTAAACACTAAATTCTATAGAACTCTCCCAAAACACCAAAAATCATTATTTGATTTCTTCCTTTCCAATATTATCATTAAGATGCAAATATATGGTACTTAGTATGTTCTAATTATAACTTATTAATCAAGTATTAAAAAGCAGCTGCATTTGGGGAGTTTGCAGGTAGGTATCAGTCAATCTTGGTTCTGCAAAGCTCAAAGTGAAAGAGGGAGCAATCACAGATGCAAGGACTAGCTCAGGTTTGCTCCTACATGACTGAGACAGCTGGCCTTCCGGGGTGATGAGGGTGCTAGGAAGAACGTGGGCCCATGAAAAGCTGGATAGAGCAATGTGTTGAGAGTTCACTCTTCATCTACATAAAGTTGGAACCGACAGATGCTATGTCTCAGGCGCAGAGAGGTTGTTTCATGAAGCATTGTTGTCAAAGACTTTTCCCCCAGCAAAATATCCCTAAAAGAATGAGATAGAGCTGGGTCTGTAAATGCAGCCCTAAGCTTTCCTCCATGGATGGGAACTGTTTTTTTAAACAGCTGACCCACTATTTAAAACATTCATTCAAATATAATAATAAACTATAGAGGATATCATTTTTTTTTAATTAAAAGGTTTCAAATTATTTGATGAATTTGCTGCTAGGAAAAGAATGGTATTCTACATAGATTTGGGTTTGCCCTTTTGAGTTTGCTTTCAGAACCACCTTGGAATATCAGTTCATCTTAGTGGTCATTTTCAGTTTCTGATGGTACTACTCTCACAATCCAAGGAAGCAATAACCAACAGTTGTTGAATATTTGTTATGTTCTAGACCTTTTCTGAACTCATTAAATATATTAACTTATCCCACTCAGAGGTGGTGGATAGGGCTACCTAATTTTTATTTTGTGGGTATGGAGAATTATCCTTATATTATGGAAAATTTTACCAATAAGTTTAGGGTAAAGTATTTTGAGGACTTCCTTTTTCTTTCTTTTTTCAATTCTGCCATTGGCTCCAACCAAAAAGAGGATGTGTGCTGTTGAAAGCAATTCACGTTGCCTAATACCAGTGAAAATTCTGGAAGAGATTCCTGTGCAAATTAAACCTCACATGGCATTTTGAGTTGATATCTCTTTTCAATTTTGTATCTTTTTATTAAATATTTAGTATCTTTTATTCAAGCAAATCACTTAGGTATAAGCTTAGTAACTAAGTACTAACATTTGGTAAATTTCTGCCTTTTCGTCACTTTGTAATGATGCTATTTTATTTTTATTGTTTAGATTTGGGGTCAAATGGATTGGATGGGGAAGGTTGGAGACAAGTGAAACCTAATGTCATTGAAATGATATTCAGTAACTTAGGTTTGCCATAACAAGAAGTGTAAAACTAAAGTAACCAAATGTATAAATAAATGAATTTTATAGTATATGGAAAAAAATTACTACATAAAAGAATTGACTTACATGCCCACTACAAGTTTAGTTCAATTTTCATCCAGGTGTTTATTCAGGGTCAGTGGAGATGTATGTACTGCTAGCAAAAAGTAGTTTTCTTAGTAATTGAGTCTTTTTTAAAATTTGTTTTTTATTTTTACGAACTGCATTTTGATTCATTGTACACAAATGGGGTACAACTTTTCATTTCTGTGGTTGTACACGATGTAGATTCACACCATTCACGTAATCCTACGTGTACATAGGGTAATGATGTCCGTCTCATTCTACCATCTTTCATACCCTGGCCCCCTCCTCCTCCTCATTTCCCTCTGTGTAATCCAAAGTTCCTAAATTCATCTCCTACCTCCACTCCTCCACCCCCATTATATATCATCATCCACTTATCAGAGAAAACATTCAGCCTTTGGGATTTTGGGCTTGGCTTATTTAACTTAGCATGATATTCTCCAATTCCATCCATTTATCTGAAAATGCTGTATTCTTCTTCCTTATGGCTGAATAATATTCCATTGTATATAAATACCACAGTTTCTTTATCCATTCATATGTTGAAGGGCATCTAGGTGGTTCCACAATCTAGTTATTGTGAATTGAGCTGCTATAAACATTGATGTGGCTGCATTACTGTAGTATGCTGATTTTAAGTCTTTTGGGTATAAACTGAGAATTGGGATGGCTAGGTCAAATGGTGGGTTCATTCCAAGTTTTCTAAGGAATTTCCATACTGCTTTCCAGGGTGGCTGCACCAATTTGCAACTCCATCAGCAATGTATGAGTGCACCTTTTCCCCTACACTCACACCAGCATCTATTATTGCTTGTGTTCTTGATAATAGCCATTCTAATTGGAGTAAGATGAAGTCAGAGTAGTTTTAATTTGCATTTCTTTAATTACTAGAGATGTTGAACACTTTTTCATATGTTTATTAATCACCTGTATATTTTCTTCTCTAAAGTGTCTGTCCAGTTCCTTGGCCCATTTATTGATTGGGTTCTTTGTATTTTTGGTGTAAAGTTTTGTAAGTTCTCTATAAATTTTGGAGATTAGTGCTCCATCTGAAGTCTGTGTGGAAAAGATTTTCTCCCACTCTGTAGACTCTCTTTTCACATTATTGATTGTATCCTTTGCTGAGAAAAAGCTTTTTAGTTTGAACCAACCCATTTATTGATTCTTGCTTTGATTTATTGTGCTTTGGGAGTCTTGTTAAGGAAGTCTGATCCTAAGCAAACATGATGAAGATTCAGGCCTACTTTTTCTTCTATTTGGTGTAGGATCTCTGGTCCAATTCCTAGGCCCTTGATCCACTTTGAGTTGAGTTTTGTGCAGGGTGAGAGATAGAGATTGAATTTCATTTTATTACATATGGATTTCCAGTTTTCCCAGCACCATTTGTTGAAGAGGTTATCTTTTCTCAATTGTATGTATGTTTTTGGCATCTTTTTCTAATATGAGTAACTGTATTTATGTGATTTTGTTTCTGTGTGTTCTATTCTATACCATTGGTCTGTCTGTCTATTTTGGTGCCAATATCACGCTGTTTTGTTACTATTGCTCTGTAGTATAATTTAATGTCTGGTATTGTGATACCTCCTGCTTCATTTTTTCTGCTCAGGATTGTCTTGGCTATTCAAGGTCTCTTATTCTTCCAGATAAAGTTCATGATTGCTTTCTCTATTTTTATGAGGAATGTCATTGGGATTTTAATTGGAATCGCATTGAGTCTGTATAGCACCTTTGGTAGAATGACCATTTTGACAATATTAATTCTGCCTATCCAAGAACATGGGAGATCCTTCCATCTTCTAAGGTTTTCTTCAATTTCTTTCTTTAGTGTTCTGTAGTTTTCATTGTAGAGGTCTTTCAACTCTTTTATTAGATTGATTCCCAAGTATTTTGGTTTTTTGAGGCTATTGTGAATGGAGTGGTTTTCTTAATTTCTCCTACAGAGGATTTATTACTTATGAGTAGAAATGCATTAGATTTATTTGTATTGATTTTATATCCTGCTACTTTTCTGAATTCATTTATTAGTTCTAGAAATTTTCTGGTGAAGTTCTTTGGGTCCTCTAAATATAGAATCATGTCACTGGCCAATAGTCATAGCTTGAGTTCTTCTTTTCCTATTTGTATCCCCTTAATTTCTTTGGTCTGTCTAATTGCTCTGGCTAGTGTTTCAAGGACGATTTTGAATAGAAGTGGTGATAGAGGGCATCCCTGTCTTTTTCCAGTTTTTAGGGGGAATGCTTTCAGTTTTTCTCCAGTTAGAATGATGTTCACCATGGGCTTAGCACAGATAGCCTTTACAATGTTCAAGTATGTTTCTACTATCTGTATTTTTTCTAGCATTTTGAGCATAAAGGGGTGCTGTATTTTATCAAATGTTTTCTCAGCATATATTGAAATAACCATATAGTTCTTAACTTTAAGTCTATTGATATGATGAATCACACTTATTGGTTTCCAGATGTTGAACCAATCTTGCACCCCTGGGATAAACCCCACTTGATCATGGTGCACTATCTTTTTAATATGCTTTTGTATGTGATTTGCCAGAATTTTGTTAAGGATTTTTCCATCTATGTTCATCAGTGATATTGGTCTAAAGTTTTCTTTCCTTGATGAGTCTTTGTTTGGTTTTGGTATCAGAGTGATACTAGCTTCATAGAATGAGTTTGGAAGGGTTCCCTCTTTTTGTATTTCCTGGAATACTTTGAAAATTATTGGTATTAGTTCTTCTTTGAAGGTCTTGTAGAATTCAGCTGGGAATCCAATTTTTCCTGGGCTTTTCTTTGTTGGTAGGCTTTTGATGGCTTCTTCTATTTTGGTGCTTGAAATTGATCTGTTTAAATTGGTTTTCAAAGTTTTATGTTATGTATTTAAATGGTGTCTGTTGTGATATTTCCTTTTTCCATCATGAAGTCTAGTAATTCGAGTTTTCTTTCTCCTTCTCTTCATTAGTATGGTTAAGGGTTTATCAATTTTGTTTACTTTTTCAAAGAACCAACTTTTTGTTTTGTCAATTTTTTGAATTATTTCTTTTGTTTCAATTTCATTGATTTCAGCTCTGATTTTAATTATTTCCTATCTTCTACTAGTTTTGTTGTTGATCTGTTCTTCTTTTTCTAGGACTTGGAGATGTAATGTTAGGTCATTTAGTTGTTGACTTTTTATTTTTTTAATGTATGAGCTCAATGCAATGAACTTTCCTCTTAATACTGCTTTTAGAGTGTCCTAGAGATTTTGATATGTTGTATTACTGTTCTTGTTTACCACTATGGATTTTTAAAATTTCCTCCCTAATGTCTTCTGTTATCATTGCATCATTCAATAGCATATTTTTTAGTCTCCATGTGTTGGAGTTCTCTCTGTTTTTTCTTTTATCATTGATTTCTAATTCCATTCCATTATGGTTTGACAGAAAAAAAGGTAGTATTTCTTATTTTTTTTGTATTTACTAATGGCTACTTTGTGGCATAGCATATGGTCTAATTTGGAGAAGGATCCATGAACTGCTAAGATGAAAGTGTATTCACTTGTTGATGGATGAAATACTCTACATATGTCCATTAAGTCTATATCATTGATTGTATAATTTAATTCTGTAGTTTCTTTGTTCAGTTTTTGTTTGGAGAATCTATCCAGTGGTGATAGTGGTGTGTTAAAGTCACCTAGTATTATTGTGTTTTGGTCTGTTTGAGTCTTGAAATTGAGAAGGGTTTGTTTGATGTACATAGATGCGCCATTATTTGGGGCATAAATATTTAAAGTCATTATGTCTTGCTGGTTTATGGTTTTATGAAGCAGTATGAAATGTCCTTCTTTATCCCTTCTGACTAACTTAGGTTTGAAGTTCACTTTATCTGATATGAGGATGGAGACCTCTGCTTTTTTACTGAGTCCATGTGCATGGTATGTTTTTCCCTATCCTTTCACTTTTTCTATGAGGTTAGTCTCTTGAAGGCAGTATATTGTTGGGTCTTTCTTTTTAATACAATTTACCAGTCTATCTTTTGATTAATGGTTTTAGGCCATTAACATTCAGGGTTATTATTGAGATATGATTTGTATTCCTGGTTATTTTGGCTTATTTTTGGTTTTTAACTTGACTTGGTTTCTCCTTTCATTGACCTTTCCTTTAGGGCAGTTCCTCCTTTGCTGACTTGTATTGTTGATTTTTACTTCCTCCTCATGAAATATTTTGCTGAGAATGTTCTGTAGTGCAGGTTTTCTATTTGTAAATTCTTTTAACTTTTGTTTATCATGGAAAGATTTTATTTCATCATCAAATCTGAAAGTAAGTTTTGTTGGGTATAAGATTCTTGGTTGGCATCCATATTTTTCAGAGCTTGAAAAAGGTTTTCCAGGCCCTTCTAGCTTTTAGGGTCTGGGCTGAGAAATCTGTTGATATCCATATTTGTTTACCCTTATATGTAATCTCACACTTTTCTCTGGTGGCCTTTAAAATCTTACCTTTATTTTGTATGTTAGGTATTTTCATTATAACATGCCTTAGTGTGGATCTGTTGTAATTTTGTGCATTTGGTATTCTGTAAACCTCTTGTATTTGATTTTACATTTCATTTTTCAGGTTTGGGATCTGGATATTTTCTGATATTATTTCATTGAACAGTTTGTTTAATCCTTTGGTTTGTGTTTCTGTGTCTTCCTCAATTCCAAAAATTCTTAAGTTTGGTCTTTTTATGATATCCCATAATTCTTGGAGCTTATGTTCATGATTTCTTATTATGTTCTCAGTTTGGTCAACTTTATTTTCAAGATTAAATATTTTGTTTTAATTGTCTGACATTTGGTCTTCCATGAGGTGTAGTCTGTTGGTGATGCTTTCTATTGAGTTTTTAATTTGATATATTGTTTCTTTCATTACAAGAATTTCTGTTTGTTTTTTTTTCCCCACCATCTCTATCTCTTTATTGAAATGCTCTTTTGCTTCCTGCATTTGCTCTTTTAACTGTTTCTTGGAGTGATCATACATTGACTGTATTTGCTCTCTTATCTCACCCTTTGCTTCATGGATCATTTTAATTATGTAGATTCTAAACTCCTTTGCTGTCATTTCTATTGCCATGCTGTCATTGGATTCTATCAAAATAGCATTTTGGTTTGTTATGGACACTTTCTTCACTTTTGTTTCATGTTGTTCCTGTATCTTCCCCCCCACCCCCAGCAGTGAAGATCTGAGGCACTGCAGCTTTCCCCCTGTAGTCTTATTGTGACCCTGTAGCTTTCCAATACCTCTTCTTTGAAGGGCATATCAATATTAGCAGCACACAATACAAAACATATGCAGCCCTAAACCAGATAAGCCCTATGAAGACATTCACCATATTGTAATAAACAGGATGTGTTTAATTATTATCTACAGTATTCACCTCAGGGCTTGGTAAAAAGAGGATTCAACCTCTGTCTTTAGATTTACAGTCTAATGCTTGCTCAGCCATTTTACCACCCCTTATTAACTATGCCTCTTTATTTAAAAATCACTGCCCTTTTTGTCACAATTATAGGATTTACTATCGCTATAGAACTAAACCAACTCACTATTAATTTAAAACTAAATATAGCCAATAGGCTTGCAAAGAGCTCTACAATTTCTAATGGCGGACAATGAGGTTGGGGAGGGGTTTAGGATGTAACTGTTCATGGGATAAGAAGTGAGTACATAGAAGTACTAGATCAAGGGAAGTGTGAGAGTGAGATCAAAAGAAATTGGTCATTAGCATGAGAAAGCAGAGGAAGAGACTCTGAGGAAATAAGTAAACAAAAGGAAAATAGAGACAGCACGAACAATAAAGAGAAAAACTTAAAAGTTAAAAAAATCTACAGTAGAATAGTCATCTATCACTCAGACCTTCCAATCCTCAGTTTCCTGATGTAAGCGAGGTACATGTCAAAGAGCCTACATTCTCACATAGATGTCTAAGGAGGGGAGCCACCCCTACTGAAGGTGGTGGCCATGATCTCAGGGGTAATTTGAGTTGTCTGCACCAGCCTCCAAACATCCTGGGGAGCTGCAGTGGTTTCACCGAGTCTGTGTGGGGCAGGCAGGTATGTGCCTGAGGTCCGGGAAGAAGTGTGTGGGTGCTGGTGGTCTGGGATTGGAAAGTGGGGGGCGGGTGAGGTTGTGGGTAGTCAGGAGGCATCCTGAAGATTATTTGAGTCTTTAAAAGTGACATCAAGAGATAGTGAATGAGTGGTTGGTTTGCTTGACCACTTTTGCATGTGAATAAAAATGTTGTGAGTATAATGGAGAAAATAAACTAAGAAAGAGAATATGGAGTTTTGTTAAGTGGTGGATTTTGAAATTTCAAATAGAACGTTTGGGAATGGCCTCTGACAACTTGCCATTTTTATTTTATTTTAAATATTTTTTGCTGTAGAAGGACTCACTGCCTTTATTTATTCCTGTGGTGCTGAGAATCCAACCCAGTGCCTCACACATGCTAGGTAAGAGCTCTACCCCAGACCAACTTGCCATTTCAGTAAAGACCTAAACAGGTGAATGATTCTTGGAAATAGCAGTTGGAAGAGCATTTCTGGCATGAGGAACAGCAAATTAAAATGTCCTGAGATCAGAGCTCTTGCAGCACATTCCAGGAATAGTACCCTGGCTTCCAAGTTAAAAACATTCTATGGCTTAGGGTGGAGATAGATCAGGTAAGAGATGACCATGGAGAGAAATATGTGATTTGTAATTTATTTTGGAAGAAAGTACTAGAAAGATTCGCTAATGAATTGAATGTGAGATGTGAGAGAGTCAAGCATGAGGAAGATGTGTGGCATAAGCCATCAAATGACTTATGCTGCACTTATTGAGATGGAAAGATTTCAGGAAAAGATTTGGGGACGAGGGTGAGATAAGCAATCTTTGATTGACCTGTAGAATTTTCCAGGAGAGAATTAAAGTGTGGAAATAAAGGTGTTTTAGGCAAAGGGATTATTATGTGCAAAAAAATTGAAACCTGACAATAATTATTTGGGAAATGCTGAGACTCAGTGTGGTGTAAGCAGAATACACATTAAGGATTGGCAAACTGTGGATCACAGGTGAAATTCAACCCACTTCCTGTTACATAAGGCACATGAGCTATATAAAATGGTTTTAAAAATCCAAAGAAGAAGAGTATTTTGTGACACATGCAAAGTATATGAAATTCACATTTCAGTGTCCATGTAGAAAGTTTAATTCAGACACTGCCATGTTCATTCATTTAAGTATTGTCGATGACTGCTTTTACACTAGAATAAGAGTTAAGGAGTAGGGCAGGGACTACAAAAGTCAATATTTGCTAACTGTCCTTATAGAGAAAATATTATCATTTCTCTGTGTACATAAAAGGAGTAAGAGTAATTAAATTGGAGTATTTTGGGGGCTAGATTGTGATGTACCTTGTATGCCTTGCTTAGAATTTGGGTATTATAATCAAGACCTGGAATGTCCCCTGAAAAGCTCATGTTTTGAAGGCATGATTCCCCATATAGCAAAGTTCAGAGTTTAGGCAATGATTAGAGCTCTGATCTCATCCATGGATCCATCATTTGCTAGTTGAATGGTAACTGTAGGCAGATGGGGCATGGATGGAGAAAGTAGGTCACTCAGGGCATGGACTATATCTGTCTCTGGGCCCTTCATCTCTGCATTTCTCTCTGTCTCTGCTTCTTGGCTGCCATGAGCTGAGCAACTTTCCTCTGCAATGCCCTTATACTATGATATTCTGCCTCACCTTGAGCCCAGAGCAATTGTGTCAACCAACCATCGTCTAAAACCATGAACCAAAAGAAATCTTTCCTCTTCTAAATTGTTCTTGTTAGATATTTCAGTTACAGCAATAAAAAACTGACTAATATATTGGAACTTGGTTCCATAGACAATAGAAAGCCACTAAAGATGACTATATTCCTAAAATATCACAAATAATACAGAAAAATTTCTAGCCCAACTGAATTCCTAAATGGAGAAATAAACACCAAGAGAGCAAGTAATTTGCCCAGAATTTCCAGCATTTCATCATGAAGAACAGGCAAGGATTATAGTGTCTCCACTCCCAGAATCATAGATTTATTCCTGTTTCAGATCACCCTATTATGAGACTTCTCCATGCAAAGAAGTCTCTCCAAAAATTTCATAGAAATTCAGGAAAAATACTTGGGTATTGATGTTTTAGACTAACCTATATATTTATTTCATCATCAATAAAAAGTCATTTAAGAAAAGAAACTTCACAAACTTTGAATAAAATGAAATTGAGATGTTATTTTATTAAACTTTCAATTATGGGCAAAGCAAATTGTTTTATTCAACTTTTTTGCTACTGTGACCAAAAGACCTGACAAGAACAATTAGAGGAGGCAAAACTTATTTGGGGGCTCATGGTTTCAGATCTTAGTTTATAGACCGCTTATTCCATTCTTTGGAACCTGAGGTGATGCAGAACATCATGGCAAAAGGGTGTGACAGAGGAAAGCAGTGGGGAACGTGGTACCAGGAAGTAGAGAGGGAGCTCGCCTTATGAAATAGATACCCCTAAGTTCCCAGTGACTCACTTCATCCAGCCACACCCTACCTGCTTGTAGTCACAACTCAGTTAACTCCTATCAGGATATTAACATACCAATTAGGTTAAGGTTCTCATAACCCGATTATTTCACCTTGAAACTTTCTTGCATTGCCTCATACATGAGATTTTGGAGGACACCTAATATCAAAACCATAATACAGATTTAAGCTGAAATTTGTCATTCTGCCTTTTCTTATTGAATGATTCTCATTTGACTCATTCTCCCTTCATCTCACCCTATTTCTCTTAAGCATTGGAAAGAAAAGTGCTAACAACTTCTTATACATTCTATCATTGTTGTAGATTATTAAAATTAATTATTGAAGACATTATTATTTCTAGGTTCTGTAGAATGAAAGACATTTTACAGGTTGACAAATTATCCCAGGGAGTAAGACCAAAGGGAAGCATGAGGAAGGATTCTGTTATTGCCAGTGCTATGGTTAAATAGTACAATTGAGTTGGAAAACCCAACCAGAGGAAAAGGACTGGGAGTGGTGGCAGATAATAAATGGAAACAAGAGGATATCACGGAAAACTGAGGTGGACACATCCCAGGGAGGAATACCACAAGAGAAAGAAAATTATACTCTTAACTATCTCCTTCAAGTCTGGTGATGACTAATGATAGATGCTGAGAGAAACTCCTTCTCTAAAGAGAGGTAATCAGACTCCATTTGTGTAATTTGAAAGCCGAAGTGACAGCATTCTCTGATGAATCAACTTACTGACAGCCGACTACATCTATCATTCAGTTTATTGTTTATAGTCTGTATTTTAGTTATTTCTCAGTTGACCTAAGAGAAATACTACCAATTAATCTTATAGGGCAGAGAATGACAAACAGTAGAGCTTTAGCATTCTGCATGGGCATAAGTCATGGTGATAATTGATGTTTCAGTTGCCTGGATATGACAGGAAGAAGATTGCTGCCATTTGCCAAGTATGTTAAAGACTGATTTTCCCTTTAAGTGTATCAACATGAATGTGATGGGCTACATTTAAGAAAAACTGAAATGGAACCCAGTGATCCAATATTATCAGTAAGTCTCATCCAGAGGCACACAGTATTTTCCCTGTAGAAGAGTTTTCCAAATTTCACAGATGCAATAATTGTAAAATGCTAACAATAGATATAATCACATGATTGGCAGTGGTACTGCCACATCAGTATTCTGCGCAGATTTTAAGAGATGACTTTTGGGTATTGAGTCAGTCCAAAATAATGTTCTAGGTTGAATGCCACCATGAACAAAACGGCTTCTTAACCCAAAATGTAGAACCAGAGACTGGCCATAGAAATCACTGTGATAGTTTAATAAAGCTATAAGTAAATGAAATAAATGAAAAATTATTCTATTGGAGCCCAGTGAGAACTGACAATTCTGGAAGAGGGTTTGTACTCTCACTAAGGAAGGATTATCAGATGTTCTAGTCACTGTGAATCTGATGTCTTTAAAGACCAGTGGCTGAGAGTGTTCAGAATCTGCATTGGGCAGATATACTTATAAGTATATTATGTTAATCCTAAATTATGATGGGCAGCCACTGGTCAGTGAGGCTTTTATCATTGCTTTCTAATGACCCAGTCATCATGATTTAATGATGTCTTCCTTTTGTTATTGGTTTGGACAAATAAAAGATGAATACCATGTGTCATAACCTATGGGAGGCAGAGAGGTGATGATAGAATGAGTTGTATAGAAACATTTTGCAGCTGGGATATGGTTACATAAAATCCTGATGGAATTAGAAAGTCCTGAATGATGGCTTCTAAGTCATTGGTATCTGGGGAAATGTCATTTCTATTGGGAAGGAAAGAATGACACCATAATTTTAACTAATTTCACAGTGTGTCAATATTTCTTTAGTCTTTCTGTCACAACTAGATAGGGCAACATATAGCTTGTTAATTGATAGAATTACACAACAATTAGAAAATATTTTGGGAGGATAATTTGAAGACGACAAATGGAATATATGGAAACTAGTTGGCCAGAAGTAAGATTGAATTTGGCTTTGTTTTAGAAATAATTATATGCACAATTAAATGCCTTCATCAACAAATATAAATGATTCAAATAACTATAAGTGATAGAGGAAAACAAGTAATCAAACTTGTAAGAAAATGTCAAGAGGCTTATAAAAAAGATACGGTCATAATTAACATACTTTGTAGAGGAAATTAATACTCTCTTCTGGATATTTAAAATCATAGTCATTGTCAGGGTATTGGTAGACTTAATATTTTGTATAAAATGTGGTAAGACAAATAATGAAAAGATGGTTGAAAAATATGTACCAAAGAGGTATTAACTAGGTTCAGAGCATAGATTAGAAAGAAAAACATTAACTACAGACCTACAAGTCATTTTCTCTCTGCTGTGGGATGCCCCTGGGAGAAAGGTTAGAACCATCTTAAACCCTTGTAAACATGATACAAGGTTGTTTACTAGTGGGAAAATTCTTATATATGGAATACTTTGGGCACATGTCTAGGATGCTTATGGTAAATGGATCCAGAAATGTGAGTTTATGGGGCATGACTACCCACCTGTATGATATCACACAAACTATGTGACCATATGAGTATACAATGGAAATATTTTCTCACACAAATAGCTCCCTTTTATATTAGTGAAGTCCCTGCAAGTGGTACTTAGAACTCATATTAAACCTAGATCAAGGTAGTTACCAAAGACCTGGCTACCCTAGACTCCTCCATCCTTCCATTTTCTCATGATTCCTTTCTCTTTTAGATTATTAGTTTAATTTGGTTTTGGGAAAAGTCACTGATTCTTCAGAATCTGATATGATAATCTAATCCTTTGTTCAATCTAGCAGACTTTAAATTGGCATCCTAGGTTTTTCTAGATCCAATCCTTTCTCCTCTCTAAACTAGAGCAATATCAAAATTGCCTGTGCTTTGATCTGAGTTCTCTAGACTTGAACTCAATTTAGAAATTGATCATTAATAACATATACCTATTTTAAAAGTTCATATTCCTGATTAAAAAATCCAATAAGCAGTTACATGTCTAAAGAGAACTATACTTACAGAATTTGTCATATTCTGGTTGTCTTCAAATGGCAGTAACCTCTTTTACCTTAAGAATAATCCATGTGACTTTTTAAGTGCCTCTCTTGACACATTAAGCCTTGAAATGAAATTGTTTGTAAACATGTCTTATTTCTACAATTAGGACAGAAGCATGTGTCACTATTTTCTAAATCTCCTGCAGTGTTTAGCAGAATATATTTTCTCTAAAGGCACTCATGAATATTTGACAAATTAAACTGAGTGGACAGATAAGGCCTTTGGTTTTCCTCAGAGCAGGGGAGAGTGTAATGATAACATTATTGGCATAAATGCATTCTACTCCAATTTATTTTCTGAGCTCTGACCTTAGAAGAAAAGATGAAAAAGATAAAGATTCCTGAGTTAATGTTTTCTTTGATGAGAGTAGGGAACAACTTCAAGAAAGTTTCAATCTATCTAGTGGGTTTCAGAAAATTCTCGAGTTTTCTAGAACTCAAAAATAATGGAGGAAGGAGGAATTGAGGGATTTAGAGAAATCAGAAAACCTATTATGTATTACTGATGTGCTGAATCAGCATCTGAGTTTTAATGAAAAAACACTGAAAAAGTAAGAATTAGGAAATTGAGATTTAGAGAAATTTATTTATTCCTAGGGCATATTCATATTAAAATTCAATTAAGATAAAAAATTATTTTCTTTGGTAGTTCATTGAGCCCAACAGATGGTCAGTGGTTTTTGTTGAAGGGCTTATGGTTTACAAAGGAGGATTTCAATGACTATTCAGATGCTTGAATGCTTGGAGAGTAGCTGCTCTTACACCTTCCTAGGGCTGCCATGAATTCATGTGCAAAACCCAGTCACACCTCAGAGCTGCTTGTAAACCTTCATTAAGCAGGGACATGTTTGAGGGCTGTAGTTTAAACCAAGCTATCTTATCTTCTTTTGAGCTAGTTTATTATGTGGATGCAATGCATTTTTAAAAAGCTGAAATTAAACCCAGTTTCATTTTTAATGAATCTAGTAGTATCAGTAAATGCCTCTGGAAGTACTTGAAGGATGTTTCTGGGATGCATCATGGTCCACTCAGAGCTGTATTTGAAAGTACAATATGTCCAATTGACAGCCTCATGGCATACACAATATTTTTCATTGCAGATTATTTTTCACCAAAAATGTAGATTGTATTTTCTCCATTTGCATACATTATTAGTAGTATTTATTAAAATATTGTTTTCTTGATTTCCAGAGAAAACTTTCCAAAATTATTTAGTCTCTCTGTGACCATTTCTCAGATAAGGATATTTTCCCTACTTTAGAAAATTATTTTTTGTTAGGGTTGTAAGCACAAAAATGACTGGAGTGGATGCAGACCTCATGAATTCAGCAAAGCCTTTATTCAATAGTGGAGTTAGTCAGTCAGGCACCAGAAGGCTCACTTTCTGGGTAGAAAATTGGTACCACCATTTACTGGTGATGAGTTCTGCTTCCTCAGGTGTTGAAGTATAACATCCACAGAAGCATGCCAAGGCAAGCACATACTAAGTAGATTTTACTTAAAAGTAGTAGCACAGACTTCTCCTGGAAGGCAGAAGGGGGCCACAACTGATGTCCTAGGATCCAGAGAAGTGAGCGCACCCTACATCTTTTATAGATCAGGGTCTTCTTTGTTCTCTCCCACCTTCTCTCTCTCCTTCCTGCCTACATGACTAGACCCAGAAGTGACCTGTGACACAGCGAAAAAGGTAAACCACAGATGGCAGGGGGAAGGGTCACATGGAGGATTCAGATAGGGGTCCAGGGGAGGTTTCAAGATGGTGAGGCAACAATTATAGAGTTTACAAGGAAGCTACAAAATGGAATTAACAACAGTAAAAATATTTAATTTGTGTAATAACTATCTTGAATTTTGACTGAGCTATACATTCTACCCCCTATTTGAGATCACAGTAATTTTACAACAAAAAAATCCCCAATCTTTTGAATATAACTTTAAATTGAAGTCTGGCTTAGTTTGGAGCCATTCTGAAATGCAGCAGGGTGGGACACAGAGTCTTATCTCAGGTAAGGTGGGGCTCTTTACAAACCTTAGGTAAAGTATTCTAGTTCTAAAGCTGATCTTTGCCTTCTCTTTAAATATCATTTTACAAAGTTTACATGTATTGTTTCCTGAGTCTATGTGAATGTTAGTCAACACAATATGGCATTATATCTAAAACATTAATTAAGAAGAGGCTGAGAGAGCTTTTAACTTTCCTTTTGTGTGGCAAAGTGGCAAAATGCTTTCATATTTCAGGATATTAACCTTTAAACAAATCAGGCTCTCACTAGTTTTAGAAATACATTTGCATTTAAATTTTTTATCTCAGTGTAAAAGGTAACATAAATTTTACATATGCCCTATTGATAACAGGTCCTATTCTAGAACATTCAATGGTGTAAATAAGTCCCCAATAAAATTTACTATTCTTATATGTTTAAAATTACCATTACAGACAAGTTTAGTTTGGAGAACAGTAGTTTGATAAATTTTCTGCTTTAAAGACATTTATACTTGGAAGATATGAACACATTTAATATACAAAGAAGAGTGATCATTCCATAATTACCTTGATATTTTTATACTAACCAAGTTTAGCTTTTAAAGAAAAATTTAGACTTTGTAATGTAGTACAATACTCTAGCAGTTGTTGTTTAACCATAATTGTATAAACCCCAATTTTTAAGACTAATTGTTTGAAAGAATAAAGCTTGACAGACACAATGTTAAGAATAAATTAGTGTTTTTAAGAAGTCCTTGTCATTTTAACATACAGATTAAAATTTGGTTTATATCAGCCCATTAATATTTGATCTTAGGGAAAAACCTTAAAGCTTTAACTGATTGTCTCATATAACCAACTTAGTTACACACAAGCTTGTTGAAATTTGCCCTTTACTTATACACAGACTTTCTTATCACTTACTTAGATCCTCATGTATTTCATCATAGAAGCACTTTCTTACCCAGCAACATTTTCTTTTACCTTCTACTTAATACATTTTCGTACCTAGAATGTTTCATTTTTTCTTTCCTATCAGTTGATCCCTTTTTGTTCACATTTTGAAACAGCACTCATGAAATTATTGAATTTAGATAAATTACTCCATTTTAATAATATGAAATACTTTATGTTATGTACAGTACTCTAATTGAAACACAGTTGAAATTTTTGGATCCCTTTGTATGTGAAATTGTACCTGTTAGGACTTTACTCTTAGTAACCTTGTTTTTAGTGATGACACAAAGCAATTTTAAACACTTTCTATTTACCAATCTATGAAAACACTAATAATGTTTAGGTATGTTACCCCATGGAATTTAAGGAGTTAAGAGTACTCAACGTTATGTAACAGTTAGCATTTTAACTTTGTAAATTAATCAGATGTCTCTAACAAACACATTTGAGTAATCCTATACATGTCAAATCTAATTCACCTATTTTTCTGTAAAAAACAAGATATGAGACAAGTGTATTGAACAGTATTTCTCTTTCTTTCCTGTTAAAGAAAAGTCCTAGAAACAATTGATATTAGACATTTTATAAACATCAACATTTTATTAGTTTGACTACCTAGAGAAACTTCTATGTTAAGTAATTTTAAGACATTTTACCTTCATTTATTAACCCAATTTAAATTGAACCTTTTTAAATCGTGTGAATTAAAGGTATCTGGATCCATTTTTAAATTTTAATTCATGAGCATTCCTTATTTGTGTCAATTTTGATATGTACATGATATTTGGATATATATATGTATTTGGATGTACATATATAGACAGACAACATGATATCATGCAACACACTATCACAAAATCAAAGGCCTTGTAGATTGTTATAGGTGAATCTCCATTGCAATGTAACAGATGTTCAAAAACTCTAGTTGAATGAAAATAGGACTGATCAAAAAACATTAATGTTATGAGCTCAAAAAATATAGAATTCAAGGAAAAAACAAGAGTCCTGGAAAAATGACATGGATGTTAATTATTTTAGTAAAGCACAATAAAATTTACTTTTGTCAAAGTTCAGGTAAAAGACTCTTTTTTCTTTTTTTTCCCCTTAGGTTTGAGATTGGTTTCCTACTGAGCCTGCAGGCTTCTGCTATTTACATTTCAATGTAAGCCTTGAGTTGAGATCTGGTTCCAGCAGAAACTTGATGACTAGGGCATGTTAACCATTCTTATCAGGACAAGTTTGGATGTTGAAGAAAATTATGAGATTTTATTTTCCATTACTTTTGAGAATGAAGTTACTATGCTAAGCTGCTCACTGAGATATGCCATTGGCTATTGAGCTGGTTTGTCCAAGTCTGCCTATCCAGTATTTCTGGGTAAATATTTTTAGGGTTATTTTTCTCTCAGTGACAAACAGGTTAAATCTTGTTTCATAGGTAAGCTGAGGACAGGGGCTTGAAGTAAGGCCCCCTTTTGATATTTTAGAAACCTTTAGTATGTTTTGATTCTCACATCAGGGCAGTTGCTCTTTGGTGCAGAGTTTTTTAAGGAGGCTGTAAAGAGGTTTAGCTAATTCCCCATACCCAGGAATCCAAAGCCTGCAGTATCCAGTTATCCCTAGAAAATCTCTGAATTACCAGGTGGTCTGGGGCAGAAGATATTGTCCTATGGGGGTTATTTTTTTGTGTCCTAGCTTGTGGGTTCCTTGAGACAGTGCAATCCTAAATATTGAACCTGTTGATGATATAATTGAGCTTTCTTCTTTGAGATCTTATAATCCCCATCAGCTAAGAAGTTTAGTAGCTCTATAATGACCTTTTGATATTCCTCCTGGGTGAAGGCACATAAAGGATGTCATCTACATATTGGAGAACAATTTCAGATGTTTTATCTCTGAATTTTGCTAAGTCCTTAGCTAGGGTTTTTCTGGAACAGTGAGGGTTATCTCCAAATCCTTCAGGTAACACTGTCCAGGTTAGTTGAGATCCACTATGTGGTTCCTCAAAAGCAAACAGATTTTGTGATTGAGATTCTGGGGTACACAGAAAAAGACATCCTTAAATCTAACATAGTAAAACAAGCAGCAGCTGGAATTTCAGATAACAGAGTAAGAACTACAAGGTGGGGGGAAATTACTGCTTCATTAAATTATTCTAAGGTTTTGGACTAGACAGTTTACTTTTTAGCTCCTAAAGTGGGTGAATTGCATAAGTCATTACAACTTTCTATTGTCTGAGGTTTTGAATGATCTTTAATAAGTCCTTTTTCTAACCTTTATGCTCCCTTTCTTTCTTTTACTTTTGATCTCTATTATAAAAAAAAATGGAAGTTGCAAGCTAGAGAAGATCATCTAAGGATTGTTCAGGGCCATATGCCAATTTTTGTAATTTCCTCTAAATGTTTGGGACTGACAATGATAAATTTATCCTTTAAAAGTAGGTGGGTCTCTATGGATTCAGGATTCAGGGTGGTGTTTTCTTATTGCTTTTCTGAGTGTATCCAAGAAAACAGCTGGACCTTCCTAAAGGCCTCATATAATAGTTTTCTAGGCATCCTACTCATTATTTGAATCCTAGTTTGGATGGTTTCTTGGAACTGCCTGTGCTCTAGATGGTTAAATAATAGCACGATTTTTCCAGGTGAAGTCAAAGTTTATTTTTACCTTTCTTAAGTTAGGAGGGGTCCTCTTGATTTCTTGATTTTTCTCCCTTAGTAGGTGATTTCTTGAGGTTTTCTCCTCTCATGGTAAGGATTACTGAGGCCAAGAATGGTAATATATAAAAGGCACTTTTCTTGATCATTTATAATTTTGCAGTATGCAGACTAGTGGTGAACCTGGCAATACTATAGAGAGAGAAGCTCCCATGTGAGCTAAAAGTAGTATTAGGGATATCTCCCTAAGTTTGAGCTTCCTTATGGTCCAGAAAAACCTGCCTTTTACCACTTGGCTTTGCCAAAGTTATTTCCGGTCTTCTTTGACAAAATGCTAGGGTCCTAGTTTGCCCTGTGTTAGAGACCCTTGGAGGATTCAGACTTAAGGGCATTACTGTTTTCCCCCCTGCCGTGATAAACTCTTAATTATGAAAAAACCATGACAAAAGTAAAAATTGTGCATTTTTGCCTATTTATTTTTTATTTTTATTTTTTGCCCTGTAGACTAAAGGAAGTTCTGGAGGGTGAGGGGACATCTATTGGTTGTAGGCACATAATGCCATTTTCTTGCAGGGTCTCATGGGAGGGATTGATTTTAAGTGTCTCCCCCTCACAGTGTAAAGAGAACACAGTGAGCACATTTAAGCACAGGAACAGTAATGGGGAGATTCTAGATAGACCAGTGAAGGCTAACTCTGTGAACAAAGGGAACCTGGGCATTTTCTTACTAAATCATCCCAGGTCTTTCTTTTAATCTTACAATCTGAATTCCTAATGTCTGACCAACAAGGGAAGGGGAGCATCCAGGAGGAAGTGGATGAGGGGGAGTGTTGTGTGGCCCATATGGAGGCAAAGGTAATTGGCACTTTCCTTCAGTACCATTCATCAACCGATCACCCTAGATACTCCTTCAGGAGGGGGAGCCCAGAGAAGGAACCTTTGAGGTCTGCCGGAGAGTAGCCTGGGCCAGAGAACCCCATAGTTGTTCCAACCTTTCCTCCGCCTTCACGCATTCAAGGTAGATCAGGACTAGTGACACTGTGTACTGAGGACAATTGTGCTTCAGACTGGACGGAAAAGTAGGAAACAGCTTCCACAGGTCGCAACATGCCTGGTCTTCATAGAGCAGGTGATTGGGAACTGCCCAGGCTGGGAAACCTCTCACCTGAGTCTTGAAGGATGATGGCTAGACTAGCTGCGTTGAAGTAGCCGACAGGTGCCCATTTTGCCCTCCAGAAATAAAGAGACAGAAAGATGCACCTCAAACAGATGTGGGGTGCATGGAGAGAAGCTTACCTTGGTGTAGATCTCGCCAGGGCCTCCAAATATGATACTGCCGTTTACCGATAAGGAGTTCTGCTTCCTCAGGTATTGAAGTATAACATCCACAGGAGCATGCCAAGGCAAGCATATACTAAGTAGATTTTATTTAAAAGTAGTAACAAAGACTTCTCCTGGGAGGGAGAAGGGGGACACAGTTGATGTTCTAGTATCCCAAGAAGTGAGCACACCCTACATCTGTTATAGATTAGGGTCTTCTTTGTTCTGTTCTCTCCCCCCTTATCTCTCTCCTTCCTTTCTACATGACTAGACCCAGAAGTGGCCTGTGACATAGCAAAAAAGGTGAGTAACAGATGGAAGGGGGAAGGGCCAGAGGGAGGATTCAGGTAGGAACCCAGAGGACGTTAATTAGCAATTCCCTGCCTGCAGCATTTTGGGAGGGGCAGTTAGGCAGGTAACCTTGGTGATCAAAAGGGTTGTGGAGAGACTGACCTTTCAATCTCCCAGAGGTGGTCTCCAGCTTCCCAGACTCTGATGGCCTTCATTCTTCCATTCAACCAGGTTTCCTATTTTATACTAACTGTCTATTCCCAATTCTGGTTTCAAAATTATCCCAATTACAGGGCATGTATGGGTTTACATAGGTTACACACTGGGAGGTGATTTGACCATTGAATACTTTATCAGAACATATTAGTTTGGGCACTCAGGAAATAGTTTGTGAGAATTTGAAATTTGTTTCTACTGGCCAAGGATGGAGGGTCCAGAGTTCAGCATTCAGTGTTTATCTTTCCCTCCACAGTCTATTGTACTGTCACTGGGAAAGAACTTATTTGGGGAAGGATCGTTGTTTTGGTTTCTTCCCAGAGACTGCTATTTTAGACTTTATGGATATCTCCTTCCCAGGAATTTCCTTGTCACTGGGTAATGTTTGCTTCCTTCCCCGGGGATTCTCCTGTCCTTGGGAAAGGATGTACTGGGAAAGGATCAATGTTATCAATGTTTTGCCTTCATCTTCCCTTCATCTTCCAAGGCCACTGTATATATTCTTCAAGGGTCATATTTGGAAGGGTAATCAAAGTTTAAGGTGATGTGCTAATTTGTATTCTGGAAGATGGAATTTTGATACTATTGTGTAATACTAAAAAAGTCTTAGAGTAATGTGATAAAAACTATTAAAAATAATTTCATAAAAATTCAAATTCTTTCCTTGTATTTCTCAAATACCATGAAAAGCTGTAATTGTGCCCCTGTCAGTCAATAATAACTCAAATTATTTTTCCTTTCACTTTCTTTTCCATGCAAAGCAATTGCCTCTGATCGAGGCAGACTTAGTGTTTCCCTCATCTTGACAAAAGGATTAAATAGGCTTCTGACCCCTAGGCTTTTGACCTCCCTTTCTAAACTAAAGCAGTGCTATGACCAGTTGAGCTGTCCAGAAGGGTCTGGCTCTAACAAAGGAAGGAGCCCATGCTTGCTTTATTTATAGTGGTACAGATCAAAAGGAATTGGTAGAAGTTTCTTCCAGGAAAAACAGGATAGGGGTTGGGGTAAGTAGACTGTTGGTTCTAGCAGGTCACTCCCATCTCTGGTGCTTATGCTTGAACCTTGTGTGGTGAGCTGAAACAGGTTACCACTTGAATCAGGCATTCTCAAATAGTGGATATCCAACTGTGAGTTCCTAAGACCAGGTTACCCTGTCTAATGATTTGAACTTTGCTCAGTTCTCACACCATTTGAGGATGGCTTCCTGCATTCATGTATAAAAGATTTCTGTCAGATATTACAGGCATTTCTGCTTATTAAAGAATACGGAACATACTTAAAGTTATTGATGAGTAAGGGTCATTATTTTGAACATCAATTATTATTTTATGCAATAGTACAATATATACCAAGGTATCTTGAGCTATGTGCCCTATGTAAACATTCTTTCTGAACTCTCAGATTCTTGTTTCTTTTCTTTTTTTTACACTTCATTTTTTATTTGGTATAAATTAATTATATAGAATAGTGTTTTTTTTTCATTGTGGTATATTTGTATATTCATATAGCATAATTTGATGAAGTTCATGCCCCCAAGCCTCTCCATACTTTCCTCTCTCCTAATTTTCTTCTTCCACACTAATGATCTCCCTTCTACATTCATGACAATCTTTGTTCACACCTCAAGTATCCACATAGGAGAGAAAAATATAAGATTCCTATCTTTCTGAGTCTGGCATATATCACATCATGATCTCTAGTTAAATTTGTTTTCCTTTCATAACTGAATAAAACTCCCTTGTATGTATACACATTTTCTTTATCCATTCATCTGTTAATACCTTGGTTGATTTTGTAGCTTGGTTTTTGTGAGTTGTACCATGATCAATATGGGTATGCATATGTCTCTGAAGTAGACTGACTAATTCTTTTGGATACATCCCAAGTAAGGGTAGAGCTGGATCATATGGTAGTTAGCTTCGGAGGAACCTCCATAATGATTTTCTCAGTGGCAGTACTAATTTAAATTCCTACCTATAATGTAAAAGAGTTTGTTTTTTCCAATGTCCTTGCCAGTAATTTTTATTATTTGTATTCTTTATGATTGCCATTCAGATTAGGGATGAGATGGAATCTCAATGTAGTTTTGGTTTGCATTTCCCTGATGGTTAAAGATGATGAACTTTTTTTTTTTTTCGTTTGCTTTTTTGGCCATTTGTACTTCTTTTGAGAATTTTCTGTTCAGTTCATTTGCCCATTTAATGAATGGGTTATTTTTCTTCTTGCTGTTGAATTTTTTGAGTTCTTTATATATTCCATAATGAATTCTCTCTTGAAAGAGTAGCTAGCTTATAGAGATTTTCTCCCATTATATAGGTTGTCTCTTTAGATAGTTGCTTCCTTTTTTCTATAGATACTTTAAATTTTAATGTCATCCAATTTATTGACACTTGCTATTTCCTGACCTATAGGAGTTCTATTCAGGAAATCATTGCCTATGTCTGTATATTGGAGTATTTCCTCCATGTTTTCTTCTTTCTCCATGTATTGGAGTATTTTCTCCATGTTTGCAAAGTTCCTGGTCTTATACTTAGGTCCTTCATCCATTTTGAATTGACTTTTATACAGGGTGAGAGATAGGAGTCTCGTTTCATTCTTCTACACGTGGATATCCAGTTTCCCCAGCACCATTTGCTAAAGAGATTATCTTTTCTCTTACTTATGTTTCTCGAGAATCAAATTAACTATATCTGTGTCTTCTACTTTACCCCATTGGTCTGTGGGCTGTTTTTGTTACTATGGCTTTGTAGTATGTTTTAGTTTTTTCACTGCTGTGACTTAAAGACACCACCAGAACAATTTTAGTGGAGGAAAAGTTTATTTGAAAGCCGACAATTCCAGAGGTTCTAGTTCATAGAAGGCCCGCTCCATTCCTTGGGAGTGGAGGTGAGGCTGGGCATCATGGCAGAAGATTTTGGCAGTGGGAAGAATCTCACATCATCAGGAAGCAGAGAGTACACTTACCAGATATAAATATATATACCCAAGGCCACACTCCAATTCCCACCTCTTCTAGCCACACCCTACCACTTTAATTACCACTCAGTTAATCCCTATCATGGGATTAAATCACTGACTGGGTTAAAACTCTTACAGTCCAATCATTTCTCCTCTGAACCTTCTTGCATTGTCTCACACGTGAGCTTTTGGGGGACACCTCACATCCAAACTGTAACCTAGTATAATATGAAACTGAGTACCCTGATGCCTCACTATTTCTCTTTTTGCTTAAGATTACTCTGGCTGTTCTGGATCTTCTGTTCTTCTACATGCATTTTAGGATTTCCACCCCCTCCACCCAATTCTATGAGGCATATCATTGGTATTTTGATGAGGATTGCATGGAATATCTTGATGACTTTTGGTAATATGGACTTTTAGCAATATTAATTATAACCAATCCATAAATTTGGAAATCTTTCCATCTTCTAATGTCTTCTTCAATTTCTTTTTTTTCAGTGTTTTGTGATTTTTCTTGTAGAAGTTTTTTACCTCTTTGGTTTGGTTTATTCTTCAGTTTTTTTGAAGCTGCTGTAAATGCTCTTGGTTCACTGATTTCTTACTCAACAGGTTCATTTTAGGTATATAGGAAAAACTTCGATCTTTGTATGTTGATTTTGTGCAGTGGTGGGGATCGAACCCAGGGCCTTGTGCTTGTAAGGCAAGCACTCTACTGACTGAGCTATCTCCCCAGCCCGAGAAGTCTTTTGATGGACACTTTAGGGTCTTATATAGTGTCATACTGTCCAAAATAAGGATAATTTGAATTTTTTTCTATTTGTACCCCTGTTATTTCTTCCTCTTGCCTAATTTCTTTGTCTAAAATTTAAAGTACTATATTGAACAGGAGTGTTGAGAGTGGACATACTTGTCTTATTGCTTGTAGAGGAAAACACTTTCATTTCCCCCATTCAGTATTACGTTTATTTTGGATTTATCATATATAACCTATATTATGTTGGGGGAAGTTCTTTCTATTCCTAGAATCTTCAGGATTTTTAACATGAAGACATGTTGAATTTTGTTGAAAGGTTTTTTTTTTTTTTTTTTTTTTTTTTTTGTAGTGGGGATTGAACCCAATCATTGACCCATGGTGCTTTAAACTTTATTTTGAGACAGAGTATTGCTAAGTTCCTTAGGGCCTTGCTATGTTGCTAAGGCTGACTTTGAACTTGTGATCCTCCTGCCTCAGCCTCCTGAGTTGCTGGAACTACAGGTGTGCACAACTGCACTTGGCTTTTGTTGAAAGTTTTTCTGCATCTTTTGAAGTGGTCTTGTGATTTTTGTCCTTGATTTTATTTATGCAGTGTATCATTTGTATTGATTTGTATATATTGAATCATCTCTGCATCCCTGTAATGAAATTAACTTGATCAGGTTGTACAATCTTTTAAATGTATTCTTGAATTCAGTCTGAAAGGATTTTATTAAGAATTTTTATGTCTCTGTTCATTATGTATATTGGTTTGTACTTTTATTTCCTTAAATGTGTTCTTATCTAGTTTTGTAGAATGAGTTTGGAAATGTTCCTTCCCTTTCTATTTCATGGAATAACTTGAGAAGCATTGGTGTTAATTTTTCTTAAGAAGTCTGATAAAATTTAGGATAAATCTGTCCAGTCCTGGGTTTTTTGCTTTTGGGATAGTTTTTATTAGTGCTTTGATTTCATTGCACATTATTGGTCTGTTTTGGTTTTCTATATCCTCTTGGTTCAACTTTGGAGGATCACATGTATCAAAAATTTTGTCAGTTATTTGTGGATTTTCCAATTTATTGGCTATAGCTTTTCAAAATAGTATTCAGTAATCCTCTGAGTTTCAATGATATCCGTATATATTCCCATTTTGCATCTAATTTCATCAATTTGGGTCTTCTCTTTCCTTTGGTTAATTTGGCTAATGTTTTCTCAATCTTGGTTTTCATTTCAAATAACCAACTTTTTGTTTCATTAATCCTCTATATTTTTTATTCTCTTTCATTCATTTCAATTATGATTTTTATTATTTATTATATCCTTATGTTAATTTTTGAAGTGTTTTTTGTTGCTGTTTTACTAAGACCTTGATATGCATCATAACTTTATTGGTGATCTGATTTTTTTATATAGGTACTCATAGCTATGAACTTCCCCCTTAGAACTGCCTTTCCCATAACAAAAATTCTATATGTTGTGAATCTATTTTCATTTGATTCTAAGAATTTTTAATTTCTACACAATGTAAAAAATTATTCACTTTTTTTTGTATTTCCTGTATGGCCTAGCATATGATATATTATGGAGACATTTCCATGAACAACTGAAAAGAAAGTATGTTAAACTGTTATTGGATGAAAAACTCTGTAGATGTCTGATAAGTTCATTTGATCTACAGTGGAGTTTAATGAAGTAGTTTTTTTTGTCTGACTAATCTACCTATAAGTCATAGCATTATATTAAAATCACCCACCATTATTTTATTGGGGCCTATTTGTCCCTTTGTGTAAAGTAATGTTTGTTTTATGGTATTGGATGTGCTAACATTCAGGGCATATACATATTTGCAATTATTATATCTTATTGTTGGATTGTTTATTTTCCCAATACGTAATGACCTTCTTCTACTCTTCTTACTATTTTTGTCTTGATTTCTGCTTTGTGGAATGTGAGAATAGTTGTTCCTCCCTGCTTTTGTGTTCTATTTGCATGAAATGTTGATTTCTGTCTTCTACTTTAAATTTGTAATGTCTTCCCTGGTGAGGTATGTTTCTTTTAGATGTATGGTTTGGTCTTGTTTTTTATTTGAATCTACCAGTCTTTGTCTTTAATTGGATAATTAAGGTCATTTAATTACAACATTATTATAGAGAGTTATGTATTACTTTCTGTCATTTTTCTTATTTTTCATGTTTGATTTGATCCCAATACTATTGATTTTCTACTCTTCTAATAAAGTTTATTTTTTCCATTCTCTCTTGGTTATTTTTATTAAAGCAAGACATAAGAAAACCATTGACATTTGCAAGGAAGATTTATGATATAGGCCTTGGTATGTGTAGAATTTGGAAAACAGAAAAGAAGTGGAATAAGATTATAGACAATCACAAAGAACAAAGAATTTTGTATAGTTCAATACAAAATACACATAAGAGATTTGTGGGGGATAAGTGGGATTTTGACATATATCAAGAGGGTCTTCAGTACCATGTTGCAAATGGGTCTTGAAATTATTTTCTATTTATGGGAGGCTGCGTTTGAGCATTTGATTGTGAATGGTGAATTAGAAATAATGTAAAAATGAATGTATGTTGGTTAAGGAAAAGCTGGGGTCAACATGTAGTTATTTTGGATAAGAGGATGTAGTATTTTTGAACATGGTGCTCTTGATTATGATATCCTGGGCAGCATTTGTTTATATGTTCTTGAGTGGGAAGTTTGGAATATATTAGTATTTTTGTAAACTAGGGCTCTTGTTTTTATTCAGATATGCATTCTTTAAAATAGTCACTGGGGAAGAGCTCAGTTTTGCTATAAAGACCCCTCGCTGGGATCTTAATTAAAGGAAATATATTTATGCCTAAAGAAGTAGGTTATTAGAAATTAATGACACAATTTAAACTTCAAAGGAAGTGTTTTATCATTTTTAGAAAACCTGTTTTTTTAACACGAGTTTACGCTATTTTCACTTTATTATTTTACTAAAGCTTTGGCAATGCTATTTTCTTTCTCTTAACAGTGATTGTATTCATGAACTGATTACTTTAGAAACTTTTAAGATAAATTATTAAAACCAGTTGATTAACATGATCAGTTGATAACACTAAACACAGGTAAAATGAATTCCTTAATCTCTTTAAAGGGAAAAAAAAATCTATGATATCTAAAGTACAGCTAAGCCTTCTTTTTCTTTTTCTTCCATTTTAGTGGGTACTCTTGTTTCTTTTGCCTTTGGCTTATCTTTCTGTAAGACTCGTGTTTTGAGCAATTCCTAGTGAAGAAACAATTGCAAAATCTTCCTATCCTTCAGTGAATTCTAGTGAAAACTAATAATAAAATGCAATGTAAGTCCAGTACAATGGGCAAGAACCAATTAGAGATCACAAAACACAACCCAAGTGACAGTGAAGAGTTTTCTGTTATAGTGAGTTCAAGCTGAAAAAGCACTTTGAAAATATTTTGATATTTTAAAATTTTTATTTAGCTTTTAATTTTTTACAGACTGCATTTTGATTCATTGTACACAAATGGGGTACATCATTTCATTTCTATGGTTGTACACCATGTAGATTCATACATTTGTGTAATTTCAAAGTTATTTACATATACTGAATAAAAAAATAAAAAATATATAGGTGGGTCTTCAAGAAATAAAAATTGGAAGCACTGTATTCAGTGGAATTCTTTCATAATCAAGTTTCCAAATTGGAATAAACCTTTTGGAGATAAACTATTCCTTTTGACTTTGATTGGGTCTAGTTCTGTTGGGGCCTAATATTTCTAGAGTCTAATGCCAATATCAAGAAGCTTGATTTTCTTTACATCACTTTAAATTTGGAGTCCTGGTTTTTAGTTTTTCTGAGTTAAATTCAGAAAATACATCATGTACTGTTATAATGCCATCTATCCTTATTTAAGAAGATTTACACTAAAGCTAGTTTATATTGTTATCACAGCCAGAAGTGCCATGTATGCATTATTTTCAAACAAGAAATTATATCCATGTCCTGATGTAAATTCATAGTATATCTTTCTAAAATATAGTTTTCTTTGAAAGTGAAGAATTTTATCTTAATTCTTGTGTCTTTTATAAATATTTAGAAAAATATATATCTGTTTGAACATTGTCACTCTAGTTCTTTGCAATTATCAATTACGTTTTTGAATTTTCTATGCCATATATTCAATGATGATCTCAAATTTGTGTCATTAAATTGAATTACTCTCCTGGGCTCCAGATTCATACATCTCATTTCTTCTTTGATATCTTCTCTTGAAAGTCTATTAGGTGTTTCTAAAGAATTATAGATTCCCTAGTCTCTTCTACCCTCACCCCAAATCTAATTTTCTCCAAGTCGCTATATCTCAATAAATTATAGCAGTTGCTCAATCAAAATAGGATGAGAAAAGAAATCAAGTTTTTTTTTACTATAATTATTAATATATAATAATTGTACAAATTAATGGGTCTTATTGTTTGGGTAAACAGCATCCACTAAAAACCCCTGTGTTAATTCTGGAAATGAAACGATAAGATTCTAATTATTTAATTATTTAATTAAGTGGATTAACCCATTTGATGAACATGTGCAGTGTGAGAAGAGGAAGGGAGTCTCTGGGAGATTCACTTTTGCCCCTGAGGATTCTATTTTGTGAATTCCTCCCTCTTTCTCACTCTGCTTACTGACTACCACGAGGCGAGCAGCTTTTCTCTACCATGCCCTCTGTCATGATGCTCTGCCTCACGTTGGGCCCACAACGATAGTTAGATGACTATGTACTGAAACCTCTAAAACCGTGAGCCCAAACAATCTTTCCCTCCTCTAAATTATTATTGTCAAGTATTTTGCTCACAACAACGAAGAACTGACTAACACAATGAGAAGCCCTTAATATTTCCATACACACATCATGCACCAACTTTGTCTATCCCTTCTTCTAGTCTTGATTTTTCCCTTCCTTTCATACTTGGGTCCAATATCCCAAGGTGCTAAGGGTATTAAGATCTACCCTAACCACAAATAACTATATTTCAAATTTGACCACTTGTCTTCTTTTACATTGTTACAACCCAGTCTCACAACTATAATTTTGCCCTGAGTTCTACAAATAGCTTCCAACTAGTCTCTGCCCATAATTGACTATGCTCCTGCCCATAATTGTCCAGCCTCCACACTGTAGGCAGGGTGATCATTACAAACAACAATCAGACTGTGTTACTTTTCTGCTTAAAACTTCCAATGACTTCTCATTGTACTTGAAAGTCCATTTATAAGCTATGTAGATGAGGTCTGTGCCAAAGAATGCTAGCTCTTACCAATATTTTGTTTTATCCTCTTCTTCTTGGGCACACAGCTAAACATTCACCATCACCTCTGCTTCCACCTATAGAGATGGGCTGATTTTGCACAGTGGAAGGTAGGTAGAAATACTGGGCATCATTACCAGGCCTGGCCCATAAAACATTTCTCATCTCCTTTCTTGTTGTATGCAAAGCTGGAGGCTATATTAAAGACATTCCCACAAGATGAAAAGGGGAGTACGTTATTTCCCTCCACAGAGCAAACTCTCCACCTTAGCCCATTCTGACAAGTGTAAGAAATAAATCTTTGCTTTTTTAAGCTACAGTTTTGGGTACTATGTAACCCAGCTTCTGTCTTTCTCTCCAATCTCTTTACACTCTCCCCTTTCTCACTAGGCCCCAGCTACTCAGTATTTCTTTTTACTCATGAATTTGCACAAATCAGATCCTTTGTGTTTGTCATGCTTCTTCTTGGATTGAGCTCCCACTGAGATCTAAATGTGACTACTTCCTTCTCTTCAATCAGACATCAACTCAAATGCCATGTCTTCAGAGAGGCTTTCCCTGATTGCCCTATCTAAAACAGCCCTGGGACTGACCCACCGAACATTGTGATGATAAATGCTCTTGGCAAATATCAGTACTTGAAATTCTCTTCTTATGTTCATATTTTTTGTTACTGTCTTCCTAGGGTATCAGCTTAGTAAGAAGATGAATTCTTCATGTTCATTGTTGCAGTCTGAAATATGTTTGTTGTAATTAGGTACTCAGTGTATGTTAACTAGCTAAGTAGAGTGCACAGATGGGTTATTTGAAGATAGGAACTGTATTCTATAGTTCAATTATATAAAATATATAAACCATGATATTTCTAATATAATATCTCATTAAACCACATGTAAATTAGGCATTGTAGAAAGCCATAGGATTTAGTTCCAATTCAAGTTTTGAACCTATTTGTGATTATAAAAACTCAATCTTGGGACTGGGGATCTAGCTTAATTGGTAGAGTGCTTGCCTCACAAGCACAAGGCCCTGGGTTCAAATCCCCAGCACTGCAAACAAAACAAAACAAACAAATAAACAAAAAAACTCAATCTTTCTGAGATTTTATTTCCAGAATGAAATACAATTCACCTTTTTCCTGTGGCAATTTCATGAGATAGAATGCTTGTAAATAAACAATATAAACTGTTTATAGTGTATATTATGTAAATAAGGCTGTTTTTAAATACATAAAATACCTTGTGTGCAGGCAGCACATGTATTTAAATAATTTGTGGGTATACAGTGCTGATAAATGATATACATATTAATTAGAATCATTATATATTAAAGCACAAGTTTTCTCTGAGATGTAGAACATTCTCTTAGTCATAGTTTCTCTGTGCTTCGAAATAAAGAAATTATTGTCCATTCGACCTGTAGTTCTATAGCTGAAAATTTTCTTTAATTTTAATTTTAATTTTTAATTGCTTTTCTTGTCTGGAGGGTATATGAAGCAAGTGTCAATATATGTATATGAAGATTTGGATGTTTGATTAGGTAGAAATGTGAAATTTTCCTTCAGTGGCTCTATTTAACATTGTTCTGAGAGACCAAACTCAAATTGCCTTTGGACTAAATCTGCCCCAAATTATCAAACTGTCCATAAGCAAGTTTTATAATGAAGGTATTATCAGTGTATACTGTCTCCAGAAAACAATAGTTATTATAATAAATAGAATATGCAGTGCTTACAAAATTTCTATGAGAAATGCTCTCTGCGAAATTAGACTTAGTTGCTGTTTAATATCACTATTGGAAAAGAGGGAGACTTGCCTCCTGAACCTGCATCAATGAGGAAATGATTTATGACTGGCTGTTGCCATTCCTCCTAATTCTACTTCAAAGTGTCCTATAAAGCAATAAGACTATCCCTCGCCTTTGAGGACATCCCTTCATTGTATACTCAAGTGAGGTTTTTAGTTTGCAGGAGATTCTCTGTGTCTTTCCCCTAAGGCTAAGGCCATACCAGCTGAGGGTTGGGATTGGAAAGGTCCTACATGACTCCAGATTTTCTCTTTTCAGCAGAGGGCTGAAATACCATGTGAGATATGTCACAATTGAATTTGTTAAAGCATTGCTTTAGGGGAAGGAAGAAGGGGAAGAACAAAATATTTCTTTGGTGTTTGTTTCATGTTGTACAGAAACATCCATTGATTGTCTACTAAAAATGATCAAAATTAGGCCTAACCCTGAGAAGAGATCATCTCTAATTTTGACAAGGCTCCCAAACAAAGTAGTTTTTATACGCCTTTATGTAAGTTTTCATAAAGCAAGCTTTAGCAGCTTTGTCCCATTCTGTTATACAAGCAAAAGAAATTTTCTTGATTTTTGTTAATGAAATCTACAAATCAAGAAACATTTGAATAGAGACCTAGGAGAACACTTATATTAATGTTTTATGATACTTATTTAAAAGAACATAAAGGAACCTAGGAGATTTTGTGTCAGAATGGAGTTGAAATGCATTATTGCTTACCAATGAGAATATACAGAAAGATTTTTTCATAAATTGGATTCCAGCTAACCTAATACCCTGCTATAAAAGGTCTTTTACCTTATGGATGTGTATTATTAGCAAACTTTATAGTACTAAGTATATTGCATTTATAAGTCTAGTGGGGCCTGATCCAACTTTTGAAAATTGTACTTAATTAAACACTAGTGCCTCATTGAACATGATTACTCTGGAGGGAGGAAGAGCATCAGATCACATGAACCCTTGCTGTAGATATGATTTGAGTTAGTTATAAGCATTTGTTTATGCTTCTTTGTGAGCAAAGGAAACCCCACTATGGCAAATCTGACACTTTTCTTTCATATTTGACAATTCCTGCTGCCAAAAAACAAAAAAATAGCATTCCAGGGGAAAGAAACAAAACAAAACAATACCAAATGGTTTCATGTTCCAGCTGTGAGGATAAATCTTTCAGAAACCTTGGAAAATATTGAATATGCACATCATCTGAGTATTTAAATGGTATAGTAGAAGTACAACGGAAGTGAGAAATTTGCTGTTCCTTTTTCATTTAGATTTAGACCTAAAGTTTTACATTTTGAAACTTTCTTGCTGTATGTCTGAATATATGCATTTATAAATTTATTCTAACACACTTTAATATATATGTTCATGAAGGGAACTATTGCAATATAGCCTATCAATTTTTAAAATTTAATTTGTCTTGGAGAGCTTTTATCATTGAATACAGTACTACCTCAATCTTTTCAATGTTCACTAATTCCATTGTAGTATAGATGGACAGTAATTTAATTGACCTTTTATTAATGGGTATTTAACTTTTATTTAAATTTATTCATTTCATTTTTTACCAGGAATTGAACTCAGGAGCACTTGGCCACTGAGCCACATCCCCAGCCCTGTTTTGATTTTATTTAGGGACAGGGTCTCACTGAGTTGCTTAGCACCTCACTTTTTCTGAGGCTGGCTTTGAACTCAAGATCCTCTCGACTCAGCCTCCCAAGCCATTGGGATTACAGGCATGTGCCACTGCACCTGGCTAGCTTTCATTTTTTGTTAGTATAATTAACATTGCTCCAAATGCCCAAGCATTTGTTTTTAGTAAGTATGTACATAGAATAAATTCTCAGAAATTGAATTGCTAGGTCAGAAGTAGGTAAATTTGTAATATTGGTGACTTTGCCAACTTGTGCTGTAACAGCTTGTACCTAGTTTACAGCCACAGTGACCCCCTCCCCCCACCCCTGTTAGTAGAACCAGCTTTCAGTAGACTTTAAATTTCTGATCCTGTATGATGACAAGTTTAGAGTTTTGGGCAAGAGAGTAACATGCCTGGTGAAATTTCTGTAAAGTAAATTAATGGCAAGGAAGGTAATACCGTTTCTTCACATATCTGCGGGTGAGGTTAGACTATAGAGGACTGAAAGCAGAATTAAAGAATTTAGCTCTGTGGTCATTCAGAAATGGTAAATTCCAGCAAACTCATATTAGCCTTTTTTATTTTTATTTTATTTTATTTTTTGGTACCAGGGATTGAACTCAGGGGCACTTAACCACTGAGCCACATCCCCAACCCTATTTTGTATTTTATTTAGAGACAGGGTTTTACTGAGTTGCTTAGCACCTTGCTTTTGCTGAGGCTGGCTTTGAACTTGAGATCCTCCTGCCTCAGCCTCCCCAGTTGCTGGGATTACAGGTGTATGCTATCACTATCATGCCTGCTTGGTCTTAATGCTGTCAAACAATTTGCCTTTTTAGAAACTTTGAGATAGATTTAAATGTGCCTTTAGGTACTCTCCGGGGATTTTTTTCCCCTAATTTCTGATAGATTTTTTTGAAGTGTCTTCCAATTATTATTATTATTATTATTTATTATTTACTAGGGATGGAACCCAGGGGTGCTTTGCCATGAAACTACACCCTCAACCCTTTTTTATTTTTTATTTTGATACAGGGATTCACTAAGTTGCTGAAGCCTCTCTGGAACTTGAGATCCTGCCTCAGCCTCCAGAGGTGCTGGTATTATAGGTATACACCATTGTGCCCAGCTCAATTTATTTTTATTTTCTTCTTAACATTTTTTTAATAAGGGAAATAAGTGGTTATTATTATAACTATTAATGCTTAATATGTTTTCTAGTCTTTTCTTGACAAAATAACAAATTAAGCATGCCTCTATACCAATGGCTATGAAATAAAGAATCTTACAAAAATGTATCTTGTTCTGTGGTTTTATTTATTTCATTATTTTGTTTTAGGCATAAAATCTTCCTCTTAAGGCTGGGTGGTCTTTGAAATGCACCTACCCTCAATGGGAAATCTGGTTCTGAGTGATTAAATGGTTTTAATATGGTTTTCATCTCTGGAAGTTTTTGATTTTACTTTTATTACGTTTTGATTTTTTTTTAATTATTGGAAAAAAGAGCCATACTATTATGACTTTCATCTTTTCAAAATTTTTATTAAATCCAAGAAACTAGTATAAAATGATTGCTCCTTAAACCAAAATGAATTTCAGTGAAGCTTTTGTCTGTAAATATGATGGTATGAAAGTTTTCATTTTGGATTTTTTTCTCCCCAGAGAAGACTGCTTCCATGGAAAGCATTTGCATTTCAATCACATGTAGGGTTGGCCTATGAGAGCAACCTTTTGTTCACAGTTAATTTTAGTAGGCTCTTTCATTAGCTGCTATTTAGACAGGCGTTTCCACTTGGTTGGCTTCTATCTCTTACCTTATCGGGTCTTTCATTAGACCATTTGACCTGAATGGTCTCTGTTCTCTGTCTTTTATTTGACACTGGCTCCTGTGACTCCCAGTCAGTTTGGGTTGGCTGTGAGCATTCATTTTGTTCTTGGCGGAGTTCCCCATTTGGAGTTGTCTGATTTTCATATCTTCTGATGACAATGCTGTATCTCCTTCTTTATCTATTCTGCTACCATTCAGTCAACCTTCATTTCAGTCCAACAAATGTTTAGTTTTTATTCAACTGGGTCACTTTATTGCAGGAAGTTTTTTGGTTTTGCTTTTTTTTTTTTTTTTTTTTTCTTTTAGTTTTGAAAATCAAGCCTAGTGTTAAAATGAAATATAAAGCTGCAACTGGTCAAATCTCCATAGTTTCTGACATTCTTTGTTTGCATGGAATTTAGTATTATATCTAGTCTTTGGCAAAATGAATCTTCTTTGGGAATAACTTTTCCTCTAAATATTGGATATCTATTTTTTTACAGTTAGTTTAATCTGCACTGAGATCTCTATAAAACATCTATCATCTATGTGTCTATGTATTTATCTTTCATTTACTAAAATTTAACATAAGGCAACATTGGTTTCAACCCAGTTTATTTATTGAAACTCCAAAAAGATCCTCAAATTAGTTTTTCTTTTATGAATTAATTTAGTTTTACCTGAGTTTGAGTACCAATCATGTTAGAGTGGATAAAAGAACTTGGGTAAGCCATTTAATTGTATGTTCTCCATTTTCTGCTTCATAAAATGGGGAAAATGATCCTTATTTCGAGAGCTTTTGAAAACTATGAATTAATATTATATGTGTGAACATGTTTTATTTATTACTAGAAGTGCTATATAAATGTTGCACATTATTATTCTTATTTGGGAATGGATAAAAGGGTGTTAGAGTTCCAGGTTGCCATTGGAAAAACATTTGTGTAAATTTTTTAGTTCTTTTGAGCTCTTTGATGACTTTCAATGATATTCATGGACCAATGATCAACTGCTGAGAAATTTTAAAGAAGAGAGTGACATAATTGATCCTGTGCTTTTGAAAAGTGATTTGGGCTATAGTGTGGGAATGGAATGATACAGACAGATCCTTCAGGAGGCTGTGGGAGCAGTCACACAGGAGATAACGACAATTTGAATTTAGAAGAAGTAAGAGCAAAGACTGATAGAACTGTCAACTTTGGAAAATGTTGAGGAGGTAGAATCAACCAGATGAAGAACAAGAAGAGATAAACAGTTTTTTGGTTTGATTAGCTAGAAGGAATTTTTCAGTTTCTTCTGTGATGGGAAATAGTTATCAGAATTTTGCTGCTTCTTCCTAAGATGTGAAGCATAGAAAGAATTTAGTTGACAAGAATCTGCTGCTTTTCATGGGGATAAGAAACAGAAGAGGAATATATTTGTGGGACAAGTTATTGGTTTATTGCTTTAAAAGTGGTAGATGAGATATTTATATGGATAAACATTCTTGCAATTGCAGACAATTTAAAAATTTTTTTCTCTTCAGAACTCAGGAAGAATTGAATTAGTGATGGTATTTGAGACCATGGGAATAAATGAAGTTATTTAGGGAGAAAGTTTATATACTGAAAGAGGAGAACTTAAGAGAATATCTTTTAAGCAATAAACGGGAGGAAGTTCATTCTCTGAAAAATAAAAGCAAAGACCATCAAAAGTATGGCACTGCCTGTATGGAAGGAATATAGAATTTCACCTAAGAAGGAATACGTGACAGCCCTACATGCTTCAGATTCATCAAATAAAATAAGAACAACCCTGATTCTATTGAATTTTCCAAAATGGAGGTCCTTAGTCCCAGTAATTAAATTTGTGTTAGTAAACTCATGGTAGAAACCTGGATATAATCAGACTGAAAGTACATGGAGAGTGAGAAGAGAATAAGAAGGATAGACACTAAGAAACTTGTCTTCCATGAAGTATGTGCTTAATTGTCAAATAAATGAAAGTAAATGAAAGAGAAGACAGGGATGGAGAGAGAGGGTCATTTTATTTTTAAGAGAGCGGAACTTTGAGCATGTTTAAACTTCCTTTGGATGAATAATAGAACAAGAGAAAATAAAATTAAAAGGAAAAGGAGATAGGGGTTAAACAATGAAGACAGGCCCCCGAGTAGGCAGGTGTGGATAGATCCAGAGTTTTAGGGGAAGCTCTAGTGCTAGGAAGTTGACATCTTTTCTCTGACAGAAAGAGCAGGAAAAGAATAGGCAGGGTATCATAGAATTGAGGGAGTTTCCCTCTGAACATGTTTTTTTTTTCTTTTTCTCTGTATAAAGGCTATCTACTGAATGATGAAGGAGTTGGTGGAATTTAAATTTAATGGAAAGATTAGAAATATAGGCTTTGCAGAACAAATGAGAAAACTAAGGAAGAAAACTTCCAAAAGTTTGTTGAATTTACATTCCCACTGACACTGTGTATTGGTTTCCATTTTTGTCCACATCCTAGATAGCACTTGTTATCTCTTGTCTTTTTGTAAAAAACATCCTAAAAAATGTGAGTTAATATCTCATTGTGAGACTGCATCAGAGCTACAGGCGGTTGCCAGAGGAGGAGCTGTGCGGCGAGCTGTTTGGACTCAGAGAGACCGCTTCTGAACACCGGGGGGCTGCCGGGAGGAAGAGGAGGAACGTGGCAGGTCGCTTGGTCTAGGAGTGACTGCATCAGAGCTCCAGGTGGTTGCTCAGAGGAGGAGGTGAGTGATGAGTTGTTTGGACTCAAAGAGACTGTTCCTGAACACCAGTGGCCTGCCTGGAGGAGGAGCGCGGTGGGTCGCTTGGTCTTGGAGCGACCGCTCCTGAACACCGTGGGGCTACCCCGAGGAGGAGGAGGAACAGGGCGGGTCACTTGGACTCGGAGTGACTGCCTAGAGCTACGGGTGGTTGGTGGGAGGAGGAGACGCGAAGTGAGTTGCTTGGACTCCTAGTGACCACGTCAGAACACCGGGTGGCTGTCCGGAGGAAGAGGTGTGTGGCGGGTCTCTGGGACTCGGAGCTATTGTACAGGGCTCCAGGTGGCGGCTCAGAGGAGGGCCGCATAGGCAGGCAATTAGGTACAGAGCAGGGTCCCAGGACCTAGGTGGTTTCTTGGTGGAAGAGCCGCACAGAGACACGCTTAGGGATGGAGCGAAGGTTCCAGGACTGTGGGCAGATTCTCTGAGGAGAGGCAACCTAAGGAGACTCGCCTGTGAAGGGTGAGGCTCCCAGGCCCAGGAGGTAGGTCCGGGGCCCTGGGAATGTTGCAGAGGAAGACAGCCCAGCCCAGGCGGTAGTTGTAGATTGAGGGGAACCTCTAGGAGGGCAACTGACCAGCGAGACCTCCCCATCGGGTGAGTCTTCCCTGCCGGGTGAGGTTTTCCCACAAGGACGGTAAAACCAGAGACACAGGCACAAACAGGACTTTCCTCAGCCCGCAGCCTAGTTCCCCATTGGATGACCATTGGTCAACAAGTGGAGGTACCTCTGCCCACTATCAGGGAATATACCCCACCTGAGGGTCACCACCCCTAGAGAGGCAGCTTCCTTGTGGAGCACTGCATTATCAACTTCCTCCAAGACTTCAGGCTACTGAAGGATAAGAGGGGATACACTAGCAATCTTCAGGGACATTATAAGTCAATAGAGGAAATCTGCAATATCTTAAGGACCCACTGATTCCTGAACAATATGAGAAAACAAGGGAAGAAAATGCCCCAAACAAATCTAGATGTTACATCAATAAAATCCAATGACAGCATGGCAGAAGAAATGACAGAAAGGGAGTTCAGAATGTACATAATTAAAATGATCAGGGAAGCAAACGATGAGATGAAAGAGCAAATGCAGGCATTGAATGATGAGATGAAAGAGCAAATGCAGGCATTGAATGATCGCACCAATCGACAGTTAACAGAGCAAATTCAGGAAGCAAAAGATCATTTCAATAAAGAGTTAGAGATATTGAAAAAAAACCAAACAGAAATCCTTGAAATGAAGGAAACAATAAACCAAATTAAGAACTCCATAGAAAGCATAACCAATAGGATAGAACACATGGAAGACAGAACCTCAGTAATTGAAGACAAAATATTTAATCTTGAAAACAAAGTTGAACAAACAGAGAAGATGGTAAGAAATCATGAACAGAATCTCCAAGAACTATGGGATATCATGAAAAGGCCAAATCTGAGAATTATTGGGATTGAGGAAGGCTTAGAGAAACAAACCAAAGGTATGAACAATCTATTCAATGAAATAATATCAGAAAATTTCCTAAATCGGAAGAATGAAATGGAAAATCAATTTCAAGAGGCTTATAGGACTCCAAATACACAAAATTACAACAGACCCACACCAAGGCACATTGTATGTTACATTAACATACAAAATAAAGACAGAATTTTAAAGGCTGTGAGAGAAAACAACCAAATTACATTCAGGTGGAAACCAATACGGGTATCAGCAGATTTTTCAATCCAGACCCTAAAAGCTAGAAGGGCCTGGAACAACATTTTTCAAACCCTAAAAGAAAATGGATGCCAACCAAGAATCTTATACCCAGCAAAACTTACCTTCAAATTTGACGATGAAATAAAATCATTCCATGATAAACAAAAGCTAAAAGAATTTACAAAAAGAAAGCCAGCATTACAGAACATTCTCAGCAAAATATTCCATGAGGAAGAGATAAAAAACAAAGAAGCAAATCAGCAAAGGGAGGAATTACCCTAAAGGAACTGTCAAATAAAGGAGGAACCAAGTTGTGTCAAAAAATCAATAGATAAATAAAATTTAAAAAATGAACCAAATGACCGGGAATACAAATAATATCTCAATAATAACCCTGAATGTTAATGGCCTGAATTCATCAATCAAAAGACATAGACTGGCAGATTGGATTAAAAAGAAAGATCCAAGAATATGTTGCCTGCAAGAGACTCACTCATAGAAAGAGATACCCATAGACTAAAGGTGAAAGGATGGGGAAAAACATACCATGCACATGGACACAGCAAAAAAGCTGGAGTATCCATCCTCATATCAGATAATGTGGACTTCAAGCCAAAGTTAGTCAGAAGGGATAAAGAAGGACATTTCATACTGCTTAAGGGAAACATAAATCAGCAAGATATAACAATCATAAACATCTATGCCCCAAACAGTGGCTCATCCATGTATGTCAAACAAATCCTTCTCAATCTCAGAAACCAAATAGACAATAACACAATAATACTAGGTGATTTTAACACGCCTCTCTCACCACTGGACAGATCTTCCAAACAAAAATTGAACAAAGAAACCATAGATCTCAATAACACAATCAATAATTTAGACTTAACAGATATTTATAGAATATACCATCCAACCAAGAGCGAATACACTTTCTTCTCAGCAGCACATGGATCCTTCTCTAAAATAGGCCATATATTATGCCACAAAGCTAATGTTAGCAAATACAAGAAGATAGAGACACTACCTTGTATTCTATCAGATCATAATGGATTGAAGTTAGAAATAAATGAAAGAGTAAAAAACAGAAACTACTCCAACACCTGGAGATTAAACAATATGCTACTATATGATGAATGGATAACAGAAGATATTAGGAAGGAAATTAAAAAATTCTTAGAGGTAAATGAGAACAAAGAAACACCATATCAAAATCTCTGGAACACTATGAAAGCAGTACTTAGAGGAAAATTTATTTCATGGAGCGCATTTAATAAAAGAAGTAAAACTCAACAAATAAACGACCTAACACTACAGCTCAAAGCCCTAGAAAAAGATGAACAGACCAACACCAAAAGTAGTAGAAGACAGGAAATAGTTAAACTCAGAGCTGAAATCAACGAAATTGAAACAAAAGAAACAATACAAAAAATTGACCAAATAAATAATTGGTTCTTCGAAAAAATAAATAAAATTGATAAACCTTTAGCCACACTAACAAAGAGAAGACAAGAGAAACCCAAATCACCAAAATTCGGAATGAACAAGGAAATACACGACTGAAATACAAAACATAATTAGAAGCTATTTTGAAAACCTATACCCCAACAAAATAGAAAATTTCGAAGACATCAACAGGTTTCTAGAGACATATGAATTGCCTAAACTGAACGAGGAGGACATACACAATTTAAATGGACCAATTTCAAGTAATGAAATAGAAGTCATCAAAAGCCTACCAACAAAGAAAAGTACAGGACCAGATGGGTTCTCAGCCAAGTTCTACAAAACCTTTAAAGAAGAGCTCATTCCAATACTTCTCAAAGTATTCCATAAAATAGAAGAGGAGGGAACCCTCCCAAACTCATTCTATGAAGCCAATATTACCCTGATACCTAAACCAGACAGAGACACATCGAGGAAAGAAAATTTCAGACCAATATCCTTAATGAATATCGACGCAAAAATTCTCAACAAAATTTTAGCAAATCGCATACAAAAACTTATTAAAAAGATAGTGCTCCATGATCAAGTGGGTTTCATCCCAGGGATGCAAGGTTGGTTCAACATCAGGAAATCAATAAATGTCATTCACCATATCAATAGACTTAAAGTCAAGAATCACATGATTATTTCGATAGATGCAGAAAAAGCATTTGATAAAATACAGCACCCCTTCATGCTCAAAACACTAGAAAAAATAGGGATAGTGGGAACATTCCTTAACATTGTAAAGGTCATCTATGCTAAGCCCATGGCTAATATTATTCTAAATGGTGAAAAACTGAAAGCATTCCCCATAAAAACTGGAACAAGGCAGGGATGCCCTCTTTCACCACTTCTTTTCTTTTTTCTTTTTTATTTTTTATTTTTTATTTTTTTATATTTACATAGGGTAATGATGTTTATTTTATTTTTCCCCTCCCCCCCACCCCTCCCACCCCTTTTCCCTCTACACAGTCCTTCTTTCCTTCATTCTTGCCGCTCTCCTTAGCCTAACTCTAAACCTAACCCTAAACCTAATGCTAGCCCGTCCCACCCCCCATTATATGTCCTCATCCGCTTATCAGCGAGATCATTTGTCCTTCAGTTTTTTGAGATTGGCTTATCTCACTTAGCATGATATTCTCCAATTTCGACCATTTGCCTACAAATGCCATAATTTTATCATTCTTCATTGCGGAGTAATATTCCATTGTATAATATGCCACAGTTTCTTTATCCATTCATCAACTGAAGGGCATCTAGGTTGGTTCCACAATCTGGCTATGATGAATTGAGCAGCAATGAACATTGATGTGGCTGTATCTCTGTAGTATGCTGATTTTAAGTCCTTTGGGTATAGGTCAAGGAGTGGGATAGCTGGGTCAAATGGTGTTTCCATTCCAAGCTTTCTGAGGAATCTCCACACTGCTTTCCAGAGTGGCTGCACTAATTTGCAACCCCACCAGCAATGTATGAGTATTCCTTTTTCACCACATCCTCGCCAACACCTATTGTTGCTTGTATTCTTGATAATCGCCATTCTAATTGGGGTGAGATGGAATCTTAGGATAGTTTTGATTTGCTCTTCCCTTATTACTAGGGATGTTGAACATTTTTTCATATATCTGTTGATTACTTGTACATCTTCTTCTGTGAAGTGTCTGTTCATTTCCTTAGCCCATTTGTTGATTGGATTATTTGTATTCTTCGTGTAGAGTTTTTTGAGTTCTTTATAGATTCTGGAAATTAGCGCTCTATCTGAAGTATGAGTGGCAAAGATATTCTTTCACTCTGTAGGCTCTCTCTTCACATTTCTGATAGTTTCCTTTGCTGAGAGAAAGCTTTTAAGTTTGAATCTATCCCAGTTGTTGATTCTTGCTTTTATTTCTTGTGCTATGGGAGTCCTGTTAAGGAAGTCTGATCCTGAGCCAACAAGTTGAAGATTTGGACCTACTTTTTCTTCTATAAGATGCAGGGTCTCTGGTCTGATTCCGAGGTCCTTAATCCATTTTGAGTTGAGTTTTGTGTAGGGTGAGAGATAGGGGTTTAATTTCATTCTATTGCATATGGTTTTCCAGTTTTCCCAGCACCATTTGTTGAAGAGGCTATTTTTCTCCATTGCATATTGTTGGAACCTTTGTCTAGTATGAGAAAATTGTATTTATTTGGGTTTGTGTCCATGTCCTCTATTCTGTACCATTGATCCACCTTTCTATTTTGGTACCAATACCATGCTGTTTTTGTTACTATTGCTTTGTAGTAGAGTTGAAGATCTGGTATTGCAATACCCCCTGCTTCGCTCTTGCTACTGAGGATTGCTTTAGCTATTCTAGGTTTTTAATTCTTCCAGATGAATTTCATAATTGCTTGCTCTATTTCTGCAAGGTACATCATTGGGATTTTAATTGGAATTGCATTGAATCTGTATAGCACTTTAGGTAGTATAGCCATTTTGACGATATTAATTCTGCCTATCCAGGAACATGGGAGATCTTTCCATCTTCTAAGGTTTTCTTTAATTTCTTTCTTTAGTGTTCTGTAGTTCTCATTGTAGAGGTCTTTCACCTCTTTTGTGAGATTGATTCCCAAGTATTTTATTTTTTTCGATGCTATTGTGAATGGGGTAGTTCTCCTAATTTCTCTTTCTGAAGATTCATCACTTATGTATAAAAATGCCTTGGATTTATGAGCATTGATCTTGTAACCTGCTACTTTACTGAATTCACTTATGAGTTCTAAAAGTTTTCTGGTGGAATTTCCAGGTTCCTCTAAATATATAATCATGTCATCAGCGAACAGGGATAGTTTGAGTACTTCTTTTCCAATTTGTATCCCTTTAATTTCTTTGGTTTGTCTGATTGCTCTGGCTAGAGTCTCAAGGACGATGTTGAATAGAAGTGGTGAAAGAGGGCATCCCTGCCTTGTTCCAGTTTTTAGGGGGAACGCTTTCAGTTTTTCACCATTTAGAATGATATTAGCCATGGGCTTAGCATAGATTGCCTTTATAATGTTTAGGAATGTTCCCACTACCCCAATTTTTTCTAGTGTTTTGAGCATGAAGGGATGCTGTATTTTATCGAATGCTTTTTCTACATCTATTGAAATAATCATGTGATTCTTAACTTTAAGTCTGTTGATATGGTGAATGACATTTATTGATTTCCGAATGTTGAACCAACCTTGCATCCCTGGGATAAAACCCACTTGATCGTGGTGCACTATCTTTTTAATATATATTTGTATGCGATTTGCTAAAATTTTGTTGAGAATTTTTGCATCGATGTTCATTAAGGATATTGGTCTGAAATTTTCCTTCCTCGATGTGTCTCTGTCTGGTTTAGGTATCAGGGTGATATTGGCTTCATAGAACGAGTTTGGTAGGGTTCCCTCCTCTTCTATTTCATGGAATAGTTTGAGGAGTATTGGAATGAGCTCTTCTTTAAAGGTTTTGTAGAACTCGGCTGAGATCCCATCTGGTCCTAGACTTTTCTTTGTTGGTAGGCTTTTGATGACCTCTTCTATTTCATTGCTTGAAATTGGTTTATTTAAGTTGTGTATGTCCTCCTCCTTCAGTTTAGGTAGTTCATATGTCTCTAGAAATTTGTTGATGTCTTCGAGGTTTTCTGTTTTGTTGGAGTATAGATTTTCGAAATAGCTTCTAATTATGTTTTGTATTTCACTCGTGTCTGTTGTGATGTTTCCTTGTTCATTCCGAATTTTAGTAATTTGAGTTTTCTCCCTCTTTCTCTTTGTTAGTGTGGCTAAGGGTTTATCAATTTTATTTATTTTTTCAAAGAACAAACTATTTATTTTGTTAATTTTTCCAATTGTTTCTTTTGATTCGATTTCGTTGATTTCGGCTCTGATTTTAACTATTTCCTGTCTTCTACTACTTTTGGTATTGGTCTGCTCTTCTTTTTCTAGTGCTTTGAGCTGTAGTGTTAACTCGTTTATTTGTTGATTTCTACTTCTTTTTTTGAATGCACCCCATGAAATAAATCTTCCTCTAAGTACTGCTTTCATAGTGTCCCAGAGATTTTGATATGATGTGTCTTTGTTCTCGTTTACTTCTAAGAATTTTTTTATTTCCCTCCTGATGTCTTCTGTTATCCATTCATCATATAATAGTGTATTATTTAGTCTCCAGGTATTGGAGAAGTTTCTGTTTTTTATTCTGTCATTTATTTCTAATTTCAATCCATTATGATCTGATAGAGTACAAGGTAGTATCTCTATCTTCTTGTATTTGCTAACAGTAGCTTTGTGGCATAAAATATGGTCTATTTTAGAGAGGATCCATGTGCTGCTGAGAAGAAAGTGTATTCGTTCTTTGTTGAATGGTATATTCTATATATGTCCGTTAAGTCTAAATTGCTGATTGTGTTGTTGAGATCTATAGTTTCTTTATTCAATTTTGTTTGGACGATCTATCCAGTGGTGAGAGAGGTGTGTTAAAATCGCCTAGTATTATTGTGTTGTGGTCTATTTGAATTCTGTAATTGAGAAGGATTTGTTTGACGTACGTGGATGAGCCAATGTTCGGGACATAGATATTTATGATTGTTATGTCTTGCTGATTTATGCTTCCCTTAAGCAGCATGTAATGTCCTTCTTTATCCCTTCTGATTAGTTTTGGTTTGAAGTCCACATTATCTGATATGAGGATGGATACTTCAGCTTTTTTGCTGTGTCCATGTGCATGGTATGTTTTTCCCCATCCTTTCACCTTTAGTCTATGGGTGTCTCTTTCTATGAGGTGAGTCTCTTGCAGGCAGCATATTGTTGGATTTTTCTTTTTAATCCAATCTGCCAGTCTGTGTCTTTTGATTGATGAATTCAGGCCATTAACATTCAGGGTTATTATTGTGATATGATTTGTATTCCCAGTCAATTGACTCATATTTGTTTTTGACATGATTTGGTTTCTCCTTTATTTGGCTATTCCTTTAGGCTAGCGCCTCCTGTTGCTGATTTGCATCTTTTTTTTCATCTCTTCCTCATGGAATATTTTGCTGAGAATGTTCTGTAATGCTGGCTTTCTTTTTGTAAATTCCTTTAGCTTTTGTTTATCATGGAAGGATCTTATTTCATCATCAAATTTGAAGTTAAGTTTTGCTGGGTATAAGATTCTTGGTTGGCATCCGTTTTCTTTCAGGGCTTGGTAAATGTTGTTCCAGGCCCTTCTAGCTTTAGGGTCTGGATTGAAAAATCTGCTGATATTCTTATTGGTTTCCCTCTGAATGTAATTTGATTCTTTTCTCTCGCGGCCTTTAAAATTCTGTCTTTATTTTGTATGTTAGGTATTTTCATAATAATGTGCCTTGGTGTGGGTCTGTTGTAATTTTGTATGTTTGGAGTTCTATAAGCCTCTTGTACTTGGTTTTCCATTTCATTCTTCAGATTTGGGAAATTTTCTGTTATTATTTTATTGAATAGATTGCTTATTCCTTTGGTTTGTTTCTCTAAGCCTTCCTCAATCCCAATAATTCTTAAATTTGGCCTTTTCATGATATCCCATAATTCCTGTAGATTCTGTTCATGATTTCTTACCATCTTTTCTGTTTGGCCAACTTTGCTTTCAAGATTAAATAATTTTCCTTCAATGTCTGAGGTTCTGTCTTCCAGGTGTTCTATCCTATTGGTTATGCTTTCTATGGAGTTTTTAACTTGGTTTATTGTTTCCTTCATTTCAAGTATTTCAGTTTTTTTTTTCAGTATCTCTAACTCTTTATTGAAATGATCTCTTGATTCCCGTATTTGGTCTTTTAACTGTTGATTGGTGCGATCATTTAATGCCTGCATTTGCTCTTTCATCTCCTCCTTCAATGCCTGCATTTGCTCTTTCATCTCCTCTTTAGCTTCCCTGATCGTTTTAATTACGTACATTCTGAAGTCCCTTTCTGACATTTCTTCTGCTGTGCTGTCATTGGGTTTTATTGATGTAGTATCTAGGTTTGTTTGGGACATTTTCTTCCCTTGTTTTCTCATATTGGTCAGTTGTCAGTGGGACCCTGAGATATTGCAGTTTTCCGCTATTGGCTTATAGTGTTCCGGTAGATTTCCAGTGTATCACCTCCCAGCCTTCAGTAGCCTGATGTCTTGGAGGAATCTGATAAAGCAGCGCATCCGAAGAAAACTGCCCCTAGCCCCCTACTGGTTCCACGGTTTGGAACTGGTTCTGTGCGGAAATGCTCTCACTGTGGGCCTGCACCGTGCAGCTGGCCGTGTGGGAGAAGCCCACTGCCGGAGTGTGGAAGGCTACCTTGGGAAGACTCTAGCTGCCCTGCCCGGCTCCAATAAGCCACCTCTATCTGGGCCTGCCCCCCGGGCCGAACTTTACCCAGTGGGCAGACTCACCTGTGGCTCTATTTCAGTCCGAGTCTCTCAATGCCACCTCTTCTTAACTCCTGGGTTCTGGAGCGACTTGGGGTGCAGTCTCCCTCTAGGCCACCATCTTGGATCGCCCCGTGAAGAGAGCCTGCAGCCGGAGTGGGCAGAGCCGCCTGAAGAGGTGTCTGGCTGCCCTGCCCTAATCCCAGAGGCTGCTTGCGGATCGCAGCTCTCCGCTGGTTCGTTGCCGGAGTACGCTGCGCTGCAGTGGCTCCGGGACTCGGCGCTTGTTCTGGTCAGAAAGGCTCTCACTAGCGGGCCAGTTCCGTTCCGAGAACCTGGAGAAGCTGGCTGTGTGGGCGGGGCCCACCGCCGGAGTGCGCAGGGCTGCCTGTGGATGACTCTAGCTGCCCTGCCGGCTCTGATAAACCACCTCTATCTGGGCCTGCCACCCTGGCCAAGATTTACCCAGTGGGCAGACTCACCCATGGCTCTATTTCAGTCCGAGTCTCTCAATGCCTCCCCTTCTTAACTCCTGGGTTCTGGAGCGACTTGGGGTGCAGTCTCCCTCTAGGCCGCCATCTTGGATTGCCCCGTGAAGAGAGCCTGCAGCCGGAGTGGGCAGAGCCGCCTGAAGAGGTCTCTGGCTGCCCTGCCCTAATCCCAGAGGCTGCTTGCGGATCGCGGCTCTCCGCTGGTTCGTTGCCGGAGTACGCTGCGCTGCAGTGGCTCCGGGACTCGGAGCTTGTTCTGGTCAGAAAGGCTCTCACTAGCGGGCCAGTTCCATTCCGAGAACCTGGAGAAGCTGGCTCACCAATTCTTTTCAATATCGTCCTTCCCTCTAGCCAGAGCAATTAGACAGACCAAAGAAATTAAGGGATCCTAATAGGAAAAGAAGAACTCAAACTATCCCTATTTGCTGATGATATGATTGTATACTTAGAGGAACCAGGAAATTCCACCAGAAAACTTTTAGATCTCATAAGTGAATTCAGTAAAGTAGCGGGATATAAGATCAATGCACATAAATCTAATGCATTTTATACATAAGTGACGAATCTTCAGAAAGAGAAGTTAGGAAAACTACCCCATTCACAATAACTTCGAAAAAAATAAAATACTTGGGAATCAATCTCACAAAAGAGGTGAAAGACCTGTACAATGAGAACTACAGAACACTAAAGAAAGAAATTAAAGAAAACCTTAGAAGATGGAAAGATCTCCCACGTTCTTGGATAGGCAGAATTAATATTGTCAAAATGGCCATACTACCAAAAGTGCTATACAGATTCAATGCAATTCCAATTAAAATCCCAATGATGTACCTTACAGAAATAGAGCAAGCAATTATGAAATTCATCTGGAAGAATTAAAAACCCAGAATAGCTAAAGCAATCCTTGGCAGAAAGAGTGAAGCAGGGGGTATCACAATACCAGATCTTCAACTCTACTACAAAGCAATAATAACAAAAATGGCATGGTATTGGTACCAAAATAGATAGGTGGATCAATGGTACAGAATAGAGGACACGGACCAAACCCCAAAAAATACAATTTTCTCATACTAGACAAAGGGCCAAAAATATGCAATGGAGAAAAGATAGCCTCTTCAACAAATGGTGCTGAGAGAATTGGAAATCCATATACAACAGTCGGAAACTAAACCCATATCTCTCACCATGCACAAAACTAAACTCAAAATGGATTAAGGACCTCGGAATCAGACCAGAGACCTTGCATCTTATAGAAGAAAAAGTAGGTCCAGAGCTTCAACATGTCGGCTTAGGACCAGACTTCCTCAACAGGACTCCCATAGCACAAGAAATAAAAGCAAGAATCAACAACTGGGATAGATTCAAACTCAAAAGCTTTCTCTCAGCAAAGGAAACTATCAGTAATGCGAAGAAAGAGCCTACAGAGTGGGAGAAAATCTTTGCCAATCATACTTCAGATAGAGCACTAATCTCCAGAATCTATAAAGAACTCAAAAAACTCTACACCAAGAATGCAAATAATCCAATCGACAAGTGGGCTAAGGAAATGAATAGACACTTCACAGAAGAAGATCTACAAGCAATCAACAAACATATGGAAAAATGTTCAACATCTCTAGTAATAAGAGAAATGCAAATCAAAACCACTCTAAGATTCCATCTCACCCCAATTAGAATGGCGATTATCAAGAATACAAGCAACAACAGGTGTTGGTGAGGATGTGGGGAAAAAGGTACACTCATACTTTGCTGGTGGGGCTGCAAATTAGTGCAGCCACTCTGGAAAGCAGTGTGGAAACTCCTTAGAAAACTTGGAATGGAACCACCATTTGACCCAGCTATCCCACTCCTTGGCCTATACCCAAAGGACTTAAAATCAGCATATTACAGAAATACAGCCACATCAGTGTTCATAGCTGCTCAGTTCACAATAGCCAGATTGTGGAACCAACCTAGATGTCCTTCAATTGATGAATGGATAAAGAAAATGTGGTATATATATATATATACAATGGAATATTACTCAGCCATAAAGAATGATAAAATTATGGCATTTGCAGGCAAATGGATGAAACTGGAGAATATCATGCTAAGTGAGATACGCCAATCTCAAAAACCAAAGGACGAATGATATAGCTAATAAGTGGATGATGACACATAATGAGGGTGGGAGGGGTTAGTGTTAGGGTTAGAGTTAGGGTTAGGTAGGGGGGCAAGAATGGAGGAAGGAAGGACTGTATAGAGGGAAAAGAGGGGTGGGAGGGGTGGGAGGGTGGGGGGAAGGTGAAAAATAACAGAATGAATCAAACAACATTACCCTATGTAAATTTATGATTACACAAATGGTATGCCTTTATGCCATGTATAAACAGAGAAACAACATGTATCCCATTTGTTTACAATAAAAAAAATCTCATTGTGATTTTTATTTAAATGATTCAAATACTGAGCACCATTTCACATACCATTGGTCATTTGTGTGTCTGTTCAAGTCTTGGAGAATGTTTATTCAAGCCCTTTAGTCCTTTGCTCATTTTTAAATTGGAATTTTTTTTTTTGCCATTGTGTTGCATTCCTTCCTTATATATTTCAGATATTAATCCTTTATTAGATGTGTGACTTGCAAATATTCTTCCATTTCATAGGTTGTCCTTTCATTTTGTTGGGTGTTTCCTGTGCTATGCAGAAGATTTTATTTATATATTCATTTTTTATTTTTCTTTTTTATTGGTGTATTATAGTTGCACATGATGATTGGATTTGTTGCTACATATTCATACGTGCACACAGTATAACAAGATAATTTGACCAATACCATTTACCAGCACTTCCCCAGTCCCATACCTCGGTCCTTTCCTCTACTGATCTCCCTTTGATTTCTATGAGATACATCCCACCTTTCTTTTCCTTGTTTCTCTCTAGCTTCCAGCTATGCAGAAGTTTTTTAGCTAAATGCAACCTGATAATCTTAAAACAGAAACAGAGAAAAGAGTCGTGGTACAGGGGTTTGGGAGATGATGTTCAAGGGGCACAGTGTTTTAGTTGTGCAAAATAAATAATTTCTGGAGCTCCAATGTGCAATAAAACTTTAGTTAACAGTAGTATATTCTATGCTTGAAGTTTGCTAAGAGGATAAATCTTAAATGTTCTCAACACCACAAATAATGGTAACCATGTGAGGTGACAGGTATGTTGACTAAATTTATTGTGGTGAATATTTCACAATGTTCATTGTGAATTTAAAATTCACAACATGTTTACAAAATCATCCTGTTGTACACTTTAAATACATCCCATTTAAAATTGTCAATTATACCTCCATTGAAATTTGAAAAAAATATCAAGTATTAAGTAGTGCTTCGTCAATGTTGTTAGAGATCTAAAATGTGTTGCAATATCAATGTGCCAATTTGTGTAATTTCGTGTCTAATAGTCTGAATGCAGACATAGAAATTGGATCACCATGTACTGGCATTTAATTTGGAAAAACTGATGGAAGGAAAAGAGAAAACGTATTATAGGTGCTGGCATCAGAGTGATTGAGATGACAAACCCGGAGCCTAATGAAAATAGAAGAGTGACGGCTGAAGTTAAGAGAGACCTGTGAAAGGGTTGAGGATCAGTGGTCTCAGGGAGGTAAAAGAACAGGCGCTGTAGGAGATCCTGTGGAAAAGATGTGGTCGGGGAGAGGGAGGTTTTAGTTAAGAAGTTTTGTGGTGAATCAGAACCTAGTGAGTGCACCCAAGACATGATGTCCAGGATGTGACCACTGGAGTGAAGATGAAGTGGATGACACTGAAACCCAGACTGTTAGGACATGAAGGGAGACAGCCATGGGTGAGAGATCCCTTCCTTGTTGAAGCCACCAAGAGTGCCGGCAGTGCTTTGGATATAGAGGAAGGAATGCGATCTGAACTCCAAACTTCACTGTGTTAATACCCAGTTGTCAAGAAGGTAAAAGACACACAGAATTGGAGGAGGAAATGATGGTAATAGTCAAAGGGGGGAAAGTGGCAGTCTATGACCAAATTTGGACCATAAGTGTGTTTTATTTGGTTTAAGGTGTTTTAAAAATCTGATTAAATCTATTTAAATGTGTGAATTTTACACACATCTACGCATGCGTACATGCAGGCAACCTATGTGCAGTGCATCTGTTTTTCCCCCAAACAAGGGAAAATTTTTCTAATTTGTTCAATTTAGATGGTACATGACAGTAGCATGTATTTTGACATATTATACATATATGGAATATAAGCTATCCTAATTAGAATCCCATTATTTAAAAAATTTTTTTAAATACATATTTTAGTTGTTGATGGACCTTTATTTTATTCATTTATTTACATGTGGTGCTGAGAATTGGACCCAGTGCCTCACACCTGCTCGGCAGGTACCCTACCACGGAGCCACAACCCCAGCCCAGGATCCCATTCTTGTAATTGTACATGATGTGGTGTATCTGCTTATGAAATAGGATGATGTGGCTTCAAGAAGTGCAAATTCTTCTCAACCTGAACGGTGTGAGGTAGATGCTTAATAAAATTTGAACAAATTAAAGAACATTTAGTATTTAAGAACTGTTTTCTCCTTACTATTTCTTTAAGACAAATGTATTAAAATTTTAGAGTTAGGAGAATCTCATAGATTTGGAATAAGATATGACATGGGGTTTGCTCTAAGTAGAATTTTTAAAATATAATATTTAAATTTACAATAAAAATAAAATATAATTTTTACTGTCTTTATAGACCATGATGGAACTGAAGATGAAAACACTTATTCTTTCTATGCCTGATAAAATCCAAAAGTGATTTTTTTGCTCTTAGCTAGATTATCTACTGTGCTACTTTTGAAAGATCATAGCTGCTCTTGGCCTTGATTCCTTATGGACAAGAATTGAATGAGAGTTGTTTGTGTTTTTCCTCTAAGATAGATGAGAACTATTCCTTCAAGAACTTTACTATAAAAATAAATTTGGTGCCTGACATAGGATTTAAAAATTAGTTTGTTTTTCTAACTCTTTTTCTTATAAACATGTATTTCTGATCATTTTTTGGCCTAATATTAGAAAAATCTTACCTATAAATTTTCACAAATATACATTTAGTCACTAAAATTAAAAAGTCATTATATTTATTTTGGAAAAATGTTGTATGGTTAATATATTATTAACTTGATTGGGCCAGTGTTTGGATAGAATTATTCTAGGTGAGATTAACCTGAACCAGGGAACCATTTCTCTCTGCCTCATTCATTCAGTTGAAGTCTTGAACAGAAAAGAAAGACTGCCTTAGAGGGAGCTCCTTTGCCTGGTTACTTGAGATGAGTCAACTGTTTTACTTCCTTGTGACTGACTCCAAACCAGCTCTTTTTGGGCCTCAAGGATGCTTTCTTTCAGACTGAAAAGACTCCAGCTCATCAACTATAGATCTTGTGATTTCTCAGCCTCCATAGCCATTTTGAGCCAATTCCTTATAGTCAGCTTCATCCCTACATCTCCAGTTCTCTCTTTCTTTTGTCTTTCTACTGCTTCTGTTTCTCCAGAGAACACCAAACTAACACAGATGCAAATGAATATTAACTCTTGAAATACCATACCTCATAATATGTAAAATTATTATATGACAATCAAAAGAATTATAAATATTCAAGGAGATGGAAAAGCTAACCTTCCCAATAGGATTATTACACATTGTATACAGGTAACCAAATGATCACAATGTATATCATAATATAGAGAATTAAAATAATAATGAAGAAATTTTTAAAAGTACTCTTTTAAAATGTGATTTTTTTCCCCTTTGGAATTGGGGGCAAGGGAAAGCATGTATCCATGGAAAGAGAGCCTGAACATAGGTGCTATTTTTCAGAATCAGTTCTCAGCATATATTTTGTGTGGTCCACATAGGTTATAGTAGATGTTCACATTTAATTTTAACTTTGACTTACTCATTTGATAATGTGGGGATAACTATCTGATATTTCTAAAAATTTACTCTATTGACCTATTATTCAGTGTATCTAATTGTAAATGATTGTTTCAGAAAAATAACTAAAAAATCATTTTGATAAAAACCATATTTGCTCTTTCCCAATCTGTCAAATATTTGTTTCTCCTAAGCACTCATGCCAAACATGAAATTTAATATTCAGGTTAAATTGCTTCACCTCTTTTTGGATCAGGTGGTCATGAGTATGTCTTCATTAAAAAGTGTTTTTATATTTTATAATCTGATTTTAATCTAAATACTTTCAGTAAAAGCCTTATAATATATTTATTGCAAAATAATATACTTGTTTTGTAAATAGGTAGTCTGACAAATCAGAGCTTTGAGGATCAATGCTAAGATGGTATTTTTAGATAGGTAATGCTTTGTAATGTTTTCAATCAGCCAAATCTTTTGTTGAACTAGTCAGCAAATTTCAAGTTGAATTACTATTGATATCGCAAACATAAATTTAAAAGGGATCATGGTGCTTTATTTTAACTTTTGTTTTCAGTTATGTAAGAAAGTGCATGCGTCCATTTGTTACTTGATTCAAAAAATGCATTTCATTTTGCATATATCATGATTTGATCATATCCTCCTTTCCTACTCTCTTCTCTTACCTTCTTCTTTATAATCTCTCCACACAGGCCCCTCTCCTTCCCTACTAATTCCTCTATGACTACAGGTTTTCTTTCCTAAATTACTATTCTAGATTCCACATATGAGAGAAAGCATTCAATAGTTGTCTTTCCATGTCTGGCTTATTTCACTTGGCATGGTCGTCTCTAGTTTGAGGTGACACTTAATATGGATAAATCTAGTTTACCTGCATCCAATGTTTCGTGAACTTTTCATTCCTTCAAAACATGGATTTTTCTTTTCCAGAGAGGGAAAAGTTTATTTTAGCTCATGTTTCAGAGGTTTAGTCCATGGTCAGTTGACTCCATAGCTTCTGGGTCAAAAAGGGTCAGAATATTATGGAAGAAGGACAGTAGTAGAGGAAAGCTGCTCACTTCATGTCTTCCAGGAAACAGAGAGCTCCACTCATCAGGAACAAAATATAAACCCCAAAGGCATGCCTCAGTGCCCTACTTCCTCCAGCCACACCCTACCATCCTATAGTTACCACATAGTTAATTATTATTAATTCACTGATTAGTAGATTAATATACTTACTAGATTACAGCTCTCAAAATCTAATCATTTTATCTCTGAACATTCTTGCATTATCTCACACATGAGCTTTGGGGCATGTCTCATATCTAAACCATAACGTTCCACTCCTATCCCCCCAAAGCTTATGCCCATCCTACAATACAAAACACATTTAGTCCTTTTCAAAGAGCCCCGTAGTCGTAGTCTTCACAATTCTAGCATTGCCCAAAAGTCCAGGTCCAAAATCTCATCTGACACTCAAGGCAAACTCTTGGATGCTTTCTCCTATAAAGATAAAAGCAAGTTCATATATTCTAATAAATAATGGCACAGAGTAAAACATTTTCATTCCATAAGGGAAAAATAGGGAAACAGAAGAGATGGGACCAAGCAAGATCAAATTCCAGGTGGTCAAACAAGTCCTGTATTTCCACATTCAGCATCTGGAACTTATGGCATCATGATGATCTCTCCAAGGGCTTGTGTAGCTCTGCCCCATGGTTTTGATAATTGTAGCACTTAGCAATCTCTTAGCCTCTCTTTTGGCTTGGTCTCTGTTCAATTCCTGCAGCTTTTGGGGCAGACATCCATGTTACTAGTATCTCTTTTTTTCAGGGGTCTCCATTGCAGCTTCAACTTCCTTCTCACTCTTTATGCATCACCCATTCAGGATTGCCTGAAGGGATTGCAACCTGGCTACCCTCTACCTGGCCTCCCAGGCCTTCTTTAATCTCAGTAGATGCCTCCATGACCCCTAACTCCAGTATCCTGCATTCCTGCAGAACCAGCATCATATAGTTGATGCCAAGGGTCTGCTCCTATGTTGACCAGTACCTAAGCATCCTGGGACTCTGAATGCCTGGGTGACTGAGCACAATGAAACAACTTCCTAGTCCCCCACCATGAAAGCAGGATTCCCCATGATCTCTTCTTAAGGGATATGCACTTTTACACCCTTGAAACTGAGATGGGTGTGGTGTTGCCAATACCTAAAATGCCCCAAGCCAACTTTTCTCTTATTTCTGAGCAAAGTACTTAGGAGAGTCTCTTTAGTGACTATAATTTCTTTAACAACTCTAAACTTACTTAGACCCTGTTTTACTCACTTTTCTGGCCAAACTGCAAGTTTTTTATATCTTCCTGCTCTACTTTCTGCTCCTGATTCCTTCAGGATAAACATGGTTAAAAAGCTACCAGCAATATCCATAACACCCCCTGAAGGTTGTGCTATTTTGAACTTTTCTCTGCCACTTTATTTAGTCATCACCTTTAAATTCAGTCCTCACAGGAGGTCTGAGGACGGGGGAAAATGTAGACAACTTCTTTGCCAGAACATAACATGAATGACCTCTAGCAAGTTTCCAATAGAGTCCTTCCTCTCTGAAACCCCATGAGCCCAGTCTTTATTGCCCACAATCCTACAGCATTTTGGTCTTCAGAGCTCCCACAAGAACTGCCCACTAAGCTCTGCTTACAATATCCTAAGGCTTCTTCAGCCTGTACCTCACTCAAAACTTTTCAAAATTCCTACCATAAATATACAAAGTCTTCTGAACACATAGTCTGGTCAGTTACAGGAACAAACACACTCTCAGCACTAATTTCTGTTTTAGTCAGTTTTGCGTACTGCTTTAGTGAATGTTAATAAATAGGAAAATAATTAGCATTCAATTTTTTTAAAGTCATTAAGCTTTAGGGAGGTCACTTACACCTACTTATTAGCAAGAGTTGAATCATATTTTGCTTTTTAATATTGATGGCTTATTTTACAGATTTTATAATTTGAAAAGAAGAAAAATATTGCAGTGATGCAAATAAAATCATGCAAAATAAAAAGTACAAAACATGAAGATATTTATTTCCAAATTTTTAGACAAAATACAAATAAAGATTTTTCTTGTGTTCTTATTTTTTTCTGTAACTACTTTTTTTTTTTTTTTTTTGCAATCCTTAGCAGGAAGAGCAAAGCAGGGGGTATTGCAATACCAGATCTTCAACTATATTACAAAGCAATAGTAACAAAAACGGCATGGTATTGGTACCAAACTAGACAGGTAGATCAATGGTACAGAATAGAGGACATGGACACAAACCCAAATAAATACAATTTTCTCATACTAGACAAGGTGCCAAAAATATGCAATGGAGAAAAGATAGCTTCTTCAACAAATGGTGCTGGAAAACTGGAAATGCATATGCAACAGAATGAAATTAAACCCCTATTCTGTCACCCTGCACAAAACTCACTCACAATGGATCAAGACCTCGGAGACCCTTCATCTTATAGAAGAAAAAGTAGGTCCAAATCTTCAACATGTCAACTTAGGATCAGACTTTCCTTAACAGGACTCCATAGCACAAGAAATAAAAGCAAGAATCAACAACCTGGATAGATTCAACTAAAAAGCTTTCTCTCAGCAAAAAAAAACTATCAGCAATGCGAAAGAAAGAGCCTACAGAGTGGGAGAAAATCTTTGCCACTCATACTTCAGATAGAGCACTAATCTCCAGAATCTATAAGAACTCAAAAACTCTATACCAAGAATACAAATAATCCAATCACAAATGGACTAAGGAAATGAATAGACACTTCACAGAAGAAGATCTAAAAGCAATCAACCGATATATGAAAAAATGTTCAACATCTCTAGTAATAAGATAAATGCAAATCAAAACTACCCTAAGATTCCATCTCACTCCAATTAGAATGGAGATTATCAAGAACACAAGCAACAATAGATGTTGGCCAGGATGTGGGGAAAAAGGTACACTCATACTTTGCTGGTGGGGTTGCAAATTAGTGCAGCCACTCTGGAAAGCAGTATGAAGATTCCTCAGAAAGCTTGGAATAGAACCACCATTGACCCAGCTATCCCACTCCTTGGCCTATACCCAAAGGACTTAAAATCAGCATATTACAGAGATACAGCCAAATCGATGTTCATAGCTGTTCAATTCACAATAGCCAGATTGTGGAACCAACCTAGATGTCCTTCAATTGATGGATGGATAAAGAAACTGTGTATATATATACATGGAATATTACTCATCCATAAAGAATAATAAATTATGGCATTTGCAGGCAAATGGATGAAATTGAGAGAATATCATGCTAAGTGAGATAAGCCAATCTCAAAAAACCAAAGGACAAATGATCTCACTGATGAGTGGATGATGACACATAATGGGGGGTGGGAGAGGGCAAGAATGGAGGAAGGAAGGACTGTATAGAGGGAAAAAGAGGGGTGGGAGTGGTGGGGGGGAAGGGAAAAAAATAACAGAATGAATCAAACAACATTACCCTATGTAAATGTATGATACACAAATGGTATGCCTTTACTCCATGTACAGAGAAACAACATGTATCCCATTTGTTTAAAAAAAAATTAGCTCTAATTATAAATGTTATGAACTGAATTGTGTTACCCAGAATTCATGTTGGTGACCTAACATTCAGTATAGATGTCTTTGCAAATAGAACCTTCAAGGAGTGTTTATACCATATGAATGAGTTCCTAATTCAATATGATGGATGATGACCTTATAAGAAGAGGAAGAGACACCAGAAGTCTGTGTGTAGGCACACACACACACACACACACACACACACACACACAGAAATGTAATGTGAGAACACAGCCAGAAGGTGGTGATCTGCAAACCAAAAAAAGAAACTTAGAAGAGATTAAATCTGCTAATACCTTGATCTTGGTCTATGAGAACATAAATTAATGTTTTTTAAGACAGTGTGATATTTTGCCATGAAATTCTGAGATGACTCAGACTAGGTAAATAATTTATGAACCATCTCACAAGTTAAATGTAATGTTCTTGGGCAATTTTGTATTAGGACAGGAGAAAAAGAGAGTATAGCTGTTGTTATAATGTCATGACTGTTAGCATTGAAACATTACAGATCTTGTTCTATTTGTAGATTCCTGATGCCATTATTTAATGCAGGTTACATTATTACTTATAATTCTGCATCATCCATCACTCCAACTGTGAATATGGTCTTCCCAAGACTCTCTAAAGAGTGTCACTGTGCTTCCTTGATAATCACTGCATATGCAAGGCTCACCTGGAGTGTGCAGGAAAATGCAAAGCATACATAATTCATTTTTCTGGATATGCTAAATTTGTCTTTCAAAGGCTTATAGAGTAAACAGAGAATAATGCATCTTCCAACCCTGTCTTCTCTTGAACTCTTTAGGTGGCAATCACTGCGTTTCTAGAATGTGACCTCATTCGTATTTTCTATGCACTCTTGTCTTTTCTGCACTGCCACCTGTGAGAGAATAGCTGAGATGCTGAAGGGAGTAATCCCAGATATTGACTGGAAGCAGTGAGGTATCCCCATGGTTGCATGGCAAATATGCATGAGGCATAGGGTAAACAACCCCTACTGCCACCCCACTTTCCTTAAGTGCTTTAGACTCAGGCAGTCTTGTTATTGGAACACTTGACTGGCAAGAGTGGATGCATAGAAGGCACATGTGGCCCAAGCCCAAGGTAGGTAGGTAGCCCATATCATTACCTAATCCATCGTGACCTGAGGGAGATGCCCCAAATCATGTATCATAAGAGTTAGTGGTTTAAGTTCTGGAACTGAGTAGTTCTTGGGATTGTGGGGTGATCCCACAGACATGAGCTTTAGAGTTCCTCTGTACCTTTGGTCAACCCCATGCCATAGAGGGGACTGCAGTCTCAAATGAAAGCAAAGGTTGGCATCCCTATAGATCCTTGTGACATCTGGGCAGAACATCCTGATTTGATGGCACATCAAGTCCCAGCTTTTTATTTTTATTTATTTTTTTTTTTTATGGACTGAATTTTGATTCGTTGTACACAAATGGGGTACAAATTTTCATTTCTATGGATGTGCACGATGTAGATTCATACCATTCATGTAATCATACATGTATGTAGGGTAATGATGTCTGTTTCATCCCACCATTTTTCATACCCCCACCCTCCTCTCATTTCCCTCTTCATATTCTAAAGTTCCCCCATTCCTCTCTCATCCCCCACTTCCCCCACCCCCATTATGTATCATTATCCACTTATCAGGGAAAACATTTGGCCTTTGTTTTTTTGGAATTGGCTTATTTCACTTAGCATGATATTCTCCAGCTGCATCCATTTACCTGCAAATGCCATAATTTTATTCTTCTTTATGACTGAATAATATTCCATTGTGTACAATACCACAGTTTCTTTATCCATTCATCCCAGCTCTTTTTTTGATATTGAAAGAGAAATTAGAAAACTTTAAGGAAGGTACTCCAAAACTCTGTAATTTCTGAGGCAGTGACTTTAAATGATATTTACCTTTAAATGATAGTCTATGTTTGGGAGTCAGATAAACAGATCTCCCCTCTTTCTACTTCCTTCTGTTACCTTCACCTCTTCATAGATATTTTATCAGTGTCACCAACCCCTTTCCAAATTAGGCTTGTTTTGAACTAGAGTTTACACAACATTAAAACTCCCCTCCAACACCCACAGCTCAAGAAACTACTGTTTGACTTGGTAACAGTTTTTCTTCATTACAAATATGTTATATTTCTTTTTTCTCCATATTTTTATTGCATTATAATTTTAATGGAATTCATTACTACATATATTTATACCAAATGTCATATTTATAAATTTTTCTTTTATTATGTGAACTATAAAGTATCAGTGTTAACATTTATTTAATATTTAATAATATTTACAGATAGATTAGAGTCCTAAATTTACCACTACTGTCAAACCAAACCAAAAATTTCAGATTTTGACAAGATGCTGATCAAGTCCTGAGGTATTGTGATGGTTAATGCTCTGCACAAGCTTGAGTAGGCCATGGGGTACCCAGTCATTTGGTCAAATATTATTCTGGGTATATCTGTGAGGGTGTTTCTGAATGAGATTAAGTCAGTTGATTAAAGACAATTGCCCTCCTAATGTCAGTGGGCCTCATCCCATCTGTGGAATGTTTGAATGGAACAGAAAAGTTCAAGACCCTTCCTTGAGTAAGGAGAACTTCTGCATGACTGTTTGAACTGGGACATCATTCTTTTCCTGACTTCATACTTGACTGGAACTTAACACTACCAACTCTCCTGATTACTCAGGCCTTCAGACTCAGACTAGAGCTTCAGCATTGTCTCTCCTGGGTCTCCAGCTTGCAGAACTTTGTACTTAGCCTCCATAATCGTGAAACAGCTCTTTATAATAATTCATGCATACACACATAAACACACACACATCCTGTTGGTTTTGTTGCTCTGGAGAATTCTGACTCATCCATGGATTTTTGCACTGAGAGTAATTCTAAAGGAATTTAAGGATAAGATTTCTAAGTTGGTTCTGGAGTTTCTAATGAAATGTATAATTTGATTAGATTTAAATGTGCTGATGACTCTATTTCCACTAGTAAAGAGAACCACTGAGTCATAAAGTCAGGCATGCAAAAAGAAGTTCTGCATCATCAAGTGAAAGTGGTTAGTCTGGAGCAGGTTTCATGGTTACTGGTAAGTTACAGGAGAAAGTGACCCAAATGCCTGTGGTCCTCCCTGCAACCTCACTGCCTTCTCTTTATGAACCTGCACTTATGACTGCATAGGGATTTTACTATTATCAGATGATAGAGGAAGAGAAGACTTGGACCTGGTTTACAGAGAATCCTGCATGATAAGTAGGCACCCACTCTTCCCTGCCCCAAGAGTGAATAGCTGTAGTTCTGTAACCCCTATTTGAGACATCCACGAAGGATATAGTGGTGAAAGGAAATCCTCTCAATGGACAAAACTTCAGTTTCCAGGTTGTTCACTTCTTTTTTGGAAAGACAAATGACCAGATATGTGATTATATGCCAATTCATAGACTGCGGCAAATCATTTGGCTGAATTGTCAAGGACTTTGAAATAATATGTTGGAAAATTGGTGACAAGGAAAGATGGGACAGAGATACGTGGGTAGACCTATATGGATGGGCAAAATACAAATATATTTGTATCTCATGTGAGTGCTCACCAGACAGTGTCCTTAGCAGAGGAGTAGTTTAATAATCAGCTAATTGGGATGACCAGTTTTGTCCAGTCTTACTTGTTTCTATCCAATGCTCATGAACAATGTGGTCATGGCAGCAAGGATGGAGGTCATGAATGGGCTCAGAAGCATGAACTTGTTCCTACCAAGATCAGCCTAGCTATAGCCACCACTGATGCTCATTCTATTAGCAGCAGCAGAGATGAGCACTCTGATATCATCATCCCAGGGTGATCAGCCAGCTACCTTGTGGTAGGCTGATTGCGTAGGACCACTGCCGGGGTCAATGCTCTCTTCTTACTTGTATAAACACTTACTCTAGTTGTAGACTTATCTTTCTTGCACAAGTCTTCTGCCAAAAATACCATCCATGAACTTCCAGAATGTCTTACTTTACCTTCATGGATGAAGCATTACTTCTCATCAGAAAACTCATGCACAGAAAAGAAAAGTATGTCAGTGTTTTCAGGCTTATGGAATTCACTCATCCTATGTTTCCCATCATCCTGCAGTAACAATTTTGATAAACCAGTGGAATGGCATTTTAAAATTGAAGTTGCAATGGCGTCTCAGTGACAATATCTTGCAGGGCTAGGGAAAGATTCTCCAGAAGACTGTATATCTGCTGAACAAATTTTCAATATATGGTTCTATTCCTTGATAGTTGGAATTTGTGGGGTCCAGAAACACAGGAATGGAAATGGGAGGGGCACCATTCATTATAACCTTAGTGTCTTACTAGCAAAAGTTTACTTCCTGTTCTCAGGACTTGGTACTTTGTTGGTCTACAAGTCTTAATTCCAAACAGAAGAATGCTTATTATATCAGGAGACATAATATTATTCCATTGAACTGAAAGTTAATACTGCCATCAGGGCATTTCTTGTACCTTTGAATCACCAATTAAAGAAGAGGGCTATTGTGCTGACTGAGGTGGTCAATCCTGAATATCAAGAGGAAATTGAACTGCTATTCTACAATGGAGGTAAGGGAAGTGTATCTGAAATGCAGGAGATACCCCTGGGCATCTCAAAGAATTACAAGCCTTGTGTTTAGGCCAATGAGAAAGTACAGCAATTCAATCCAGATGGATTACTAATGAAGGTTTGGGTCACTTTACCAGCTAAAAATCATCACCAACTGAGGTGCTTGCTAAAGGCAAGAGGAATAAAGAATAGGTTGTGAAAGAAGGTTGTTTTAACTACTATCTGTGACCCTGTGATTCATCATGGTTTGGATATAGTTTGAGTGTGTCCTACAAAGCTTCAAGTGTCATAAGCTTGGTTCCAAGTGTGGTGATGCTGAGAGGAGTTAGAACTTTTGATAGATGAGGACCAGTGGAACGTAACTAGATGATTGTGGGGAACCACCTTCAGAAAAGATTTATGCTGGTATTATGGAATTAGTTAAGTCTCACAGCAGTGGTTGTTATACAGAAAAGCCACCCCATATGTTCGAACACCTCTGCACTCTGCCATGTTGTGACCCAGCCAATGTGCCTTCAACCGAGGCTGAACAAGTGGAACTGCCCAATCTTGGACTTTCAGTCTAAAAACAGTAAGCTAAATAAACCTCTTTTCTTTATAACTTTAGTTTTAGGTTTTTTATTACAACAACATAAAACTAATGCATGACAATTTATAGAAATGAAGATCATAATTATCCTGACTATTTCCATGGTGTTTTATTTTGAATGCATTTGTATGCAAATATTGTATTTCTTTCCTTCCTCTTTCCTTTATCATTTAACATAAAATACATTAGCTTTATGTCACAGTGTTTGAGTATTATTAATTTTCATCATAATATTTCAATCATGGAAGAGGAGTAAATAGAATTTTATCTCACTTTGGCGGAAGAGATTAATGTGTCTTTGCTTGTATACAGGATGGTTGTTACATATGTTAGGTGTCACATGACTTCTATATTTGGGGATTAAGTATGGTTTAAGAAAAAGTAAATAGGTACTAAGTTGATGGTGGGGTTATATGGAGGTTAATTTATGTGTTAACTTGATTGGACTATAGGGTGCCCAGACACTTGGTCAAATATTCTGGAGGTATCTGTGAGAGTTTCTCTGGATGGGATGAACATTGAGTTGATAGATTGAATAAAAGCAGATTACTTTACCTAAGAAAGCGTCCCTCATCTAATCAGTTGAATACACGAATAGAACAAAAAGACTGAGCCTTCTTCAGTAAGGGAGACCCCTTCCTGCCTGACAGCCTGAACCTGACATGGGTTCCAGCCTTCACATTCAAGCTGACAAATTGGGTCTTCTTTTGTTTCAAGTCTGCTGCTGGTTCTTGAAATGAAATCATTAAGTCCAGGTTCTCAGGCCCTGTGGACCTTGGCTCAAGCAGGAGCTACACTGTATATGAATGTGTGTGTGTGTATACTGAAGAAGGAACAATGCATATACATACCAAAGGTTCTCCAAAGAAACAACCAATAATTGATATCAACATACACACAGACACTTAGTATGCACAAGGGGTTGGCTCCAGAACCTCTCTCAGATGCCAAAATTTGAGGATGCTGAAGTTGCTCATGTGAAATGGCACATAGTGTTTGCACATAAATTGCACATATCCTTCCATATGCTTTAAATCATTTCTATAGTATTTAGTACAATGTAAATACATGTAAGTCATTGTCATAATGTAGATTATATGGAAATAATGACAAGAAAAAGAGTATGTAAATATTCAACACAGATGTAATCGCCATCCCCACCCCAGTATTTTAATCCATGATTGGGTGAATCTGATTCAGAACCTGGAGATAAGGAAAATTGCTGCATTTGTATCTCTCTATTCATTATGTTTATTTTTTCAAGATTCTCCAAAGGATATGGGAATTTATTAATTTGAACAGTGGATTACACGGAAGAGGGAATATTGATACCCTTACTTTGCTAAACCAAGACTTCTTGGAGTGGGTTGACTGAAAATGTAGCCCTGAAATCATGGGAGTCTTTTGATAAGAAATGCAAACATCTTAGAGAGCCTTGAAACCATGTAGAGAAAATACTGTGACATTGTCACAGTCATGTATCACATGGGATGTGTTAGTCAAGGACGGTCTACATGTACAAAGATAGTTCTATAAGATTACATTGCCTACCAACACTGGAGCCATCTCCGTTTGTGTAAGGACACTTTGTGATGTTTGCAAGTGGCAAAATCACTTTCCTCAGAATGTATTGCTAGATCAGCATTAAGTGACACATGACTGTGCTATGATGCAATACAATTAATAAAATTCCTTCAGCACTGGACTAGAAATAAGAGATTCTTGTTGCAGTTCTTATCATTAACAGTTGTTTTATTCCAGCTTCAATTTCTACCCAGTGATAAATGAGAAACATGAGATAGATTGTCTCCAAGGTCTCATTTGGCTTTTAAATTTCATAATTCCTTATTTTAGAAATTAAAAGATCTTGAAATGTGCTTTACACTGATTACTTTTAAAGAAATAATCTCAACTCAAAATTCATCTTCTTTCAAACCTAGTGGATTAGTGCTAGATTTTCCCACTTCACATCAGCATACCTGCTTGCCTGTATGTCTAGAACAGCACTCACCTTGTCTAGCAATCTGATTAGGGACAACACATTCCCACTTTGAGGCACTGTGCATCTCTGGACCAGGTACTTGACCTCATTAGACATCATGTCTTTGGAATGCAAAATAGGAGTTGTAATGGTAGGTCCTCAATAAGTATTTTCGAATAAATGTTTTAAAACACTTGGTGTTGTGTGTACATCCAATAGTCTACTGAGATACTCTCCAAAAGACTTTCATAATTAATGGTACCTAACAGTAGGTACCTAAACAGTACCTCTCTTTCTGTGTATGAATATTTATACTTAACTTGAACATTAAAAATGTTTGGAAGTTCTGTAGGAAAGGAAGTGATTTAATTCTGTTTAGGCTAGTATTCAACATGCATTGGGTTATGAAACTGTTCAAAATGAAAATGATGGTCCATAAAAGATGTTCTGTGAAGAGGTACATTAATGAATTAAACATAAAATTCTGTTACATGGGGCCTTGGTAAATTAGAAGAAATTCTATGTTCTTAAGAAATTTATTGTATGAGTTATGGCATGCTCTCTTCCTTTCTCATCTTAAATACTTCCTGTGGACATTTTTACTCTAGTTTCACAGGTCTTCTCAAACTGGCAAGTGATTTCCAGCTCAAGGTCTTTGTACAAATACCTCTATCTTCTCAGACTGCTTTTTTGCTAAACACAGCACATCTCAAATATCCATTCATTTTCATTTCTTTACTGATAGGTCACTTTCTGAAAATTCTTTTACTCTCTTCTCGAACCTTGTCAGTCTCGAACCTTGTCAGTTTCCCTCATGAATCTTGCTACTGTTGGTGGCTTTGTTTAATGTTTCTTTTCCTCATTAGACTCCATTGGTCATGTGTGTTTTGCTCATGACCACTTTAGTCTATGACAGGAGCACAGTAAATACTTTTGGAGTGGAGATAATGTGTTTATGTTCATATGACAAATATGTCCCTTACCCTTTAGATTATAATGTGCATAAAATTGTATGCACATAATATTTATATTTGTTTATTGCTGTATTGCCAAAATACGAGTATAGTAAACAGTGTTCAACAACTAATGAGTCAACTAGTTGTTTAGTTAATTGACGAACATGTAGTTCTTTTGTGTTCCTTAAATCATTATTTATTAGAACAATTTCACTGACACAATGCTAAAAATACAGGACTTATTGTTTTCCCCGGGGTTACTTTTGTTGTACAGATGGGAACATGAGAAGAGAGAAACGAAGGAAAATAAACTGACTGCTTTATCTCTCTGGTTTATAGCTTAGCAGAATGGAATTTTGTCACTAGAACAGAATTTAAATATAATCTAAATTTTAGGAGCCTCTTTTTATGCTATTTCTATAATCAGAAATTCTGATATGAAGTTGAATGTGCAGGAAGTAGAAAATAATTCAGGACTGTGAAAGTTTTATTATTTATCAAATATTTATTGAGACTACCAGGAATTTTATAGAGTGTTCAAATAGATTGGATATCAGTGTGGGAATCAGAGCTATGAAGGACCAGTTTTTTTTCATTATTATTAACAGTGATACCAATAAAAACATAGAGGTATCAAGGGACCATAACAATGTTTTCAAATCTAAGCCTCAGGAAACTCACCGTCTCTGAGGGAGGTAGAAGCATGAACAATAGGTTAGCCCCTTTGAGTAGAGGAAGGTACAATCCCAGAGGTCCCATTGGAACTGTGACTTAGTTCTTATCAGCATTGCTTACGGGCATAGCTGGAAATAGCCCTGTATTTGCTGATCTGTGCTTCTTCTATTTGTACTGATGAGTTTCTCTCTGTCTTTTTCTCTCTCTCATCAGCTTGCTTCTTCAGAAAACACTTTAGCCTGAAATTTTAGGTGTAGAAAGCTCAGGAGCTTTTATTTCAAGATTTATTTCTTGAGGGAAAATAAAAGGAATCAGCTTGTTTCTTTCTCTAGGAAAGACTTTTAAGGCTGAGAAAATAGATAAGAGCAGGGTGGCTGCCACGTTATGGGCTTAAAAGCAATCATTGCAAATGAGTGCACCTCCGTAAAGATATGTAACACGATTTCTAAGACCCAAGACGAGTGAATTGTGAAGGGAATGTGAAGATATATGCAAGAGAAGGTAAAAATCCTTTTCCCACTTAAAATTTCTGGAGGCTTTTGGATATTTGGTATTCCTGATAGTTCTGAATGCTCCGACCAAAGATATAGCCTCTTCTCCAGGGGGTTCTTTTTTCTAAAGCCTGAAATACAGACAGCATATCACACTGTTTTGCTGTAAAATTACTTCTTATCTAAGCTGTTTTCATTTAACTAGTTTTGGTTTAGAATATGCTTAATGTTTATGATCACAACTGATGTCCCATTTCTGTCTCTTAGATGCTGACTCAAAGCTCTTTAGCAGGGTTTTCATTACCTGAGAATGTCATTTGTTGATTGAACAAATGTTTTTGAGCTCTGGCTATGTGATAGGCACTGTTCTGTGTGTTGGGGACCACAGTGAAAAAATAGGCAGAAATCCCTGTCCTTGTGGAGCAAAAGAAAGAAAGAACACATACTGTATGTTGGATAGTGACTATTTCTCAGAATACAAATCAGGGAAGAGAAGTATGAAATGTCAGGGGTGGCCAGTGAAGGTGTCACTGAAAAGTAGACTTTTATAATAAAGACCTAAAGTAAGTGAAGGAGCTAGATATCTCAGGAGGAGCAATGAAAGAAAATGGAATAGTAAGTACAATGGCTCAGAGGTGGGAATTTGTCTGTTGTCTTTGAGGAAAAGACAGCAGGCCTGTTCATCTGGGGTAGTGTGAGTGAGAAATTATTTTAAGGGAGAAAATCAGGTAATGTGGCCTCAGGTTGGGCCTGGAAGCCAAATATCTGTATATTATAGTCACCTGCAGAGCTCAAGGCACTCCCCAGACCATTAAATCAGAATCTCTGGTGGAGAGCCCCAGCCACCAGTAAGTTTTTAAGCTACCCGGTGTGTAGCAAGATTGAGACATCACATAAGTAGTAGGATGGTATGATATGAATGGCAGAATGGGTGTCCATTTTATAAAGTTCCCTCTAGCTGCTAGTTTTAGGATTTTCTGAATGGGAAAGAAAAGCAGGAATTATAAATTAGGAGATTATGGCAAAATTCCAGGCAAGAAATGGTAATGGTCCAGGGTGGCAAGAAGAAGTACAGTTTGGGATATATTTAAGCCCAACAGTGTATTAAGTAACATTCTTTAAAAGTTCTAAATGCTACTCTGAAACAGAAGTTTGTATAACTCAGGTATATGAACTGTCTTGTGGTGACTTCCTGATAGCCAACACACCTATTCAAATTAAAGGTAAATGGGAGTCAGATGTTCTGGTTACATTTTGTTTCTTATGTGGATAATGATCACAGGTATTGTGTTAGTCAACTTTTCATTGCCATAACTGAAATACCTGACAAGAACAATTTAGAAAAGGAAAAGTTTATTTTGGGCTCATAGTTTCAGAAATTTAAGTTCATGGTTGACCAATTTCATTGCTCTGGGCCTGAGATGAGGCAAAAAATTATGGCAGAAAAGTATGGAGGAAGAAAACAGCTCAGGACATGGTGGCCGGGAAACGGAGAGAGAGAGAGAAGGAGGCGCCAGGGAAACAAGATATAATCCACAAGAGCATGCCCCCAATGACCCACCTCCTCCAGTCATACCCACCTACCTACAATTACCACCCATGTAGTTCTTTGAAATTATTATACACTAAATGGGATTAGGTTATAGCTCTCATAATCCAATCATTTCACCTTTTGCATTTACACAGGAGTTTTGGGGGGAACATTTCACATCTAAACCATAACAGGTATATTCAGCTTGTGGGGATCCATCAAGCCATGCATTCATGATATCAGTATGAATGTATATTTTATGTTTTCTGAATATGCTTTATGTTTCAACATAAAACAAGATAAAGACCTATTCTACAATAAAAAGGACTAAGGGGATTTAAAATATAGATGCATTGGTGACCTCTCCTTTCTAACAGCTGCAGGATGGTATAGGAGATTATGAATATTGGACATCCTTGCTTTCTGACCCCCTGATGAGCTATGTCTTTCTATGTGTCAGTTTTCTACAAAGACCTTTGTTGACGTAACCATATTAATGAAACTTGTAAGATGTCTGTCCTGTCGTGACAAGGTTACTTAGATGAAGGTCTTTCCTGTCTCGTCAGTATTCGACATGGTGGGATTGAGGCACTTGTGGAAGTGAGATAGGTCTTTCACTTGGTGGGAGGGAGAGAAGGGGGCAAGTCTAAGGTCACTAGAAGAGGAAAGAAATGAGTGATTTTGAGAATCTTTTCTCTTTTCTACTGACTTTGTAATGTGACCTTGTACTTCACTACTCCTGCAGTCTTAAAATGTGACTATGTACTATGAGAGTTCAGCGAAAGTTAATGTTTAAAAAGGTTGCATGGTTCCCAAAGATGAAACTACTGTAATTGGAACACATTCAGGAATGCACTAATGTGGAGTGTGTGTGTGTGTGGTGTGTGTGTGTGTGTATGTGTGTGTGTGTAGACTAAAGCAAAGTTTACATTTATAAACTAAAATGAATTGAATGAAAGATTCCTATCTTGTAGAAAGGAATATGCATCAGACATAGTTTATTGGTACATTAATTTGTTGGGGAATACAATGCATTAAAAGATAACATTTGCAAGGAGCCAGGTCACAGCAAGCATATTGGAACTATTTCACTAGAAAAAGTAAGCTTAGTAGTGTCTGCCAGTATTTGCTTGGCACCATGAGTTGGGCACTTGGAGGTGCAAGTTGGATGCTAGCACCTTGTATGATATTAAGGAAAGCATCATTTAGGTAAACATGTACAGTTATGTTCCCCCTTTAAATACTTTAAGAGTGGGTCTTGAAGTTAGAGTTTTTCAGGACCTAAAAAAGGATGCCGCTATATGCCCAATTACCTTCCAGTGCACTATCTGATAATCATCAAGTGTGTCAGTTAATCAGCTTAAAAGCAATCTCAGAGAGGATTTCTTTTCTGCTGTTATTTTTTTAACCCTGACTTTAAAAGCTTGAAAGAGGGTAGTGATCTTTTCTATACTGAAAGGGATGCAAAGATACTAATCATTGGCTTTACCAGACTCACAGTACATTTATTTCTGCTACAAATGCATTTTATTGTAATAGGGTGATGTGAAAAAAGATGTTTTGCCATACACATACAGGCAAATATTACCCCACAGGGTTTGTATTAATGCCATCTAGACCATATGCTCTGTTTAATTAAATGCATTGCACTTGTGAAAATTACTTTCCTTAATAAACCTAGTATAGTTATCTTTCATTTATTTCTTTTCTCGGATTTAGGCTGGGCACTCAAGCTAATCAGTAATACTAACATTTAATACTCTGAAAACACTGTAATTTTCTTGTTCTCTCTAGACTTGAAACATATGTTGAGAATATTGAGATTTATAGAGAATATTTGAGTTTTTGAGCATTGTTTATATTTCTGCTTAATTGAATAAAATTTTGTGGGTTCAAAGGGTGTGTTCAAAACTATAACTTTAAGGCTTAAATTATTTTGTTTGTAACTAAGCAAAATTTCTTTCAAATTTAATTCTTACTCAGAGGCATGGATATTTTTTGCTTCCATAGGAATAGAATCTTGAGGATGGGGGTCTCTGTTTTAGTTTGTGATTACTTGGAAGAAATCGCCTGATGCTATGAAATTTGGAAGCATTAATGACCCAGTTTCCAATGGTAAAGGGGACACAGTTCATCCATAGCAAAACAGTATCTTAATCTCCTGTGGACAACTGTAATCAAGTATCTTTAAAAGTCAATGCTTTGGGTGGCCCAGTACTTGTAACTACTGATATTTAGTGAAACCACAATATAAGTTGTTGCTTAGCTATTTCTAAGTGTATTTCTAAGAGTGTAAAGAAAGAAATGGTGACCTCAAGTCTCAAGATTCAAGGAATCAACTGGAATGTGTCTAAAACTACCTTAAAATTAACTTTTATCTACTACAGTCAGAGGGCTGAGATTTCTGAAAGTCAGTTCTAAATTCTAGTTCTAAAGTTGCCTGAATTTCAAAGCAAATTACATTCACAATGGTTCAGACTTTCTTATGCTAAAGTTGAAACAATGATTTGGAAGAAGTGAAAACAAAAATGTTGATGTAAGGGAAATATAACTAGATCCTGATAAAGCTGAGGACAATGGGCCCTTAAATTCTGCTGAGTCTCTTTGCCGAAAGAGGCAGCTCTTCCTCCCATCTCCAGAGGCTAGTCTCCACTTGTCTGAAGAATCTGCTTTGAGGGAAAAGTCTTGCAATGCTTTTCTTCTCAGGACCTCCCATATCAACTATCTCCTAGATATATAACCAGACAAAAATTTGGGGGCTGGTCCTTGAGATTGGGTATAAAATGATTCCATACATACCAAAGATAATTGCAAGATTTTACCAACTTTTATTGATAGAAACTTGGGACCTGTGTATGAGAATGGATCCTAAGGTAGATGGAATGGTGTGGGAAATATAACCTTGGGTTGGGTTGAATTGTTTGGTATGGATTTGGTGTTTGAACTTATTAGCTAGGATTAGCTCTGAATTTGCTTGGTTAGTTTACTAAAACATAAGCCTCCAAATGACTTTCAATATTGAAGTTAAAATTTCAGGTGTGTAGAGGAAAATATTCAAAGGCTTAGGAAGGTTAGAATACAAGAGTGGATTTATTGTGCAAAACTTGTGTACCCAGCCTTGAACTGTATCTCTTATAAGGGACATGAGAACACTCTCTTCACCAAGCCTGTGAGATATATTTGTAAAGGAGCTCAGTATTTTGGAAAGCTTGAGGTAGGTATTCTCCGTAGGTCAGGATTGATAGTGGAAAAACTGGGCTCTTTGAATTCAAAGGGGATGATGGGATCTCTGGATAACAGTGACCAAAATATAGGACCTAATAGCTAGAAGCAAGGTGGATGTGGTAAGCATACTAGTCAGCAGAACAAAATAGTCATTGGAATTTGACCTGTAGAGAGAGATCTTTGATGATCATAGTATCTATAAAACTAGACTATTTATTCAGCCTCTTATAGTCTTTAAGATAATTGCAAGGTTTTACCAACTTTTGGAACAAAAGAATTTTGGAACAAAAGTCTAATGTGAATCACAACAATAGTTATTTCCTTTTATTTATTTAATATTTTTTGGTACCAAGGATTGAACCTAAGGAGATTAATCATTGAGACACATCCCCAGTCCTTTTAAAAAAGATTTCACATGGAGAGGTTCCCACTGAGTTGCTTAGTACCTCGCTAAGTTGCTGAGGATGGCTTTGAACTCGAGATCCTCTTGCCTTAGCCTCCCAAACTGTTAGTATTACAGGTGTGTGCCACTGTGCCTGACTGAGTCATATCCTTTTAAACAATTCTCAAACTTAAGTCAATTTCCAGATCCAGAGTTCTTTAAAAAAAGGGGAGGCCAAATCACTTTGAGGAAGGACACTTTAACACAGCCGTAATTTTATGTTGGAAATCTTCTTAACATTCTTCATAGCAATCAATTGCTCTTTACCAGGATGGAATAAATTGAGTAAAGGGAAATAACCAGTGTTTTGGGAATTACTTGACAATGGTCTAGATGGTTACCTCTTCCCAAATACCCAAATGTTGCTGTGGTCCATTGGTCAGAAAAGTACCATAGGTGTAAAGTAGTCAGTGGAGTTTTGACTTGGGTCTGAGTGTGGCAATGGGTTCCTGAATCTATTCTGTTTGGGAACAGGCATAGTTGGGGCAGGCTTACTCAGCAACTAGCAGAGTACCCATATGTGATTATGCTTATAATAACGGTTAAGTGAAAACCCCTAGAATATTTATCTACCAAAAATAATCTCAAAGACAATATCAGAAAACTTGAAATGATTGTAGAGATTGTGGTCAACATTGTGGACTTGAGAAATGCTGACTTTCATTCCCAATCAAATTGCCTCTTGTCTTGGGCAGCGGACAGTAGATTATCATACTCTTGATCAACTGTTAGTTCAAATTCTAACTACTATGGTTTTGGTTTTAGAGCAAAATTGACATACTAAAATAAATTAGTATGTAATTACTTACCTGGAAAATGCCTTTTTAATATCTATAATAGCTGACAGAGACCAGATAGACTGGTGAGATGGTCTTTTAAAGACTTTATTACAGCAACAGCTAAATGACAACACAATTTGGGGTATCGTTCAGGATGTGGTGTATGCTGTAAATCAGTGTCCAGTAATGGTTCTCTTTCTCCTGTAGCCAGAATTCAGGGTTCCTAGAATCAAAGATTAAAAATGGGAGTGGGTTCTATCACAATTCCCCTACTGATCTATTAGTAAAATGTTGACTTCCATCCCAATGATTTTAGGCTCAGCTGGTTTAGAGATCTTAGCTCCAAGGGAAACATGCTTCCAGTCAGGGAAACTGAATTGGTTCCATTAATCTGGACGTTGAGACTGACCACTCTGGATTTCTCATACTGGTGAGTAAACAAAGAAGAGAACACTGTGCTGGCTCAGGTTGTTTCTCTTGATTATCCAGAAGATAATTGTGTTGCTACTACACTATGGATTGGGAAGTTGTTGGAAGGAGTATATCCAAAATGCCAATACACCCACTCCCTATGATAAAAGTTAAAAAAAAAAAAAAAAAAACTATTATAATCTAAAACTAGTGGCCAAACACTTCAGAATTATAGTTCTGGGTATCTTCACCAGGCAAGGACAGTTGAGTTACCAAATTGCTTCAGAAGGCAAAGGGAGTTTTAAATACCAGTTACGACCATATGACCAATTAAAAATGAGAACTACAATGGTTATGATAATTTCTTACCGATATGTATATATGTTTAAATGAATTTAAATTAATCAATCCTTTCCCATTCTTTTATTATCTAACCTAAAGTGTATTAATCAGAGGTTAACTTATAGGACAGAACATCAAGTGGGAGTATGATGTTGATCTGGGGGCTCATCTAGATTGCCTCTTTGAGCTTCTTTGACTCTCAGGTCAGGCAGGTGTGCAGCTCTGTGATGAAGGGTACCAGCTTCATCTCTAGGTCACTGAGTTAAGGTTAGATATATTCAGACAGACACACATTTCAGTGGCTTCATTGATTTAACTTTAGTTCTGTAGGTTTCAGTTTATTTGGCTCCACCTCTTTCTACTTGCAACTTTTCTGTTTTGACTGTGAGCCCCTGTTAATTGACTAGAGTGCCTGTGTGTTCACCAAAAAATAAAGTTGAATACTTTTTCATGTATTTATTAATCGCCTGTATATCTTCTTCTATAAAGTCTCTGTCCAGTTCCTTGGCCCATCTATTGATTGGGTTCTTTGTATTTTTGGTGTAAAGTTTTCTAAGTTATTTATAAATTTTGGAGATTAGTGCTCTATCTAAAGTGCATGTGGAAAGATTTTTTCCCACTGTGGGCTCTCTTTTCACATTATTGATTATATCCTTTGCTGAGAAAAAGCTTTTTAGTTTGAATCCATCCCATTTATTGATTCTTGCTTTGATTTCTTGTGCTTTGGGAGTCTTGTTAAGGAAGTCTGATCCTAAGCCAATATGATGAAGATTCAGGCCTACTTTGTCTTCTATTTTATGCAGGGTCTCTGGTCTTTGATCCATTTTGACTTGAGTTTTGTGCAGGGTGAGAGATAGAGGTTTAATTTCACTTTACTGCATATGAATTTCCAGTTTTCCCAGCACCATTTGTTTGAACAGATTAACTTTTCTCCATCGTATGTTTTTGGCACCTTTGTCTAGTATGAGGTAACTGTATTTATATGGGAAAAAGGCACACTTTTACTTTGCTGGTGGAGTTGCAAAATGGTGCAGCCACTCTGAAAAGCAGTGTGGAGAATCCTCAGAAAACTTGGAATGGACTCACCTTTTGACCCAGTTATCCCACTCCTCAGTTTATACTCAAAGGACTTAAAATTAGCATACTACAGTAATGTAGCCACATCAATGTTTATAGCAGTTCAATTTACAATAGCTAGATTGTGGAACCAACCTAGATGCCCTTCAACAGATGAATGGATAAAGAAACTGTGGAATATATGCACAATGGAATATTATTCAGCCATAAAGAATAGTCTTATGGCACTTGCAGATAAATGGATGGAATTGAAGAATATCATGCTAACTGAAATAAGCCAATCCCAAAAAACCAAAGGCTGAATGATTTCCTTGATAATGTGATGATATTTAATGGGGGTTGGGGGGGGGGGGTGAGAGAAAAATGGAGGAACTTTATGTAGAGGGAAATGAGACGGGGGTATGAAAAATAGTGGAGTGAGATAGACATTATTACCTTATGTACATGTATGATTACATGAATGGTATGAATCTACATCATGCACAACCATAGAAACAAAAAGATGTACCCCATTTGTGTCAAAACGCAATAAAAATTAAAAAAAAAAAAAAATCAATGTATTATTTAACACTTAAAGAAAACTACAGAGTCATCAATAGGCCTTCCTCTTCAGGTCCCCTTCCCCTTCAATGGGGCTGATCTTCCAACCCTGGTCTTCTGGACATTCACTTTTCTATCTTCTCCTACAGTTGGATGAAGTCTGAGCTCTATAATAAATTCCTACTCCATAGCAATTGAATTTCTGGAACTCTAATATGGCGGTTATTCCAATCATTAATATTTATATAATATTAACGTTACTATATTGTCAGACATGGTTTACTGTTTAAGTTTTTCTAGATCTTAATCTGAAATATAAAAAAATTTTAGTATTATATAGGATTTTGATTTAATTCAATAGTGTTGGGTTTCAGAAAGATTCAATGTTTATAATTGAGAGACTTAAGTTAGGTTTTTACCATTTTTCATCTCTTACCACTAAGTTGAAACAGATTATTCTGAACAAAATTAAAAATAGAATAGGTGTTTTTTTTGCTGTTTAATTCTTTTTTTTATGTTTAATATATGATTTATTATTTTTTTTTTTTACGTTTACATAGGGTAATGATGTTTATTTTATTTTTCCCCTCCCCCCACCCTTCTCCACCCCTTCCACCCCTCTTTTCCCTCTACACAGTCCCTTCTTTCCTTCATTCTACCGCTCTCCTTAGCCTAACTCTAAACCTAACCCTAACCTAATGCTTAGCCCCTCCCACCCCCCATTATATGTCCTCATCCGCTTATCAGCGAGATCATTCGTCCTTTAGTTTTTTGAGATTGGCTTATCTCACTTAGCATGATATTCTCCAATTTTGACCATTTGCCTACAAATGCCATAATTTTATCATTCTTCATTGTGGAGTAATATTCCATTGTATAAATATGCCACAGTTCTTTATCCATTCATCAACTGAAGGGCATCTAGGTTGGTTCCACAATCTGGCTATGGTGAATTGAGGCAGCAATGAACATTGATGTGGCTGTATCTCTGTAGTATGCTGATTTTAAGTCCTTTGGGGTATAGGCCAAGGAGTGGGATAGCTGGGTCAAATGGTGTTTCCATTCCAAGCTTTCTGAGGAATCTCCACACTGCTTTCCAGAGTGGCTGCACTAATTTGCAACCCCACCAGCAATGTATGAGTGTTCCTTTTTCCCCACATCCTCGCCAACACCTATTGTTGCTTGTATTCTGATAATCGCCATTCTAATTGGGGTGAGATGAAATCTTAGGGTAGTTTTGATTTGCATTTCCCCTTATTACTAGGGATGTTGAACATTTTTTCATATATCTGGTGATTACTTGTACATCTTCTTCTGTGAAGTGTCTGTTCATTTCCTTAGCCATTTGTTGATTGGATTATTTGTATTCTTCGTGTAGAGTTTTTTGAGTTCTTTATAGATTCTGGAAATTAGCGCTCTATCTGAGGTATGGTTGGCAAAGATATTCTCCCACTCTGTAGGCTCTCTCTTCACATTTCTGATAGTTTCCTTTGCTGAGAGAAAGCTTTTAGTTTGAATCTATCCCAGTTGTTGATTCTTGCTTTTATTTCTTGTGCTATGGGAGTCCTGTTAAGGAAGCCTGATCCTAATTGCAATACCAGATCTTCAACTCTACTACAAAGCAATAGTAACAAAACCGGCATGGTATTGGTACCAAAATAGACAGGTAGATTCAATGGTACAGAATAGAGGACATGGACACAAAACCCAAATAAATACAATTTTCTCATACTAGACAAAGGTCCAATAATATGCAATGGAGAAAAGATAGCCTCTTCAACAAATGGTGCTGGGAAAACTGGAAAACTATATGCAATAGAATGAAATTAAACCCCTATCTCTCACCCTACACAAAACTCACACTCAAATGGATCAAGGACCCTCGAAATCAGACCAGAGACCCTGCATCTTATAGAAGAAAAAGTAGGTCCAAATCTTCAACTTGCTGTTTAATTCTTAATCTCTGAAATCAACTGTGGGTTATAATATCTTTTTTAGCAACATATTTGCCTTTTAGGTGAACATATGAATCTCTAAATGTGTTTTCCATGGTTTGAAATTGAGTCCAATATTTCAGAATAATAGAGAGAAAATGTTTAGCTTTGCTGTGTTGGAATTTTGTACCCGATTTTTATAAAATATTCAAATTTTAGGAGTTCATTTTCATTGTGTCTGGAGCATATACTTTTGATAGGTCATGATTAGAAATAGAAGTTAAAAAAAAAGAATTTCTCCAGGCTTTTACCTATGGTAGATTTGCTACGTTACCTTACAGGACTCTTTCATAGAGAGTAACGGTCTCCCTTTCACTGTATCTTAAACCTATGAAGATACCTAATAATAAAACCATTTAGGTTCTGGAGAGAGAATTCCAGGTAGATATATAGCAGCAAGTAAACTTTAAGTCAACTTTTGGCTTAAAACTATTATATCCACATTATTTTACATTAAAATAAATGGGCTATATAGAAACCATAATATAAATGCTATAATTCAGGGATCTTAATAATCATCAGACACATATCAAATGTGTATAAGTATATTTTTTCCTAAGATCCTAATGCTTTATATTTTCTGACTATCACTGTGAATCTTCTCTATTCCTATGAAAGGTAAAATTTTTGAAAAATCACATTATATTGGCTATAGCTTGATATAACCTTCTTTTTAGTCTATAGAAAAGAGATGGAAGATTCCTTTTTTTCTTAAAATGTTAAATTGAGAAAATTTTAAAGAGGTTGGAGTCTGTCTTATTTTGCTATACAGATAGGAAAGGGAAATGTGTCCTTTTCACATTTGAAGTGGAAATCATTCAAAAGAGAGAGGGGAAAAGCACTTCTTGAACTGAAGCTGGATCAGATGCAACTACATTAGGTTCGAATTCAACTAGCCATTCACCATGAGAATCTGTCTGGGATGTAAATCAGCCCAAAACAATAAAGTGCAATAAAAACCATAATAATAATTGTCTATAATGTTTTTTAAATTGGTCAAGGACTTAAAAGTAATTTCTTGGGTAGGTCAGGTCATAAATTCTCAAAATTTGACAGCTCACTTAAAAGGAAAATGCAGGCTCTCAGATAGCTGCCAGATGTTAAAGAATTTTTATCACTGACTAATCTCACTTTGTGATTTAGGAGATGGCAGGGATTACATGAGGCTTAAGTTAGGCTGACTTCCATTATTTTATCTTCTGTATCCTCTTTTAAGTATTTTGCTGCCATCAAGAAGTTACATAAATATTCCCAGGGTATAATCAGTCAGGCAGCCCATTGTGTCTTTTCAGCTGGCTGTCAGGTCATTCTTGGAAAATGAAAGCTTTATGGGGCAGGATAAGGCTATGCATTGCAGGAAGCATAAAAAAGTGTTTTGTACCAAAATATATTTCACTAAATTTATAAGAATTTGTTCTCAAATTGAGGATGTTGGGTTTTATCCTCTCTGGGCTCACTAAGACTGTGAAAACATGATTGAGTTTTAGACAGATTCTTGCCTTCCTCTTCATATTTTCAAGCCCCCAAATGAGGGGAAAATGAAAGTCTTGCATTTTCTTTCCATTTCATTCTTAAAATATGCTTCTCTTAGTTGTATCTACATTCAAATCATCATTCTTGTTTGCTTTTTTTAACAAATCAACTTATTTTTATAACAATCATTTTCCACCTGGATTCTTTGCTTTGGACACACACACACACACAAACACACACACACACACCCATGCATGCACACACACTCACTGACACACTTTTTTCCTTAAAAGCAAGCATATGAAAATCTTAATGTGTGCTATCTTCTTGAATACAAGATCAAATACACAAGGACTGAGGAATAGTATCAGAGCTTAGCACATCCTTTTTAAGATTCAGATCACTTCATAGGTAGACAGAGTGTTAACATAAGCATTAAGAATCTATATTTCCTGCAAAAAGAGAGAAAAAAAAACATTAAAGGAAACTGAAAGGAGGTTTGCATAGGAAGGAAAGCTACCAGTTTAGAATTGGAAAGCACCTTATAGACATGGTAGTTTAAAAATTTTGGTGTTTGTTACAGTTATGTTAAGACATTGCTTTGCAATAATATCATAGTTGGTACTTTGAATTTATTGATATACTTAATAACAATTCTACTTAAAATTGAAATACCTAACACAATGTATGCTAGAAATTTAGATAACCCTGTAAGTAGATATAAGACTGACCAGTAAATGATTCCCAATTAGATTCATGAAGATAGGACACATGTTTATTTTAGCTTAGTGCCTCCCAGAAGCTTGATGGGTGCTCAATAATTATTTATTGAATGCATGGATGTTACTAGTCCTCATTAACAGGCACTTATTTGTGTTCAGGGCTCCTGTGTTCTGCTGCACTGGAAAGAACTTAGGTCTAGAGAATTGTAACCTACTCAGGCTGACAGAGAGTCATAGTGAGAAGCCAGGTGTTCTGAAATAAATTTGAGGACACTCACATAAGTCTTCTTATATAATTCCTTCCTTATAAGCCAAAATGATGCAAAAAGTACAATAGAACATGCTACAAAACTATATTTTGAATTCTTTAGCTAATAACATACTATAAGAAGTAAATACTATACCACTTTTTATGGTCCTCAGGAGAAAAAAAATTGTAATAATGTTAGTCTATTAGTTCAAGGTTTATATATTTATATATGTATTGACTGTATCAAACAAATAATGTGCTTATTTTCCAAGTTCTATTTTTCTCTTAATCTGATGGCTATCTTGGATTTTATTATAGACAGCATAATCAAGTTTTATTAGACTGAAAATTGTGGTAGATCTTCATTGCAAGTGAAGCCAAAATAATTACCACTGTTCTGAACTGTCATTAAAAAGTGATTTTCTTCTTTTATTCTAGAAAATTTCCCTTCTTATCAGTTTTGTCTACATAATTTGGCATTCTTCCCATAAAGAGAATTTCTCCTCCACATTGTATATGATTTAGACCTACTGGATCCACCCATGTTCAGGAATACTTTCTTCAAAAATCTCAATGACAGCACACAATTTTACCATCTTGTTAAGTTTCCATACATGTACTTAAAATAAACATTTTAAAACTTTGTGTCACAGATATTTTTAAACTTACAACAAACTGTGAATGAACTGCCTTCTATCAAATTTCCCCTACATTCTTCAACTTTATTCTCTTTGACTCAATATATTAACAATGACTTTGTATGACCATTTCCTACAGAAAGATAAATGATAATTTGTTTTACTTTTGGAAAACACGGAAGAATTTTTAAAAGGAATCTCTGTTTTTATTTTTGGAGGCCTGTGATTTTGACAAAAATTCTATAGAGTGGTGGTTAAAGTGTGATCTAAAGCTGCTGTCAGCTTTATTCTTTTCTATATGCTTATGATTGAACTTGGCATAAGGAATACTTCTGCTTATTTAGCTCATAATGAAATCTATCATTAGCTCACAGACTTGTACATATATTTTGAATTTATTTTTAGCTCATATTTCCTGAAGTATCAATAATATACCAATTGCATGATAAAGTTAATTAACAAAAGTAAGAAAAATGATACATAGTAAAACCAAAGGAAAGAAAGCAAAGTGACTATGGATAGGTTAGTTCATGCATTCTCTTCAAGGTTAGAAATGCATGCTCTTAAATCCTGCATCCAATATGACTCACGCTAAGCTACATTTGTCTTTAAGATTTCTTGTAGTGAAAGAAAAAAAAAATGGCAACAGGACTAGTCTTGCTTTCTGGTTCATAAATTTTGACCAAGAGAGACACAACTGCGTATTACACTGCGAAAAGAGATAGACACTATGTGCCAAAGTAACAATGTTCTTGACAAAAACACTGAACTTCATTGAGCTCTTTCTTATAACCTTCCTCCATGGAGGTCTTCAATGGAAATTCTGTCACATCAATTTGTAGAAGCCAAATGATGTTGTGTAGGAGGCTGTTACTTGGAAGAGCTATTTTTATCTTAGTGATAAATTTTAAAGCTATCAGAGGAGAGGATAGATGGTACGTGTTTTAGGAAACCTTCCATAAATGTTTTCCATTCAAGCTTTTAATAGATCTTGGGCTACAGTGGGTTTGGAGTTCTGCTCATGACAGGTCTGGGGTGATGTTCTTTGGTAGTGCAGATCATGTGCATGGACACCTTCTCTGATACTCAGCCACACTGTGGGAAAGGTTGAGATTTTATGGCAAAATGTACGATGTCTATCTAGGGGGCTGTTTTAGTCAGCATTTTTGCTGCAGTGACCAAAAGATCTGACAAGCACAATTTTAGAGGAGGAAATGTTTGTCTGGGGCTTACAGTTTCAGAGGTCTCAGTCCATAGATGGCTGACTCCACTCCTCAGGATCTGAGGTGAGGCAAAAACTCATGGCAGAAGAGTATGGCAGATGAAAGCAGCTCAGGATTTGGTAGCAGGAAGCAGAGAGAGAGAGAGAGCCCTCTCTCATCATGGACAAAATATATACCAAAGCCATGCCCCCAGTGACCCACCTCCTCCAGCCACACCATACCTGCCTACAGTTACCCCCCAGTTAATCCTTATTAGGGGATTAATGCACTGATTTGGTTTAAGTTCTTATAACCCAATCATTTCACCTCTAAACTTTCTTGTATTGTCTCACACAAGAGCTTTTGGGGACACCTAATATCTAAACCATAATAAGCACATTGCTGAAGAGAAGGCCATATACCTTTGTGCAAGGTGGGCTGAGGTGAAATTTGGGCAGTCAAGGTTTTTCTCCAAAGAGTGCTTTAGGAACTCTTCAAACAAATATTTGGCCAGTAGAAACTTTACATTTTTTTTGTTCTATACCATGTGGAAATGAATTTAACCTTAACTTATTGTAAATAGTTATAATTTAACATCTACTTTATCAAAAATATTCTCAATAACGTACAATAAAATAACTTCCTGGTATGCAGCCAAAGTCCAATCAGGAGACAGACGTGACACCAGTAATTTGAACAGGGAAAATGAATCTCTGAATCTTTTTCTCATTTTATTTTAAATTAATATATACTTTATATGAAAAGATTCACTGTTTTTAGTGGGTGGTTTTGTGAGTTTTGATAAATGCCTTCAGGCATGCAACCATCACCATAATCTATTATCTATCTATCTATCCATCCATCCATCCATCCTATCAAGTCAAAAACTTCTGCCAAGCCACTTTGCCATCAATCCTTCTTCTCATCAAAAGGTCTAGCAACCACTGACCTGTTTCTGTCCCTATGATTTTGCCTCTTATAGAATGTATATAAATGTATCACACAGTGTGTAATCCTTTTAGACTGGTTGTTTCACTTAGTATAATGCATTTGTGATTCATCCATTCTCTTGCATGTACCAAGAGTTTGTTCCTTACTGATTAATATGATCCCCTAGTACCAAGCTGCCATTTCTTTTGTCCATTTCATGTGTGAGGAACAGTTGGGCTTGCTATTTTTTTTTTTTTTTTTTGCTATTATGAATAAAGTCACAAGAAAATGTTTGTGTTCAAGTTTTGGTATGGATATAAATTTCATTTCTCTTGCCACAGAGTTTTTCATACAGATTGGTAGATAGTTTAAAATTAGTTACATTTTATCTTCAGATAATGCCATACCACTTCATGTGGAATGTAAATACCTTCCAACAGTGTATTCCTAATCTTCCCTTCAGTCTTCTATGCTATTTTGTCACCCATTAATCTTTAGTTATGCAATAATCCCATAAAATATTGCTACCATTTTTGCTTTAGATAATCAATAAACTTTTATATCATCTATAAATATAAACTTTTTTTATCATCTATAAGTATTATAAAACTCAAGTTTCTTATTATTCATTTGCCAGTTATGGTGTTTTTTACATCCTTATGTGGATCAAAATTTCTAGTATTATTACTTTTACCTGAAGAATAGTTAAAAAAAATCTTTCTTATGGTAACCTTTTGACTAAGTATTTCCCCTTTGTTTTGTAAGAGATATTATAAAATATTGTAAGACATCATTGCATACGCAGTTGTTGACAGGGTTTTTTTTTTCTTCAGTACTTTCAAGATGTCACTCCATTCAGTAGGAAATATTTAACATAGCCAATCACTAACTTGTAAGTGTAGTTAATTACTAGAATGGGTATAAAGGGACTCTAGAGAATCCAGGAGTATTTACTTCCTCTAGGGCCAAGGGAGCATGGCCAAAGAAAAAGCAAAGAATTTGAAAGACATCCCCTCCCACTACAAGTCTGAGATTTAGAACCCCCGGGGATACATGCAGCTGGGAATTCTGGGTAGTGGGAAAGTTCTCTGTGACATCAAGGATGAAGCTATTCTGAAGGAGGCTACCCTCTGGAGAGTCAAAGAAATTAGACAAGTGAGTACCCTTGGACCTGCTTCATGCCACCCAGCAGGAAAGGGAAAAAAATCACATTAGCATGCTGTTTCTTCCAGTCTTTCTAGCTTTTACTATTGGCAAAGCTTAACATTATCCAAGGAGAAATATTTTTAAGGTTCTAAAAATTTTTATTCTAAAAATGCATGACAAAGAAATGTGGTTTAGAGCTAAGACATAATAAATTGAGAGCTGGTATATATTCCAAAATAAAGTAGATGCAAAATGTATACCAAGGTACCATGTGGGACTTATCCACATAAACAACTAGATAACTGGATAAGACATAGACTACTCTTCTCTAACAACTTCAGGGAGAAATCTTTTCCTTGCCCCTATAAGAATCTCGTGGTTCCAGGCATAACTTTAGTCTTTTCATTTTTAAATGGACTTTTTCTATGTATGTCTCTCTCCTAGTTTTCTCTTCTTCTTATAAGGATACCAGACTTTGTATGTAGGGCCCACCTGAAGTCCAGAATGATTTCCTATTGAGCTCCTTAACTAATTATGTCTGCAAAGACCCTCATTTCAAAGTAAGGTCACATTCCAAGGTTCTGGGTTGATACAAAGTTTTAAGAGGACACTCAACCCACAATGATTTTTATAAAAATTCAACTGCATTTTTATATACTACTAATAAAAATATTAAAAATACAATCATAATTAAGGATAATCCAACAGATATACAAGTCCTATATTCAAGAATCTTCCAAATGTTGAGGAAAGAAAATAAAGCATACCTAAATAAGTAGAAAGATATACCTTGTTCTTTGATTGGAAGTCTTAATATTATTAAGATATAAGGCCTTGACCAGTTTGATCTATAGGTTCAATGCAATCTCAATCAAAATTTCAATAGGAATTTTTTTGGTATAAATCAACAATAGATTTTTTTTCAATTTATATTGAAATGCCAGAGACCTAGTATAGCAAAAGCAACTTTTAAGGATTAGAAAAATCAGGAATAACTTACACTATTTGAATTCAAGATTCACTGTATTTAAAGCTATAGTAATGAAGGCAGTTTCCTGTTCTTAATGGAAAGAATAGTGACTCCAGAAACAGACCCAAATATGAGTGGTCAATGACCGATTATAAAAGGTCATTGAACTGGGAAAGGGTAGCTTTGTCAAGAAACAAAAAACACGTTAGGGCAGTCATATAGAAAGAAAAAATAAGATTGACCCCCACTGAATATCATATAATATAATTAATTACAAATGGATTCAAGACTTAAATATAAGAGCCCTATAAATCTCCTAGAGAAAACAGGAGAAAATCCTTGTGACCTTAGACTGTACAACATTTTTTTGTTTTTGTTTTCTGATGGGATGCAGAAAACACTAAACATGAAGAATTATTATTTTTTTTATTGTAAACAAATGGGATACATGTTTCTCTGTTTGTACATGGAGTAAAGGTATACCATTTGTGTAATCATAAATTTACATAGGGTAATGTTGTTTGACTCATTCTGTTATCTTTTTCCCTTCCCCTGCCCCTCCCACCCCTCTTTTCCCTCTATACAGTCCTTTCTTCCTCCATTCTTGCCCTCCTCCCTAACCCTAACCCTAACCCTAACCCTAACACTAACTGAAGAATTATTTTTGATAATTTATATTTCATTAAAAATTTTAAAAAGTTCTGCCTTTCCCTCAGTTTGAATAAACTTTAGGCTGGCTTCTTTAGTTCTCTAGATTTCTGACATGCCTTTTACCCTGGAGCTAACAGAATCTTCATGATCTAAATGAAGAGGTCTCCCCATTCTCCATTCTTGGAGCACTGACTTTAGAACATTTGTCCTTGAAAATTCTCTCTGCCCCTTTGAAAGGTAAATCTTTTCAAAAGTCTCTGGCCAGTTTTAAAACCCAGAATATTGTTTTATGGACCTGAGGTCCTTCCCTTTGACATGAAATAATTTAAAAAGATAGTGCCTCATTTGCCATTCTATGCAGCAGAGTAGGAATCTAGCTTTGGTGGGCCAGCTTGCTTTAAGTTGTAAAGGTCCCTCTTGTCATGAAGGCATGGGAAGCTCTTTCTTTGGGTTAGGTCAATTAGTAAACATGGCCTGTTTCTTCATGTTGGCTTTTAAAATCTCTCTTTCCCATTGTTTCAGCAGAGTTGGGTTCAGACTTTATTTTGATTGTCTATTCTACCGTAAGGCCCTTGAATAAGGTCTTTCTTAACCTTCTTAAACTTTGTCTAGTACAAAATTTGCTTTGGAACTATATTCTATTAATGAGATTAAAAGGTGAACAATAAATAGAAAGCCTGGGCAATACATATATTTTGGCAAAAGATGTCTGTATAAAGACAAAAGATGTTTTTATCAAGAAGATACAAAGATCTCTTACACTCCATATTTAGAGGACAAATAATCCCATAACATGAACAAAGTTTAATCAGGCACTTCACAAGAGAAAATACAAATGGGCAATATGTACATGAAAGGATGCTTACCATATTTGTCATGGAAATATAAATTACAACCATAATGAATCATCAACTAAAATGTCTAAAATAAAAACAAGAGTTCTTGTTAAGATGTGAAGCAGTTAGAATTTTTATACATTATTAGTGGGAATGTGAAGTGTTTCAACCACTTTGGAGGGCCATATAAGCAGTTGTTTAAAAAGTTAAATAACATTCACCATATGATCCAGAAATTCCACTTATAATAGAGAAATGAGAATGTATACACACATAATGACTTTATAGAAGCATGATCAGGACAGTTTTATTCACAGGCTCCCACAATGCAAAGAACCCAAATGTCCCTCTTCAGGTAATTTGACAAACAAACTGTAGTATACTTATATGATGGAAAACTACTCAGCAATGAGAAGACATGAATTATTGATAACAGATAACACAAATGATTTTCAATATCATGCTAAATGAGATATTAGGCATTAAATATACCAACTTACATAATGATTCCATTTATTTGATCTTCTAGAAGGTTTAAAATTAATCTATAAAATAAACATCACATCAGTGGTTACGTGAGGTAGGATGAGAGTGAGAATTGATAGTAAAGGGCATTAAGGAGTGACTTTAGGTGATAGAAATGCTCTATGACTTAATGATTGTGATAGTTACATCAATACACTCATTAAATCTCATAGCTTCATGTGTTACAACTGAGTGCATTTTATTTTATGTAAAATTTATTGCCATGTAGTAGGTCAAAACAAAATAAAACAAAACAACAAACTCAGAATAATTTCACATCCATGTTGAGAAAGAATGCAAGATTGCATATATTTTGCAACTTGAAAAACTAGATAAAGGTGGATTTTAAACTCCTTATTAGAGAAATGTGATGAAGTAAATAGGACTCCAGTTTGGGCTATATCTGTTTCAATTTGGTGGCAGTAGAAAAAAAAACTTAGGCAGTGTACTTAAAATTCATATGGATTTACAAAAGATCCAAAATAACCAAAGTGATCTTAAGAATGAACAAAGATTGAGGCATTACACTACTTACTTTCAAGACAAATTATGAAACTATAGTAATTAAAACAGTAGTGTACTGGCATAAAGACAGACATAGATCAACATAGATCAGTGAAAAAAGAGAATAGAGTGCAGAAATAAACCCATGCATATATTATAACTGTTTTTACAAGAGAATAAAGAATAATAATGGGAAAATATAGTTTCTCCAAAAATGGTATTAGAAAAGCTGGTCATTCACATCCTCTTCCACTCAAAAGAATACAACCAAATCTAAACCATGAAATTGGACCAAAACATGGATTAAAGACTTAAATGTAAGTCCTGATGAAGTCATAAAACTAGAATAAAACATAGGGGAAACCTTCTTAACATTGGTTTGGGTAATGATTTGTTGGATATGACACCAAAAGCATAGGAACAAAACCAAAGATAGACAAGTAGAAAAGCATCAAACTACAAAGGTTCTGCAGAACACAGGGAATAATCAACAGAGTAAAAAGGCATCCTACAGAGTGGGAGAAAAGGTCTGAAAACCAAGTATCTGACAATGGGCTAATTTCCGAAACACACTCTTACAGTGCAATAGCAACAACTCCAAACAACCAACTTTAAAAATGGGCAAAGGATTTGAACAGCCCTTTCTCTAAAGAAGATACAAATGGCTAATAAGGTATATGAAAAAGTTGCTTAAAATATTATTCATCAGAGAAATGCAATTCAAAACTATAATGAGATTCACCTCACAGCTGTTAGGAAGGTTAGTATAATCACAAAATATAAAAATAAAAGATGTGTTGGTGAGGATGTAGAAAAATTGAAAACTTGTACATTGTGTTGATGGGAAGGCAAAGTGGCACAGAATTTATGGAAAAGAGAAAAGAGATTCTGCAAAATATTAAAAATGGAACTGCCATATGATCTAATGATCCTTCATCTGGGTATCTATTCAAAAGATTGAAATTGACTCTTAAAAATTTATGTATAATTCCATGTTAATTGCATCATTATTCAAAATAGATAAGATATGGAAGCAACCTAAGTGTCTAGCAGTGGATGAATAAAGTGGCATATATACACAGTGGAATATTACTCAATCTTAAAAAAAAGGCTTCTGATATTTGCCCTTCAGGATGACCTTGACCTGATCTCTCCTTGGGGAAGGGAGAGGTACAAGAAGGGAATGGGAAGGACATTTTCATAGCTTCTCCTTGGTGTGGAGCATTGTGCCAGGCACTTTACAGTTCCCATTTATTTAATTCTTAAAAGATTCCTAGTGGTAACATCATGTGTTTCTGTTTTAGATAAAGTGATTCATCCACTGCACACAACATGGCTTAGCCTGAAGGACATTAGGCTAAGTGACACGAACAAGTTTTAGGAGGGTGAATACTGTACCATTCCATTTATATGTGGTATCTAAAATTGTTGAACTCATAAAAGCAGACAGTATACTAATGGTTGCCTGGCGATGGAGGAGGGGAAGGGGACATTGTTTAATGGGTGTATAGTTTATCCTGGGTGACTAAGTTCTAGAGATCTATTGTACAACCAACATGGTACTTATAGTTAACAATATGGTTTTGTGTACTTTCAAATTTGTTAAGAAGATAGATCTCATATTAAGTAATATAAACATATCAGGTACTAAAAACAAACAGATGCCCCAGAAAAGAAAACAAATCAAGGACAGAAGGACACTTTGGAAGGTCATGGATAAGTCTGTTACTTTAATTGTGGTATGATATCATGGGTGTCTGCATAAGTTCAAAGTCATCACATTATACATATTAAATATGTGCAGTTCATGTTTTTCTCTATGAGTGATTTCTCAGTAAAGGTATTAACAATAAATCATACTAATAATTGTAAAAATATGAGACACAGCTGTGCCTATCTCCCATCCTTTCCTTCTGACCTCATTTGGAATTTGCTTGAGCAAATTTTAAGCACTGCTCTCTGGTAGTTGAACCCACTCCATGGTGTGCCGTCCTGGAGCTTTCTGCCCTTCAGGATCACCTTGACCTGATCTCTCCTTGGGGAAGGGAGAGGTACAAGAAGGGAATGGGAAGGACATTTTCATAGCTTCTCCTTGGTGTGGAGCATTGTGCCAGGCACTTTACAGTTCCCATTTATTTAATTCTTAAAAGATCCCTAGTGGTAACATCATGTGTTTCTGTTTTAGATAAAGTGATTCATCCACTGCACACAACTAAGTGGCCCAGGCTGGGTCCAAAGCCACTCTGGGTTTGGGGTGCAGTCTTACCTCATCACTATAGGTATTTTCTCAGATTATTTCTTCTTGCATATCACCTTGTAATTGTTTAGATCTCTGTTCCCCCAGGCTGTGAAGAAGTGTTCCACTTGTCTCTTATCTCAGTCACCCAATGGTTGGTGCTGGGTCAACATCTGCGAATATATAGCTCACAATACAGAGAAATCAGAACTGTGCTTAGAATTTCAGATTACAACAGTAGGACCTACTGGAAATATCCCTGTATTCTCATAATACTATTTTCTAGCTGAGCTTTCAAGCCAAGTTGAAATAAGAAAGAATCAAAGTAACAAAGGGTAATTGTTTAAATCTCAGGCTGAGTTATTTCTCCATTGGTTTTAAGTTCAAGGAGATGATGTTTATTAGTTCTTTGATATAATCTAAAATGGGCATGCCATTTTAGGGAACAATCAGTGTTTAACCTGCCAGCACAGAAATCCTCTGCTGCAGTTAGCTTCACCTTTGGTTCTTTTTGATCAGATTATTGCAATGAATTGTGCTCAGAGCTGGAAACTGCTCAGAAGTGGAAGGCAGTAATATGCATTTGCTCTATTTAGCTGTGCTTTCCACTGTAACTCTGTTCCAGAGACTGAAGTAAAGGCTTATTTGCTTTTGGGGAAGTTCACAGTGCTGACAGTAATCTACAGAGTCTCATGACTGCGGATCTAAACAGCTTGGAAAGCACACCGAAACCTATCTCCTTGTGCTTTATTGTGCCAGCATTGAGGTCATCCAGGAAACTGCTGCTCACATTTGTAAAGTTGAAGCTCTGCATTACTTTGGGAAGAAAGAGAAATTACTTTTTTCAAAAGGTCTGATGGAACCAAACATTTTGACCTCTAGTATAAAAAGCATAGTTTGACCTCTAGTACAAGTGTATAGTATAAAAAAGCATATTTTCTAGTGCCTACAAAAGTTCTCTTTTATTCTTTGCTAATAAAAATCTGATTTTATTTGTGGCTCAATTAGAGCCCCAAGAGGTGAGGCTGGTTTGCCTGATTCAACATGGAAATCCCACTCCCTTAGCCATTGACTGGCTTTGGTGTGAGCATGTGGTTTAGTTTCAACAAACAAGAAGTGATGGAAAAGCTGCTGGGAAGACTTCTGAAAGATACCTTTCCCCTGGTAAGAGCACTGCGTGAAGGGAAGATGCTCTTCTGTTCTTTTCTCTTTTCCTGCTTTGGTAGCCATCTTGTGAAGCACTTCCCTGCCCTCTGCCTTCTCTGGGGGTTCATCTACTGGCACCTCTGCTCTCTGTGGTGTGCACTGCCTAAGGCTGTGAGAAGGCTAAGCTAAAGTTTCTCAGACTCAGGCTCAGCATATTGCACTACGGAACCAATTCTGGACCCACTTCTTACACAAGGAAATGGAATGATTTTATCACCACAGCTCCAGATGATCAGGTACTCTGTTATTTGCTGTGGAAAGCATTCTGACCACTGATTTATTGGTTAATACCCTCCTTCCATAAAGCAGGGCGTTGGCATCACTCAAATGCTATTTTACACTAGGGTTTCACTGAGGAGTTACAGTTGCTTCATCCTTGATCTTTTAAAGTTTTTTTTTATATTCTTTGAAAACTTTAGAAGATGGAATCAATACAAATTAATCATCTAGTTATGTATTTCTTAGGTATCTGTTATCACTCAGTGAAGATTTGTTAAAACAGTGAAGTCTTAAGCCCTGTTCTATTTTCAGCACTTACCCTTAAACATTGCTATTCATGTCCTTTGAGTTTAAAGTGATAAATAAGGAAGGAAAATCTGGGTAATTAGAATCTGATATTTCATTTGGAATTGGCAAGATTACATTTGTGTGTGTGTGCTTTCTAATCAGCATAACCTTTAATACTTACAATACTTTACCTAGCCACTATTTTCTGTAATGTTTGTTTCAGGATTTCCTTTTCCTTCTTTATTTCTTTCCTTTTTTTTTGGTAAGGATATACTCTAACTTTCCAGAGACTTTGGAGACCACTGTAAATAATTTACACCCTGACAAATACCTGCCCCGGGTACAGAGAGCAGGGCATTTGTGGGGTCAGGCCACACATTACTCTGAGTTGCTGGCAGCTCAACTGCACCTACGGGTGCCAGGGAAAAACAAACTTCTCCCTTATTACATATACTGAAAACAGGACATGTAACTTTTGAATATTCTGACGATTTATTCTTCTGCCATGAGTAGATGGGCCCCCCACTGCCATCTTAAACCTTGGCCAGAAAGTTACATGTCCTTGGTATTGCTATTAAAGCACAGTTACTTATATCAAAATGTGTTCTACTTTATTTTTCTCCTCTTTGGTATGCATGCCCTTTCTTCAGGTGGCTGGAGAATTTCTGCAATATGCAGTGTGTCTATAAATACTTCATTACTGCAAACAAATATATCCAGGGCTCTTTTGTGGGTCAGGGTAACCAGTATCTTTGTACAGATCCCCAAATTGCCTAAGGATAGCTGGTGCATTGGAAAGTCTAAATAGAGTTCACAATAATATAGTTTTGATACTAATTTGCTCTGATTTCATTTGGGGGAAACAGGTCCAGAATCATTCTAAGTGTACTTATATTCTAGTTTCTAACCACATCACTTCAGTATTAACTTTGACTTGGAAGCATAAACTTATTGATCTTACACAGACAAAGAATATGCATTTTTTTTTCTTAAGGGCCATTTTTTATTACTCAGTAATTAATGCCAAGTAATGTCCCAGATAAATTTTATATTACATTTTTGTTAATATCAAATGTAAACTTTATATTACCCATAATATAATAAGGAATAAGTAACTTGATTATATTGAGCATTTGCAATATGAATATCATAGCAACCTTCTAAGAATTTCATTGACTTTAAACTTGAATAGTGCTCCTTTAGGATAAAATAAATAGAGTCTTTAGTTCTTACATCTAGAATCCCCATTGATGTCTTTTTTTTTTTAAATAAATGTTATCAGGATCCAACTGAAGTGGCAGTAGAGACTGAGATTATGGATCAGGTCCAGTAACCCAAATATGATGAGTCAAAGAGGTTATAACAGTGGTGTTGGAAGGAAAACAGGAAGTTGGATTTCACCAGGAAGGACAAAAGTATAAAGTAGAAAAGGAGATATATATATATATATAATGATGATACAAGAATTTGTACATTTAATCTTATACAATTTCATGCTAAAAGAATATTTTGTGGGGGTCTTAGAAGCTATTTACCAGATAGTATGGAAGTAGTTCAATATTTAAAAAGTGACTACATTCATTCCAGTAAATACCAACTAAATAGTTGCCTTGGCTTCATATAGCAGATACCTTTCAATGCAAGCAGATGGAAATTGGCTCTTGACCCAACACAGGGATCTGGTGCCTCTTCCCTGCTTTGGTTTCTTGTGATTCCTATGTTAGTCAATGTATTGCTAGTCTCCATTATGGTTGTGTTTCTGTTGGCCTTCTGGCCTACACAAAAGTTTGTCTTATTTTCCTTTATTATGGTTCTAAATTCAAAATACCAAACTAAATGGAAATCTCCTTGGCTATATTTTTTTAACTTCAAAATAATAATAATACTTCTATCAATGATAGTTGTCTAGGTACAGAAAGGTGTCCAGTCAAGAGTCAGCTGAAGTCTCATTCTCCTTTTGATGCCTTCCATCTTCCTTTTATTCTTACGACATCACAAAATCTCAGGCCGTCCACGATTCCCTGACTCTACAGCCAGTGGACAGTTTTAAATTACTTTCCTTGTACTTGGAGCAGTGGTTCCCTGTTGAGTCTTCCATTCATGCTCAAAACACTTCTGCTCTTACCTTTAGGGACTCCACAAGTCTACTTTTCCTCTCCTTCCCTAGCTATTCCCCAGTCCTGATTTTCAGCTTCTCCTTTATTCTTGACCTTTAATTTTTGGAAGCCACATGACTGCCCCTTTGTTGCTTGTACTACATCCTTTCCTATGTGGTTCTAATTTACTTTCTCAGTTTTAAATACTGTATTCTTGTGTCTCCCAAATTCGTACAGAAGTACAGTCTTCTCTCCTGAGTTCATGACTTAATCAATTCCCCACTTGATGTATCGGTTTAGATAACACCAAATAATTTTGATTGTTAACATAACTGAAACTGTACTTTTAATCTTTTGGTTTTACATTTACTATTCTTGAAGTCTTCTAACTCTTACATTTGCTCTTGTTATAAATAAAGGAATCTGTCTTGATATTAACTTTCCCATACTGTCACATAAAACTCTCACCAAGTTCCCTAAGATTTATATATGTATGTATGGTACTAGGGATTGAACCCAGGGGCACTCAACCACTGAGCTACATCTCAAGTCCTTTTTGTTTTTTTATTTTGAGACAGGATCTCACTAAATTGCTGATATTGGCTTTGAACTTGCTGTCCTCATGCTTCAAACTCTGGGGCCTCTGGGATTATAGGTGTAACGCCACTGTGCCCTGCTCTCCTTAAGTTTTAATGCTAGAGTATATGTAGAATCTGATAACTGTGTCTTCTGATGCCAGTAGTGTAGGTTAAGAGCCACAAGCTTGTCTCCATCAGCCACTACATTAGCTTCCTTTTTGATTTTTCCGCTTGTACTTTTGCCAGATTCTAATCTACTTCTCTCAAATTGAAATCATATTTTGTAATTCTACTGTGGGTTATTCTAAGAGGTAGACATCAGGTACAATTAAATGTGTATGGATTTTATTAGGGAGTCATTTATAAGAAAAATTGGGTAGCTTAGAGGCCGTCAGACCAGGGTGCAAAACTGATTTTAAGAGAAGAGAAGGCAAGAAGTTTGGATGTTAGTGTCCCACATGGTTCAGTCTAGGGATAGTGTGAGAAGGCTGTGGAAGAGACTTTGAGTTAAAGTTGGTTGTTGAAGGTGTCTGTGCATCCCAGGAGCTGGTCTTCTTTGTGCATCTGTTGTGCTTAGTCACCAGCAGCAGAGCAGGTGGAATGAAGTTTGGCTGAGTCCCACTCTGGATTTCAGTGCAGTAGCTAGAGTCTTTAGACAATTATGCTACCTGTAGTTAGAGAACTGTGAGGCACATTCTCACAGCTGCTTATAATAGTTTTGAAGGGCTATTGTAACAAATTACCACAAAATGAGTTGCATTACAAAACCAGAAACTTATTATCTTACAGTTTAGATGGAAAGAAGTTCAAAATCAAGATGTTGGTGACGCTGGTTCCTTCCAGAGGACCTCAGGAGAGCCAATTCTGGCTTCTCTCCTAGAGTCTGATGGCTCCTGTGAATCCTTGTATTCTTCAGCTTGTAGCCCAGTTATAACCTCTGCCTCCATATTCACACTGCTTTCCCTAGGTCTTTGCGTGTCTGTGTCTCCACTCATTCATTTAGAAGGACAACATTGATGGGATTTAAGTCCCACCTTAATCAAGCACAGCATCATTTAATTACATCTGAAAAGATGCTATTTCTGAATAGGTCAAATTCTAATGTTCTGAGTGGATGTGAATTTCTGGAGGAACCTATTCAATTTACTACCTTGATACATCTTCTTGAACCTTAAATTAGAATATAAATAAATTTGAATGAGTTTGGTGTAATGAAGATGATTATTATATTAAATGTGTAGTTGAGGTGGTATAGAGAAAACCTCAAATTAGTGGGCGGCACCTGAAAGGAGGCTCTGAGATACCTAGAGGTAGAATATTTTGCTATAAATGGAGTGGAAGGGACAGTAAAATAAATGTTTCAAAGTAAGAATCCACAAAATCCAACCAACTAAATATAGGTACGAATGCCTGATCTGGCTGACAGTGGGGGAACAGGAAAAGGCATTGGGAAAGACAGCTGTTCTTAGCAAACTTAGGAGTTAAAATTTGGCTAATAAAAATTTGTGGCAGTAGAATGATACCTAGGGAAATATCTAAGAACAGATACATAGAAACAAAGGTTAAGGTTAAAGTGGTTGAAGACATAATGAAGAAGCTTCCCAAATAAGAAAAGGGGAGGTATACACCATGCATTATTAATCTTATAAATCTTGGACTAGAGAAAAGTGTTCTCTTTTTTTGGTGGGGGGTACTGGGGATTGAACTCTGGGGCACTCAACCACTGAGCCATACCCCCAGCCCTCTTTTATATTTTATTTAGAGACAGGGCCTCACTGAGTTGCTTAACACCTTGTTGTCACTGAGGCTGGCTTTGAACTTGGGATCCTCCTACCTCAGCCTCCCCAGTTGCTGGGATTACAGGTGTGTGCCACCATGCCCAGCAAGAATAGTGTTCTCTTCACTAGACCTATGGGCACATTTTTGAAGTGTGAAACTTACCTTTGCTCTGGTGATTGTAAGTACCATGTGCAACAAGACAAAATAGCTAATGTTAAATAGTAACTTAGCTGGACATGAGGTTCAGGTTTCCTACAAAACTGCTGGCTATTCGTGTCCTTGGAGAGTTCATATCCTGTGCAGGGGTCAGAGGAAACAGAAACATAGGCACTTTAAGTCCTCATTCTTTTGAATTACAGAAAAATGTGAACTCTGATGGATAGTATAAGATCCTTAAATAAATATTTGCTGTATATTTCAAGAAAAGAAAAGCTCTGTTGACCTTCATATGCACTTGTTGCACAAAACAGCTATTTTTCAGCATTTTCTTCCATATTCTTAATTAAAGTGTGGTCCAAAGCAGACTTTCCCATATTTGGCACTATTGACATTTTGTTTTGGGGAGTCTGACCTGTGCTCTGTAGGTTCTTCTGCAACATTCCTGGCCCTATCCACTAGATGCCATAACACCATATCTATACTAGTTGTGTTAGACAACAGTGTCTCATGTGGACAAAATGACCCCTGATTGAGAACAACTGGTTTGAATCATGGCTGCCTCATGCAAGACAAACTTAGTTTTCAGATTAAGAATTCCTAATATGATGAGATGATGAAAAAATGTATTCAAGAAGTTGTACTTCGGGTAAAGAGGATTTGGTTTAAAAGCTCTGAACATAGCCACGTTTGCCAATGACAGGTATACTGCAGCCAGACTACCACAGTTACATTGAGAAATCTTTCAATCACCAACCAAGTTTTGGAAGAAAGCTACAACAAGAAGTGCTGAATTCTTTCCTCTTCCTTGACCTTTAGACTCCACTGAATAACTTTCAGCAGGGAGATTATCTGAGTTCTATCCATCACTGCAAAATGAATGCCTAAGAATTGTCATATTAGCCTATTTCACATATTATCTTGTTTGTAGCTTTTAAAATGTCTTGGATAAATCTTCTAAGACTGGTAAAACCCAGGAAGACTCCTTTAGTTACCCTGCTCTTAATACTCAGGCTCATTAATGTAAATGTAATTGTCTTCCGCTCATTACCAGTATAGAATGTCAGATTTGGAAAGCTTTTCTGAGTTGCACTGGGGTTTCTTGGTGAATCTTGTTGATATTTCTTTTCTTTAACCAAGAGTCTTACCACAGCAGGTCTTCTCTCCCTCCCTGTGAGTTTGTGGAGTTTAGCACCCTGGCAAAGCAGGCTCTCTCCTTCCTAATTCTCTTTAGCTTTTATTTGTGGCTTTGTTCTATGGGGGAACTCAAACCTACAGTGAGTAAAATGTGGCAGATATCAAAACTGCTGACATTCTTTCAAAGCAGATTGAAAGAGCAGCCAAGTTTCAGGGTTGTGTTTAATTTGAAAAATTAGTTAGAAAGTCTTGCATGCAGGGAGGCATCTGGATGTTTGAAAAATGACATTGGTATTCCTAGCTGGAGAGAGGAAGTTGTTGATGAGTATGAAATAAAATAGGCATGCTTCTCACCATTCAAGCTTCAAGTTTTTTTCTTATATTTTTTGCATCGTGTCTTCCACTCCCTTTATCATTGAGGTGCTTTAAAATATCTCCATGCATCTCCTTCTCTCTTGGGCCTTGATGAAAGGAGAGTAACTAGAGTGGATCACGATGTGACAGTGCCTGGCACACGGTCCCTATCATACATCACACTTATTCCCTACTGCCATTACAAATGCTAAATGGCAGCCTTGGAAGAATTTTCCCTGTGGTGTCTCCAGCAGGAGTTTCCTTGACTGTATAATAATCAGATCTGACCAGATGGTGATGAGTCTGGGAATGCTTTCTGAATAGATGCTTTTTAATCATTCCTGCAGGTTTCCTAATTCAAAGTGGACCAATCGGCTTTAGGCTGTGCTTGTTATAAGATATCTCACAATATATCTTAGAAGTTCCTCAAAAAACTAAAAATAGGACTATGATACAAACCAGCTCTACCACTGCTGGTCAGCATACCAGAGAGATACTGCATACCCATGTTTATCATGGTAGTATTCACAATAGCCAAGTTTTGGAAGTAGCCTAGATGCCCATCAGTGGATAAATGGATAAAGAAAATGAGGTACTTACGCACAATATTATATTATTTGGTCATAAAGAAGAGTGAAGTCATAGTATTTTCAGGAAAATGAATGCTGGAGTTCATCATGTTAAGTGAAATAAGTCAGACTCAGAAAGAAAAAATATTGCACATTTTTTCCTCATATTTGGGATCTAGGGGGGGAAATAAAAGGGAGACTATTAGGGGAAGAGAAGGGAACCTAGGGAAGGTAGGGGGAGAAGGAAATAGGAAAGATGAATATTATCAAAGTATCACAGTATGTTATATGCATGTATAAAATTATCACAACTAATCCCATTATTTTGTACAATTAATATACACTAATAATTATTTTTAAGTGCTATTACCAATTGTGATTTCCCAGTTCAGTAGGAGGTTATTTTTCCCTATCTGCAGTAATTTTACTTTAAGAGACTGAAGTGGCGAGTTGTGGCAGATTGACAGCCACAGAAGTTGCAGACCTGATTACATAGACTTGGACTCTGTCAGTGCTTTCGTGTATACTTAGCTTATATTAGAAAGGTCATTGCTGGTCTCAAGTTTGTACATTATTATCATATACTCGAGATTTGAGCTTCTGAGTGTCTGGCCTTTATGATCTGGGCTGCTGTAGTGGCACCATCGGCTCCTCTTCAGAACCAGTGTGTTCTTTTGCTGAGTTCTTGGCTGCCCAGGGCTCAGAGCTGGGTCCATCTCCAGTAGGAGTTGTCCTCACCCCTCTCAGCAGCAGGTAGCTGCTTCTATCCAGTTCACACCTCAGTACTACCTTCTTTGATGTACTCATTTCCCATGCGTCGTCTGGGCAGGGATACAAAGCCCACTCCTTTGCCTTAATCCTGGACAACTCTGAAGGGACATACCAACTCCAGAGTTCAGGATTGACTGAGGCCTCTGGTCATTGTATTGCAATTCCGCTTCTCTTTCTGCCATTTTTACTGCCCGTACTCTATCACAGATGTTATTTCCCAAGAACACCCCCAGGTAAATTCCCTTCTCTGAATCTGCTTCTGGATCCAGACTAAGGTAATCACAGAGAGGGGAAAAAACAGCAGTGAATATCATATTGTCTACTAATATCTCTCAGCTCCAACTTAGGAACATTATCAGAACATGGTAATACATTTCTTTAAATGCTGTAGATAGTATAAGTTTTTTTTCTATCAAGAAAAAGGTTTTGGCCTGTAATCCCAGTGGCTCGGGAACTTTGCGAGTTCAAAGACAGCCTCAGCAATGGTGAGGCGCTAAGCAACTCAGACCTTGTCTCTAAATAAAATACAAAATAGGACTGGGATGTGACTCAGCGGTTGAGTTCCTGAGTTCAAGCCCCAATACCTGCCCCACAAAAAAGAAAATTCTTATGATAGTCATGCAACATGAACATTTTATCCATGCCAGGTATGAAATCAGATGCAGGTGCCATTAAGTTGATAGGATCTCTGCTCCTGAGGATCTCACAGTCTAGGGAGAAGAACCATCCCTTCACCCCCAAGGCTATAATGGACTGTGGTAGTACAATGAAAATAATATATACTACATTCCATTGGTGGGAAAATGCAGGGCTATGATACTAATGAGAGTCAGAAAAATTTCGACGGGACGCGATGCCAATTGGATAATGTTTTAGAGCAAGGCTGTTGAAGTTCTTTTGCAAAGGGCCAGTTAGGTATATTAAACTTTTCAGAACTTGTATTCTCTAGTGCATTTACTTTGTTGTGTAAATGTGAGAGTGTGGATATTTTCCATTAAAATGTTATTTACAGAAACAGACCGCAAACGGATTTTGACTTGTGATCCACAGTTTACTGATGCTTGTTTTGTAGCATAATTAAGAGTTCACTAGCAGACAGGAGGCAGTTGTGAGGAAGGAATATACGCATAGCAAAATGAGTCAGTCACAGATTGCAGCCAGTCTGCCTATCTTCCTTCCTTCCTCCCTCCCTCCCTACCTCCCTCTCTTCTTTTCTTCCTTCCCTCCCTCCCTACCCTTTCTCTTTTTCCTGCCCTTTCTCTTTTTTCCTGCTTCTCTCTTTCCTGTAACTGTTCAGGAAAGTGATGTTTCCCATATTCTTTTAATTCTTTTTTTATTGCTTAGAAATATACTAATTTTGTGCTTGTTGGTTTTAACTTACTTTGGATTACAAAAGTTCTACAACTTTGTAGAAATTCTGCTTTAAACTGGAATGAATATTTCATTTTCATTTCAATGCAGTTGCATTGCTCTCCACTCTGGTCCTTTATTGTGGTTTGGTAGAAAAAACTCCCTGTTGATTATGCACAATGCTCAAGTCTTTATGAAAATAGTTGCCTACATTTTTGTTTGTTTTAAATTGAAGTTTGGACATTTGGAAGATATAATGTCTTGCAGAATTCTAGTCACTCTACTCACATCTGTCTGTCATCTATTTCATATCATTAACTTTAGGATGTTTACAGTTGGAGTGGGTCTTAAAAATACTAAAGTCTATCTAGGATGAAAACTGTTGAGAATAAGAAGTTATAACTTTCTTCATATTCTATACAAGTCTATTGCTGAACTAGTTATGTGAGTACATTTGAAATAGAATTTTGCTTATTTAGGATATTTAATGCAAGTGACACATAAGGTCTAAAGAATTTGACAAAAAGTTTTGTAGTAGAAAAATATTTTATCAGAGATTAGTGAGGAAAAAATAAAATGCAAATGAAGTCCTTAGACTTGCTAAACTAATGTTTTTCCCCAAAGTGTTATTTGATGGTAACACATTATGAATAAAATCATTTTGACCCTATATTAAAATGAGTTAGGTGTGTAGAGCTGATGGAATGGAAGACAATCAATCATCTTTTGGAATGGAAAAGGTTGCTAACATTTTCTTAATGCAAGTACATATGCATTGCAAGATCTGCATAATGATCTAAGGCTCATACTTCATATGCAGAGCAGTGTTGAGTCAAAGTAAGTTAAAACCCCTGTATTTTTATATTATCTCTCATATGAATTTTCTTTCCATTGCTACATGTTATGTTGATTGCCTACCTTCTGACTCACCATATATGGGACCTGGTCTGGGCATGAAACTTTTATTGCAAAAGACACTCTGCTTATTGGGAGGATGTGGTATGTGAAGGTGAGGAATCAGATATCATATGCACTTGGTGGCCTCATTACTAGGCACAGTAAGAGGATGGTAGGCTCGGGACAAAGAAGAGAAGAGAGAAAGCATTTCTGGAGAAAAGCTAATGGTAGACCTAGGTTCAAATTAGTCACCTGATGGGCAGCAACTATAAAATCTTTAAGATTCACTCAGTGACTTTAGCTGTACCTCAAGAACAAGTGGTTCTTTACTTTCTTTGATTATTATCTGGATGCTTGAAGACCATCCTGAACATACCTCTGTAAATCCCAGAGCTAACCTTTTCCTCACCATTTGATGCTATTCTATTTAATTTGACTATATTGATTCAGTTGTCTTCCTTCACTTTAATCCACCCCAGAACATATGCTGGACTCAGTTCTTTTGTCTTTTCTGCTAAGCATAATTTTTCCATCTTATGGGTCACATTCCAAGGGTAGCATAAGAAAGAACTTTAGGTAGTTCACAGAATTTAAATAATATTTAATCACTTAGTGAAAATCCAATTTTATGTCCTAAATCACTTTAAATTTTTATTATTTTACATAGGGGCAAGTATCTTTTATTATTTTGAATTATGGGAAGTCTTTCTAAAAAAAAAAAAGCCTGTATTCTGTCAAAGAAAGAACAGCCATCAGGAGCTAATGCAGGCACTGAAACTTCACAGGTAACAGCATCTGGTTGCAATGTAAGGATTTAAAAATTATATTTATGTTTATAGTCATTTCTAATTTATTATGTCAGGAAATACTGGTTTTATTTTTGCAGTGGTCACATAAAGTTTTACTTTAAAGTAAGTGTAAGTGAAAGGTATGTGATTTGAAAGTAAACTGTGAGTAGTACAGGTGACTTACTAAATTGATAAAGTCTTGAAGATGGTATTTGCACAAATAAAGTTTGGAAAACACTGATTTTTAAGAAAAAAATTCTTTATTACTGTACAAAGGAGTCTTTGAATAAATCCCACATGTGTCTATGACTTTAAATACCACTAATTTATCTATCCTTCTGTGATCTTGAGTCATTATATGATCACTAGAGTGTCCATAGGCTCATCTGGTGAAATGTGAACTCATTCCCTTCATCACTGAACACTTCCTCTCCTGCTTTTCCAATCCCATTAATGACAATTCTCCAATTTCTGGAACTTCTTCCTCTTGAATCTCCTTTGAGTCTTCTGTTTTCCATCCACATATTTCAATAGTGCTATAGCTTTGACCCTCACAGTCTCTTTCTTAGACCAATATAGTTGATTCTTAATTCAACTCTCTGCCTCCTACATTGATCCTCTCCTGTTCATTCTGCTGATCACTGCCTAGGTTATTTTTGTACTGAATTAATCAATGTGCACTGCTCTATTATTTGGAAACCTTTGTTGGTTTGTACTTGCTTACGCCTGAGATGGTATTATCTCTTTTTCTTGATACCTGAATCCCTTCATCGTTTACTTTCTGAATACCCATCTGTCTTCTCTCATTTCCTGTCATACTCTCCTCAATTTTCTTTTTTTTTCTTTCTTTTTTTTTTTTTTTTTTTTTTTTTTTTTTGTGGTGCTGGGGATCGAACCCAGGGCCTTGTGCATGCAAGACAAGCACTCTACTGACTGAGTTATCTCCCCAGCCCCTCTCCTCGATTTTCTACTGCATGCTGTGTATCACAGCAGCACTTATAGTTTCCAAACATACTGCTTGTGTTATACCTCTTTGCCTCTGTACGTGTGACTCCATCTACTAAGAAGGAAGTCTGGTTGATTAAGTTTGATGTCTACCATTTTCGTTCATATATGTATATATGAATGGTCATTATTATGGTTTGGATGTGAGATGTCCCTTCAAAACTCACATGTGAGACAATGCAAGAAGTTGAGAGGAGAAATGATTGGGTTATAAGAGTCTTAACCCAATCAGTAAACTAATCCCCTGATAGGGATTCACTGAGTTGTCGCTGAAGTGGTAGGGTACGACTGGAGTAGGTCAGAATTGGGTCATACCTTTCCAGTATATATTTTGTATCTGGTGAGTAGAATCTCTCTGCCTTCTGATCATCATGTGAGCTGCATCCCTCTACCACACTCTTCTGCCATGATGTTCTGTCTCACCTGGAGCCCTGAGTAATGGAGCCAGTCTTCTATGGACTAAGACCTCTGAAACCATGAGTCCTCAAATAAACTTTTCTTTCTTTAAAATTGTGCTGGTCAGATCTTTTAGTCATAGCAGTGAAAAAGCTGACTAAAATAGTCATATTAACCTTTCTATTACTCAGTTGATTTATCTGTAAAATGGAGATGTACTAAGAATAATTCATATTTCACTAGTTTATTTTTAGGGTGTAATGATTTAAATATATGAAGTATCTAGAATTGTGCTTAAAGTATGGTAAGTGCTACGTAAGTATGACTTATTATCATTGTCACCCAGGATGCCTTTTCTTCTGTGTCAACTACATGAACTACTATGCATTTTTTTAAAATTTATTTTTATTGTAAACAAATGGGATACATGTTGATTCTCTGTTTGTACATGGAGTAAAGGCATACCATTTGTGTAAACATATATTTACATAGGGTAATGTTGTTTGATTCATTCTGTTATTTTTTTCCCTACTCTCCCACCTCTCCCACCCCTCTTTTCCCTCTATACAGTCCTTCCTTCCTCCATTCTTGCCCCCCCCCCATTATGTGTCATCATCCGCTTATCAGCGAGATCATTCTTCCTTTGGTTTTTTGAGATTGGTTTATCTCACTTAGCATGATATTCTCTAGATTCATTCATTCGCCTGCAAATGCCATAATTTTATTATTTTTTATGGCTGAGTAATATTCCATAGTATATATGTACCACAGTTTCTTTATCCATTCATCAATTGAAAGGCATCTAGGTTGGTTCCACAATGTGCTTATGGTGAATTGAGCAGCTGTGAACATTGATGTGGCTGCATCTTTGTAGTAATCTGCTTTTAAGTCCTTTGGGTATAGGCCAAGGAGTGAGATAGCTGGGTCAAATGGTGGTTCCATTCCAAGTTTTCTAAGGAATCTCCACACTGCTTTCCATAGTGGCTGCACTAATTTGCAACCCCACCAGCAATGTAAGAGTGTACCTTTTTCCCCACATCCTCGCCAACACCTATTGTTGTTTGTATTCTTGATAATCGCCCTTCTAATTGGGGTGAGATGGAATCTTAGGGTAGTTTTGATTTGCATTTCTCTTATTACTAGAGAAGTTGAACATTTTTTCATATGCCTGTTGATTGCTTGTAGATCTTCTTCTGTGAGGTGTCTGTTCATATCCTTAGCCCATTTGTTGATTGGATTATTTGTATTCTTGGTGTAGAGTTTTTTGAGTTCTTTATAGATTATGTAGATTAGTGCTCTATCTGAAGTATGGGTGGCAAAGATTTTCTCCCACTCTGTAGGCTCTCTCTTCACATTACTGATAGTTTCCTTTGCTGAGAGAAAGCTTTTTAGTTTGAATCTATCTCAGTTATTGATTCTTGCTTTTATTTCTTGTGCTATGGGAGTCCTGTTAAGGAAGTCTGATCCTGGGCCGACATGTTGAAGATTTGCACCTACTTTTTCTTTTATAAGATGAAGGGTCTCTGGTCTGATTCTGAGGTCCTTTATCCATTGTGAGTTGAGTTTTGTGTAAGGTGAGAGATAGGAGTTTAGTTTCATTCTGCTGCATATGGATTTCCAGTTTTCCCAGCACCATTTGTTGAAGAAGCTCTCTTTTCTCCATTGCATTTTTTTGGCCCCTTTGTCTAGTATGAGAAAATTGTATTTATTTGGGTTTGTGTCCATGTCCTCTATTCTGTACCATTGATCTACCTGTCTATTTTGGTACCAATACCATGTCGTTTTTGTTACTATTGCTTTGTAATATAGTTGAAGATCTGGTATTGTGATACCCCCTGCTTCACTCTTCCTGTGAAGGATTGCTTTAGCTATTCTGGGTTTCTTATTCTTCCAGATGAATTTCTTGATTGCTTGTTCTACTTCTGTAAGGTACATCATTGGGATTTTAATTGGAAGTGCATTGAATCTGTATAGCACTTTTGGTATTATGGCCATTTTGACAATATTAATTCTGCCTTCCAAAAACATGGGAGATCATTCCATCTTCTAAGGTTTTCTTTCTTTCTTTAGTTTTCTGTAGTTCTCATTGTAGAGGTCTTTCACCTCTTTTGTGAGATTGATTCCCAAGTATTTTATTTTTTTGAGGCTATTGTGAATGGGGTAGTTTTCCTAATTTCTCTTTCTGAAGATTCATCACTTATGTATAAAAATGCCTTAGATTTATGTGCTTTGATCTTATATCCTGCTACTTTACTGAATTCACTTATGAGTTCTAAAAGTTTTCTGGTGGAATTTCCAGGTTCCTCTAAATATATAATCATGTCATCAGCAAATAGGGATAGTTTGAGTTCTTCTTTTCCTATTCATATCCCTTTAATTTCTTTGGTTTGTCTAATTGCTCTGGCTAGAGTTTCAAGGACAATGTTGAATAGAAGTGGTGAAAGAGGGCATCCCTGCCTTGTTACAGTTTTTATGGGGAATGCTTTCAGTTTTTCACCATTTAGAATGATATTGGGTGTGGGCTTAGCATAGATGGCCTTTACAATGTTAAGGAATGTTCCCACTATCCCTATTTTTTCTAGTATTTTGAGCATGAAAGGAAGCTGTATTTTATCAAATGCTTTTTCTGCATCTATCAAAATAATCATGTGATTCTTGACTTTAAGTCTGTTGATATGATGAATTATGTTTATTGATTTCTGAATGTTGAACTAACCTTGCATTCCTGGGATAAAACCCTCTTGATTGTGGTGCACTATCCTTTTAATATATTTTTGTATGCAAGATTTCGTAAAATTTTGTTTAGAATTTTTGCGTCGATGTTCATTAAGGATATTGGTCTGAAATTTTCTTTCCTCGATGTGTCTCTGTCTGGTTTAGGTATCAGGGTGATATTGGCTTCATAGAATGAGTTTGGGAGGGTTCTCTCCTCTTCTATTTCATGGAATACTTTGAGGAGTATTGGAATGAGCTCTTCCTTAAAGGTTTTGTAGAACTCGGCTGAGAACCCATCTGGTCCTGGACTTTTCTTTGTTGGTAGGCTTTTGATGACTTTTTCTATTTCATTACTTAAAATTGATTTATTTAAGTTGTGTATGTCCTCCTCGTTCAGTTTAGGTAATTCATATGTCTCTAGAAACCTGTTGATGTCGTCGAGATTTTCTGGTTTGTTGGAGTATAGATTTTCAAAATAGCTTCTAATTATGTTTTGTATTTCACTCGTGTCTGTCATGATATTTCCTTGTTCATTCCGAATTTTAGTAATTTGAGTTTTCTCTCTTCTTCTCTTTGCTAGTATGGCTAAGGGTTTATCAATTTTGTTTATTTTTTCGAAGAACCAACTATTTATTTTGTTAATTTTTTCTATTGTTTTTTTTTTGTTTCAATTTCATTGATTTCAGCTCTGATTTTAACTATTTCCTGTCTTCTACTACTTTTGGTGTTGATCTGTTCATCTTTTTCTAGGGCTTTAAGTTGTGGTGTTAAGTCGTTTATTTGTTGATTTCTACTTCTTTTATTGAATACGCTCCATGAAATAAATCTTCCTCTAAGTACTGCTTTCATAGTGTCCCAGAGATTTTGATATGATGTGTCTTTGTTCTCATTTACTTCTAAGATTTTTTTATTTCCCTCTTGATGTCTTCTGTTAACCATTCATCATATAATAGCATATTATTTAATCTCCAGGTGTTGGAGTAATTTCTGTTTTTTATTCTGTCATTTATTTCTAATTTCAATCCATTATGATCTGACAGAATACAAGGTAGTATCTCTATCTTCTTGTATTTGCCAACATTAGCTTTATTGCATGAAATATGGTCTATTTTAGAGAAGGATCTATGTGCTACTGAGAAGAAGGTATATTTGCTCTCCATTGGATGGTATATTCTATATATGTCCGTTAAGTATAAATTATTGTGTTATTGAGACCTATGGTTTCTTTATTCAATTTTTGTTTTGAAGATTTGTCCAGTCGTGAGAGAGGTATGTTAAAATCACCTAGTATTATTGTGTTATGGTCTATTTGGTTTCTAAAATTGAGAAGGATTTGTTTAACATACATGGATGAGCCAATGTTCGGGGCATAGATATTTATGATTGTTATGTCTTGCTGATTTATGCTTCCCTTAAGCAGTATGAAATGTTCTTCTTTATCCCTTCTGACTAACTTTGGCTTGAAGTCCACATTATCTGAGATGAGGATGGATACTCCAGCTTTTTTGCTGTGTCCATATGCATGGTACGTTTTTCCCATTCTTTCACCTTTAGTCTATGGGTATCTCTTTTTATGAGCTGAGACTCTTGCAGGCAGCATATTGTTGGATTTTTCTTTTTAATCCAATCTGCCAGTCTATATCTTTTGATTGATGAGTTTAGGCCATTAACATTCAGGGTTATTATTGAGATATGATTTGTATTTCCAGTCATTTGGCTCATTTTTGTTTTTTGACATGATTTGGTTTCTCCTTTATTTGGCTATTCCTTTAGGCTAGTTCCTCCCGTTGCTGATTTGCATCATTGTTTTTTATCTCTTCCTCATGGAATATTTTGCTGATAATGTTCTGTAATGCCGGCTTTCTTTTTGTAAATTCCTTTAGTTTTTGATTATCATGGAAGTATTTTATTTCATCATCAAATCTGAAGGTAAGTTTTGCTGGGTTTAAGATTCTTGGTTGGCATCCATTTTCTTTCAGGGCTTGGTAAATGTTGTTCCAGGCCCTTCTAGCTTTTAGGTTCTGGATTGAAAAATCTGCTGATATCCTTATTGGTTTCCCTCTGAATGTAATTTTATTCCTTTCTCTCGCAGCCTTTAAAATTCTGTCTTTATTTTGTATGTTAGGTATTTTCATAATAATGTGCCTTGGTGTGGGTCTGTTGTAATTTTGTGTATTTGGAGTCCTATAAGCCTCTTGTGCTTGATTTTCCATCTCATTCTTCAGATTTGGGAAATTTTCTGATATTATTTCATTGAATAGATTGTTCATTCCTTTGGTTTGTTTCTCTAAGCCTTCCTCAATCCCAATAATTCTTAAATTTGGCCTTTTCATGATATCCCATAGTTCTTGCAGATTCTGTTCATGATTTCTTACCATCTTCTCTGTTTGTTCAACTTTGTTTTCAAGGTTAAACATTTGTCTTCAATATCTGAGGTTCTTTCTTCCAAGTGTTCTATCCTATTGGTTTTGCTTTCTATGGAGCTTTTAATTTGGTTTATTGTTTCCTTCATTTCAAGGATTTCTGTTTGGTTTTTTTTCAGTATCTCTAACTCTTTATTGAAATGAACTTTTGCTTCCCATATTTGTTCTTTTAACTGTTGATTGGTGTGATCATTTAATGCCTGCATTTGCTCTTTCATCTCCTCGTTTACTTCTCTAATTGTTTTAATTATGTACATTCTGAACTCTCTTTCTGACATTTCTTCTGCTGTGCTGTCATTGGGTTTTATTGATATAGTTTCTAGGTTTGTTTGGGACATTTTCTTCCCTTGTTTTCTCATATTGGTCAGATATCAGTGGGACTCTGAGATATTGCAGATTTCCTCTACTGGCTTATAGTGTCCCTGTAGATTTCAAGCATATCACCTCCTATCCTTTAGTAGCCTGAAGTCTTGGAGGAACTTGATAATGCAGTGCTTCAGAAGAAAGCTGCCCCTGGCCTGCTGCTGGGCGCGGGATTGGGGGATGAGTGTGCTTGGAAAGCCTCTCACTAGGCGGGCCTACTCCAAGATGCCTGCTGTGGACCGGGCCTGCCAGCATATGGAGCCAGGCTGCCTGGGAAAGCCTCAGGCCCCCCTGCCTTGGTCTGAGAAGCTGCCTGTGGACTGAACCGGCCCACAGCTGGGGATGGGGTGTGCGCGCAAAGCCTCTCACTTGGCAGACCTGCTCTGAGAAGCTGGTTGTGGGCCGGGCCTGCTGCCAGATGGAGCTGGGCTGCTTGGGAAAGCCGCTGGCCCTCCTGCCCTGGTCCAAGAAGCTGCCTGTGGACTGGACCGGGGCCCTCTGCTTGGGGCTGGTGTGCGCAGAAAGTCTCTCACTAGGTGGGTCTGCTCCGAGAAGCTGGCCATGGAACGGGCCTGCCGCCGGATGGAGTCGGGCTGCTGGGGAAAACCTCTTGCCACTCTGCCCTGCTCTGAGAAGCTGCCCACTTTCCCAGCCTGCTGTCCGGGCCAAGCTTCACCCAGTGGGAGCGACTCACCCAGCTCTCTGAGTTCATCTGAGTCTCTCAATACCTCCCCTTCTTGAATCCTGAGTTCTGGAGTGCCAGGAGATGCAGTCACCCTCTAGTCCGCCATCTTGAAACCCTCCTACTATGCATTTTTTTTAAAAAAAAAATTTTAGTTGTCAATGGATCTTTTATTTTATTTGAACACAGGACTAATACATGCCAGGCAAGCACTCAACCACTGAGCCACAACTCCAGCCCCACATTCTTTTTCTTTTTCTTTTTTTTGGTACTGGGGAGTGCTTAACCACTGAGCCACATAGCCAGTCCTTTTTTGTTTTTTATTTAGAAACAGAGTTTCACTGAGTTACTTAGGGCCTCATTCACTTGCTAAGGCTGGCTTTGAACTTGCGGTTCTCCTGCCTTAGTTTCCCAAGGCAGTAGGATTACAGGTTGTGGCACCATGCCTGATGAGCTATTATGAATTCTTTTTCTTTTTTTTTTTTTTTTTGTGGTGCTGGGGATGGAACCCAGGGTCTTGTGCTTGCAAGGCAAGCACTCTACCAACTGAGCTATATCCCCAGCCCTATTATGCAGTCTTAAAGACAGGTCTGTGTCACCTGCTCTGTGAAATCTTTACCCATTCCCATGGATAAGACTTTTCCCTTTCCCTCACTGTACATTGTATTTGAGCATACATCATACTTTATTGTGTTTGCTCCCCCCCCCCACTACTAGACTGTGAGTTTATTTGGGAAAAGGATCATGTTTTCCTTATTTTGTCTGCACATAGTAAATCCCCAATTTGTTAATAAATGAATACAAAGATTTATGTGATCTTTTAAAAAGATTACTCCATGAAAGACCTCTAATACCCACAAAGGTAGAGATGTCCCTATAATAAACTATTACCTTAGTTTCAAACATCAATAGTCTGTCTTTTTTGTTTTATTTATTAATTATTCTCACTCGGTTTTTGTTAAGGTATTTACAATAAATCCAAGGCATCTTTATTTTTTCATTCATGAATAAATTAGTATGTTTTCCTAATACGTAATTTTCTTAAACATAACCACAATGAACAGATCGATACAAATTCCTTTATATTGTCTACTACCAATTCCACATTTGATTTTCCTCAATTATTTCCAGAATGTCTTTGAATTTTTGGTCCTGTTCATGTATTACCTTTAGTTGGTGAGAATCAAAACTCTTAATTTTAAAGAGCGTCCCTACTTATGTCACTTATTATTGTTATTAGTATTATATTTATGTATTTATGTTTAAGAGACAAAGGTCATTGTCCCTTAACATTTTCCACAGTTTGAATTAGTTGATTTTGATCTTATGCTGTGATTTCACTCATCACTCTATTCCTATTTTCTGTAAAAATTATATCCAAATGAATAGACACTTCACAGAAGAAGATCTACAAGCAATCAACAAACATATGGAAAAATGTTCAACATCTCTAGTAATAAGAGAAATGCAAATCAAAACCACCCTAAGATTCCATCTCACCCCAATTAGAATGGCGATTATCAAGAATACAAGCAACAACAGGTGTTGGCAAGGATGTGGGGAGAAAGGTACACTCATACATTGCTGGTGGGGCTGCAAATTAGTGCAGCCACTCTGGAAAGCAGTGTGGAGACTCCTTAGAAAACTTGGAATGGAACCACCATTTGACCCAGCTATCCCACTCCTTGGCCTATACCCAAAGGACTTAAAATCAGCATATTACAGAGATACAGCCACATCAATGTTCATAGCTGCTCAGTTCACAATAGCCAGATTGTGGAACCAACCTAGATGTCCTTCAATTGATGAATGGATAAAGAAAATGTGGTATATATATACAATGGAATATTACTCAGCCATAAAGAATGATAAAATTATGGCATTTGCAGGCAAATGGATGAAACTGGAGAATATCATGCTAAGTGAGATAAGCCAATCTCAAAAATCCAATGGACGAATGATATCGCTAATAAGTGGATGATGACACATAATGGGGGGTGGGAGGGGTTAGCGTTAGGGTTAGAGTTAGGTTTAGGGAGGGGGGCAAGAATGGAGGAAGGAAGGACTGTATAGAGGGAAAAGAGGGGTGGGAGGGGTGGGGGGGAAGGGGAAAAATAACAGAATGAATCAAACAACATTACCCTATGTAAATTTATGATTACACAAATGGTATGCCTTTACGCCATGTACAAACAGAGAAACAACATGTATCCCATTTGTTTACAATGAAAAAAAAAAAAGAAAAAAAATTATATCCAAAGAATTGATTAGATTTAGGTTGAACTTTTTATTAGATGGAATACTTCATAGATTTTAGTGTGTACTTCCTATTACATCATTTAAGTAGTAATGTAAAATCTGATTTGGTGATGTTAAAATTTATCAGTGAAGTTTAGATAGTTCCAATCTCATTCATTGATTTAAAAACTTACTCATCCTCCTTTAAACTGAAGTTTTATAGCCCATGACTGATCATTACATTGAGCCAGTCTGTCATTAGGAATTACAAAATGATCATTTCCTAATTCTACTTTTTGTGCATTTATTATCTAAAGATTTTTGTATAAAGAGGATCTCTCCTAAATTATTTGGTTCCCTTGGAATATAGTTCATAAACAAAATGATAAATACTTCATTTATTTATTTCCTTTATAAAATTTCAGAAGGATGCTTAGTGCCCTAGCAATGTTTAAAGATGATCAGTACATTCTTTTGACTATTATTTTGACTGCATGAAATTTTACATATTTCATAGGTTTCAGGCATTCATAGTCAGTATACTTTCTGATGTTCCAATTTTTCTAGCAGTGATCTGTGGAAGCTATTCAAAGTATTTGAGGGTCCTTTTGACATGTGTTCAGAAATCTCACCTAGAATCCTTGCTTGCAGGTGAAGGCAAGATCACATCTTGTTCATTTTGTGCCTAAGACCTTTACTTCTCTAAGGAACCTTATTCCCCTTAAGCATAAAATGGTATTTAGAGTTGACAATCTGGATGGGAGGGATGGGATAGCCTTGCTTCTGGGCCTGTCAGTGGAAAGAATTGGGAAGTACACATTTTGTTAAAAGAGAAAAATAGAGATTATACCATTTTTACCAGCTCAATTGAAAGATTATAGAGTTTCTCTTTAGTTTTTTTTTTTAATAAATAAATATTCTGAAAATTGTGGTTTGTAGCTATATTAATACCATTGCATATGCATTTTAATTTAATATTTTTAGTGGTTTCACTGTGACATGTCTACAATATTGCTAATGTGAAAGGAAAACCAGAACTAGACAATGGTTAAAGGAGTGAAGACAGGTTTTATGCAGAACTATTGTAATAGGAGAAAAGAGATCTCAGAATAGAAGTGGTCTCAGTTCTAAAATAATGTGGACAAACAGTCAAGAAGCAGAGTAGGGACCATTGGGTATAAAATTACTAAGAGAAGACTTCAGGGAAGGACACTGGTTTAGCCAGCCTGACAGGTCTCTTGTTGAAGACAGGCCAGAGTGATCCGATATTACCTGCGGGGCGGGAGGTTGAAGAATTTGGCTACACATTGAGGGTGATCTGATATTAAGGGTGGAAACTCTCACTAAATTGACTTAACAGTATTCTTGCTAACAGTAGCTAATACAAAACAGACCAGAACTGATAGTGAAGTCCAGAGCAGAAGCACAGTTGAGAAAAGGGCTTCAAGGAGCCCATTGAAAGTTGGGCTAAGAGAAGAATTTTGCCTCTGATTAAAAAAAACAGGGTATATCATTAAGATTCCCCCACACCCAGTATGTGTGTGTTCTGTGTAAGGGGCCTTTAGTGTGTTCAATCAAAATTCTGCTTTTTTTTTGGTACCACAGATTGAACTCAGGGGCACTCAACCACTGAGCTACACCCCCAATCCTATTTTGTATTTTATTTTGAGACAGGGTCTCACTGAGTTGCTTAGTGCCTCACTTTTGCTGAGACTGGCTTGAACTCATGATCCTCCTGCCTCAGCCTCCTGAGTCGCTGGGATTACAGGCATGTACCACCAAGCTTGGCAAAAATTCTGCATTTTAAAGTGGTTTGAAACAACTCTAATTGGGGTTCTGCCATTAGCATCACAAATAGCTAGGTCAATTTTAATTCATATAATTTCATTTTTGGTGAACTTTTTTTTTCTTTTAAATTTTCAAAAATTACGTAGAATATTTTTATGGTTTGAAACTCAATTCTGTAAGAAAACCATAACATTTAGAAACAGGTTTTTATTATTTTCCCTTTCTGTCTTCCAACTCTTTCTTTTGCTACTAATATTCTTTTTAAAACATAGGTAAATATATATTTGCTCACCCTTTCTTTCTAGAAGTAGCATAATGTGCACTTTAAAAATTAAGCATTATAGTTTCAAATAATTTTAGACTAACATGATGTGTAAGAAGTGATATTAGTTCCTGTGTAACCTTTATTTTCCTTTCTTCCAAGGGTAGCATACAGTATAATGCTACAAGACAATTAAGATCCTGCACTGATACACAATGTTTTCATCATTACAAGCACTGTTCAGTTGCCCTTTTAAATAATATAGCACACCCATTTCTCTCCTGCCCCACAAACTTTCAGCCTCCCAACCTCCACAATCGTAATCTGTTTTCCATTTTATAATTTTATCATTTTAAAATATTGTATAGATGAAAGCATAAAGTTACATTATGCTTGGGTATCATCTTTTTTTCACTTAGTATGGTTCTCTGGAAGTTAACTCAGGTTGTTGCTTGTATCAATTGTTCATTACTTTTCATTGTTAAGCAATATTCCATAGTTTGGATGTACCACTGTCCATCATATATTGCTGAATTATATGAGCTAATATTTTGGTAAGGGTTCTTTTTTCTTGTTTTGAACTGGGGATTGAACCCAAGGTACTTAACCACTGAGCCACATCCCCAGCTCTTTTTATTTGTTTATTTTGAGACAGGGTCTTCCTATGTTTCCTAGGGCCTCCCTAAATTGCTGAGGCTGGCTTTGAACTCATGATCCTTCTGCCTTAGCCTCCCATGCTGCTGGGATAATAGGCATGTGCTCTTGTACCTGGCCATTGCATCTATATTCTTGAGGGATATTGGCTAACCTTTTTTGGGTGTGTGTGTGTGCTTTTCCCTCTTTAAGGTTGGTGTCAGAATAGTATTAACTTCATAAAATTGAGAAGTATATCCTCCTCTATTTTCTGGAAGACACTGGATTAAATTGGCACTACATCTTTAAACATTTGTTATAACTCTGGAAAGGAACCATATGGGCCTGAATATTTCTTTTTTGGGGGTAGTTTTAAAATTACAAATTCAAATTCCTTTAGCAATTCTTGTAGTGTAAATATGCTGGTGACAATTTCTTTAAGTTGTTTTTCCCTCCCCATTTGAGAATGTTTTGATTTCTTTATTCCTGAAAGCTATTTTCATTGGATTCTAGGTTGATAATCCATTCTTTCAACATTTGAAATGTGTACCAATTTATTGTGGCATCCTTTCTGACAAGAAATCCACTGTCTTTGTAATGTTCTTTTCCCATCAATAAGGTATCATTTCTCTTACAGTTTATTACACTTGAGATATGAGGTATCTCTCCCAGTGCCAGAATGTTCAGAGGTGAAATGACTGAGTTATGATAGCCTTAACTTAATGAGTAGATTAATCCATTTCAGCGCTAACTGGTTAGTAACTGTAGGCAGGTAGGGTGTGACTGGAGGGAGCTTGCTTTGGGGTTGGCATTTTGTCCTTGGTGTGTGGAGCTCTCTTTCTCTCTCCTTCCTGCTTATCACGTCCTGTTCTGCTTCTCTCAGCCTCACTTTGGTCTAGAGCAATGGAGTCTGCCGACTACGGCTTGAACCTCTGAAACCGTGAGCCAAAATAAACTTTTGCTCCTCTAAATCATTCTTGCCAAGTCTTTTGGTCACAGTGGCACAAAGCAGACTAAAACATAGCATTTAAGATTTTTTTCTTTGTCTTTAATTTTAAAAAATTCACTATTTCTTAGTGTAATTTCTTTGAGTCTCTCCTATTTTTAGATGTCTTAGCTTCTTTAAAATCTAGATTTATATTTTCTACCAAATTTTTGAAATTTTCAATCATTATTTCTTTGAGCACTATTTCAGCCTTATCCTCTTTCTTTTCTCTTTTCTGTGTTCTGCTTTTTGTGTTCAGTGTTTTATTATAGTCCCAGGATTCTAAATCTCGCCTTTTTACTCCTTTCTTTTCCTGTTGGGATTGTGTGATTTCTTTTGTACTGTCTTTAAGTTCTCTGGTTCATTTCTCTGTTGCCTCCATTCTGCTGTTGAATGTGTCCATTTAGTCTTATAATTTTGGTTATTGTATTTTTCAGATCTAAAATTTATATTTGTATTTACATTTTATATTAATTTATATTTTACTTATGTATGTTGTTGTAGTGTGTTTTCTGTTCTTAATAAGACAATACCACAGACTGGGTAAATTTCAGAGACAAGAGGTTTGTTTTGGCCAATGGTTCTTGTCTAAAGTCAAGAGGCCACATCTGGTGATGGTCTTCCTATTGGTAGAATCATAAAGAGATGTAGGGCATCATGTGCAAGAGACGGGAACTCTGTGTGTGTGTGTCTGCATGCATGTGTGTATTTTGGTTGTTCTCCTTTGCAAGAAGCCACCAGGATTCAATTATGGGACTCTACCTAATGACCATATCTTGTCCTGAAGGCCCCACCTCTGAAAACCACAGGCCAATGAAGGTTTCAACTCTCTTAATACCTCACAATGGAGGACAAATTTCAACACATGAAGCCTTGAATATGTCCTCTAAATATGTGATTTAATTCTCTTTAGAGAAATTTCCTCATATTATCTATTTTTAGAATTTATTCTGTTCCACTGATTGGATTTTCTCTTATGAAATTTTTATTTATCCGTGTTGGATTGGTTTTGCCTGACTTTAATACTTACTAATTTTTGCAATTTTAAAAATTTCTATTAATTTTAATTTTTTCCCTATTTTTTTCTTTTCTCCCCCTCTTTTTCCACAATAATGCATTTTTGTGGTGTCTATCTCTTCTTGTATTCCTTTTAGTTAAATCTTCATTTCTCTCTTTTCATCTTTATCTATTGCTTATCCATCCATACAGGCCCCAAAATCTGCTGGGGTAAGAAGTGAAGATAGAGCAAGTATATTGTCTCTAACCTGATCATGTACAACTTACAATCCCAGCTCCCTGTGTAGAGTAGCATTTGCTGAACAAACTGACAGAATGAACAGACGACACTTTGCCCATATTGATCCTTTGCTACCCCAAATATAAGCTTTTGTTGTAGCAAAGAAACCATATTTGTATGTAAAACAAAGAGAAATAGACTCCCCAAACCTCAAATTTTGTGAGAAGCCTATAGAATAAAATGAGAATTGGTAAGAACAATCTTAATGAAGTCTTACCAAAATTAGAAAATGTTTTTATTCAGTTTTCCATTTTCTTTGTTGATACAACTAATGATCCAAACTACTAATAATGGCAACTAATATCTTAGTGCTTAGCATTTTCCAGGTACTCAACTATAGTATCTATACATGTTATCTCCTTCAATTCTTATAAGAGCACTGTGCACTGGTTTTATCTGTATTTTATCAATAAAACTGATACTTAAAGAGATTAGCAATTTGTAGAGGTCATGTTTTAAAATTCAGATCTATTTCTTATTTAACATTCTATAATTTTCTTTAGTCTTTTTTGTTAATATTAGATTCCAACTTTCTGTTTTGCATTTTCTAATGTGACTTCATTTTTTGATACTACATAATTTACATTTTTCTTATATTTGATGTCTGGCAATATTTTTAATTGACTTGGTTGCAGTCCTTTCAATGCTTATTTTAAGTAAGGAGTGTTCTGCACTTTTGGAGAAATTGCCTGGTTAGCAGAAGTAAAAGATTGCTTTTCTAGCTTCCTCTTTGACTTAACTGTGATAAAATGATTTATCTGCATGGCCATATCTACATGTTTCTAATATTTGAGATCCATATCTCTTGCTCTTCTCTTTCCCTAGTAGCTAAACCTTCTCTCTCTTTGGTACACAGGAGATTTTACCCTAAACAAGTCATCTTCAACACTCCCAGCTCTTTCTATACCCCCTGTACTTGTTTACGGACTGGAACCTGTGAAGTCTCAGGATTGTACAAAGTTTGGCTATTTGAATCCTCCTCTGTGAGTGGAGACCTTGTTTTATGTAAATCATGGTAATTCCTGGGTTCCTTGCACTTTAGAACCTGCTAGATTTTTCTTTGTATCCCTTTACTTTTTCCTGCACAGTTGCTCTTCTTCCCGGGATTTTGCTGCTACCAATGTTTCAAAATTTCTTGCTCTTATACTTGGATTTATGGGATAATTCATCAGCTTGTTTTGCCATATATTTTGTTTATTGTATATTACAAATGTGCTCAGAGTTTATTGCCTTAGAACCACAATTTATTATTATTGCAGTACAGGGGATTGAACCCAAGGGTGCCGTACCACTGAACTATACACCCAGCTCTCCCACCACACCTTCTTTTTTTAAAAATAAATTTTGATACGAGGTCTTACTAAATTACCTGGACTGGCCTCAAACTTGTGATCCTCCTGCTTCAGCCTCCCGAGTTACTAGGATTACAAGTGTGCACACCAGTGCCTGTCAGCAATTTATTATTAGAATTCAAGAATATTTTTCTGATGGGGGATTATGATTTCAGTCATGTCACAGTGTAGGTGTCATAATTTCACAGTGTTGCAAACATAGATGAAATGAACTTGAACGCCTGAGAGTTGAAATACCCGGGGGCAGGATAGTCATTCTTTCCCTACCTTTGTATCTTCACATAGTTATCTTAGTTATCCTTAGGATAACTTCAAGGTAGTTGAAGTTTTTACAAGGCACCTGAAATCTCCAAGAGGTCAGGATGATAACAGCCAGTTCTCTGAGAGGATAGACCTGGAATTGGCAGAGTATCACTTTCACCTACCCTGTTATTCAAAGCAATCAGAGGATTACCTGAGACACAAGGGCAAGGGAAACAGACATCACTGCTTGATGGCAGGAAGTCTGTGGCAATTTTTAATGCCCCCACCACTTCCTGGAATATCCAAGTTACTTTGATAGCTTTCTATAAATAGTAGCTTCCTTGGATATAATTTACATATCATATAATCCGTGTATTTAAAGTGTACAGTACACTTCAATGATTTTTAGTATATACACTCAGTTGAGTAACTTTGCAAAATCAATTTTAGAACATTGTCATCATCACATGAAGAAATTCTATACCCATCAGCAGTCACTCCCCATTTCTGTCAACTTTCTAAAGGCGATTGGGAAAATTTTTGAAAAGGACACCAGTACCACCATCTTAGTCAATCTTGCATTATGATTCTTTTAAAAGAGCATATTTTTGATATATTTATTATTATTTTATTATAAATTGACAAGTTCTAATTATATCTATTAGATACAAAGAAATGTCATGATGAATGTATTCAATATGAACCATTAATGTATACAATATATGCTCATTAACATATTGAATACTACTGTGATGAAAGCCTTTGAAATTTATTCCTTAGAAATTTTAAAATATGCATTGACTATTGTCATCCTCTTGTGTAATAGTACAATGACAACAAAAAAGACTTATTCTTCCTAACTAAAACTTTGTACCCTTTCATTGAGAATAAATGCAAAAATACAATTTTGAATATGTATCAGTAAAATGAAGTTTTATCTTCCCTATTACCTACCAGATGTTATAGGGAGCAGATGAAATGATAAAAAATAAAAACAGTTTTAAAAGTTTGAAAATCCACTTTACATGTATTATTTATTATCATTTAAATATTAAACAAAAAGAGGAAAGTGAAGCATTTTGGGAATATATTACCATAGATTTTGTATATTTCTCAGTAGTGATAGTATCAGTCTTCCAGTATTAAACTTTAAATACACATGTTTCTCACATTTAAGGCAGAGTGAATTCTAAAATATTTTTCAGTAAAATGAATGTTCATCCATGCAGTTCTGTTTTCTCTTTTGAACCCATCGAGAAATCTAGAAAACATAAAGAAATAAATTTGAAGTGTGGGTCCTGCAACAGTGTAGTAAGAGCTGCTTCTATCCTGCATTCTCTGCACTGTCTTCTCAGCCCTGGCCTGGAGTTCTGCTGCCAGGTTGCTTGGACTGCACATGCTGATGAGGATGTGGCTGATAACTTTCCTAAACAGGGAGTCCTAAACACAGATGAGGGTCTTCTCATCTGTGGTTAAGATGATCCACCATCTATCCTACACATTGAGATGTTTTTGCCCTGAATAAATGCTGAACAGAACAGGCTACTGGGCTAGCAAGTATCAACTGGGCCACCCTAAGCAATGAAGACTAAAAGTTTCCTTGATTTTTAAACTGCCTCCGAGTCACTTGGTAATTGAAGAAGACGATGCTTTTCTCTGGGTAACTGGGTATATTCTTTCATCAAAAGAACTGGTCTGTTTTGGCAATGGCATTTTGGGAAAAACAGGGACTTGTGGAAAGTTAGCAACAATACCACTAATATGTTATGTAGATGGTGCACATTATCTAGATACTTTCATTTGAACAGAAAGGATAAATGCTGTAGTGATTATATTATATAATAATTTAGCCAGGTTTGGAAGGTTTATTTTTGTTAATGGATTCCCATATATGTTATTTTTAGTTTGGCAAAATTGTACATAAAATAATCCCCAATAAAACATGAGTGAATGTCCATTCTCTCTCCTCAGTTTATGATCCATGTTTCTATAGTCACAGATGAGGTAGGGTTTAGTTCTTCTCTTAACCTTAGTTTTCTACTCTGAAAAATGAGAATAATGCTAGTCCCTATTGCACAGAGTTGTATTAAGGCATATAGGTGAGGTATGCAAAATCCCTCCTATAAAACTTAAAGTCTATATAAATACTGATTGTATGGGTGATTTTATTTACATGTGAAGCACTTAAAGCCTGGAATGAAGAATCTTTTGCTTAAATTTCTGTTGCACAATTTTTTGGTCTGTATTTTCACAAATTGCTTACTCTCTTTAAGCATCACTTTTGTTGATAAAATAGGGATAAAACCAATGCCTGGCCCTAGGATTCTTTTAAGAATTGAGGGAGTTAACATGCAGATGTTGTGGTTGAGTACCTGGAAAATGATAAACACCAAGATATTACTTATTGTTATTAGTAGTTAGGATTATTAGTTGTATAACTAATAATAAAGAAGAAAATAGGAAACTGAGTAAAAACTTTTACTAATTTCAGTAAGGCTTTGTTAAGATTGTTCTTATCAATTCTCATTTTAGTCTATAGACTTCTCACAAAAAATTGAGGGTTTTTTGGGGGGGTCTATTTATCTTCTTTTTACATAAATATATAACTTTCTTTGCCATAATAAAAGTTTATATTTGGGATAGTAAAGGATCAGTATAGGCAAAGGGTTCATTCTCCTGTCAACTGTTCAGTAAGCACTACTCTATCCAGGGAGCCAGAATTGTAAGCCATATATGATCAGGTTATAGACAATATACTGGCTCTATCTCCACTCCTGGCCCTAGCAGATTTTTTTGGCCACTGAACCTGTGAGAGCCTGGACATTTGGCCCAGATAAGATCCAATTCGCAGAATAAAGAGGTGACTTCCTGTCGCTGACCTAGAATTGTGACATTGTAATGTGGTAGTGTTTGATCTGATTTTTGTCAGATACTTTGTGATCACTTCATGTTCGACCTTCATTACCACAGGGTGGTTTTGTGCTTAATACCACTGACCTAAATCCTCTTCAAAACAGATCATAATGTCAGAACTCAGTTTTTAATTCCAGATTGAGGCTGATTTTATAACTGGTTTGAAGCTAAGCCGTCTATCTATAAAAGATCCTGCAACTATCTATAGACCTTTATTTTACTTTTATTTCTGTTTAACCACTCAATGTATATGTTACAAGGGAAAGTACATTCAGGCATATGAAGAAACAGCTTGTTCATTTCTTATAAATGGCTCTTTGTCACAAGCCACTGACTGAATTAAAACAGTTCTCTTCGGGTATATGTTAAAGTTTTCAGAATTCTGCCTCCTTCCCATATTTCTTCCCAAGATGAAGGCTGAGTGCACTAGGAAGTTCAGCATCTCCCCTGGCTTCAGGGAAGGAGCTTCAGCTCTATGTCTTGGGCTGCTCTCAGGATCCTTACTGAACTGTGAAGCAATGATGTCCTTCATCAGTTTGTCATAGCTTGATTCATGGCACCCTTGGTTGAAGGTTGGGGCTAAAGAACAAAAAGCCACTTTTCTCTTAGAATCCTATCTGCTGTCTTGACCCCACCTCAGCTGTTTCAAGCCCAGTGGCTGTCAGTGAGGTCAGGCTGTGACTTCCTTTGGATCTCCAGCCTGCATGGCCTTCATCCTTCAGATATAGGTGTTGATCCCTTGATAGGCATCCCACCCAATACCTTGCACAAACTTCCTTAGGGCATATGAGAATTCTGGATTTGTTTCATTCTAGCCAATCTGGAGAGCTAAGTTCAGGCCTTCTCTGCGTAACTTTTCTACTCCACTAGCATCACACATAAAGGACTTCTCTTGATGGCTGGTCTCCTTCCCAAGTGCCAAAAGTGGGGAGGAGAATCTTTCCAACTACTAAAAATGGAGATGGAGTAGAATTTTTCTTAGATTTTCATCAATAGTTTATTTTTTCCTAACACCTCAAAGAAAGGAACCCTGTGTTTTGAATTTCCTGTTAGTGTATTCTACCACCCACATGCTCTTTTGCAGTTATCTTCTGTCCATGTTTCATTTCTCTTTTTTTCCAACTTGTCTCTTCCTCCACCACTACTGCTGTTGTAATTCCTAGTGATGTGTAAATATCTACGAGATCATCCATTCCATATTCTGGCCTCTCATCTCCTTGCCTTCATATCGTCTAATGATATTGATCCTATTTATACCACTAATTCCTATTTATAACCTAGATTGTATTATTATTGATAACTAAGTTCCTTCTATAAATTATAATTTCAAGCTTCCCATTCTCCAGCAATCACTTCCTGTCTTTTCAACTGGTTCCCACTAATGCTTCCACTCCAACAATCTGTTTACACATTACGAACCTGGAATTTATTTATATACCACCTTTTCTTGTCCCTAACTCCAGCACATGCCTTCACACCATGTAAAAATTCCATATTTCATCCTTGTAATCACTCATTTGCTGTAAACCACAACTACTTGTGGTTCTCTTGATTCATTTTGCTGCCCAGAGTATCTATAACCTTAGTTAAATTTAAGTGTCCACCTACCCTGTGTCCATGAATGTAAAGTTCAACATGGCTGAAGAAAAACTTATCATCATGCTGACCAGTTTCGCTTTGAATTTATGACAACTGATCCCTAATGGTGTTCAACAATCATATTATATTGACCTTGCATATTTAGTCCTTAGATAAACATTTAGACCTTTATCTCTCCTCTCATACTTCCATCACCTTCTCCCTTGTCCTTGTTTCCTCCTGCTGCAGATAAAATGAAAGCAACCAGAATCTGCCCCAGTCTATCCATTCTTACATCTCTGCATATGTGCACTTTGTTTAATTCCTTTCTGTGAATGAACTATCTAAACTCCCAGCAAAGGAAACCCCTCTTCTTGTACACAAGGTCTCTTTCTCTCTCATCCTGCTGAGAACTTCGTTCTTACAGTTTTTCTTTGTCTTTTCTCTATTATCATTTCTTTCTTCCACTGACCTTTTGCATGATAATATAGTAATTTCTCTTCACAAACAACTGTCTCTACTTCTGTTCATTCTTCTCTTTAAATCTCTTTTCATAAATCTATAAAGCCAAATTAATTAATTATTTATTATTAGTCATTATCCCCACAGTTTCATTGACTAGTTCATCTGTCAAGTACTGAGAAAAGAGTATCAAAATTTTCTTAATAGTAGAAATCCTCTAACATGATTAGGACTGAAGTGAAACAATGAATCAAAAAATGTTTGTTAAGGCAGAGGATAAAGAAAAACAATTATATAAATACTGAGAATCTTTTATTATGACTAAAAGCATGTGGATAGATATTTATTTGATAATCTTTTGATGCAGGACGAAAGTTTTCTCAGTGTATGGACCCTAAATTAGAGTTTTATTATCTGTTTGACCTAAACCATGCGCTTTATGTAAGGTCTGTTTTGTTTAATTGTGGATTTTCAAAGTGGAGTGGAAGTTTAGAGAGGCACTTGAGAGTGATCTGAACGTGGAATAATGTGTTTAGGTTTTTATAGTTAACATCTCTTTTCCTGGTAATTTCCATTTGTCTCACCTACACCTAATTTGACAGAATATTTTTAGACAGTCACATTGTGGCTTTGAAAAATGGTTAACTCTCTGAGCATGGTGGTGCAGGCCTGTAGTTCAAGTAACTTGGGAGACTGAGGTAAGAGGATCGTAAGTTAAAGATTGGCCTTGGCAATTTAATGAGACCCTGTCTCAAAATAAAGATTAAAAGAAAGGGCTGGGGATGTGGCTCGGTGGTAGAGTGCTCCTGGGTTTAATCCTCAATGCTGAACAAAAGTATTGAAAAGGTGTTTTTTAAAAATTAAGAATAGTTTTTCACATATATTTTATTTAATACATGATATTTTATATGTAATATGTAGCCAGTTATAGCAGATGTAAGCATATTTGGGAAATAGCCCAACTGACCCTTGCTAAGTGTAAAACTCAATTGATGGGGATAGAAGGGTAAGGGTGGATGGTGAGAGAAATGTATTGGCTAGGACCTGAAAGACAATGTATGTATATTTTATAGAGGAAAAGACATTGTCAGTTAATCTAGAAAGTCAGTTTGGTGAGCTCTTACTGCATTATTATGTTTCTGTTAATGTCAACTTTTATTTCCAACCTTTTTTTTGTTCCATATTTTATGATTTATTTGATGCATATGAGTTGATGACAGTTACAGCCTTTGAACATCATCCTTTTATCTGTAAGAGGAGCATTCATTGTTTCTTTGAAGCTTTTACCTTATATTTGATTGAATCTCTTAGTGATATTGCAACATCTTTTATGTTCCTTACCTCTTTTTTTTTTAATGGCTCAAGTTTCTTTGATATTTTTCCCTTTTGTAATTTAGAAAGGCTCCAAATTGCTAGAGATTGATTTTAAGACTTAAAAAAATTTTTTTTTCAGAATTCTGTATTACTTGAGGTATGAACTTCAATAACTATTGACTTCTCTGTAAGTGGAGACTTGGAAACCTTCCAATTTCTTCAATCTCTATTATTTAATTTATATCTGCACCTGGATTTTCCACAATTACTAAAATACTCATACACGCACAAACACACACACATACACACATACACACACGTACGCACACAAACACATGTACCACAATTTTCATTCTGGGGCTGTTTGAGTCATGTCTTAGTTTACTAGTGTATATTTTCAGTTTCTTTTCTCTTAAAATGGCACATGAATGATGTAACTTCTACAGCATTTTTTAAATAAAAAATTTCCATCCTTTGCAAATTTTCTGGATTGGTGATTTAGCAGTCTATAGATTTTATGACTCAAAACTATTTTATTCAAAAGTTGGTTGAGGTTATAAAGCATTTAGTTTCAGTCAAGGAGTGCAAACTTTGTAATCAGATTGCTTTTCATTTTCTTTGTGAGTGAAATATCTCTTCTTCCTAGATGTTTGCAAGTATCTTTCTTTGTCCTCAAAATTGGAGTAGTTTCACGGGTTGAATTGAGAAGGCACTTCTCATTAAAGAATTTAATCTGGATTTTATTTTTTGAGTCTTACCATTTTTCTTAGTATAGCTAATGGCTTGTCAATATTTTCTATGTTTTTCTTGTCACTGTATCATTTATTTGTGCTCTGATATTTATTATTTCCTTCTTTCTGATAACTTTGGACCTTGTAGTGCTTATAGTTCCTTGAGGTGTACAGTTAGGAGGTTTATTTAAAATCCTTTTTTTCCTTTTTTGTGGATATAGACCTTTATTGCTATAAATGTTCCTCTTAAGAAAGCTTTTGTTGCATCCTATAAGTTTGGTATATTGTCTTTCCATTTTTGTTTGATCTAGTTAATTTTTTATTTCTCTTTTGAAGTGACTAGTTTTTAGATTTGACCAGAAAAGTGTTATCTTCATATACTTTTGGATATTATTTCTATTTAATTTGTTTTGTTTTTTTTTGCCAAAATCCTATTCCTAAATGTTGTATTTATGTCTTGTATTCTTGATATCTCTCATTTTTCCTTACACTATACTCTGGGTGATTTTTAAAGTCTCTTATCTAAAGCAGTAATCTGACTTATGACAGGTGATTCTATTTTGCTTTTTCAATACCTTCTAAATTTGGATAGCATCTAATACCATTTTATATTCTTCAGAAATTTTTTACAAGTTTTTAGTTCTACCTCATCATCCTCCTTTTCATGTATGTTTGATTACCATGTTGAGTCCTTTTTATCTAAATTCCTTGAGAAGCAGTTTTTGTTTGATATTTTCTTGTACTGTCTGTTAGTTTTGCATCTGTATTTTGCGTGTTACATTTAGTTTCATTTTTATGTTGCAATTTTTTTCCAAGAGTTTTTATAGCACTGACCTTGTAATAGTGAGACTCTTAATAGGTCTGCCATTTGTTCCAAAATAGGTGTACGTGAATTCTACTTGGTTTCATCTTTCTTTACCAAGGTCTCATAATTATGCTTTTGAAAATTCAATGGAAATGTTAAATTTCACAGGTAAATATTACAGTTTAGTTATTAACTACCCTAAGAATGCAGTGTTATCTGAATTTGTGCTGACTTTCTGCAAATGCTCAGCTCTGTTTTATACCTTTATTCCATGACAGAATTTTCCTCACTGGCAACTATTCATTGCAATGGGGTCATAGTGTATTCAAAAGTAGACCAAGAAAGAAAATCAACACCTTGAGGAGATTCTCTGCAAGACATAGAGGAGTTAAATGTGAAAGAGAAAAGGAGAAAAACTTGACTTTTTTATGGAACAGGTGAAGGAGAAATAGCTGAATAAAACAATATAAAAGAGATAGCAACAGAATTTGTATGTTGGGTATCTTAGTAAAAATAATGCTTTAGGGTTTAGTATGTATATTCTATATTTAGTATGTATATTCTAATTCCCCAGGAGTTCTTGTGATGAGAAAAAAAGATGCAACAATAGTACCACAAACAGGGTGGCACCAAACAGCACAATACGGATGCCTACAAGTCATAAAACACACGGAAGAAAGAAAATCAAGGTTGATACACAACTCGTTTTCACAAGGAGCAAGAGTGATGCTACAAGAGGTAAACAAAGGAAATTTGGGCAACCTGTTTTAATTTGAAGCAGTAAAGACTAGAGGAATTGTGTTGCCATGGGAACAACCAAAGTATGCCACTGAATGTTCCACTCCTACCAGCAGTCAAAGGCCCAGGGGCAGCGCCTCCAAGGAAAGCATTTGACCGCATCCTGGAGGATGTCAAATGGAATATTCCCACACTGACCAAGCTGAAAGTCCAACAAAAGAATAAGATGTAGTCAAACTTTCTAGAGTTAAGGGCAAACTGAAAAGAAAACAAAATAAGGAACACTGATCTTTAGCTTGGAAGTTTCAACAGTTACTAAAAATAAATTTTACAAAAAATCACCAAAAACGCTGATAACTCTCTGTTTCCTCAGGCTAGTTAATAACTAAATTCCTAACATTTACCTATAAAAGCTTGCATTTCAGTTAAATTTTGGAGGGTGTAATTGTGAGACTTTGGTAAACAAAAGAACCGGGGAGAATCCACCTTCACTTTTGGGAAACATTGCAGTCCTGAAGGGTTTGCCTAGCGGGACTCCTTGAGGGCATGTGAGTTTCAATCCTTTCCTCCTCCCAGGGACTTTCCTTGTTTAGTTCCTCTGTCCTCTCCATTCTGAAAATGCTTGCTGACCAATTCTGCTTAAACAAACCTCTCCGTACTTGAAATTCATATTGTTTACAAAACAACCACCAACCTAAGTAGTAGACAATTACTTTCCTGTTTCTTATGCATTTACTTGGTTTCTTTGTACATTCCTAGGTAATAATGTTCTTATCTGTTTTGTGTTTACTCTAGATCATTAGGTTTGGAGTCTTCTTACTTCATGGAGTTAGTCTTCCTTTGGCCTCCATGGGGTTGAGAATACCTAAGCAATATTGAAACTGTTTTATTGAAAGGAAACCCCATGAAAAATGAAATTAATCTCTGCTTGACATTTTAGGGTTTTAGCTGATGCTTTTTTCCCCCCAAAATTTGAACAAAATATTTTCTACCAGCTTTAAATTATCAGTGGAAAGACATTCATTTATTTGTTCCTTTAAAAGTATATGAACTTTTTAAAAAAATCTGTGTTTATGCATAAAACAACTGAAATCATACATTTCAAATTTACTTTGAGAAGGAAAATTAACCTAGTGTTAAAGAAAAATGGTACATTATTTTATAAGTGATAGTGTAATACTGTCTGTGTTAGCAGAGAAGTATATCTTAGCTTAACACAGTCTCAGTGCCCTAGTTTGTGTTGATGCCATTAAAGGAAATCATAAGATTCACGTAATCTCAAAGCAAATCATACAGTGAATTAGAAAAGGGAGCTTGTTTCACCAGGCTGAAATATATGTACATCAGACTAGTAGTAATCTTCTTTCTTTTCTTTTTTTATTATTAATTTTTTATTTTTTTTTGGATATACATGACAGTAGAGAATATTTTGACATCTTATGTATACATGGAGTAAATCTTATTCCAATTAGGATCCTATTCTTGTGGTTGCACATGATATAGAGATTCACTATAGTGTATTCATATGAACACAGAAATGTTATGTCAGATCATTCCACAGTTTTTCCCATTCTTATCCCCACTTCCTTCCCTTCATTTCCCTCTTTAATCCAATGAACTTCTATTCTTGCCCTCTACCCTTCTTGTTGTGTGTTAGCATCCACATGTTAGAGAGAACATTTGACCATTGGTTCTTTGGAATTGGCTTATTTCATTTAGCATGATAGTCCCCAGATTCATCCACTTACCAGTAAATATCATAGTCATTCTTTTTTTTATAGCTGAGGGTGTTAGGGTTCTTTAGAGGAACAGAATCAACAGGAAGTATGATTATAAAAGGGATTTATTATTATTTAGATTATTATTTATTCACTCTACAATGGCTGTCTGCAGCTGGAGAGCTGGACAAACCAGCAGCTGAGCAGTCCAAGACGCAGAAGCCCCACAACGAAAAAGATCAACAGCATTACCCTAGTCTGAGACCAAGGCTTTTGGAAACTACCTGTTTTGTTTTGTTTTGTTTTGTTTTCCCTTAAATTCAAGAGAGTAAAGTTTTAAGTTGCAGAAAGAGTTTAGCTTCAATCACAAATTGTTAAAAGTATAATCTACAAAGAAAACTTTGTAGAATCTCTGGCATAGTCCGCTTTGGAAGAGTAAATAAGCAAGAGTGTCTAATATCTTCAGATGATGGAAGCAGTGATCAAGAACCTGATTAAGAAGAGCCAAGCTTGCATCTGCATCTGCTTCCTTGTTCTTCCAGCTTTGATTCCATCCTATTGGACGGTGCTTCCCACCCTTAGAGAGGGTCTCCACTTCAATTCCTATCCCACATTCCAATCATTCCTAGACAGGCCCTCATGGACACACCCAGAAACCTCTTAATCATCGGCATCTGTTAATCCAATCAAGTTGACAATTCAAATTAACCATTACACTGAGTAATATTCATATATATATATATATATATATATATATATATATATATACCACATTCATCTATTGAAGGGTAGCTAAATTTGTTCCATAGCTTAGCTATTGTGAGTTGGGCTTTTATGAACACTGATGTGGCTGTGTCACTGCAGTATGCTGATTTTAACTCCTTTGGATGTATACTGAGGAGCGATATAACTGGGTCAGTTGGTGGTTCTATCCTAGTTTTTTGAGGATTCTCCATGCTGCTTTCCAGAGTGGTTGTACCAATTTGCAGTCCCACCAGCAATTTATGGGTGTACCCTTTTCTCCACATCCATGCCAACATTTGTTGTTGTTTGTATTCTCGATCGTTGCCATCCTGATGGAGTGAAATGAAATCTCAGTGTAGTTTTAATTTGCATTTCTCTAATTGCTGGAGATGTTGAACGTTTTTTCATTTATTTGTTGACCATTTGTATTTCTTCTTCTGTGAAGTGCCTATTCAGTGCCTTTGCCCTTTTGTTGATTGGGTTATTTGTTTTTTGGCGTTAAGTTTTCTTTGTAGAAGATTATCCTTTTAACAATTTGTGATTGAAGCTAAACTCTTTCTGCAACTTAAAACTTACCCCATACCATGTATTTAGTGGAAGTGGAGACTTCATTTGAATTTAGCAGATGCTCTCTTCCTAATCGCTAGATGAATTTAAAGGAACCTGAGAAGAATACTGCTTAAAATGCATTCACATATAGCTTATATTATTCTGTGTTTGATAGTTATGCAGGATTTTATTTCTTCCTTCCTGTGCTCCCTCTTATTTTATAACTTTGTTTCTTGCATAATTTAATACAGATAACCAAATCTGAACTCAGGAAAGAGTTCAAATTGATAAATGAATTATTTTTGCTATGAATGTAGACTTTAAAAAATCATTACTGAATGTTGACCATGAGTCTTTTATTTTGAAGTATACCTTTAGTTTAATTTTTTTGTTTCTTCTGAAAAGCATCTGTATGGACACACTGGTAAAATCCTACATGGTTGATATGATTTTATATTAGCATGTGTCATATAAAAATATAAGAAAGACAAGACTCAAAACTTCAAAGATTGGGAGAGTACTTGCCTTGCAAGTAGAGGGCCCTGGGTTCAATCCCCAGTGCCCCCCCCCACAATTTTCAAAGAAAAATCAACTGTAATTCACATTAATTAATATTACTGCCTTTTATTTTAAAAATTTCAGACAAAAGATATTGGGCCTAGTGGTAACAAAAGTAAATCTAAACTTTTGTTCATTGTAGTTATGACCACATAAAAAGTAAAGAACATAAGTGTGTGTGTTTTATGTAAAATATATTAGAAAATATTGAAGTTAAAGTTCAGAAAATATTTGTAGTTATATATCTGGTTTTATCATGGTATATAATTTTAAATAATAGATTATTATTTTAATAATAGACTGATTATTAATATAATGAAAAGAAGTCTTTATACAAGCTTTGAACTAATTCTTCCTGCCAAGCACCCTTTCTCATTCTTATAGTAGAAATCTTTTTAATGGGAGAAACTCCTTATGATTCTGATGGATGTCATTGAGTCCCAGCAACTACGGCTTGGATATGACTCAGATCCGGCCAAACAGAACACTGTATTCTTCCCTCTTTCCCAAGCTACAGTGATTCATTCAGTGAAAGACATATGGTCCAAGTAGAGAGTTTTTCATATTATAGAAAGAGGATTGTTATTAAATCATCTTTGATTCTGTAATCTCTTTAAAAGGAACAGAAAATATATACAAAGAATTTATCAAAAATTCTACATTTTTTTTCTGTTGATAGCAAAATTGTTTGTCATCTTGATAAAATTTAGGTCCAGCAAAATAATTAATGACCTTTCTGAATCATCGAGTATCCTATTTTAATGGTTATAATTTTTATTATATTATTTTTGTTATTATTTTGCTGTACTGGGCATTGAACCCAGGGTCTTGTGCATCCTAGGCAAGCATTCTACTACTGAGCTACATCCCCAGAACCAAGTATTTTAATATAAAAAAAATAATTTATTTATTTTTTAAATTTTTTACAGACTGCATTTTGATTCATTGTCCATAAATGGGATACATCATTTCGTTTCTATGGTTTTACATAATATAGATTCATACCATTCATGTAATCATACATGTACAAAGGTAATGATGTCTATCTCGTTCCACGATTTTTCATACCCCCTCCCTCTCATTTTCTTCTATATAATCTATAGTTCCTCCATTCTTCTCTCACCCCCCCCCACCACCCCCACCGCCATTATATATCATCATCCACTTATCAGGGATAATTTTGGGATTGGCTTATTTCACTTAGCATGATATTCTCCAATTCCATCCATTTATCTGCAAGTGCATAATATTGTTCTTCTTTATGGCTGAATAATATTCCATTGTGTATATATACCATAGTTTCTTTATCCATTCATCTGTTGAAGGGCTTCTAGGTTGGATCCACATTCTGGCTATTGTTAATTGAGCTGCTATAAACATTGATGTAGCTGTATTACTATAGTATGCTAATTTTAAGTCCTTTGAGTATAAACTGAGGAGTGGGATAACTGGGTCAATAGGGGTCCATTCCAAGTTTTCTGAGGATTCTCCACACTGCTTTTCAGAGTGGCTGCACCAATTTGCAACTCCACCAGCAATGTAAAAGTGTGCCTTTTTCCCCACATCCATCTTACTTTAATTGGAATGGCTGTTATCAAGAACCCCAAAAATAAGTATTCTATTTTTAAAGTATCAATTTCATGTTACTTTACTGGGTCATTTGGGTATAAAACTTTTTCAAACTAAAAAGACATTTAATTCTTATCAATATTAAATTTCTCAATCCTCTGAATTAAAGCAACTTTCTTATGGACCTGAAATCAGGTATAGTTAAAAGTTAGGTCCTTGATGTATTACATGTTTTAATATAAATAGGTACTCCCTCTCTTATTAGTCTGCCATAGTTCATTTGCTTCTCTCTGTTAGAAAGAATTTTCTCAAACATTTCGAGAAATGCATTGTGGCAAAGACTTTTAGTGATAAGCTCTCTTTCTTTCAATATACTTCCTGGAGTCAATGTCTATGCATTCTTTATTTTCTACATATCATTTGACTTTATACATTTTAATAAGCAAAAAAGAAAATATAATGATAATTTTTGAACTGAGAAAACTCAACTTAGTTATTTTTCTTAGTTTACTGTTTTTTTTTTTCAAGGCTTCTGTTGAAGTATTTAAAATTTATTTAGTAAAGCTTATAAAATCACACTCCACACATCTAAGAAAATTAATCATTTTATGTCCACTGGTAGGAACCAACATAGTTTTAGAGACATTAATCATTGCATTTCATGTAATGAATAATACATTTATGTTCTTTGCTGTACTTTATCTGATAATACATGTACACATCATGTTTACTCTTTTGCATGCATATTGAAGTTCTTAGATGTATTACGTATAGGCAGTTAGTTCCATTTATTCTTTTAGAGTCTATGATCAAATCATTCTGCAGTGAAGTTGAAAAGTGATAATCATGCTTATGGACATTGATATCTTTATTAAAAAACAAGTCTGATCTTTATTTTGTCTGAGATAGGGGTCCAATTAAAATTAGTAATTGATATACCATATGCCTAAGTATTTAAGATATATATAAAGTTAAAAGAATAATTATAAAACACAGGCTATCCTCCTCCTTTGATGAACATGCTTTTATAATGAGCTGAAAGACCATGTTAGTATTTGGAATTGTTGAAATTCTCGGTTCTTCAAAGCACAAGCCAGACACATGGCCTATGGATTCTTTCTTCTCTCATCAAACTCCATTCTGGATTATAAAGTGGTTGACGTCTTACATAGGAGTGCAGATTCAAGTCCCCACATATAGGCTTCATCCATAGTTGCCTGCTTGCTAATTCCAGGGTCTCAAGTTCTCCGTTTGACCCTTCAGGGTCCTTACCTGTATGAAGGGGCATGCCTGGGAAGGGACAAGAGCAGACTGCTAGGTACTGCCTCAGCCCAGCAGCCCTCCTGTCTAGGTGGTGCTACTGCAGTCCAAATTAGAAATGTAGTTTACAGGTGCTTTCCTTGATGATCCCATTGTTCTCAAGCTTGTCTTTCTATGGTTTTTGCAATCCACAGCACGTTAGGGTTATTTGTAGTCACTTTCCAGGGCAACAGCACCCCAAAACCTCTTACTCTTTTCTAACTACAACTTAGAACCCGGGATCAACCTCTCTGCATTCCTCCTCCCTGCATCCTCCCTCCAGCCTCTGCTAACTGCCATTCTACTCTCAACTTGCATAAGATTAATTTTTTGTGTATTTCACATGTGAATGTGGTCATACAGTACTTGTCTTTCTGCCTGACTTACTTCCCTTATTGATAATCTCCAGTTCCATCCATGTTGTCCCCAATGATACAATCTCATTTGTTTTAAGGCTGAGTAACATTTCATTGCGTACATGTACCACATTTTCTTTATCTGTTCATAGGTTGCTAGACATTTACGTTATTTCCTTTCTTTTCTTTTTTCTTTTTGGCTTGTGGGAAGAGTGCTACAATACATATGGGAGAACAGATGCCTCTTCAACATATTGATTTCATTTCATTTCCTTTGGATATATATATTTTTATATATATATATATATATATATATATATATATATATATATATATATACATACCCAGTAGTAAGACTGTGGGTCAGATGGTGGTTCTATTATTATTTTTTGAGACCCTCCATACTGCTTTCCACAACAATTGTACTTATTTCATTTCTACCAACAGTGTGTAAGGGTAACCTTTTCTCTGCATCCTGACCAGTGCCTATTATCTTTTGTCTTTTTGATAACAGTCATTCTTCATTTTCTTATATCATTGAAACAAATTGCTGTTTATTTAATTGGCCTGTTAGTTGAATTGGTCTTCCAGTTCAATATAAAAGTATATTCATCAAAGTAGGAGAATAGCAGGTGTTTTATAATTATTTCGTTAGCTTTATATATAACTTTTAAATACTTAGGCATATGGTATATAAAGTACTATTTTAACTGGACCCCATTTATTATTTGTATTTTTGATGATTGCCATTCTGACCAGAGTGAGATGAGATCTCAGTGTAGTTTTGACTTATATTTCTCTGATTGTTAATGATATTGAACTGGTATTCACTTAGGGGTCAGATTATGAAAATCATACTACTTTTTTTTTTGGTGGTACTGTGTATTGAACCCAGGGTTGCTCTACTACTGAGTTACATCCCCAGTCCTTTTTATTTTAGTTTTCTTAGTGAATTATAGTTATTCATAAAATTGGGGTTCATTCTGACATAATCATAAAAGCTTGGATGACAGTTTGCCCCACTACAGTCCCCAGTGATTCTCCTTTTCCTCCCCCGCCCCATTTCCATTCCTCTATGTCACTGGTCTTCCTTCTATTTATAATTTTTTCTTCAATTAGTGCTTTATAGATATACATAAAGATGGAATTAACTATGGTTTATTCATATACATACAAAGCATATTTTGGTCAATTTCTTTCCACTTTCCACTGTTTCTCTTTTTTCTGTCCCTCATCCTTTCCCCTCAACCCCCTTTTTCTCCTCTACTTATTTCCCTTCTATTTTCATGGAATTTACCCACTCCCTTTATTCCCCTTATTTTGGCCTAGTTTCTACATATGAGAGAAAATTTTTGATCCTTGACTGAGTCTGGTTTATTTTACTTAGCATGATGTTCTCTAGTATCATCTATTTACTGGAAAATGCCATAATTTCATTCTTTGTTATGACTGAGTAAAAGTCCATTGTGTGTATGTGTGTGTGAATTTATGCATATGTATATATACATACATATATATGGATAATGAGAATGTGATATATATTAGCATTCAACTGTTAATGGGTATCTACCCTGGTTCCATAACTTGGCTATTGTGAATTGCACTGCTATAAACATTGATGTGGCTGTATCACTATAGTATACTGATTTTAGTTCTTTTGGATAAATACCAAGGAGTGGGATAACTGGGCCATATGGTGGTTCTATTCCTAGTTTTTTGAGGATTCTCCATGCTGTTTTCTAGAGTAGTTGTACTAATGCAGTCCCACCAACAACGTGTCAATGTATCTTTCCCCTGACATCTTTGCCAGCGTTTATTATTTATATTTTTGATGATTAACATTCTGACCAGAGCGAGATGAGATCTCAATGTAGTTTTGACTTGTATTTCTCTGATTGTTAGTGATATTGAACATTTTTTCATTTATTTGTAGCCATTTGTATTTTCTCCTATGAGACCATTTAGTTCTTTTGCCCATTTATTAATTGAGATTTTTTGTTTGTTTCTTTGGTTGATTTTTTTGCTGTTAAGTAAGTTGAAGTAAGTGTCAAGCCTATGTTTTCTTGTAGCAGTTGCAAATTTTCTTGTCCAATTCCTAAATTTTTGATCCACTTTGAGTTGACTTTTGTGCAGGATGAATAGGGATCCAGTTTTATTCTTATACATTGGATTTCCAGTTTTCTCAGCACCATTTATTAAAAAGGCTGTCTTTCCTGTAATATGTTTTTGGCACCTTTGCTGAATATCAGATGACTGAATCAATGTGGGTTTGTCTCTGTGTCTTCTATTCTATTCCATTGGTCTTCATGTCTGTTTTGATACAAATACCAATCTGTTTTTGTTACTACAGCTCTGTAATATAATTTAAAGATTGGTATTATAATGTCTCCTGTATCATTTGTATCACTTTCCTTGCTCAATATTGCTGTGGCTATTCTGGCCTCTCATTTTTCCAAACACATTGAAGGTCGTTTTTTTTTTTTTTTTTTTAATTCTTTGAAGAATGCCATTGGTATTTTGATGGGGATTGCTTTGAATATGTATATTGCTTTTGGTAGTATGGGCATTTTGACAATATTAATTCTGCCTAACTAAGGACATATAAGGTCTTTCTTTCCATCACCTAAGATCTTCAATTGCTTTCATTACAGAGGTCTTTCACCTCCTTGGTGAAATATATTCCCAAGAATTTTTTTTAAAAGATTATTGTAAATGGGATAGTTTTATTGATAATAGTCATTCTTACTGGGGTGAGGTGTTATCTCATTTTGGTTCTCTTTGCACTTCCCTGAGATTAGTGATGCATTTAAAAAATACACCTATTTTCATTCTGTGTCTTCTTTTGAGAATTGTCTATTTGGGTTTAATGCCCTTTATAAAACCAGGTTACTTGTTATTTTTTATTGAATCCCTGAGTCCCTTGCATAGTCTAATTATTAATCTTTTTCCAGATATCAAATTTACATTATTTTGTCATTCTGTACCTTGTTTCCTCATTCCATTGATTGTTTATTTTGCTGAACAGAAGTTTTTTAGTCAAATGTATCCCATTTGTCTATTTTTTATTTCATTTCCTGTGCTTTTAGAGTTATGTCCAAAAAAATCTCCTGCCCATTCCTAGATCCTAATGCATTTCCCCCTCTTTTCTTATACTTTCATAGTTTCGGGGCTTATACTTCAGTCATTAATCCATTTTGAGTTAATTTTTGAACTAGTGAGAGAATAATTTTATTCTCCGTGTGGATATCTAATTTTCCCAGAACCACTTATTACTTTCTTCAATGTTATATTTTATAACATTGAATGTTATATATAATGTTATATATAACATTCAATGTTATATATAAGGTGTTCTTAGCACCTTTTTAAAAATATAAGTTGGCTCTAGATGCATGGATTTATTTCAAGGCTCTGTATTCTATTCTATTGGTCCATGTGTCTGTTATGCCAATACCATGCAATTTCAATGACCACAGATTTGTAGTATATTTTGAGGTTGGATACTGAAATACCTCCTTCTTTGTTCAAGATACTTTGTTCAAGATGGCTTTGGTATTCAGAAATTTTTGTGTGCTCTGTATGTGACTCCATACAAATGATGAAAGTAACAAAATTTTGATGGAGATTACATTGAACTTGTGGATCACTTTATGTTTATCCATGAACATAAGTAGTCTTTCAAATTTTGTGTATGCCCTCTTCAATTTATTTCAACAGTGTTTTATAGTTTTCATTATAGAGTTCATTCACCTCTTTGGTTAAATTTATTCCTAGGCATTTTGCTTTTTGGTAACTATTGTAAGTGGAATTGCTTTTTGAATTTCTATTTCAGATAATTGACTATTGGCATATAACAGTGCTATTGATTTTTATATGTCAGTTTTAAACCCTGTCATTATTCAGAATTCATTTATTGACTCTAGTATTTTTTATGGAGTCTTTGGGCTTACTGTACATAAGATCATGTCATCTTCAAACAGTGACAATTTGATTTCTTCTTTTCCATTTTGGATACTCTTTATTTCTTCTCTTGCTTGTTTGTTCTGGTTAGGACTTTCCTGTACTACACTGAAAAAATGTGGTGAAATTGGGCATCCTTGTCTTGTTCCAGATGGTTGATAGAAATCTTCAAAATTCCCCCCATTCTTTATGATATTAGCTCTTGAATTATAACAAAGGTTTTCATTATTTTAAGTTCCATTTCTTCAATAATTAATTTTTCATAAATGGATGTTGAACTTTATGAAATACCTATTCTACATCTATGATTGTCATGTTGTTACATGCTTTGTTTTATTGATATGGTGTATCACATTCATTGATTTACATATGTTGATCCCTTCTTGCAACCCTGCAAAGAATCCCACTTGATCATGAGGAATATTTTTCATGTGCTATTTGATTTAGTTAGCTAGTATACTGTTGAGTATTTTTCATTTATGTTCATTCAAAATGTTTGCCTGTAGCTTTCAATTTTGTGTGTGTCTTTATCAGGTTTTGATATCAGGGTAATGTTTTCCTTCTAGAATGAATTTGGGAGAATTATTTCCACTTAAACTTGTTTTGAAATGATTTAAGAATTGGTATTCTTCTTTAAATGTTTGGTAGAATTCAGCAGTGAAACCATCTAGTACTACAATCTGGTACCACATTTTCTGGAGATTGAAGGAATACGTATTTATTATAGACTTCATAACCTGCTTTGTTTGTGCCTATCTTCCAGAAATTCAAAGAAGACTGCTCATTTTTGTTCAACCTATAGCTGCTTCTATTATTTTTTTGCACTATTTGGCTCCCTAAGTTCATGTTTGCCATAGGTAAACTGTTGGTATATAGTCATGATTTTAGTACTAGAGGGCAATCTAAGACTAAGTTTGTCTCAAATATGCAACTAGTGTATTTTTAGTATGAATTAGGGGAAAACCTAAAAAGTGTAGTGCATCCCTGCAAATTTCTCTCTGGGGCCATAGTAGGCCTAGACGACTTGTACACAGTCACTGCCTCATGGTCAGACACTGTAGGATTCTGCCTGGCACTGTGCAGATTTGCCATGGGGGAGCTATCCCTTGGCTACTATGCTACACCTGTGCCCACCACTACTGTAATGTTGAGTCATTCCATGAGCATACAACCTGGGTAGGACCAAGGCCCACATTGTTATAGGCTACCTATCACTAAGGTAGTTTTGTGTCCCAAGACCATTGCAATTAGTCACAGTTGAAACTGGATGGAATAAAGTGCAATGAACTGGCATCAGGGTTATTCCAATACTCTGTCTATTTGTCCTTCCCTGGGGATAGGGGCCATTAGGATCTGTGCCAAATGCTAGGTCTAAACAACCCAGTACTGTGTTCCAAGGAAAAATTCCATGCTCATCACTTTGCCCTACTCCAGTGAATGTAGTCTTGTTCCATGCTGTGCTGTCTGAAATTGGAGTAGTATTGGAGCAGGAAGACTCTTAGTCACAAAGGCTGATGCATATCTAGGGCATACCTGAATATCATAGCAACAAAGACCTGCCCATCTGAGAGGTGTACACAGTCCTATGTACAGCTGGCAATGATAAAAGTTAAAACACAAGAACATTCCATCAGGCCACAGGTCTTTGCCTGGTACCAGTGCAGGTCTAGAGTTTTGTCTGCATATACTGACCTGGGAATAGTTTTGCTGCCCTGAAGTTGGGGGATGTATGCTGGAGACAGTCTTTTGACCACCAGGGCTGATACCAACATGAGTCACATCTGAGTCCCTCAGCTGCAGAGACCAGGTGCAGTCTTGGTGGTGTGTATGTGTGTGTGTGTGTGTGTGTGTGTGTGTGTGTGTGTGTCCCAGACCCACTCTGAGATTGGCATTGATGCAGACCAAAACTTGAATCTATCTCCTGGGCACACAAGTCTGTCTGATGTCCAGGTTTGTCAAAGGGCTGTATGATCTCTGGCCTGAGAATTTTTTTTTTTTTCCTGTCTGGATCTGGATCTCACCATAGTAGACTTAATGTTGGCAAAGTCCTTTGCTAGCTTTTGGTTAGACCCTGCTTTCCAGAAAGTAGTCTTGCTCCTGGCTCTGCTTCCTGAAGTTGAGGTTGGGTGGTAGTGGCGATCCCTTGGCTACTGGGACAACACAGTTCCAGCATCCATGGATATAGTCTGGGTTTTGGAGGTTGTGGGTTCTGCCGGTCACAGGGTTTTACTGTGAAGGTCCTGATATTGGATTCCAAGTCAAAGACCTGGACTTCATTTCTTGTCCCTCCTCCAAGCAGGAGGCAGCTCCCTCCATGCTGGACTGCTTGGAGTTGGGTAAGGAGTGACATGGCAACTCTTTCCTTCCTACTTTCTTTGGTGTGTCTTTCCTTATTACACTAAAACCAGGTGTTATGGCTTCCCGCCTAACTTCTTTAGCTCTTGAGAATGCAGTTTGATATGTGAATAGCTATTCAAATTGGTGTATCTTTAGGGAGATGTTTCCCAGAGGATCTTACTTAGTTGCCATCTTTCTTTGCTTCTAAAACATGTGTTTTAAACATGCATAAGTGTTTATATTTGTTTGCTTCCCAGTGTTTTTCAAGTGGTCTAGATATTAATCTATTGAGAAAATATCCTTTTATATGTTATACAAAAATCAGTTCCATAGATGAGAATAAGTAACCAGTAGAATTAAATGTATCTACTTTAAGTTAGATATTTGATTTATTTGTCTTCCAACCTGAACAGATAATAAAGGAACTAAAGATAATAAATCAATTTTTCAGCTGCTAGTAATTCTGGAATGGGAAGAATAATGATGCTTCACTTGGGAGTACATAATAGAAAGGGGACATGGGCCACATCCTTCCTTTTTTTTTTTTTTAACTCTGCTGGAATATTCTATCAATCCTGTATCTAATCATTCTGAGAGAAATCTTTGCCCAGATCAATTGTAGATTATTGTATTCTACATCTAACTGAATACCTTATTACAAGTGAATAGTCAGACTTACTCTTCCTTCATTTCCAGTACTTTCTCAAATCACATTTAATATGCTCAGCTAAAAGCACATTCTTTATTAAACAACAAGTATCCATTAGACAAATGACAAAGACACAATCAACTTTCTCTCTGGTAAGTCAGTAAGAAGTCAGAGGGCAAGTTCTTCAAGCAATCACGGGTTGTATTTCACCTAGATAAATGTGTAGAAAAATGTGTGAAGAGAGCTCTGGAGGCATACCACTTTGTAAAAATTATTCTGGGTGAGGTATTCATTTTGCCTTCAGCAGTATTGCTGTAAATTAGTGCTTGCTGACCACAAGTGACTGTAACATCTATCCCAGGCAAGCAAAAATCAGTTCCTGAAGGTGTCCTTTTTGCTGCTGCAGGCTTGGTTTTAAAGAACCACATGTATATTTGTGAAAGTATTACAGGGATCACATTAGAGGAACTTGGCCTCAGTAAGGACCTGGCCTCACTGCTGTGGTCAGAGGACCAAATGAGAGAACTTATTCATGATATCTGCACTAATCAGTTTCTCAGTTTGTGATGTGCTGGAAGAGAGAAATTTTACATTTGTAAGGTAAAATATCTACTGACTAGAAACCCTCAAAAAGAAAATGTAGCTTCCATTTGTTGGATTTACCAGTGCAGTTTTTTTGTTGTTCATTTGTTGTTAATGTGCAGACATTTCCATCATTGAAAGTAAAACAAATGATGTGAATTAATTTCAATTACTTTATCAAACACATTTGCAGGATTTCATGGCATTTAAATAATTACACATGGACAACAGAAGGGAACACATGTCTGAAATGAGATTTAGTCCTAAGACAGTAGCTAAAGTTTTTCTCTGAAAGTTTCTGTACTGAGAATGAAGACAAGTGTTCAGTCTTTTGAATTTTGTAAGTGCCATTAAATTTCAGAAACAGGACCCAATTTATGGGTGACCTGTGTATATATATATTTTTTCTTTTTTTTGCATAAGGTCTATCATATGTTGAATATTAGTAGTTTCTCTGATTGCAAGTTCTTATTGTAGAATTTTTCTTTTCTCTCTAAATGACTTAAGAAATAACTCAAAGCAATGCATCAGGATTTTGATTTATGAGACTAGACCTAGACAAATTTTCCTGCCGGTAATGGTAGTAGAATGTGAGTTTCAGAGTCAGCTTTGAGGAGTTTGGGGCCTTTCCTTCTGTGGAATTCAGGTTTAAGTGGGCACTAATGGCATATTACATTTTGAAGTAGAGAAAGATAGAAAAGGGGTTGTCTGGAAAGAAATGGTAACAGAGGCAATGGTCTGTGCATGTGGTGGGAGGCGGTCAAAGCAACTTCATGTCTTTTCCCATATCAGCATATTCTTCCTTATTTCTCTCAATTCCAATAGGTGAGACTTTGGGCCACTCTCGGTCCCCACCGTACTCCCAACATCTGAAAGGCTGTTTGGTGGCCGCCTTTCACTCTTTTCCATTAGTAGTTATTTTTTTAATATGTACTTTATCTGAATTTCAACTTTGAAAACAGTCTCCAAAAGGAGATCCCAGAAGACTTTACACAAGTGGATTTAAAATATCAGAAGCAAAAATGAAGTAATGATATTATACAAAGTAGTGTTTCAACAAGTTATCCAGTTGAAGTAGCTAAGGAAAGGCCAAGAAAGAGGGTAGTGATGAGACTTCAGGAGGAGTTAGATGGGAGGGTCATGGAGTGCCAGAGAGCAGGAACTTTGTATCTATTTTTTTTTTTTATATATTTGTATCTGTAAATATAAGTATCTATTATATTTGGGAAAAATGAGAGTAAAGCCTAGGAATGCTAAGACTTTGTAGAGAAGCAATAGAGGAGTAGGTAAGAATGAAGACTTGAAATGCAGAGAACTTGTGTTCACATCCGAATTCTTTTACCATTGAACAACTGCATCTCATTAGACAAAATACTTATATACTGTTTTTCAGTTTACTCATCTTTAAAATGGAATGCTGGTAATCATATCTAATTTGTAGGGTTGTTCTAAGTGTTGGATTAAGTGGCATTTATAAATGTAAAACCTATCACATAGCAATCACTGAGTAAACATTATTTTTCATCATGATTTTGAGGTTCCAGGATGCTATTTGATTCTTTTTTGTTCTTTTTGACATGGCAAAAGGAAGATAATCTTGCAACTATTAAAAAATAAATCACTGATTGATTTCTAGTTTGGATGTAAAAAGTCACAAAAGGACATCAGTTCTATATTAAAAACAAGTCAGATAAACTATAAAAATCATTGTTAAAAAACATTGTAAAGCTGAACATATAAAAAAAACCAAATAAACAAGCATCAGGGAGTGAGCAGATCTTTATGGGATGGAAGAAACTTCTATCACTGTTCTTCTTATCTCTAAAAGAACAATCTATAGACAGGATGGAAAGAAACCAGCTGAAATGTGAATGTGTGTTTAACAGCTATGGTAAGGATATTAAAATAGGTTAAAATTTTAAGAACCCCCAACCATAGAGCAAATCTTCACTCCATCACTGACTGAACAGACAGAGAGACACCCACAAACAATGGTGTTAAAAAAATTCTCAGACTGGGAGTAGTGGTACATGTCTGTAATCCCAGCTGCCCTGGAAGTGCTAAGCAACTCAGCGAGATCCTGTCTCTAAATAAAATATATGAAGGGGCTGGAGATGTGGCTCAGAGGTTAAGTGCTCCTGGATTCAATCCCTGGTACCAAAAAAAAAAAAAAAAAAAAAAAAAATGTTCCTCAGGTAAGAAAGAATATAAAGAATATATATAATGAAAGATATCTAAGACCTCTACATTGAAAACTACAAAATAGTGCTAAGAAGTAAATAAATGGAGAGATATAGATGGCAAAGTACATTGTTGTTGAAACTATGAAACTACTACAACTATGAAAAGACAACCCAATTGAAATATGTACAATGGACCTACACGTTTCGTAAAAGGTAATCAATGAATGACCAATAAATACATGTAAAAAGTTATTCACATTTTCAGGCTATGCACACTAAAACAAGGAAATGTGACTGAACAACTATGCAAATGGTTAAAGTAAAAAGACTGAAGACATCACATTTTGGTGAGGATGTGGAGTGACAGGAACTTTCATTTATTGCTGATGGAGTGCACAGTGATAAGAATCATTAGGAAAACTATTGGTCAGTTTCTTACAAAGTTAAACATGACCCCTGTGAGCCCAAAATACTTCTCACACAGATTTAACATGGCTTATGGAAAACGTTTTTAGCAGTTATAATTGTAATACCTAAAAACTACAAACAACCCAAATGTTCAATATTAGGAGGATAAACACATTGTAGTACACCCATACAATTAAATGCTATTTACCTATTAAAACTATTGATATACAGAACAACTTGGTTGATTATTAAAAACATTATAGTAAATGAAAGAGTCTATACTCTAAACAGTATGTACTGTAGTATTTCACTTAAATAAAATCCAAGACAGGCAAAAGTAATTCATGATGATAGAAACCCTATAGTGGTTTTAGGGATGGGGACAAGAATTGACTGGAAAGGAGCAGAGGAAACTTTTGTTCTGCATATTTTGTTCTATTTTTTAAAGTAGTGGTTTCAAGGTTGTATGTTTTGAATGGTGTTTATTCAACTGTATGATTTTCAAAACTCATCAAGAGAAACATTTCAAATTTGTGTATTTTGCCAGGTGCAGTGGCACATACTTGTAATCTTCAGCTTGGGAGGCTGAGGCAGGAGGATCCCAAAGCCAGTCTCAACAATTAAGCAAGGTTCTAAGCAACTTAGCAAAACCTTATCTCAAAATAAAAAATAAAAGCAGGCTGGGGATGTAGTTAAGTACCACTGGGTTCAATCTCTGGTCTGAAAAAAACATTGTGCCTTTTATTATATAATAGTTATATCAGTATAAAAGTGAAAACAAGAAGAAATTTTTAAAAAGTATCAGATCACTGATTAAAAGAAAATCTCAGAATAGCCAGGAACAGAATTGATTTCCAAATGGTAAAAGGAGAATTCAAAGACTAACACATAGAGAATGCAGAAATAATCATTTGCTCCATTTGTTTGTTGGCAGAATAGAATCATTTCCAGTACAAAATCCTTTTGTCCTGAAATATGTCACACTGCCTGAGTGCAGCCATCCTGAACTGTGTCTCTAATCCCCAGTGTATTCTAATCTTTAGTGCAGTCAATTTCATATGTCTAAATTGACTAACATTTCTGTTCTCTTTGTTGTAAATAAAACAAACTCTGCAGTAACACAACATTTTATGTGTCTTAGATTTCATCAGAAAGCAATTCCTTGCAATGCAACCTCATCATATTTTTATTATTTGACACCCTATTTTTCCAAATATGTGATGAGGATATATGTGCAGATATTTGGGAGGCAGAAAGTATATATTGGACTTCAGTGGGGTTGGGTGAAGGGTATTTGAGTTCATGCATAAAGAAAAGCTTGATAGAAGCAAATTCTCTACTTAATGTAATGTGTTAAATTCTCTGAGCCTATACATTTTCTATAATGGGTTGATAAATAATTTTATGTACTCCCCTAACTTAGACATTCAGTTTCCAGATGCATTTTAAGAAGCAATTAGTCTGCTACCTTCAAAATATGTGCATCCTAGTTGTCAGCTTGTTTAAGAACATAGGATTGTTCAAATGCTTTGGAATGATTTTTATTGCTACCGAATCTCATTGCAATTATGCCAAGAGCTGAAGTCAAGAGTAACAATTAAGCCACCTTAGTGGACTTTGTTATACTACTGTCATTCCAGTTCATCCTTGAGCCTGAGGAGAGGATGTTTTCCCTCTCCTAGATTAGCTGACAAGTATCCAAGGACCTAATTCCTGGGGTTGTGCTCATTTTAATCAGATCACCTTGGAATTCAAATTACATATGGCTTCCAGCAAGTTTTTTCTTGTTAGAACTTTCAGAAAAAACACAATGAGCTCTGACGCCATTTCTGGATTAAGCTCCTGTATTGACTGGCTGTCTAAATCAGATATTTTGGAGCTGCATACATTCTGAGGGAGAATTCTTGGACTGGTAGAGTGTTCTGCTCTGGAACCATGACATTTCAGAAATGCGTCTCTCTTCGCTTCCCAGAGTACATGATGCTCTGTATACAAAGGTGGGAAAAGGAGGATGTTGGCAAAAGTGTTGGCAAAACTTTCCTCCAGTTTACCTAGCTAACATTGAATGTTTTTAATAGCTCTTGGATAGAAAAAAAAAGTTTATGTATATTTATCTCTCTATTTAGTTTACATATACACAGACATGTATATGACCACCTGTGTATATATATATATATATATATATGTATATATATTCACATAAATACATATACACATGCATAACACAAATGTGTCTTCTTGCTCATGTGGTGTGTCAAGCTATCATAGAAGAATACAATCAGTTGGTCAGCATGTTTTAGTCTTAATCAAACAGTTCACAGAGCATTTTGTGGAGGACAAATGAGTAGGTTTAACCAAATTGGAAATGTGCATAACTTTGACCAAATAATTTTCCTTTTAAATATCTATGCACATTCTTGTAAACATTTAAATTTATATGACAATTGCAACATTTTTTAACATAAAAATTTGAAAGTAACATGTATTTATCAATAAATTATGGCCCATTCTTTTCATCAAATATTTGTACAGTTATAAAAATAACAGCATAGGTCTTTGTACACAGAGAGAGAGAGAGATCTTGAAGATATATTGAAAAAAGAAAAATTTCATGAGGAATATGTGCAGTATCATCACATTCACAGTAGCAAAAGCAAACAACTATCCTTCATGTATGCACAAGTTCTGAAAGAAATTTTTAATTTATTTGTCTGAGGAGGAGAGAGGTAGGCAAGGAATGAAGAAAAGTAATTATTTCCTCTACATTTTTGGATTGAATTTTAAGATTGTATTTGTGTATCACTTGCTTACCTAAACAGCAGAAGAAAATGAGTCATTTGTAAGATTTTTTTCAATAATTATAAAATATTTAAAAAGTGGAGAATTTTCAAATTAGAACATGGTTAATAATAAAAAAATCATCTGATAATGAAGAAGATACTGATAGACTGAAAATTTTTTAACTTGTAGTTTCACAAAGTACATTAAGACATCCAAAACCAAATTTTCACTGAAATATTGTTTTTTGTAAATAGTTGATAAAACTAGTATTTGACTATTTCCTTTTTGGAGTGTGAGCTATCTATACTATAGTAGGCATATTTTATAAGTGAATGTTCATTTATATGGCTAGCTGTCATGAGTGAATTCATTGGTGGCTCCACAGAAGTTACAACAAAATCCTAACCCCAGTTCCCGTGAATGTGATTATATATGGAAATAGGATCTTTGTAGATGTAACAAAGGATCTTGAGACAAGAGCATCCTAAATCTATGACAAATGTCTTGAAAAGAGACAGAAGAGAAGTGGAAGACAGAGAAGACTGGGCGAAGGTGGAAACAGAGATATGAATAATGCAACCACCAGCCAAGTAAGGCCTGGAGCCTCTGGAAGCTAGAAGAGGCAAGAAGTTTCTTCTGAAAAGTGGAGGGGGACAAAAAAAGAAAAAAACTATTTCTCCCATTGAGACTTCAGGGGGAGTACAGATCTGACAACACTGCATTTTAGATCTTTGACCTCTGGAGCCATGAAAGAGTAAATTTATGTTGTTTTAAGTCACCATATTTGTGGTAGTTTGTTACAGAAGCCACAGTAAATGAATATGCTAAATGATAGTTTTAATATGGAGAAGGGATTTAAGAATATTAAAAATAATATTATTTCAAATTTCCTCTTACATTTTGAAAGAAAGAAAATTTTAAACCCCACTAAGTCATCATAGTATTGACTATCAGAGGAGTGAGCATCATTCCATATGTTTCCCAAAATCTACTGAGTGTTAGAAGATTCCTTGAAGATCATCTGCCTCAGTGGCTAAGGGAGTAAGACATGCTGGCATCTGGCTGATACACAGCAGAAGTCACTGGTGAAAAATAGAAAACTGAGGTCTCTGGTCTACCCAAAAGCATTGAAAATCCAACAATTAAAAATCCAACAAAACCAAAAGAAATATAGCTTTATCTGGCTACCCATTAAAACCCAGGGGGTTCTACCACCAAAATGAAGAAGGAGAAAATGGAAACTGAAGACAATTTGCTATTTCTGCTGCAACGAATAGCTAACCACTGAACTGGGGTAATAATCCCAGGCCCCTTCCACCTATACTCTGGTTCTGCCTCTTAGTCTCTCTTTATCTCTGCTAAGTAGAATGGAAGGAGACACAGATGTATTGACCAGCATGTATTGGACACCCTGCTAAGTTCCTTTAGGTTGATAATCTCATTTTATTCTTACAACGGCCCCATGAGATTGGTAAATTTCCCTGAGTTTCAGTAACTTGCTTGGGGCCACTCAGCTAGAATGTAGCTCCCACTGACTGTGGGGCCTCATGATATTTCCAAGACACAATTCTGCTTCCAAAGGAATACCCACCAAGCTGTGAGGTTTTCGGGGGAAAGAGGAAAGTGTTCTCTTGCTTAAGATAGGGCATAGTTGTTAGTACTCATATTCATTTTTAGTACATTTTAGACAAAATAATGTCCCCTCATTTTTAATTTTTTGTTACTAATGTATTATGTAGGGTCTTCTCTTACTCTTCTGGTTTTATAAGAATTTCCTTTCCCTCAGTAAGTTCAAGCAACAGGATTATTGCTTATTTTTTTCTTTAATTATTTTCCAGTTGCTGAAATTATCAAATTACTTTTTAAATGCAATCTGATTTCCTCTGCACTCGTGAAATGAGGGATTTCTAGGTATCTGTCCCTTTGTTTAAGGAATTATACCTTTAACGACCCTGACTTTTAGATTTTACAGCTGCTTTAAGGGCTAAGATTGGTTGTGCTGGGAGACAGTAATTTTTTTTTCATGGACACATAGGAAAAATATACTTTTATATAATGTATTTGGGGAAGGACTCTTTTGTTTGTAGTCATTCTTCCAATTGCCATGGAAATGTTCGAATTGTTTTTCTTATTTAGTTAGCCAGTAAATATTTTTTTCATAGTCAATTATGTGTTCAGCATGTTAATTGTAGACATTTCGTATTTTTTAAAGAAAATATAAAAAATATAAGACATAACTTCAACCTTTAGAGACTTACAACATAGCTGTGGAAGCAGGACTAACAATGAAGAATCAAGGAAATAGACATCTCGTTGAGCATTAGGAACTCAAAAATTGAAAGCCTAGTATGAACTAAAGTAGAGAAGATTTCACTGAGATTGTAGAATATGAGCCTACAAAATTGGTAGAATGGAAAAAATGAATAGAAGTATTTTTGTGGGATGAATAGGATTTAAAAAAGGAAATGTGGAAATCTGTGTTGTGTGTTTGGAGGACAGTGAGTGGATTAACCTCACTGAAGAGAAATAGGAAAATAAGGAGTATGAGATAGGATAAGAAATTAGGTATGGTAGTCAAATAGGAAAACACTGAATGCTTTGAAGTAAGTCTGAAGAGTTTAAATTTGGAAACAATGGATGACAATGAATATTTTGTTCCGGAAAATTAAAAGTTGAAAGGACTATCTGAAGAATTTTTTGCATGAAAACTTGTCAGTTGCGTTAGAGAGAAGGCAAGGTTAATGTGGGAGTCAAATAAGTCTATAAGCTAAAATATTGCTCAGGGAATCTGACTGTGAGATAGAAAAGACTTATACTAGTTGGAATGGATGAGATGAGGTATTTCTTCTAAGAGACACTGAAGATAGAAATAATGAGACTTTCTTACAGAAAATGGAGATGTCCAGGCAGCTGGAAAGGTCATATTATGATGGAGCTGGGAAAGAAACACAGGTTCATTAGTGGCAAGATAAAAGACCTCATAGCTGAAGCAGAGTGTGCACCAGACCACTTACACTATAGCAAGAAAAACAGGTTTAGATTAAAGAACACCCTGCAGTTAGGATCCTAATGGAGATGAGAAGAGGAGAAATGGTATCAGACGGGAGAAGTCCTTAAATGCTAAAGAGACCAAAGGAATGAATGTCACGAGCAAGTGCTTTGCAGCAGCAAACACTAAAAATGTTGAAGAATAAGTCTGAGAAGAAACCAAGGACATACATTTCACAGGAAGTGATCACTGGTAACCTTCAAGAAGCAGTTTCTACAGATAGTATACCCTGAAGTTGGTGGTAAGGGGGAAAAAAGAGGGATAAGAAGGAATTAGAATAGTTAAAAAAATTAAAAATGTAGACCAAATATTTGAAGAGCTTGGCAGCAAAACCAGAGAGGGATACTGGTTAGTAAATAGAATGGCTGGACTGGAATATAAGGTTATTAGCTAACCTCCAAAATGGTATCATTGACCTCTGGAGGCCTCTGGTGTATATGGTTTACTCTTATGTGGCATAGTGTTGACTTGTACAGGCAATAGTATACAAAAAAAAAAAAAAAAAATAGGTGCATGATTTCTGAGGCTAGGTCATAAAAACATTGCTTCTGCCATGACTTTTTGTAGAAGGTTCTTACTAGAGAAAGCCAACCATTATGCAATGTTATTGTGACACTCATGGACCTCATGAAGAACTGAGATTCTTCCAAAAGCCACCACTTTGTTGGTGATTTATCTTGAAGCAGATTTCTAGACCCAATCAAGCCGTTAGGTGCTCCAAAAGTGGCTGACATCCTGACTGCAATCTCATTTAAAAAACCTAGGCCAATACCACTCAGCTGTGCCTCAACTGAATTCCCGACCCTCAGAAACTATGGAATAATATGTGTTTATTTGTTTTAGCCCACTAAGTTCAAGGGTAACTTGTTCTGTGAAATTAGACAACTAAATTTCTTTTCAGATTCTTTCTTTTATATATGCTTATAATTTTTATTTTTAGTTTATGGAATCCTGAATGTGTTTTAAGAATATCGGAATGATTCAAGATGACAACAAGAATCTGAATTGCAAGACTAAGCACTGCATAGCTGGAAAATTAGGGGAACCAAAATACAGCTGGAGAGATTTTCAGAGAGCAGAAGTGGCCTATTTTCTGAGAGAAACGCAAAGTCCAAAATAGATTGTAGACTCCATTCCATTTAGAGATGAAGATAGGAGTGCCTGAAGTAATTTGTGTAAGTTCAGTTTACTAAATCTTATATGTCTACATAACCCTATACTCTTATATTCTTACCTAGGTAGACTAGTAGATAATGTGTTTACACATACTAAGATATATTCTATGATAGTTTACTTTTTTTTTTTTTTTTATGATGCAGGGATTGAACTCGGGGGTACTAAACTACCAAGACATGTCCCCAGCCCTTTTAAAATTATTTTATTTGCAGACAGGTTCTCACTAAGTTGCTTAGGGCTTCACTAAGTTGCTGACACTGGCTCTGAATTTAACAATCCTACTGCCTCAGCCTCCTGAGTTGCTGGGAGTACAGGTGTGCGCCACTGAACCTGGCTTATGATGGTTTACTTTTAAAAAAAAATATTTATTTATTTATTTATTTTTACAGACTGCATCTTGATTCATTGTACACAAATAGGTACATCATTTATTTTCTATGGTTGTACAAGATGATGGTTTACTTTTAAAACATTGAAAATAATATTCTTTCCTCACAAAGGTTACACACCTAAGTGATTCATTAAATGTACATGTAACACTATAAGGTAACAAGAAGTTTTCCTTCTGGTTATCTCTACATTTTTATCTGCATGGACTGTTCATTTTTTAATTTTATTTATTTTTTTAACCCAACTACATTTCCTACAGCATGAGGGAACAAGATATGTAGCTCTGTAGGTTTCATTTGCCACCTTAAAGTCAATTATAGAGGTGCACCTTTTGGATTTGTGGCTACATTCTAAAAAGTTGGCTGGGTTGTAAGTATAATAAAGCGGTTGTAATGCAGTGGAAGTGAGATTATATAGATTTCATTTTTGAATTGATTTTGGCCATGTGTAGGTTCTAAGATTCTGCTGTGAGTTGTTTGATATGTATTTTCAGGGAAGGAAAATTCACTTATTTATTGCAATTAGTCAATAATGCCAGAACATAATACACTTGTAGGTTCCTATATGAAGACTTGAAGGGCTATGAAGATCAATTAGAAGAAACTTTCCTTAAGTAAATTATATTCAGGCATCATTGCTATAAGCAAGTGTGATCTGGTGTCTGAGAAAAGTTAGGAATGAGACAGCTTGTATACCCTGAATACCTGACCAGTGTATATCTGAGTTCTCCCAAAAGAGTTCTTCTTAGAGTGCATTTTGAAATGGGATGAAAAGACCAGAGAGTATATTTGCATGCTAACATGCATTCACAAGAAGCACTTTAGCATATGAAATACTGTTACTGTTCCTGGTGACCCAGGTGGTTATATTTCCCACAACTTGACTAACTAGACAGATTTCTTCCTTAGTAGAGGCCCTTGATTTCCTTTTTCTTGGCACCCTGACTTAAGAAAAACTGAAAAACTGTTCTTTCCTTATTCGTTCATTTGAAATGTATTTCAATCTTCTTCTAGCCGCTTCCCAATTTTACAACCTATGGAATGTCTTTATTAAGGTTCTGGAACCATCTCTTTAAGTGTTGGTATCAAAGAAAATAGCATCTGTATCTCCTAGTCTCTGTAGTTGGGTAGTGGTCTACCTTTGAAGTATAATAGCAAATGCAAATGAACTTATTAGAGAGACATTGGAAAACTCAGAAATAACTCAATGTGCTGCACACATCCCTTTGTTTAACCTCCCACTCATTTTGGTACTTGGAATTTAAACCAGGGATGCTTAACCACTGTGCCACATACCATCCCTTTTTACTTTTTGTTTTGAGACAGGGTCTCTCTAAGATGCTTAGGGCTTTGCTAAGTTGCTGAGGCTGTCCTTGAACTTGTCATTCTCCTGCCTCAGCTTCCGGCGTTGCTTGGATTATGAGGGTGTAGCACCATGCCTGACTCTGCGTTCTAATACTTTTCTCTTCATGGAGGAAGTTTTTCAGATTTATAGAGGTGCAGAAGTTTTCATCAGAGATTACTTTTATGAATGCATAAAATAGGAAGTTGTAATTGCAATAAATTGGTTAATGTAATAATTCTCATTTCAAGGCTCCTGTATACTCATAAAACTATTGAAAATCCCAAAGAATTTTTGTTTATGTGGGTAATATCTATTGGTATTTACCCTATTAAAAATTACAACTGAGAAAATTCAGAAGTATTTATGTATTAATTTATTAAAATAACACTAAAACTATAATATATTCATTTAGCACTGTGTTGAAAATTAAATATATTTTTCAAAATAAAATGTTCTCAGAAGTTGTTTGCAATGAGAATTCTGAAATGATACTGTATTAGTTTTCAATTATTGTCACAACAAATTACTCAAACAGGAAGGCTTACAATGGAAATTCATTCTCCCATAGTTTGGAGACCAGAAGATTGAACTAAAGGTGTCAGTAAAGCTGGGCTGTACTGGAAGCTCTGGAGAGATCCTTGTGTGTTGTGTGTCTTTCATCTTCTGCTAATTGTTAGCATTACTCAACTCCAACCTCTGCCTTCTCTTCTTCTGTATATACAATCTGTGTCTCCCTCACACTTATGTAAGCACTTCTCATTGGATTTAGGACTCAACCAGATAATCCAGGGTAAGTGTCTTCTCTCAAAATCCTGAACTTACTTACATCTTACGATTTTAATTCACTTTTTTACAATATAAGGTCAATAGAGGATCTGGGTTTAAGACTTGCATGTATCTTTTGGGAGGCTACATTCAGCTCACTATACATATCAGGGATGAGGTGTTGCTGAATCCCTAGTTTATCTTTTATTCTGAATGTTTTTTATGCATAATTTTATAACATCATGTATATTTGTTTTCTGGGAAATCCTGACCCACCTTATTATGGGGAACTTCCAAATATTGACTCATTTTGTTATATAGTAGAAAAATATTAATTAATATTAAGACAAAACTCATTAGAAAAGTCTTTAAAGATTGGGAAGATGCATGGTGGCAGATAAAAATTTTTCAAAATCATGATTTTCATTTGGAAACTAATTTTATCAGTGGCACCAAATATAGACAGTCCTTTTCCTTGAAGTGGCAGACTTTCTTTGTTCATTGTTAAGACATTTTCTACCAAATGCCCAAATCTGAATAACTCTTATTTGCTTGTCTGTCATTCTTTCAAAGTAAAAATAGTTTCTGTGAAAAATTAGCTCTTTCAGCTCACAAGTCAAACAATTGCATGAGCGTTTTTCCTAGAGGCCACCATTCTGTTTCAGTATGAGGTAAAGTACTTTGCATATGATTCCTTCTTTGTCACAGAGACTACTTAAGAGTGTACTCAAAGGACTGAGATTTAATAATATTAATAATTTCTATTGCTTCATCAAGGATATTTATTTTTAAGTAAAGTTGATTTTTCCCCTTCATTTTTCTGTACTCTGTGGTCGTAAAATATGATTACTGCTACAATTCAGTAGCACTCGATTCACGTAAAGGTGCCAGCAATTTTACCTACAATGACTCTTGAATCATTATTGCAATTGTCAAGGTAGTGAAAGAATTCAAATAACACATTAAAAATTATGAAAAGTGTTTTGACCTTGCAGATGCCCCAAAAGTCTCAGAGACTCTTGAGTACTTCTGGGTTGAGGCATTTCTAAACTTCTTTGCCAAGAGTCTGATTATTGTAGACTTGGGTTTTTGATGTCTATGTTTTTCCAAATAGCATCACACTCTGCATTGTCAATAGCGTTAACGATACAATGTGTCTTTGAAGGATGCTCTACCGTAGATTTTGAGATTTTTTTTTTCCACCCAAGTCTGTGATATCCATTCAGAATGTTTATTCAGTGGGTTTTGACATTGACCTTTTCATATTATTTCCAGAATGAATTTCAGACAATAAGCAGGATGCCTCCTATCCTTCCTCTCATAATTCTCAGTGTTGTTTATTAACCAAATTGTTGAGGATTTGCAATTTTCTAGGCTTGCAACTAGGACTGGAAACTTGAGTTCATACATATGCAGGCAATGATTAACTGCTATGTGATATTGAATTGTATATGCACATATGGTATATCTTTCCTTTTGTTCTAACTGCTTTGGGGTCTTTTAGGAATATTTTATAGCTGTCTTCCTATAGGTTTTGAACATTTCTTGAGTTGCATGTGACTATTTTTTACCGTAATTGAGTATGTTCACATTATAACCTCTCATTACTTTTGCATTGTGTGTTTATATACCATATTACTTCATAGGAAGATTAAATATCATATAGATGTTAATATTTTCTAAATTAGTAAATAAGTCTAATGCAATCTTAATTGAGTTGTCATTGTTTTGTTTTTTTCTCCCTAGGGAGAAACACATTGATGAGATATTTCATTTGAAAAAAGAGATAAGCAGTAATATTCATGAATATGCTGATAAAATAATAGTTTATGGGGATAATTGGTTCTATCTGATATAATGATTAAAATAGTATGGCACTGAGAGCTAAATAGACATTCAAACACCAGAGGAGAGAAGAAAAAATATCTAGAAATAGTTGTCAGTATCTATAGTATTATAAATTCTGCCTATTAGTGGGGAATAGATGGACAGATGGACTTAAAATTTTGTTTTTGTATTTGTAAATGGACAGCATGTCTTTATTTTATCCATTTATTTATTTATTTTTAATGTGGTGCTAAGTATTGAACCCAGTGCCTCACATATGCTAGGCAAGTGGTTTGTCACTGAGCTATAGCCCCAGCCCCAGATGGACTTTTTAATAATTGATGTTGACAAGGGTAAAAAGTTTTAATTATGCAAAATAAATCACTTTTGGAGATTTACCTCATAGGATAGTACCTATACCTAAAAATACTTTATTGTATACTTCAAACTTGAGAGTAATCTTATGTTAAGTGTCCTTACCATACATAAAACTTGATCACAATAAAATAGGAGGTGGGAGGAAACTTTGAGAGATGAAGGATTTATTTATGAACCTGATGGTGTGATGGTTTTGCAGATGTACATTTGCCTCAATTGAGTTGTATCCATTAAATATATACAATTTTTTACATGTCACTCAGATTTCAATGGTTTAAAAAATAAGATGTTGGAATGACTGGCCAGAAATATGAAAAAAAAAAGATAAAATTGCATCTATTCTCACACCATACTTCAAGATACATTTCAAATGAATTAGAGCTCTAAATTTAAAAAGTGAAATATATAAGTACTAGAGGGAAATCTGAGTCTGTTCCTTAGTAAACTAGGTGTAGAGAAGGCCTTCTTAATGACAATAAAAATAAGTAAGCAGTAAAGAAAATACTGACATATTTGAACACTTAAAAAATTTGTGAAAGAACCATACACAAAAATAAAACATAAATGATAAACCAGAAAAATATTTGTGATTCATTTCAGAAATAAAGAGTTAATAGTATATATCAGTTCTAAAATTAAAGAAGGGAAATTATAACTTCAGAGAAAAATGAGCATTTCAGAGAAAATGAGAATCAAATGATCCTTAAATATTATGAAAAATTTCTCAATTTCATTTCAAATAAGTAAAATGAAAATTGAGACTACAATGAATTTCTATTTCTACTACAACTGGATAACATACTCTTCAGTCAAGCCTGAGGGGAAGCAGGTGCTGTCCTATTTTACCAGTGGGAATACAAAATGGCATAAATGTCATGAAGGGAAACTTTACAATTTCTAGTAAAATCAGACATATCTCTATTTTTTTAAGCTAGCAATTCCTCTGATAGGAATCTGTCTCAAAGATATTCTAGCAAAAACACAAAAAGATATTTAAATAGGACTTTTCATTGAAGGACTAATTATCCAATCTCCTTTGATGGATATTTAAATTTGGGATTATGTAAGTAAAGCTATTATATCCACAGAATGGAGTTTTATTCCATGTGAAAGAATGAAGAAATTCTATATATACTGTCACGGAGTAAAATAATAAGGTAGAGAGCATATGTAAAACATTTTATTGCTTCTATCTAATTAGGTATGTGTATATTTGCATTAAAAATGAAGAAATAAAAAATGAATATATCAGAACATTTTTTAAAAAAGATGAACCATATGCAGAGGGCACATAAATAGAAACTAAAGTGCTCTGAATATATTAAAGTTTAAGGATTTGATTTTGAAACTATGTAAATGTATTTTTACATAATTTTTGAAAATTAATACAAGCAAAAAAGCAGTAAGTATCTAACGCCAAAAACAAAATAATATAACTGATTCATTATGGCCATAGAAAATACATAGAGAATGACTTTCAATTCCAGTAAATTTATAAGTCCCTAGTAAATTTTACTTTAAGGACAAAATTATATACTTTAAAATTTTAAATATTTTTTAGTAATTATACTATTTGTTATAATATTGGTGTTGCTATTCTTTTGTAAGTAGAAAAAAGAATTGAAAAATATGTTAATGACATTAGGAACCAGAAATTTTCAGAGTAAGGGAAAACAGATAATAGAAATTTAAATCTGATCAGCAATTATTAATATGGACTCATACTTCATTAGGCATTTTTTTTCTCTTAAGAAATACATTTTCCTTGCTTTATTTACTGAAAAGACCTGAAACTGTAAGAAACTCTCTATCAAAAACACCCACAGTACTGAGACTACAGTTTCTAAATATCATTCTCTGTCCTTTTTGGAACTAAAACATCTTGGAGAAATGGAATAATTGCACCCAAAGCAAGTAAGCAATCAAAGACTTCTGTGGTCATTCCAGAAACTCAGAACTTAACTTAAAGAGGCTGTCAGTTGAAAATGGGAGGTTTTTGAACGTGAATACAAAACTAACTGCAATTATTTGATGTAAAACACACGCGCTAAGACTTTCCTGGTAAGCCGTGTCAATGCAAAATTCAGCTCATTTAAATTTATCATGGTTATCAATCTATTTGGAGTTGCTTTTTATTATCTGTATTGTTTCTATTCTTGCTTTTCTAATCTTCCTTTTATTCTTCTTTTTTCAGAATTATTGTTTTATGTGTTCTTTTATTCTAGTCCACCAACTCATTGGTTTGGAATATTGGCACTCTTCTTGAAGTGGTTAGCCTTGAGGTTTTTCATATATATTTAATTTAATAAAATCTTAAGATTGAATAGTATAATCAAATTACATTTCTATGAAGCAGCATTATTGCAATCACCAATAATGATAATTGATATATCCATATCTCATAACCTTTTTCACATTTTTCATCTTTTTATCTCTCAATTCATTCTGGATAAATTATTTGTGTTTCTCCCTAGCTCAATAATCCCTATTTTCCATTGTATCTTTCCTGCTGTTTCAAATATTTATCTCAAATTTTTTCTAGAATTTCTACTTTTTCATTTCTTCTATTCATTTATGATAGTTTCTGAATTTTTGCTTATCTTTCCCATTGCTCATTTAGAGTCTTCATACATCTCATGCATAGTCCTTCTGAATGCTCACTAATAATTTCAAAATCTTCAAGTTTTACAGGTATGGATTATTATTTTTATTATTGTCATTATTGGTACTGGGGATTGAACTCAGGGGCACTCAACCACGGAGACACATCCCCAGCCCTATTTTGTATTTATTTAGAGACAGGGTCTCACTGAGTTGCTTAGTGCCTTGCTTTTGTTGAGGTTGGCTTTGAACTTGAGATCCTCCTGCCTCAGCCTCTGAAGCCTCTGGGATTATGGGCATGCACCACCGTGCCCAGCCTTGATTGATCATTAATATGTTCTTACTTTCTCATTATTGTGACCAACTTTGTGAGATTATGTGTGATTTTATTTCTACATAATTTGCAAGTTCACCCCTTAGAATTTTTATGCTTTTATGGACTTGGGGTTCAGAGTAGATATTTTAGACTTGCCTGATCTACCAAAAGACAGTGTCCCCAAAACCATGTTTCTAGAATACCTGGCCTAATAGCTTCCTTACCCCTTATTTCTGTTAATGCCTACGGAGTCCATCCTAGCCTACTCCCTGCTTCTCTGAAGTGCTGGCTTCACTTTTTCCACATTCATCTCTGGTCATAGCTGCTCTAGATTCCAGCTACTAAAGCAAGGCTTTAGAATTTTAGGATACTAGAGTAGTTTAGTTCCAATTTTTATTTAGTTTTTCTAATATTTGTTATTTTGTTTATTAGCTCTATAAATTAGATGACAATCACTATCATCATAATATCTTTTCTGGATATTCTAACATTTTATTTGCTCATACTTCTTTATTATATTTGTCCTGACTGAAATAATATCTAGTTTGAGATATGCAAAATATTTAAAAGGTTGTAAAAAACTCTGATCCTTATTTAGGTTATACTGCTTTAAACATTAATAGAAATTTCTATGATGCATTGTGGTAAGCAAACACATTAAAATCTTCTTGCAATGTGTCTACAAGGGACAGAAAAATTGTATGCTTGATATAGGATTTTGCTTCATGCCAGGGGACTCTCCCATAGACTATTTCATAGAGGAAGTCATGGTCTGTAGCTTGAACCAGCAATTTACAGATTAGTAGACAAGAAGATTTATTGAACCAAACGGTAAAAGGGAAAAGGCATTTTATAATGCATGATAGAATAGTCTACCTAAAAAATTGTTGTCTTCTCCAGTCTATACATAAATCAGTGCCTTATCATTTTTGTGTAGTCATGCTTAACATTTTTTATCCTGGAATTATGAGTAAAATCTTGGTACTACAGGCCTTGGAATACATTTTTTATGTCATATCTAATAAGCATTTCAAAAATGCCGTTCTCCCATTTTTTCCTCATTTTTATTCTGACTCTCTGTTAGAAACTCCCAATCCAGGAATTCACTCTGTGTATTAAGCACAGATCCTGAGCATCCCTGTGCAGACAGTTCATCCTCAGATACACTATACTATTTGACCTGAAGAAAGCAGAAAATTCAAAATAAATACTTCGACTTTTATGTTACCAGGGCTTGTTCTGTTATAGGAAGTATGGTTTTAGAAGTTATTATTACTAAGGACATAGGATACATTTGAGGCTGGTATGGTTTTGCTATTTTCAATTTTACAATTAAGAGGCTTTTGTGTCTCATCTAAAGTCATGACCTTACTTTTATGTGGTATGCTAATAGCTTCACAGATTTTTCTTTCAGTTATAAGTATTTAAACTTTATATTTTATGGAGTGGTAGCAATCCACTTTTCTTTCTATATGGTAAATAATTGACCCAGTACTATGTATTGAAGAGTCCATCTTTTTCCTACTCATCAAGAGCTCATATTTCTATTTTCAGTTGAAAATCCTGTGATATGTGCATCCATACATGCGTGTGTATTCATGGATCAGTGGTATGACTCTCCTTTTATTTATGTTTTATTTATTGTGATTCTTAAAAATTTTTCCTCACTTAGCTTAGGCTTATTTTTGTTATTTTTCTGTTGCTGTAGAAACAGTTACATTTGAATCTTTTTTTTTTTTTTTTTTTTTTTTGCGGTGCTGGGGATTGAACCCAGGGCCTTGTGCTTGCCAGGCAAGCACTCTACCAACTGAGTTATATCCCCAGCCCTACATTTGAATTTTATATAAGTAATGAATATAGAATTTATCATTTGATAAATCTATCAAATTTAAATTCATAAGCATAAAAATGCTTTCACTTCCATCACTATCCTTAACTATGAGACCTGTCATTTATTTTGAGTCTCTTCTCCCCCACCAAGTACTCACCATTCTTATACTTTAATATTTGTTTAGATTTGCTCATGTACTCAAAAGTATGTTTGTCTCTTATTTTTCTTTTCACCTAAGATCTGTATCTGGGATTATTGTTTTCTTCCTGAAGAACAGCTTTTATAATTAGACTCTCTTGGTCTGAAAATGTTTTTTTCTGTCCACCCTCCTTCTTGTATATTTTTGATGAGTATATGCCTTCAAGTTGATAGTTATTTAATCTCAGCACAGAAATGCAATATTCAAGACATCTAATTTTTATTGTTGCTGTTGTGAAGTCACCTGCAAATTTAATTGCCTTCCCTTTATAGCTAAAGTCTTTTCTTATCGCCTTCTTGAAAACTTTAATTTTTCCTTTTTCTTTTTCTCTTTTTAAATTTGTACTGAGAATTGAACCCAGGGGTGCTTTACCACTGAGCTACATCCTTGGTCCTTTTATTATTTTTTTATTTTGAGACAGTCTGCTAAGTTTCATAGAGTCTTGCTAAATTGTTGAGGCTGGCCTTGAATTTGTGATCCTTCTGCCTCAGCTTCTGAAGTCTCTGGGATTACAGGTGTGCACCACTGCTTCTGGCTGATTACAGTTTTTCTGTGATGTGTTATCTTGCAGGTTTATCTACTCCATTTATATTCACTGAAATTCTAAGGACATAGATTAGTGTTTGTTTTTTTTTAACATTCCAGATCATTTGTAATTATTATCTCTTTCTTTGACTGCCTATCTCTTATTTTTATTGCCATCTCCTTCTGAACCAACTGGATATTGGTTAGGCATTTTCTGTCTATGCCCCTTAATCTCTTTCTTGTTTTCCATCTCTTTGTCTCTCTAGACTGTTTTCTGGCCAATGTCTCTTGCAGTTCACAACTTATCTCTGTATGTAATTCATCTATTGGCTTTTAAACTCTAGTTAGTATAGGATTTATTTCTTATTTCTTCCCTTTCAGATCTGCAAGTTCATTTTTATAGTCTTTTACTTGCTTATCAATTTAATCAAACTTCTCTTTTGTATCTTTAAACATGTAATTATCAGTTTGTTTCTGATAATTACTTTTCTTGATGTTTGCCAGCTTGTTCCTTTTGTTATTTTTGCAGATTTTTACTTATAATGCCTTGTTTTCTTTTGTGTTTTGTGATTTTCGATTGTGAGTTGTTTACACTTGAAACTTCTTCTACGGGAATTATCTGAGGTTTGTGTTGCAAGAAATTTTCTCCGTTCTCCAGAAAAATTGCATTTGTTTCTGCCAGTTTTCCAAGACCAGTATCAATCCAAATTACTCTAAATTAAATTTCCTTTTTAGGATTTAAAAATTTGTGGAAAGAATTGTTTAGCATTAAGCAGAAAGAGCAGCAAGAATGAAGCCCCAGTAAGTAGTTTCCAGCTATCTGGTGAATTTCCATACAGTGAGAGCACAGGCCTTTGTCTCCTATCAACTGAATATCAAGGTCACTCAGTCAGAAACTCTTGGGTGGATGCCAGTTCATTATTTCTTATGTCTCAGTGTAAATAAGTATGCTTTAATTTTATTTGGAGGTTTTCTGGTTTCCCAACTTACATGTTGATTGAACAATGCTTTTAAAAGAAAATATTCTGTTTTGTCTGGAAATTCAACTGATTCAATTAAGACAATTAAATCAGTTGTTTCTAATCAGTCTTACTTTTGTTATACACAAATGTATACCAATTTAATAATTATATTAATAACAATTATAATAGCTGGCATTTTTTACTATTATTTATAGGCATTAGACATTTTTTAACATAATCTTTGAATTACTGTAATCTTTGCAACAACATAAAACATATTATTTTTATCCCAATTACTAGTGACAACATTGAGGTTCAGTAAGATAGCCTGTTTGGTGGAGCTGGAACTCTGACTCATGATTGAATTTAAAGCCAATAGTTGTAAACCTTATGATATATAAACTGTACCACTCCGGCTCTACCCCCAAAACACTGTGCCAAGAGAAGTGTTATGCATTGCCTTTGGGAAGAAGAATATTAGAAAATTATCTTCCAAATGATCTTGGAAAAGAACATCATAGCTTAAATTTACAATCATTTGTATTTGTAATACTTGTGCTCTTGAACGACCACTTATTTGTCAAAACAAATTTTTCTTTGTTGGCTTTTTATATGCTCTAAAAGTTTATAATACTGTTTTTAAAAGTTGGTATTTCCTTCAGGAGTCACACAGTGTGAGAGAGGGGTTCAGAAATAAGATAGATTATGTCTTGCATTGAGGCTTCCACCTGTAAAATCACCAATAGAACTGGTTATTAAATAGGCAGTAAGTTTAGTGTATATTTTCATAAGAGTTCTTGGATGGAAGTCTCATAAAACAATTGTTTTAAAGATACTGTGCAATAATTTCATTCTATACCTTAGTAACTTGGTTAAGTACAATTTTCTTATTTGTAGATTGTTAGTTATAAAAAATATATTATATATTGGGAGGAACGCCCTGGCTGATATGGTTCTTTTTCGATGCACCTATTATGAAGAATCTAACTGAGCATAATGTCTTAAACATATCAGGTGTCTGAATTAGCTCAAATAAAGTTAGAAAAAGTTGATGATGAAGGTTCTCAGACAACAGAGGATGTGAATGATTAATCTTTCCTTCTTGATGAACTCTTTTCATGGAGAAGCAACCAACAGCTTACCCAAGTTTGAATTAGAGTTTATTCCTCTTGTTTAAATCCACTTATACACTGCAAATTTTTTATCATCTTGGCAGAATTTGAATTCTAATGCATGTCTTGCTATTTTTTTCTTTGAATACTCACTATCTTTTTATTTCAAGTGAAACAGATGGTTAGATTCTGTTTTGTTTTCTAATCATCAGTCCAGGTAAATGAAGTGAGAAGAAACTATGTATATCCTGGCAGTTGTGTGTTGACCAAGTAGCATCTAATAGGATTAAAAACATTAGCTACAAAGTCCTGGCCTGAGATTCCTTTCTCACACCCATAATCAGACACAGCTGAAGACTTGGCCATCCAGTGATGATGATTTTCCATCACTTGGCTTGGCTTGAGTCCACATTGCTTTCCTGGAATGGATGCTGCTGTGTGTTATGCACTCCTGCTCTCCGCTTCCTCTGGATCGTTCGGTTTTCATGCCGTCCCATCTTTGATGGCTGCTGTGTCTATGTTCAGGAATTTCCTAAATAATTATGTTTATTGTATTTTACAAATATTGTATTTTACAAATGCTTCTAAAATATTTTGGTTCCTATCCCTTCACTCTTTAGTTTTTAGCAGTTAGGAAGAAATTTTTCATCTCTAGGCTTGTAACAGGCTTCAATATTTGCTTGTTTGGAAGCAGTGTTACAATGTTGCTTTTTTTATGGTGAAATCACATATCATTAGTTAAATCATTAGTCAGTTTTTAAAATGAGTGTGAAATGAGCATTGCAAAGGTCCTCAGAAGATTTTGCATTTATTTATGAAAAAATTTCCCAACTAATTTTATTAAACGTATGTCCTTTTGCCTTGAAGTAAATAAGTGTTGGTACTGTCAAGCTGTTCTCAGCAGAAACACGTGGTGCTCTTACATGATTTCTTGAAAAGAACATATGGATATAGCTATTTATAAGAAAGTGATTGGAGGAAATAGAGACTGTTGAGGTAGAAATGTTTTAGACCTTTTAAACCGAGGGTCCTAAATTGTAGCTTGTATTTTATGTGTTATACCTATAGTGTATGCTCTGTTTCTCACCATAATTATGGAAGGAAATGCAGTTCTCTAAGACATAACATCCATTGTAGGATTTCTCTGGGGCATCTTTATTTAGGTGGCTTGGAACTGGTTGCCATGGATTTTCTCAGTACTGGCCAAGAAGGTGGAGGTAAAAAGAGTTTTATTTTTTGCATTGAGTAAAATCTTTTTGATTCAAGAGAAATATTTCCCTTAACAGATTCTTTTTTTCATCCTTAATCCAATCAGAGTATAGGTTTATTAATTTAGGACAATCAAGGTACACAAAATAATATTGATCATTGACAGTGAGGTCAGTGAACAGAAAATTGCATAATCATTCTTTTGTAGTTGAACAACCAGTTGTTTTAGTATGTGTTATTATTTAGCAGAGCACTGATTATCAATAATTAATTATCAATTAATTATTAATTATGCTGGAGAAGGGGAAAGACACCTTGTGTCTGGTGGAAATGTAGGTGCTATTCCTTTGGTCCACTCCCATCATTTTGCTTCCTCAAGTCAGGGGTCAGTGGCAAGTTATTTGACTTCAGCTAGCAGAGTGGATCCTTAATATACATAATGAAATAAAAATCATGATAATTTCATTGAAGAGACATCACCACCTTACAGATGGAAAAAGAAAACTATCACTGACAAATTTTTCTTTGTGAAGACTGAGGAAAGAAAACATTTTAAAATATGACATGATATAAACATGATTCTACTTTGTTATCACATTATGCTGGGCAAACATTTTATTACATCACAAAAATTGTAAACAGAGTCTCTAAAGACTAGAAAAACAGAGACCAAGTATATTGACTGGAAGGCAGAAGCAGAAATGATAAAAAAAAAATTCTATAAAGCAAAATGTACTAGATATGATACTACTTTTTCCTATGCAAAAATCTCAGAAGGTGAATTGTTTTTGTTTGGATTAGTTTAGATTTGGGAGGTAAACTAAACTAAGGACCAGAATTAGATACACAAATCAGAAGGAATTAAGAGGGGAAAGAAGTAGCAAAATGTGAAATTAAAACAAGAGTTTGAAAGAGATGCATTTTGAATTTGGCTAGTTGCCTGTATCCTCTGGGTCTCAGACTTCACCTATTTGAAGAGGTGTGCTTATCCACAGAGCAGAGACAGACTATGGGAAGGTCTATGGGTACCGGCAATGAACTGGTGCACCATCTGTAGAGAATTTCATCTTCTGTCCTAAAATCATCATACACAAGCAATTCTAAATGATGTCAGTGATAAAATATCCTTATCACCATATAGGGACCTTCCCACTGGCCCCCATCTCAGTCTGCCATTCCCTTCTTTATACCTTGTTAAAGTGACTCTGGCAACAGAGTAGTGCTGAAAACTCATGATTTCACTGCTGAATTTAAAGAAATGGGAATTAATCCCTTTCTATATTCATGATTTGAAAACTATAACATAACAAAAACAATAATGACAACAAGGAATGTTTTGAAGCAAATTTGACATCAACTGCAATTTTCAGTGGAGGAAATTGAAACTATGAGAAATTAAGAAATTTGTCCCAGGTCATGCAGTATACTAGGATCCAAATTCATTCTGACTTCAAATCATACATTGCTTTCACTAACTTTACTTTCTCATCTTTCAAGAATTTTTTTTCTTGAAATTTTAGCAATAACTCTATTTTCTCTTTTAGCTTCTATCCCCACACCCCTTATCACATTCCTAGAAGGGACTTTCACACTCTTTACCTTCTCTTGAGTCCTTTGGCAAGTCCTTCCAAGCTTACCTTAAGTCAGGTGTAACTTTTTTGTCAGATCATGTAAGGTATTTGCAGCAGTTTGGGGAACAGATATATAATCCATCATTTTCTAATTGTCCATTTTCAGGATAGGGGAACTCAGTGATGAAAATGGGTCTACAGATAGGATATAACCTAATTTACTTTTGTTAATTGTGATGGGTCTGGTGTTCAGTAACCAAGAGGAAATTACTGCTGAATTCCACTGCCATGGGATTCTACTTTAATAGAGAATAAATACTGTCAATATTATGTAAAGCAATATTAATAGAGGTAAACAGGAAAATACTCGCATCAATTTTATTCCCTCTGACCATTTTTTGGACCACAATATGATCTGTGGCCCCTGAAGAATGTAATAAATTAAACCACAAGTTTAGGCCATTCTTTTAATATCATTTTGCATTGCAATAGATTAGGCAACTATGAACAATGATTAAATAGTGATTTTATAATGAATATTTTATGTTACTGAATAATCACTTAAAATTTAATTTTGCATATCTTAAAATACCCTACATAATTAAAGAGGTTATATAACTCGTTTTGCATTTCTTCAAAACTGGTAAGTTACAACTCCATTCCCCATCACAATAGTGATTATTCAAAATTAGTTTTAGTTTTTCCAGATAGTTAATCATGATTTTTAGATCTTTAAAAATAGAAAAATCCTAATTCCCTGTGCTCAGTGTCATGTGAGCCCAATTATTCACAATGATGGCACAATCAAAATGCATAACCAGATGAGACAGGGGGACGCAGCAGGCACCAAAAGGCATAGAAAACTGCAGTCTGTACCCAGGGCTATATAGTGTGATACATAAAACAACTTAAAGAGGACGATAACCAGTGTAATTCAGATACACAATTACGTAGGCACTGATTTCATTAATATCTATTATATAGAGGTGTAACACTTTTCTGTTATTTCACAACGCATAATATTAGACCAAATGCAGTATTTCCTGGAGCCTGTTTCCCTCTGTCTCTCTGACACACACACACACACACACACACACACACACACACACACTCCAGTGTTAGGTAAAAATACATCAGAGATAAGACTGTACTATATGCATTTACAATGGGCTACAAAATACTAAAAGGAGAAAAACAGGCATTTTTATAAAAATGGGATGCATCATATTTGTATATACTAATTGTCAGAAAAGACACACATATATCTACAAGAAAAGGAAGATGAATGCAGACTACCAGACAGGAAACATACCCCCTCATTATTTCCATGTGAATTTGTGGGTGAAGGACACTGTTTCTCCTCATTTTTCCATGTAGAAGTTTCTGCTAGCAGGGTCCTACTGCTTCTTCCTGACCATCACTTGATTTTTCCTCACTGATTACAGGTTGGCAAAAGTCAAACTAACCTTTTCCTTCTACTTTTAGGAAAAAATTCCTCCACTTTTGTTTTTTGCTCTCATGCATTTAGATGAGCCCCTAGGGATGTGAAAAGTCTGCAGTCCTGTGTGTCACAGGTGTGCCTGTTTGTTTCAGAGGTAGTGTATTGGGAAGTTTTTGGATGCAGGTTCAATGCCACATTTTCTAATCTGCTTAATTGGTAATAAAGCTGTTATTTAAATCTCCATTTTCTTAGTGTGCTTTATTTTTAATCAGTTCTGAACCAAGCCTAGGAATGAAATAATATTATTTACTGGCCTCATAATATACCAAAGGTGATACAGAAGTCCCTGGAGCATATGTTTCTATGTAACGTGAAATATAAGGCCACCCTGTTGCAAATTCAAATGAAAGTATGACTAAATTAAAGCCAAGTTAGCACCCTTGCGTTTTTAAACAAAAAGCCATTTAAAAAACAGTAACATATGGACTAATTAAATATCAAAATCTAAAATAATTTCATTTTGATATTCTTTATCCAGAACAGAGACAGAGAAACTATTCAATTTCAATGGAAAATTCCTGTAACTTATAATTCAATTTTTTCCTCTGTAGCATATGTTGTAGTTCATTATATATTTGAACCATTCATAAAAGGCATTATTTAAATTTTTTTTATTTTTACAAATGGTTTTTTGATTCATTGTACATAAATGGGGTACAACTATTCATTTCTATGTTGTACATGATGTAGATTCATACCATTTGTGTAATCATACAGGTACATAGTAATGATGTCTGTCTCATTCCACGATTTTTCATACCCCCTCCTTCTCATTTCCTTCTACATAATCTAAAGTTCCTCCATTCTTCTCTCACCCCCCACCTCCTCGCCCCCATTATATCATCATCCACTTATCAAGGAAAACATTCAGCTGTTTTGGGGGTTGAGGATTGGCTTATTTCACTTAGCATGATGTTCTCCAATTCCATCCATTTATCTGCAAGTGCCATAATATTGTTCTTCCTTATGGCTGAATAATATTCCATTATGTATATATACCACAGTTTCTTTATCCATAAATCTGTTGAAGGGCATCTAGGTTGGTTCCACAATCTAGCTATTGTGAACTGAGCTGCTATAAACATTGATGTGGCTGTGTTACTATAGTTTGCTGATTTTAGGTCCTTTGGGTATAAACCAAGGAGTGGAATAACTGGGTCAAAAGGTGGGTCCATTCCAAGTCTTTTGAAGATTCTCCACACTGCTTTCCAGAGAGGCTGCACCAATTTTCAACTTCACCAGCAATGTAAAAGTGTGCCTTTTTCCCCACATCCACGCCAACATCTATTATTGTTTGTGTTCTTGATAATAGTCATTCTAATTGAAGTAAGATGAAATCTTAGAGTTGTTTTAATTTGCATTTCTCTAATTACTAGAGATGTTAAACTCTTTTTCATATATTTATTAATTGCCTGTGTGTCTTCTTCTGTAAAGTGTCTTTCCAGTTCCTTGGCCCATTTATTGATTGGGTTCTTTGTATTTTTGGTGTAAAGTTTTGTAAGTTCTTTATAAATTTTGAAAATAAGTGCTCTATCTGAAGTGTGGAAAAGATTTTCTCCCACTCTGTAGACTCTCTCTTCACATTCTTGACTGTATCCTTTGCTGAGAAAAAGCTTTTTAGTTTGAGTCCATCCCATTTATTGATTCTTGTTTTGATTTCTTGTGCTTTGGGAAGCTTGTTGAGGAAGTCTGATCCTAAGACATCATGATGAAGATTCAGGCCTACTTTTTCTTCTATTAGGTGTAGGTCTCTGGTGTAATTCCTAGGTTTTTGATCCATTTTGAGTTGAGTTTTGTGCAGGGTGAGAAATAGAGGTTTAATTTCAATTTACTGCATATGAATATCCAGTTTTGCCAGCACCATTTGTTAAATAGGCTATCTTTTCTCCATTGTATGTGTTTGGCTCCTTTGTGTAGTATGAGGTGACTGTATTTTTGTGGGTTCATCTCTGTGTCTTCTATTTTGTACCACTGGTATACCTGTCTATTTTGGTGCTAATACCATGCCATTTTTGTTACTATTGCTCTGTAGTATAGTTTAAGGTCTGGTATTGTGATACCTCCTGCTTCACTTTTCCTGCTCAGGATTGTTTTGGTCATTGAGGTGTCTTATTCTTCCAGATGAATTTCATGATTGCTTTCTCAATTTCTATGAAGAATGTCATTGGGATTTTAATTGGAATTGCATTGAATCTGTACAGCACTTTTGGTGGAATGGCCATTTTGACAATGTTAATTCTGCCTACCCAAGAACATGGAAGATCTTTCCATCTTTGAAGGTTTTCTTCAATTTCTTTCTTTAATTTTCTGTAGTTTTCATTGTAGAGGTCTTTCACCTCTTTTGTTGGATTAATTCCCAAGTATTTTATTTTTTTCTTGAGACTACTGTGAATAGAGTGGTTTTCCTAATTTCTCTTTCAGAGAATTCATCGCTTATGAATAGAAATGCATTTGATTTTTGCATATTGATTTTATATCCTGCTACTTTGCTGAATTCATTTATTAGTTCTAGAAGTTTTCTAGTGGAGTTTTTTGGATTTTCTAAATATAGGATCACGTCATTAGTAAATAGTGACAGCTTTATCTTCTTTTCCTATTTGTATCCCTTTCATTTCTTTGGTCTAATTGCTCTGGCAAGTGTTTCAAGGATGATGTTGAATAGAAGTGGTGAAAGAGGGGATCCCTGTCTTGTTCCAGGTTTTAGAGGAAATGCTTTCAGTTTTTCTCCTTAAAGAATGATGTTGGCCTTGGGTTTAGCATAGATAGCCTTTACAATGTTGAGGTATGTTCCTACTATTTCTATTTTGTATAGTGTTTTAAGTATGAAGTGTACTGTGTTTTATCAAATGCTTTCTCAGCATCTATTGAAATAATCATATGATTCTTAACTTTAAGTCTATTGATATGATGAATTACTTTTATTGATTTCTGGATATTGAGCCAACTTTGCATCCCTGGGATGAAACCCACTTGATCATGGTGCACCACCATTTTAATATGTTCTTGTATGTGATTTACCAGAATTTTGTTAAGAAGTTTTGCATCTATGTTCATCAGGGATATTGGTCTAAAGTTTCCTTTCCTTGTTTTGTCTTTGTCAGTTTTGGTATCAGAGTGATACTAGCTTCATAGAGTGAATTTGGAAGGGTTCCCTCCTTTTCTATTTCCTGGAATACTTTCAGGGGTATTGGTATCAGTTCTTCTTTAAAGGTCTTGTAGAACTTGGCTGAGAATCCATCTGGTTCTGGGCTTTTTCTTGGTTAGTAGGCTTTTGAAGGCTTCTTCTATTTTGGTGCTTGAAATTGATCTGTTTAGATTGTGTACGTCTTCCTGATTCAGTTTGGGAGGATCATATGTCTCTAAAAATTTGTCAATGTCTTTGATATTTTCTATTTTGTTGGAGTATAGATTTTCAAAGTAGCTTCTCATTATATTATGTATTTCAATGGGGTTCGTTGTGATCTTTCCTTTTTCATCACAAATTCTAGTAATTTGAGTTTTCTCTCTTCTCTTCATTAGTGTGGCTGAGGGTTTATCAATTTTGTTTACGTTTTCAAAGAACCAACTTTTGTTTTGTCAATTTTTTTGAATTGTTTCTCTTATTTCAATTTCATTGATTTCAGTTCTGATTTTAATTATTTCCTGTCTTCTCCTATATTTGGTGTTGATCTGTTCTTCTTTTTCTGGTGCTTTGAGATGTAATGTTAGGTCATTTAGTTGTTGACTTTTAATTTTTTTTTTAATGTATGAACTCAATGCAATAAACTTTCCTCTTAGTACTGCTTTTGTATTGTCTCAGAGATTTTGATATGTTGTGTCATTGTTCTCATTTACTTCTAAGAATTTTTTTATTTCTTCCCAGATGTCTTCTGTTATCATTGCATCATTCAATAGCACATTATTTAGTCTCCAGGTGTAGGAATAGTTTTTGTTTGTTATTTTATCGTTCATTTCTGATTGCATTCCATTATGGTCTGATAGGATACAGGGTAGTATTCTATTTTTTTGTATTTACTAATGGCTTCTTTGTGGCATAGCATATGGTCTATTTTGGAGAAGGATCCATGAGCTGCCGAGAGGAAAGTATATTCTCTCGATAACGGATGAAATAAGGGCTGGGGAGATGGCTCAGCTGGTAGAGTGCTTGCCTCGCAAGCACAAGGCCCTGAGTTCGATCCCCAGTACTGAAAAAAATAAATAAATAAATAAATTGATAATGGATGAAATACTCTGTAAATATCCATTAAGTCTATATCATTGATTGTTTCATTTAGTTCTACAGTTTCTTTGTTCAGTTTTTGTTTGGAGGATCTATCTAGTGGTAAGAGTGGTGTGTTAAAGTCCCCCACTCTTAATGTGTTTTGGTCTATTTGATTCTTATTAAGAAGAGTTTGTTTGATGTACATAGATGCTCCATTGTTTGGGGCAAAAATATTTAAAATTGTTATATCTTGCTGTTTTATGCTTCCCTTAAGCAGTATGAAATGTCCTTCTTTATCCCTTCTGACTAACTTCCACTTTATCTGATATGAGGATGGAGACCCCTGCTTTTTTACTGGGTCCATGTTCATGGTATGTTTTTCCCCATCCTTTCACCTTTAGTCTGTGGATATCTTTTTCTATGAGATGAGTCTCTTGAAGATAACTTATTGTTGGGTCTTTCTTTTTAATCCATTCTGCCAGTCTATGTCTTTTGATTATTGAGTTTAGGCCATTGACATTCAGGGTTATTATTGAGACATGATTTGTAGTCCTGGTCATTTTGGCTTATTTTTGGTTTTTCACTTGTCCTTTGGTTAACTTTTCCTTTAGGGTAGTTCCTCCCTATGCTGACTTGTATTGTTGCTTTTCACTTCCTCCTCATGAAATATTTTGCTAAGAATGTTTTGTAGGGAAGGCTTTCTATTTGTAAATGCTTTTAACTTTTCTTTATCATGGAAAGATTTTATTTCATTGTCAAATCTGAAGGTTAGTTTTGCTGGGTATAGGATTCTTGGTTGGCATCCATGTTCTTTCAGAGTTTGAAATATATTGTTCCAGGCCCTTCTTGCTTTTAGAGTCTGAGCTGAGAAATCTGTTGATATCCGTATTGGTTTCCCATTTTATGTAATCTGACGCTTTTCTCTCACAGTCTTTAAAATCTTATCTTTATTTTGCATGTGAGGTATTTTTATTATAATGTGTCTAGGTGTGGATCTGTTGTAATTTTGTGCTCCTGGTATTCTCTAGGTCTCTTGTATTTGATTTTCTATTTTATTTTTTATGTTTGGGAAATTTTCTGATATTATTTCATTGAACAGGTTGTTCATACCTTTGGTTTGTATTTCTTGCCTTCCTCAGTATTCATGATATTCCATGGTTCTTGGAGGTTCTGTTCATGATTTCTTACCATCTTCTCAGTTGGTCAACTTTATTTGCAAGATTGAATATTTTGTCTTCATTGTCTGAGATTCTGTCTTCCAAGTGATCAATTCTGTTGGTGATGCTTTCTATTGAGTTTTTAATTTCATTTATTGTTTCCTTCTTTTTAAGGATTTCTGTTTGTGTATTTGCAGGAAAAAAACCTTTATTGAAATGCTCTTTTGCTTCCTGCATTTGTTCTTTTAACTGTTTATTCGAGTGATTGTTTTTGCCTTCATTTGTTCTCTTATCTCATCCTTTGTCATGGATCATATTAATTATGTACATTCTAAACTCCTTTTCTGACATTCTACTGTCATGCTGTCATTGGATTCTATTAAAGTAATATCTTGGTTTGTTTGGGACACTAAATTCCCCTGATTTTTTATGTTGTTCCTGTATCTTCCCTTCTAGCAGTGAGGATCTGAGGTATTGCAGCTTCCCCCTGTAGTCTTATTGTGACACTGCAGGTTTCCAATACCTCTCCTTTGAGGGAGAGATCAATATTAGCAGCACCAGATACAAACAATATGCAGCCCTAAACCAGATAGCCCCAATGAAGACATTAACGCTATTGTAATATATAGAGAGAATGAGTTCCATTATTTTCTACAGTATAGCCAAGAGGCTTGCAATGAGATCTATAATTTCTAATGGTGGGCAAAGAAGATGGGGAGGTTTGTAAGATGTAACTGTTAATGGGATAAGAAGTGAGTATATAGAGGTACTAGATCATGGGAAGCGTGAGAACCAGATCAAAAAAAGTTGATTGTTGGCATGAATAAAGGGAGAAAGAGACCTCAAGGAAACAGGTAAATAAAAGGAAAATTGAGTGAGAAAAAAATGAAAAAAATAGAAAATTAAAACTTGAAAAAAAAATCTATGGTATAACAGTAATTTACTATTCAAACCTCCCAGTCTTCAGTATGCAAGAGTAGTACCTGTCTCCAATTGCCATCTCAGAATGGGAGTTGCCCCACCAAGAGAGGCAGTTTCCCCTTCAGGGATAATCCAAGATGACTGCACCAGCTTCTAAATATGGTGGTAGATGGGGAGCCACAGCGCAGGCATGGGGGTCCTCAAGTGGGGCACAGTCTTGGGTAGGCTGGGGTCCAGAAGTGGGGCACAGTCTCAGGCCAGCATTCTTTATAAAGTTGTCCCCATTAGATCAGCCTTGTTGCCTTTCTCCAATATTAATCCTATCTAAGATTTAGTGTAAAATTCCAAGTATAAAGAGAAATATTTGTGATAATGATTAAAAGCACCTTTACTGATTAAATTTTAGGTCAAGGAGTATACAAACTCTTGAGCATATTTTATGACATATTTCAAGTCTGTAACACTTTGTGAACATAAGACAAACTTATTAATATTCTTCATTTCAGTAAATTTCTTCTCCACTTTTATGTTACCTATTTTTAACATTCTGGAAACAAATTGAAAATTTCACTTTTTGTCAAGATTTGATAAATTTGGGAATGGGCTTGTCTTGCCTTAATTTTTTTTTCTATTTATATTTAGCATTTCCCTCAAGTAAAGAGAATCCTTAAGATGCATTTTGGTTTACCAAATTATGTATGAAGTATTGCAAAAGAGTTCTGTCACAAGATTCATAATGAAAATATTAGAGGGAATTAAAGTCCTCATTATAAAACTTGAGCTTGCTTCATTAATCACTGGGTAAAAGAAATTGAGCCATAAAATTCTCAGATACATACAGTAACAAATGGACAGTCCTTGTTGAAGTGTTTCATCATGTTTTTTTCCCTGATGGTTAGGTCTAGGAGAAGCCAATTGCTACTGGTTAATTGAAGTCCCCAAGAAGCATTTTAACTTGAATCTCAATCTTTGTGCTTCAAGACAACAGGTTCCTGTTAAATGGCAAGCGAGTTTAAAAAACAAAACAAAACAAAAAGGTTTTAAAGATATATGTCCTAAATTGTCTTTATTATAAAAACAAGAGTTAAACCAAATCTTAATATGAATTTATTTTGTCAGATCTGTAGCAGAAATCAATGGTCCTGAGTTCTTACTCTATGTATTTTGTGTGATTAGTATAACTCTGTTTGTTACAAATGCCACATTTTCAGAAAATAATATGGTTCCTGATTGAAGAAGAATTGGTGATTATGATCACCTAATAGGAATTTCCTTTGTTTATTATTTTGAATTCTCTTAGTGCTTATTTTCTCATAGGATGCTCTAACCATCAGAATATACTATCTTTCCATACCTATCTGTAGCAGAAAGAACAAAAGTTTTGGAATCAGACATCTAGGGTACATCTGGCACTAGTGACCCTAGGATTTGGGCAATTCATTCTTAACTGCTCTAAATCTCAATTTTCTTAGCTATTAAATAGAGTGATCAATAAATACATCACAATAAGTTGGGAGTATTTAAGAATTATGTGAGATGTCCTTGTCAATGAAGTGGCTGTTCAATAACTTCAAAGATAATAAAAGCCTTCTCTTCCTGACAGAGGCATCCTGTGCTCCCAGAAAGGGTCTGCACTGCTGGCTTTAGTGTGGGAATAAGTATGTGCTGTCACTGCTGGTGAAAAATTGTCTTCACGAGGGTTTCTTTCCTAGTATAGCTAGAGCTCTTACAAGAGTTCTCAGTGACTGAGGGGACAGTACACAGCAGACTTTATAGTAGAACTGCCTTGTGCTCTTTGGTTTGGCTCCTTTGGTTTGAGATGAAGAGAGATGAGGTAAAGTTTCAGGAAAAATTCTTATGAGTTTTGGTCTCCCTCTGTGCAGCCTGGAGCCCACAGTTCATGGACTCCATTGCCTGCAGGATTCTGGTTACATTCTGCTAATTAGAGTCTATCCTGAAGGTTCAAAATGGGAAAGAGGAGATGCATCTAGTTAGGAATGGGTGTATGGGCAGATGGCAGATGTGGGTTTTGCCTTCAATTTGGTGGCATCTTCCTCAGAATCCCCACTGTGATGATGCAGGCAGATGAGAATCCTGCTGGCGGTTTCCTTTTAACTCAGAAACTGAGTTTCCAGAGAGAGCTCAAAATGTCTAGAGTAGCATTCATTTTTCTGCTCAATCCTTATTTATTGATTTATTTTTGGTATCAAGGATTGAACCCAGGAGTGCTTAACCACTGAACCACATTCTCAGCCCTGTTTATTTTGAGACAGGGCTTCACTAATTTGCTGAGGCTGGCCTTGAACTTGTGATCCTCCTGCCTCAGCCTCTCGAGTTGCTGGGATTACAGGTGTGCACCGCTATTCCTGATCTTGGATCAAACTTCAAAGGATACCCAGTGCAGTCTTCTTTCAGTTTAAACATTTGCCTTAGAAAACTTTTTACACATTTTTTGTGAGCAAACAAACTAAATCTAAGCCTGGTGTGGTTGCTCAAATTTATTCAAAAGACAAAGTAAAGCATGACAACTTTTTACCTTTATTTTTGAACTAATTATTTTGATAGTTATATTTTATGTGGTATGAAGTGACATTTAATGTGGGTGCAGTGGCTCACACCTATAATCCTAGCAGCTCTGGGGATTGAGGCAAGAGGATTTCATGTAAAAGCCAGCCTCAGCAATTTAGTGAGGCTGTAAGCAATTCAGTGAGAACCTGTCTCTAAATAAAATACAAAAAAGGGCTGGGGGTGTGGCTCAGTGGATAAGATCCCTGAATTCAATCCCTGGTACCAAAATAAATAAATAAATAAAAATAAAAATAATAAAATAATTTAAAAAGTGAAAAATTAGTTAACTTATTGAAAATAATCAGTTTAAGGTTAATATATCATTTGACTTTAATGTCCTCTGACTTTCTGACAACTCATTCTTAATGAAAAAAGAAAGAAAAAATAAATACGTAATACTAGTTTGCAAAACTTTTCTTGGTAAACCAGTCCTTTTTTGGTTTGTTTTTAAAGAGGGAAATGTTTGAATATAATTATGGACCTTGTGAATTGTGAATACTTTAAAAAAGTACTCTAAAATGTTCTGGAGAAATATAGATTCATATAATTAAAAATAAAAGAAATGATTCCAGTAATTCTGTTTCTAAGACTGTCAGGCAAAGTTAGATATTGGTTGATACAGGAACATCCATATGGCTTGTACTTCCGAATTGGGTATCTATATCCAGTAGCTGTGCCATTTCAGACTGAATTTCTACCCAAGTTGAGGATACGGAGATTAATTGATCAAAATCTCCAGTCCTAGAAGCTACAATCTGTTAACTTTAATTGCATTCATTCTCTTTAATTGTAGGTACTGGTGTCATATTTATGAAATCTTGTTTAGGATACATTGTTTGATGGTAATGACTGGTTTGATGATATCTCAAACTCAAGCATTTTTTAAAAAATGCCATCTAATTTCCTAAAATTGTTCACATGAGTTTTTAGTCAAAAAAGGTTTAAGCAAATTTTATGATTGTAGAGCAAATATGGTTCTGGTAAGGTATATTTCAGAGTCCTGGGTTCATGATACCCATTGTCCTTCGATTCTACCCTTGTCTCACACAGTCAACAGAGGGGTGAGAGTGTATATATACAAAAACTCATGCTTTTTAAAGTATTCATGCCTGTGGGACAGTGTGGTGTTCTTCATAATATCTAAAACTTTATAGAATTTTGTAATACATATTGACATAACATCTACAAAGTCATTATGTTTTTCAAAATCACCTTGTGACATAGGCAAGAAAGAAATTTTCATCCTCACATAAATGTTGCAGAATCTAAATGTCAAAGCACACCATATATTTTTGTTTAGATTCCTCAGGAAGTTCTAGGCAATACCGAGACTAGAATCCAAGTGCCTTGACTTCTAACCCAGTGTTCTTTCTAATGTCATTTAGTATTGTTAATAGCAGTGTTAATAGTGTTATTATAATTCCAGGCATTGGGGATCTCAAGGGAAAGAATGACCAAGCTCTAACAGATTATGTTAATATTACAAAAGATATTAATAGCAGAAAATAGGCACGGTTATCGTGAAGGGTACAAAGCCCCAGATTCCAGATTTTCTTTCAGACTTCAGTTTCATATCTTTCTATTTGGCCAAGGCTATGCTGTTACTATCCATTGTAGCCAGAATGAACAACTTCAAAGAAACCATCAGCAGTCTGGCAAGGCTTTTCCGCCAACACTGATCCAGTGAATCAATGCCAAGCTATTTGCACCATCTGCTGGGCATGAGTCATTGGAGGGAGGATGAGTGGACAGCTGGAGCTGTCATCTTCAAAATGCCACTTATGGGGGAAATACCGGAATTTACATCAAAAGGCATCAAAACAAAGTCCCCCCACCACAAAAAAAGAAAGACTGGTTAAATATGGTTAAATATGGTAGTAATTCTAATAGAGATCTCTTGCCAGTCACTCAGCTACACATCTCAGCTTCTTTTTCTCAGGCTCCATCAGAGGGAAGTTTTTGCTGTGTCATATGAAAAAGACATGAACAGAGACTTCATGTGAAAGTGCAGAAAGAACTTGAGGGGAAATAATAATAAATTCCACCAAGTCCTTCTAGTCAAAGACCTGGCAGCAGAGCATCAAAACTTGTGTTTCATTTTGCTTTAGAGGTGGAGTTTTTTGTTTATTCCTATATTCATTCATTTATTCACTTGCTCATTTATAAGTATTTGATGTATTCCAAGTGCTAGCAGATGAAGGAGAATGCTAAGTACCATTTGAATGTTATGTGATGTCTGAATTAAATATGGTGCCTTGGTACTGGCAGAAATCCAATGATACAAGAAATGTTATCTACATAACATCTCTTCCATGAGGATACTGAAGCATAGAGAGGGCATAGTAATTTGCTCGAGGTTACCAGATAATAAATGCAAACTAAGGGTCAAAATCCTGTTATACCTTCAAAATTTATTATGTATTGTAGGAATGGCTCCCTTTCTCTTTGTCCATGGAATACATAGAAATGGCTCTTAAGGATTGTAGGAATCTCTGGACATGGGAAAGAAATCAATGTCAATCAAAAGATACAATCTGTCAGTGACAAAAGTTGGGATAAAATCTCAAAGTTATTCTGGTGTTGTGTTATTCATCCAAATTCACATTTTTCCCTTCATTCCACGTATCGTTTTACGTTAAACTATGGAGAATTATGGGAAGTAAAAACGAAATCTAATATGCTAATGAAATTTAGATTTAAGCTATTGGATTTTTCTTTCCCTATTTCCTTTTAATATATGTTCTATCAAGTCCTAAACATATATTTCTTGCTCTCTGAACCAGTGAACTGAAATTGCTTGATACAACTACTATTGACACTGTTTGATTTTGTAGACTAGGTAAATATCTTAAAATTTGTCTAAAAATGGAATAAAAATTTATCTCAGATTTCTTTTGTTAAATTGAACAAGATATGTTTGGAGGAAAACTTTAGCCCTTTGAATTAAGAAATATGACTTTAGATGTGAGGGTATGGAATAGTGGATGGTTTCATAAAATAGTGCAAAACTTCTGATAAACAGTTTTAGCCTTTTGTGCACAGTAAAACCATTCATCATCTATGACACAGTAACTTCACTTCTACAAAATTATACAAAGGAAATAGAAATTTCTGCTATAAGAAGTCTTATTTAAGAATTATTTATGACACTAAAAAGAGATCAAATATATGTGATCAACAAAACAGAGAGATGAGTTAAATTGGGAAAGTATAATGTGATTTAAGGCAACAATTCAAAGTATATAATTTTGAGTATAGAATACTCCTAATATATCAAATAGTAGCACTGAAAGCGTAGAGCCCAGCCAGTAGTGTTGGCATCACCTGGCACCTTGGTAGAAATGCAAATTTTGGACTCTCCCCTCAGACTTACTACAATAGAAATGTGATATGTTGGAATAGGTAAACTGTGTGTTGATAATCTTCCTTGTGGTTTTGATGCTTCAAGAAGTTTGAGACCATGGATATGAGTTTTGAAAAACTATAAAATAATTTCATCACAAAATACTACATTTTAGAAAATTCAGATAATTCAATGAAGCATTAATTGTGTATAAGTTCATTATGTAGCAAATTCTAAAAATTGGAAATTGAATGTTCCCTCTCTACCTCTTAAACCGTACCCTCCAAAAGTAACTAGTATTTTTTATTAGTGCATCATAACTATATAGTAGTAGAATTCACTGTTACATATTTGAACATGCACATAGTCTATACACATACATATACATATATATATGTATATATATATATACACATACATATACATATATATATGTATATATATATACATATATATATATCATAATTTGGTCAGTTTCATTCCTTATTACCTCCCATTTCTCTTGTCTCTTCCCTCCCCCCTTACTTCCTTCCTCTACTCCTTTGGTCTCCTATTTTCATGAAATGCCCCCCACCTTTTTCCCTTTGTTCTCTCTAGCTTCCACATATGGGATAAACATATGACCTTAGACTTTCTGAGTTTGGTTTATTTCACTTAATACTTTGAAGTTCTATCTATTTTCCTGCCAATGGCATGATTTCATTCTTTAAGACTGAGTAAAATTCTATTGTGTACATATACCACATTTTCTTGATTCATTCATCCATTGACAAACACTTAGACTGGTTCCATAATTTAACTATTGTGTATTGTGCTACTATAAACATTGGTATGCTAGTATCTGTATTTGCTAACTTCAGTTCTTTAGGATAAATACCAAGGAGTGGTACAGTTGGGTCAAATGGTTGTGGTTGTTTTATTCTTTGTCTTTTGAGGACTCTTTCATACTGATTTCCATAGTGGTTATACTAATTTCTAATGACACCAATAGTGTAAATGCGTTACTTTCCCCCCCACATCCTCTCTAGCATTTATTATTTGTTTTCTTGATGATTGCCATTGTAATTGAAGTGAAATGAAATCTCAGTGTAGTTTTTGATTTGCATTTCCTTAATTACTTGTAAAGATGTTGAATATTTTTTCATAGATTTGTCAGTCATTTGTATATTTTTCTTTTGAGGAGTATCCATTTAGGTCATTTGTCCACTTATTTATTGGGTTGTTTTTTTGGTGATAAGTTTTTTCAGTTCTTTATATAGTCAAAAAAGTATTTAGCACAGATTTTCTCCCATTCTGAAGGTTCTCTCTTCATGCTTATAATTGTTTCCTTTGCTGTGAAAAAGCTTTTCAATTTGATGTCATCCCATTTATTTATTCTTAGTATTTTTTCCTTAGCTTTAGGAGCCATATTGAGGAAGTCAGTGCCTACATCTCTAGGTTGGCATATTGACCCCTACATTTTCGTTTACATTTCAAAGTTTCTGGTCTAATTCCTAGGTCTTTGACTTTTGTGCAAGGTGAGAGAGAGAAATTCTAGTTTCATTCTTCTACATGTGAATAGCCAGCTTCCTGCACCATTAACTAAAAAGGTTGTCTTTTCTCTAGTGTGTGTTTTTGTAAAGGATCAGATGACTATCTGGGTTTGTCTTTGTGTCTTCTACTCTACTACTAGACATTGTGTCTGCTTTTGTGCCAGTACCACGCAGTCTTTGTTATATAGCTCTGTAGTATAATTTGAAGTCAAGTATTGTGACGCCTTTAGCATTGCTTTGTTGGCTTAGAATTGCTTGGACTCTTCTGGGTTTTTTTCTTTCAAATGAATTTTAGAACTGTTTTTTCAGGTTCTGTGAAGTATGTCTTTGATATTTGGATGGGGATTGCATTGGATGTGTTAATCACTTTTGGTAATATGGCCATTTTATCAATACTAACTAATGTTGTTAACTAATAATAATTAATATTAGACAATATTAATATTTTAAATGACCATATTATCAATGGTATACACTATTAATAACACTTACCCCATAATCAAATTTTTTAATTACAATGGAGTATTATAATTATAATGAACCAGTGTTTACATGTTAGAAAAATAATACATCATGGACATCTTTTCAGGTTGGTAAATCATATCTACTTATTCTTTTTTTATTGTATACTTAATATTCCAGAGTAGGGATATGCCATAGTTTTTACTACCATTCATTGTAATGGCCATTTAAACAATTTATAATTTGTTGCTGCCGTGGAACAATGCTATAATCTAATTCTATGTCCTTATGATATTTGTAGTGATAGATTGAAATATAGTTGATAAAAATCCCCAATATTCTAGTACTGAAATTGATTGTTTGCTCCATAAACATTTATCTGATACTGTGAATGGTTTGTTTCCCTCCTTTCTCTTTTACAGATTTTTACCAGTGTTTTATGAAGAAAAATTGGGTTAATCTACATTGATGAGCAGCTCTGTCTAATCACAGTGCTCTAAAAAAAGAAAGAGGCCTGTATTCCAAGCACTAAGTTTATGAAAATAAATCACCCCATTTTATTAATTCAATTTACCCTACTTATATTAAAATGAAAGCTGGTCATAGTAAATGAAGGGTAGATAGGACTGTATGGTGCTGCTTGTTAATATCGTTGAAAATAAAATCAATGAGTTCAATCACAGGAAAATAATATCCTATAAAACATCTAAATTCATTAAACAATTGTTTGTAAGAAGAGAATTTTATTGAGAGGATTTGCTTTCTAAGAAATAAGGTGAGTGCTCACTTCGGCAGCACATATACTAAAATTGGAATGATACAGAGAAGATTAGCATGGCCCCTGCGGCAAGGATGACATGAAAATTCGTGAAGTGTTCCATATTTTGAAATGCAAAAAAAAGAAATAAGATGATTATAATGGAAATTATAGTTCTTTTAATTTTCATAAAATCAAAATATATACTAGTCAGGTTAGAATGTTTTTGTTAACTCTAATACCTTATATTTTTGTAATCTAAGCTCAATGATATTTTCCTCCTATAACATGCAATTAATATTTTTGTTACATGTTTATTAAAAGTTGACAATATACTTTATATAGCTTCTAATCATGATTTTTAGGCTAGTAAATTCTTTTTTGGGGGGTGGTTATTGGGGATTAAACTCAGGGGCATTCAACCACTGAGCCACATCCCCAGTCCTATTTTGTATTTTATTAAGAGACAGGATCTCGCTGAGTTGCTTAGCACCTCGCTTTTGCTGAGGCTGGCTTTGAACTTACAATCCACCTGCCTCAGCCTCCCTAGCCCCTGGGATTACAGGTATGTGCCAACACACTTGGTTTAGGCTAGTATTCTTTTAAGTACTGTGCGCTAAGTGATTGCACCACTGGAGCTGCTGTAGGCTAGTGTATTCTATATGACATCACGTAGTACAGTATCATTGTAAAAACATGTGTAAACTTAAACTTGTCACTTAAAAACCTTCTAAGGCAAATCCTCTTACAATACAATTTCATTTAGTGTAATGAAATTCTATTAGAATATTTAACTCGTTATAATTCAATCATTTCAAATGGTATTTAGGTCAGTAAGACTCTGGATTAAACAAAAAATGGCTTCAACTTTTGAGATATACAGAAATAAAACTATTTGTTTTGGTCATAAAAACTAAACAGATTGTAAATTATAAAATGAAAAGAGCCATTATCCTACCATTATTAATCGTGTTACAATACCTCTATCTTTTTTAGACATGTCTTTTTATTCTCACTAAATGAACAGTTTCATATTCTAGTTTTCCTTTATGTTTATAGCCTAATTTACTTGGCTTACTGGTTTATAGTAGTCATAAGCATAATTTTTAATTACTGCAAATGCCCAATTTTGTGTTTGGCCATCATTAACTTAAGTCATTTCTTTATAGTAGGACATTCATTTTGTATTTCTGTCTCACTCATAAATGATATCAAAATGGGAATATCATGTATATATTGTTTCATCCAGTCTGTTATTTTCTTAGGATGTATTATTTGAGCTTAAATTTCTGGATTAAAGGTAGTGAACATTGAATACTTTGCTTTTTTAAGAATATAAAACCAATAACATTTAAAACTCAAAAATAAACTGTGGAAAAAATCAAACTTATACACACATTTGCATGCAAGTTTTATTTTTAAAAATGTATTTGTTGGTAAATACCCAATATTGACTATGTAGCTTAATCCTGAACTTCAAATAAATGTAATAATAATAAAGCCAAGATAGAGAATTGTAGGTGCAGATTTGTTACCATAGGACAAATCAATCTTTCTTGCATAAACATTTTGTCATAAGTAAGCATTCCAAAGAATAAAGGAATTTCCACATAGTGTTATATAACTAACCAACCAACACTTTGTTGTTCTTATTACAACACTTCTGTACAATGAGTGTTCCTCCTTGGTAATTTTATGCCTGTTCACTTTCACTCGCCATGTTCAAATATGCTGGTTTGTATTGAAGGAAGGGAGGTGAATGTTTCTAACTTTTTTGTGTTAACAAAATTAATTAATAATTAATATTCAGTTTTCTTCCTTCCTTTTACAACCTATAGTTCTCCTGATTACTTAAAAATAAAAAAATCAAACCCAAAACTAATCAAGTGCATTATACTTCTAATTATACTTCTATTCACACAGGGCTTGAAACATGGTCTAAGGATAAATTAAGGAGTCCAGCAATAATAGATGAGAAAGAATGAAGAGGTACAGAGTGGTGAGTTTATTACACCTTTTTCTTTCCCAGTTAGAATGAAAATATTCCTTTTCACTTGCTAGTTCATTGCAGAGTGGCTACTTATCCACTGGGGTTCAGATTAATCTTCTACTGACTAGGGATATGATTTCTAGCAATATGTTCACAATAACGAAGTTCAATTAGAGCAAAAGAAAATTACAGGTCCAGTGGAGTTCATTATAATGGGATCTTATGCATATTTGTATTTTATTGAGAATATAAATCAACCTGGTAGAGATTTCTTTTACCCATCTTTGGAAGCCATCTGCCAATTTAATTTATATATTTCATTCATAGAAGAGGATAACTTGTAAAGCTAGAAATGTCTCTTTGTTTGAGTATTTCATGACAAATATGGAGTGTTTGTTACTCATTTTGTAAGAAAAATATTAATAAATTAAAGGAGACATATTGGTATAATTTTCTATCATAATGCTGTATCATACTTTAAACTAGAAAAATAATGCTAAAGAGTCTAACCTTTGTCTTCACCAAGGAAACCAGAGTTTAGCCTGCATGAGATCTTCAGCATGGATTTGTTTTTCAGAAGGAAGACGATATGTGAAATAATCAGTCTCTGGACAGAAAGAGTATTTATATAAGTTCAATCTGCCTTAAATTATAATGAACAAATACAACCCTTAGTATATTCCATACAGGTTTCCAGGCTCTTGAAATACATATTAGCTTATTCAATTTCTACCTCAACCATTTGAGATGGTACTTTTTTTACCCCTCTTTTATGGATGAGGAAACTGAGACACATAAAGGTGAAATAAATTACCTGAGGTCACACAGCTACCAAATGTTAGAGCTGGGAATCAAATACTAGCAACCCAAGTACAGAATGCATTTTCTCAATAATTCCTGCCACCTGAGGGACCGGTGAAGAGCCAGTGTAAGGAGAGAAGGTACTGAAATATCTGGGTTGGCTTCTTTGTATTTTTCAAATGTGAACCACACCTAAGAAAGAAGGATGGACCAATATCTATGCCATAGGCCAGTATTACAGAGATGTATGGTGTTGTGCTTCTTAGTCCAGTATACACATGAATTATCTGAAGAACTTGATAAAATCACAGATTCCTGAGGTTCATTGTCAGCTCTTCTGCTTTCAGAGATTGAGCATGATGGCCCAATCAAACAACACTGACATAAGGGACACAGGACCCTGAGAAACAGAAATGAGTCCTATTTCCCAGTGAGATGAGATGCAACTTTGATTAAGAAATAAAGTTTGTCCAGTGAATTAAAGTCAGAATGGCAACTGCTGACATGTTGGCCTTCATTATTGTAGCAGAGGTTCATTTATATGGCAATCATTATAACTTCCCAAGGATTGCAAGAACTGGGGAGGGAGAAGGTCACAGCTCAGCAACCAGGCAGTTGGGGCAGCACTGATGAAGATTTGATGTGATAGAGAAGAAAAGAAGGTCGTGTGCTTTTTCAGCATTTAAAGAAGGCTGAGGATGCCTAAATCTTGCATTCTGTTTCAGGAAATTAAAACAATGTCAGTAGTTATGCTTCAAGGTGGTTAAGTTTGCCTACTGAGGGTTTCAAAGTGCTTATGTGTAAGTCCGGCAACTGGGTGTCAATATGTTAGAGGGGTTTTCTGTTAATCATGCCTAATGTTTTATGACTGGAATCCTCTTCTTTCTTTTCCATCTTTTCCTTCTTTCATTCCAGAAACATTTATAGAGCAATTACCCTGTTCTAGATTTTGAAAGTAGGTAATGGGGATTAGGAAGTTTGTGGTTCAACGGGGGCCAACAGCCACAAACTAAGCATGCAGTACTAAGCAAGTACTCCACAAATTAGCTGTAGCAAGTCATAAATTTCATGAGGGGGTAATACTCTGCAAGCTGAGCATGGGGATGGGTGGTCATGGTGATAAATCTGTAAAAAACTGTATATCATTGCTTACAATGCTACATCTAACAGGGAAATCTCCATATGGAGAAGCGCTGTTTGCCTTTTCTTGATGCCATCTATGATTATGTTGAAAACAGAAATTTCTCTTGATGTGGATTTGACTTGTTTCATTCTTGAACAAAAAAACAAGAAAATATCTCAAACTTTCTGATGCTTATCCTAAATATACCCCCTCCCACCCGGCTGAAATCACTAAAGTGAAAGTGTAAACCCCTTGAGGATTAGTATTACTCTTCCACTGACCATATGACCTATGTGGACACAGGTCTTTCCCATTGTTTGTTTCAGGTTGTAAAACTACTATAGGTCATGGGCTTGGAGCTGTGCAATTAATTTTCTCAGCACTGGGAGCTTCATGCACCATTAGTTGCTTAAATGATCTTTTCATTCTAGGGATGATGCTAGTGAAGTTTTCATCTGAATTTGATTGATAGTCTAAATAAATGCTTGATTTTACATAGATTATACTAATGGCTATGTTTAATACAGTGTTAAAAAGATTTGGCTTGTGAGGCAAAGCTTCAAAAACTAGAGAGAAACCCATGGATGGCACACATTATCCTTTTGTTATGTTATAGGGCCATATGTTTATGTAGAGTTAGTTATTTTGGGCTAAACTTCTGGCTGAAGTGGGGTGGGAGTGGGTTAAATGTGAACTGTGGAAAGATGTTACAATAGACTTATTAAACAGACATTAACATTTTAAACTAATAAATGTCACAAAGGTAAGTAGAATCATATTCTTTATCAGAATCTGATCATATAGATAGACATACTGAATCTTTTCTCTAAAGGTTTTCTAGTAAGTAATAAAAAGGTTACCATCAATTTTTATGACCCCTAGTTCTTTGACGTGCTAACATTGAATCCAAATGAACTTGCAAAATGTCTCCCAAAGCTATTTTTTTCCTAGAATTTCATATACTTACCATATAATTTGAATCTGTATATCTTGAAAAGCAATGGTGTTTACTTTTGAAGACTAATTGCCCTATACCCAGTTCCTGCTCTTAGTCATCCTCATAGAATTCCATTGCCAGAGCTGTACACCAGTAAGGGCTGTCCCCAGCTGCAATCTAGGGTTCTGTTGATATCCATCCTGGCATGCACAGTCTCTGGATTTTGGAAGGGAAACATCTCTTAAAATGTAAAGATTGCAGTAGGATCATTTTTCATAATAACATTGGAATCTAGAGAGAACTCATTTCTAGATCTTGAGCTCCCTCTGCTATTTGGTGGCATGTTCGTGTCAGCTGTGGCTGCTCTTCAGAAGGCATGCAGGCCTTCCAAACCATCTCTTTGAGATTTGTTGTTTTCTAACGGGATCTTAAAATGTACAATTCACATTGCTGACAGAAGATGATGAGGAAGCCTTATAAATCAGAGCCTTTGAAGTATGGAGGAAAAATGTATATCTTGTGGATGGACACACACACACACACACACACACACACATACACACCCATATATGTGCAAGCACATACATCTATACATGCATTTCATTCATATCATACATATGTATGAACAGATACATATCATACATATATATGACACACACATACATTTTCATACATACATATCATACATACATTTTCATATATACATGAACACCATATATATATGTATATATGTATATGTGTGTATATACACACACACACACACACACTAAAATCAGTGAAAGGGAAAACATTTTTCCAGGAAAATAAGCAAAAGTACTACTTTGACTAAGAATCAGAGAAATAGAAACAGTTTAGAAATATTGAAGGTGTTCTGTAAATTTTAGCCTTATTTAACTACTGGTTTTAGATTATGTTTTGTGTGTGAATTATTTAAAATTCCAATGAGGTTTTTCTGGGACTTGTGAAGCAACTGAGTTTTGGCATTGGCTTAATTCGAAGCTGCTAGCAGCCTGGCATAGGAGGTATCAAGCTGCTTTAGTCCACAGAGGCTTAGAAGGGTCTACATTCCAGGCTTGCTGTTTTTGCAACATAAAACCCTGTCTTGTCTGGCTATTCAAAAGGTGTGAAAACTGATCCATTCAATGTTCTTCTTTTTCCTTCCAGCAGTAAATTTTTTCCTTCCTTCTTTATTCATCTTCTAAGCTAACACCCTTATCTGGGACTATTTTCTGTTAAACTTGGAAAACACTATAGCTACTTTACTTAGGTTAGTGCCTAAAATATGTTTGTTCAAGCTTTTTCTTAAGGAGGAATCCAGCTCAACCAAACTTAAACATTGTGGATAAACGTTTTCCTCTTTCAATGATTCTCCTTAATCAAAATCCAATACCAGGTTGTTCCATGCTTGCTGTGCATTTACCTGATTTCCTTTTGCCTACATAGAACATATTAACTTTGATTAGTTTTTAAATTTTTTCCAGCTCTATGGTTTTTACATTTTCTCACTCTGAGTTGTTTTGCTGATATTTATTTTGTACAATATACTTCCTTGACCCTCAGTTCACTCATTTGTAAAAATGTTAATATTTTCTTATTGTAAGTTAAATGAAGTTAACATATAAAAAGATTTTTAGTATTAACTGTTGCTGTACAGCATGAGTATTTGGGAAAACTTTTCTTTGTAATTAAAGAAAATATAGATTGAATCATAAGGGTACATCCAAATCACCACTGAAGTTTCTATGTGATGGAGTAATTAAGAATTTTATTACTGAGTACTCCTAAGTTATAAAGAGCAACTAGATATGGGACATCAGGTAGAATGAGAAAGTGTATAACATCTTGAAGAGCAGTTGACTAAGGATTCAAATCATATATGTACATAATGTATGTAGAATTCATATTGTCAAATTTACAAGTGAAAAGTTTTTCTAATGCATTTCATTTTGAAGGAATTTTCAAAGTTTAATTATTTCCATCAATAATTAATATATTATTCTTATGAACATTAAATATTATAGATAAGGTTAAGATTCTTCTTTATTCCCACCTGATGTTTCTTACCTTTTCTAGAGGTAGTAATTTTTTCCTGTTTCATATGCTCCTCCCTTCCTTTGTATGCATGTATGTATGTATGTATGTGTATTTATACATATAAATACAAAATATAAATATAAGTATATATATAGGATATAGAAACATTTAAAAAATATAAATTGTATTATGAATATATTGAAACCTTTTTTCACCCAACAAAATATCTTCACGAGCTTTCTATATCAATGTATATAGAAATATCTCTTTTAAACTGTAGTTTAGAATCAATGAACTACTGAATTCTGTTTTCCTTGGGGAGACCTTGGCCTCACATATCACAAACTCAAACAATAAATTGATTTAGCAACTCAAGGGCTCTCATCATTCTGGATCAGGTACTCAGGGCTAGAAAAGAGCAACTGTAACTGTAGCCGAAAGCTTGGTCCTTGTCACCGATGCCAATTCAATAACAAGGACACAGTTTAGAGAAAAAGGAAAAAGAAGTTTTATTGCTCTGTTAGCAAAGGAGAAACACAGGGGACTCCTGTCCCAGAGGCTGTGATTCTGTTCATCAGGAGGAACAGGGGGCTTTTAAAGGAGTTCTTCAAAAGCTACATACATTCCAGGTGTCCCCTGACGTGGGGTCCCAGGGTACTCTGATAATGTGTTAACACTCACTTGTTAATTTGGGAGATATTCACTTCCTAGATCCTCTGGCAGATACCTCCTTCCTGTGGAGCACAGGTAACTTAAGGTAATCTTGTTCCCTGTCCCCAGTTTGGGACAGGGAGAAGGAGAAGAAAAAGAAAATATACCCCTTTAAAAATAAGCCTCAGAGCTATATTCAAAAGTAGACCAGTTACATAACTGAACATCTCTTTCATGACTAACCCATCTCGGGCCTAGTGAATGGTCTTTCCACAGTCCTTGACCTGTGCCCACAAACAAAAAGTGGTTATTTCCTAAGGATATGGCACAGTGAGAGGTGCTACCAATGTCAGACAGGGACACTGCTCCAGACTTGTGGGGAGGATTTTATCCATGAATTTCTTTAGGTAAGAGAAGACATATTAATTGACAAGTCTAACTATTCTTTGCAGGTAGCAAATTACATAGATTTTTACAAAATAAATATTATTTCTAATAGTCCTGAGTGCATAATTTTTGCTTCTGCATTTTTCCTGTTCCAATTCAAAGTAACCATAAATAAGCACAATATTCACAATAGTCCTACCTGGTACTTAGAGAATATTTTGCAGTATTAAACAATTCCTATTTCTACTATGAAATTCAGATGTATCACGGGTTAAGTAGAATACTGATTCTTTACATTGGCCAATAGAAGGATGTTAAAAATTGAGAATAGCTTATTTTTCTAAAAATATTTAATAAGATTTAATTAAACTTTCAGGACCTAAATTCAAAAGTTATTTTTATTTAAATAGTTTCCATTTAAAAATAAGTTCAATTAAAATTAATATTTTGTATTTTAATATTAGTATTTAATTCTGAATATTTTAAAAGTAAAATAACTTTTTAGAGAGATCAATATTTTGATTTTTAAATTTCCATCTTTATTTTTAATGAGTTATTTTTTACTGTAAATATTTGGAAAGAAAATCAATTTTTTTACTCTGAATAAAATTGCATTTCATTTTTAATTCTTTCATAAAGAATGAATAAGGTACTCTTGACAGGCTACAGCATGTGTGAAAGATAGAATATCTGGTGTTGGGCACCATGGAGGGTGCAGATGGCAGAGGGATTGGCAACAGGGGTCAGTCCTCACACCAGGGAGGTAGAGCCACAGGGTTGGGAACCAGAGGGGATGAGGATGGAACAGGAGAGGATGCATCACCTGTAGGAAGCAGTGTCTGGTACTGATCCATTATTTTTTATATGACTTTTTATTTATTATTATTATTTTTTAGTTAATGTCTTGTGGATATTTCACTCTTTTTTATGTCTGAGCAATATGCCATTGTGTATTATTTTAAAACCTAGGAAAAATAGAGTGAGAATTTTTTACTGGTAACAACCACATAAAATTTGCAGATAGAACAACAGAGATTTGTGATTTATTGAACATTAATTACTGATCAAAACAATGAAAGTGAGAAAAAATTTAGCCTGATCAAATCCAAACCTACCACATGCAGATCAGATAAAAATTTCTGCCATTTATACCTATTTTACTAAATAAGGAATTTAATTACTGATATAAATCATGAGAATAAAGAATTATTCATACTGAGTTTTCAAATCGGAATCAATAGTACAATTCTCTCTAGCCATTGGGAAGATAAGAGAAATGCAATCACAAAATTGTCAAATTGTAGGAGGAAGATGAGGCATTCCCTTTGTTTACTGGAAGATGATCCTGACTGTCATCTTTCTCAAAATATGAGAATATTTATAGCAAAATATATTTGAGTCAAAAATATTTATCCTTTTAATTAATTTTAAATGATACATAAAATGGCAAATATTATACATATTAATAGGATACCATGCAATGTTAGGATACATATATATACATTATGTAATGTTTAAATCAGGTTAAACATGTTACTCAGCTTTTCATTGCCATGACCAAAAAACCTGACAAGAACAACTTAGAGGTTGAAAATGTATTTTAACACATACCTTCAGAGGTCTCAGTTCACTCCACTGCTCTGGACCTGAGGTAAGGAAGATTATCATGGCACAGGGGTATGGCACTTGAAAGGTCCTCAGGTCATGGCAGCCAGAAAAAAGGGAGAGACAGAGAGAGAGAGAGAGAGAGAGAGAGAGAGAGAGAGAGAGAGAGAGAGAGAGAGAAGAAGAAGAAGAAGAAGAAGAAGAAGAAGAAGAAGAAGAAGAAGAAGAAGAAGAAGAAGAAGAAGAAGGGAAGGAGGAGAAGGAGGAGGAGGAGGAGGAGGGGAGGGGGAGGGGGAAGGCAGCAATTGGACAAGATATAAAGATATAATCCCAAGGGCTTGCCCTGGTGACAAAACTCCTTCAGTCATGTACTACCTGCCTATAGTTACCACTCCATACAGTAGTCCTTTCAAATTATTAATCTATCAAGTACATTCATTTCTGGTTTAGATTACAGCTTTCCTAAATACAATCATTTTACCCTGAATATTTCTACATTACCACAGTAGCTTTTGGGGGATACCTCATATCCAAAACATAACATCCATCAAATGTTTGTCAATTCTGTATAAAAACTTTCAAAATTCCATCTTCTTCTTTCTGGACATGTGCTGAGCATCATTGTCATTTATAGTCACCCTCTTATACAATAGCACACCAGAATTTCTTGCTCTTAACTATAACTTAGTACCTGTTGATCAACCTCTTCCATTCCTTCCCCAAATCTCAACTTTTAAGAAATCAACTATTTTAGATTCCATGGATGAGTGGAATCATGCAATCCTTGCCTTTCTGTGCTTAACTTATTTCACCTAACATAATGAGCTCCAGTTCTACCCATGTTGATGCTTTCATTCCTGTTTGTGTCTGAATAGTATTCCATTGTTTATATATACATTTTCTTTATCCAGTCACGAGTTAATGGACACTTAGGATATTTCCCTTTCTTAGCTACTGCAAATAGTGCTGCAATGAAAATGGAAGTATAGATATCTCTTCAACATGCTAATTTAATTTCCTTTCGATATATTCATAGAATAGGGATTACTGGGCCATATTATAGTTCTATTTTAAACATTTTTAGGAATATCCATACTGTTTCCATTGTGCCAGGGTTCTCTTTCTTCCCCCAACACTTGCTCTTTTCATTTTTGTAACAGGTGTGAGGTGGTATCTCACAGTGAGGTGGTTTTGATTTGTGTTTTTGTGATGATTAGTGAAGCTGAGCACCTTTGCATGTACCTTTTGACTATTTTCATGTGACCTTTGGAAAAAGGTCTAGTCAAATCCCTTGTTCATTTTTAAATTGGGTTACATATAGTTTTTTTTTTTTTTGCTATTAAGTTGTATGAGTTCTTTATAAATCTTAAATATGAATCTCTTATCTGATAAGTGGTTTACAAATACAATGGGATATTATTCAACTTGTAAAAAAGCAGATTTTTCCCTGTGTCACAACATAGATGGACATGGAGGACTTTATATTAAGTGAAATTAGCCAGACACAAAAAGAAAACTGTTATTTGATTTCACTTATATGTGGAGTTTTTTTAAATCAAATATATGAAGACAGAGAATAAAACAATAGTTTTTACGGTCAAGGTGGGCAGGTAAAAATGAAGATGATCAAAGGGTACAGATAGTATAAAGTAGTCGAAAGATTTTATAGGCAACCTGAGGACTGTAATTAATAATTATTTATTAAGTTCAATATTTTTGCTAAATGAGAACATTATAGCCACTCTTGTCATAGGAGAGAAAATTATATAATTATATAATGCTGGGTATGTTAATTTGTTCTACTATAGTAGTAACCATTTTACTATATATCTTATAACATCATTTTGTATACTTATTTAAGGTATTGTGTATATTTAACACAATTAAATTTATTTATTAAAAAAGAACTTACTATCCAAATTTACTCCTTATACTCAAATATATCTAAATTTAATATTCTTTATTTGGAATATGCTCTCATTAAAAACTTACTTCTACCAAATACATGTGTATACTTCCATCTGTATATATGTACAGAAAGATATCTGGAATAAAGTTATTTCTAAATAGTGAAGGAAAGGTTAAAACCAAATAATTGATAACATTCAACAAAGACCAGTGAACATTGATAATGAAAACTGGTGTGATGTTCCTAAAAGTTTAGTATTTGTTTGATATTTAGTCAAGAATGATGATTCTTTTTGTGTGTCATAAAGAAATAAAAAATGGGTATAGTAGAAATGACTTCAAAACACAAAACTGCAAGTGATAAATATGTAAGATGGCTAGAAAACAAACATGATAAAACACATGTTAACTATTTAGAATTAAGAAATCAAAATGAGATGGCAAATTTAGTGAGAAATAAAGTGAGAGACAAAATTAAAGACAATTTTTATAAAGCATATATTCAATCAGTGTGCAACAAAAATTATGCTGAACAACTAACTTACTATGACTTAACAGGACAAGAAAACAAAGGAGTAAAAAATTAATGACTATTTCACTAATCATACATCTGTTATAGAAAGTTCAAGTTTCAACTTGAGATGAAAATTACAAAAACTATTTTGAATATTAAATATTAACTTAAAATATAAGATACTACGTTCATAACAGCAATGCTAGCATGATCGGTAAAGAAAAAGTGTATGAGCTAGAATTTTGGTCAAAATATTTGCAAAAATTTTTATAGCTTATTTGACAACATAGTATAAATGTATTCTCATGAGACGTTGGGACTAATGACACGTTAACTAACTCAGGCTGACTCATTACTTCCTGGCGGGTGAGCAAGATCAAGGCCTCAATAGCGGTTTCAAAAGTTAATGGTGATAAATCGGACCACCGTCAGGGATTGGTTAATAACAGTTCTGCGAACTGTGATCAGCTCTTGCTTGCCATATAGTCCTATGGGACTCTCACCTGCATGAACCTCCCATGCCTTGCTGACCTTTAAGCTGATTGGTTCACCCTACATAAAAGCTGTGTGACTGGTCTCCCTGATTGTCCTCCGCCCAGAGGGCTGGATGCCTGTGATCAGTCTGCCCTACCTTTCCGGTCTGGCCTTGTTGGGGAGTGCTCCCTTCCCTTGTCACTGGTGGAGAAGAGCAAGGGGGCTAAAGACCCCAACAATGAGACATTGCCACAATCATGCTAGGAGTAATATTTTATTTGAAACAAGTTGAAGATCTCATCTGATCTTTGTGTCCAAAGACTGAATGTCTCAATGAATCATGAGTCGGATTTGATAAATCTCTTGGTTGTATGGTGAAAAAGTTCACTGAACGCTGTTTACTCAATTGTGTTTAATTTAGATTAGTTGTGAATGACAAGCAACAAAAGAGTTATGTGACAGAGCAAATTGTCAGATGAATGCCAACCATGATCCTTGATGGAAAAATAACCTAATTTTGTATTTTTCCTGTTCTTAGTCATTTGATTATGACTTATTGCCTATTACTAAAGATGTTAGCAAATGCATACCAAGCATCTGAGTGTGGATATTTCATGTTTTAAAAAATTCGAATATTTTCAATTTAGAGAAATATTTAATAGAAAGTTTGTGACATATGCAACAAAAGGAACATTTGAAAAAATATAATGGAAAAATCACAGTAAATGGCTACAAATATTTGTGAACAAATAAACCTAAAACTAATTTCCACTGATTGATTGTTCTAGATCACAATGTATATTCAAAGAAAGCTTTGAATAAACCTACATTATACTGGTTTTTGGTCTTTTTTATAATGATCTAGTGTTGAAAACTTTTTTTTTCCTAGAGTACTGAGGAATGAACCTAGAGGCACTTTACTTGTGACTACATCCATAGCCCTTTAAAAATATGTATTTTTTTTTCAAACAGGGTCTTGCTAAATTGCATAAACTGACATTGAATTTGCAATCCCCTGTCTCCGCCGTCAGAGTAGTTGGGATTATAGGCATGTGTGACAGTTGTACCATGGAAAATCCTGAAGAATTTAAAACAGTTTTATGGATGTAGATATTGATTTCAAGTATGTTGAAAAACATTCTGGGTAATGGTGGGGTAGCTCAGTGGTAGAGCACATGCTTAGCATGTGTGGGGCCCAGGGTGCAATCTCCAGAAAAGAAAATCATGCTAGCACAGTGACTTATACAACCAAATTAAGATATTTTATAATACTTTCTGCAATAATGATAATTTGTCATATGTCATCCTTTATATTATTTGAATACCATCTATAAGATTTATTAGTATTTATACTGTAAACATGTTCAATTCTGTTGATGGTTTCAGTTTGCATTGCTTCAGCAGTGAGAATGACTACAAATTACCATGAATTAAAAAACTAGAACTACATTGGCTTTGTTATCTGTATTAAAGCCACAGGAATTTTAGTTAAATTAACAATTAAAAGTAATATCTTCAAAAAAAAAAAAGCAAAAAAAACTAGAACTATGGTGACTTCAGAAAGCTAACTTGATATTACTGTCAAAAGAACAAAAAATATGTGAAAATCTGGATTATATCATAGTTTACTTAATAATATTACTAAAATAAATTCAAGAATATTTTATGGAATAAATATATGTAAAATACTTTATAAATAATTTACAAATTACCCTCTTTGTATTTTATAATTGATTCAAATATTGGTAGGTTATTAGGAGACTAATTAGACAAGAGCAATAAAAACAAAATTAGTCATTTGTTGATGTTTTCCTGACTTTCATTAATGTAAAAAAGGAGCTTCATTTGTTTTTCGGTTGTGAGATTATGGAGGTATATTTATCAAATAGGAGGAGAGAATATATTACAAGTTATAATCTTGGTTTATAGCCTTTTTAAGAAATGACTTTTTAGTTTTGTAGCCATCAGGCACTGCCTGTGATTTTAATCCCCCTGCCTTGCCCAGCAAAGCACAGGGATCCCAGTTTTTCTGCAAACCTTTGACAACACTCAGATAGTGAACCTCATCTCAACTCTACCTTACTCAACTTTAACATTGCTGGATTGCTATATAACATTGATTAGAACTTCCAGAGCAGTTATAAAGTTTGAAACTTTCAGAAAAGTTGTAAAGTACTAGTCCATTTTTAAATTTTTTGAAAATGTTTTGAATATTTCACCATATTTATATTTCTGATAGAAAATCTTTTTTTTTCAGTAGAGAATAGGTTTATTTTATTTTTTTTATTTGTGTATTTAAATTCTTTTTTTTTATTGTATACAAATGGGATACATGTTGTTTCTCTATTTGTACATAGAGTCAAGGCATACCATTTGTGTAATCATACGTTTACATAGGGCAATGATGTTTATTTTTTTTTTCCTTCCCCCCCACCCCTCCCACCCCTCCTTTCCCTCTATACAGTCCTTCTTTCTTTCATTCTTACCGCTCTCCTTATCCCTAACCCTAAACCTAACCCTAAACCTAATGCTAACCCCTCCCACCCCCCATTATATGTCCTCATCCGCTTATCAGCGAGAGCATTCGTCCTTTAGTTTTTTGAGATTGGCTTATCTCACTTAGCATGATATTCTCCAATTTCATCCATTTGCCTACAAATGCCATAATTTTATCATTCTTCATTGCGGAGTAATATTCCATTGTATATATATGCTACAGTTTCTTTATCCATTCATCAACAGAACGGCATCTAGGTTGGTTCCACAATCTGGCTATGGTGAATTGAGCAGCAATGAGCATTGATGTGGCTGTATCTCTGTAGTATGCTGATTTTAAGTCCTTTGGGTATAGGCCAAGGAGTGGGATAGCTGGGTCAAATGGTGTTTCCATTCCAAGCTTTCTGAGGAATCTCCACACTGCTTTCCAGAGTGGCTGCACTAATTTGCAACCCCACCAGCAATGTATGAGTGTTCCTTTTTCCCCACATCCTCCCCAACACCTATTGTTGTTTGTATTCTTGATAATCGCCATTCTAATTGGGGTGAGATGAAATCTTAGGGTAGTTTTGATTTGCATTTCCCTTATTACTAGGGATGTTGAACATTTTTTCATTTATCTGGTGATTACTTGTACATCTTCTTCTGTGACGTGTCTGTTCATTTCCTTAGCCCATTTGTTGATTGGATTATTTGTATTCTTCGTGTAGAGTTTTTTGAGTTCTTTATAGATTCTGGAAATTAGCGCTCTATCTGAGGTATGGTTGGCAAAGATATTCTCCCACTCTGTAGGCTCTCTCTTCACATTTCTGATAGTTTCCTTTGCTGAGAGAAAGCTTTTTAGTTTGAATCTATCCCAGTTGTTGATTCTTGCTTTTATTTCTTGTGCTATGGGAGTCCTGTTAAGGAAGTCTGATCCTAAGCCAGCAAGTTGAAGATTTGGACCTACTTTTTCTTCTATAAGATGCAGGGTCTCTGGTCTGATTTCGAGGTCCTTGATCCATTTTGAGTTGAGTTTTGTGTAGGGTGAGAGATAGGGGTTTAATTTCATTCTATTGCATATGGTTTTCCAGTTTTCCCAGCACCATTTGTTGAAGAGGCTATCTTTTCTCCATTGCACATTTTTGGAACCTTTGTCTAGTATGAGAAAATTGTATTTATTTGGGTTTGTGTCCATGTCCTCTATTCTGTACCATTGATCTACCTGTCTATTTTGGTACCAATACCATGCCATTTTTGTTACTATTGCTTTGTAGTAGAGTTGAAGATCTGGTATTGCAATACCCCCTGCTTCGCTCTTGCTACTGAGGATTGCTTTAGCTATTCTAGGTTTTTTATTCTTCCAGATGAATTTCATAATTGCTTGCTCTATTTCTGCAAGGTACATCATTGGGATTTTAATTGGAATTGCATTGAATCTGTATAGCACTTTAGGTAGTATAGCCATTTTGACAATATTAATTCTGCCTATCCAGGAACATGGGAGATCTTTCCATCTTCTAAGGTTTTCTTTAATTTCTTTCTTTAGTGTTCTGTAGTTCTCATTGTAGAGGTCTCTCACCTCTTTTGTGAGATTGATTCCCAAGTATTTTATTTTTTTCGATGCTATTGTGAATGGGGTAGTTTTCCTAATTTCTCTTTCTGAAGATTCATCACTTATGTATAAAAATGCATTGGATTTATGAGCATTGATCTTGTAACCTGCTACTTTACTGAATTGACTTATGAGTTCTAAAAGTTTTCTGGTGGAATTTCCAGGTTCCTCTAAATATATAATCATGTCATCAGCGAACAGGGATAGTTTGAGTTCTTCTTTTCCTATTCGTATCCCTTTAATTTCTTTGGTTTGTCTGATTGCTCTGGCTAGAGTCTCAAGGACGATGTTGAATAGAAGTGGTGAAAGAGGGCATCCTGCCTTGTTCCAGTTTTTAGGGGGAACGCTTTCAGTTTTTCACCATTTAGAATGATAATAGCCATGGGCTTAGTGTAGATGGCCTTTATAATGTTAAGGAATGTTCCCACTACCCCAATTTTTTCTAGTGTTTTGAGCATGAAGGGATGCTGTATTTTATCGAATACTTTTTCTGCATCTATTGAAATAATCATGTGATTCTTAACTTTAAGTCTGTTGATATGGTGAATGACATTTATTGATTTCCGAATGTTGAACCAACCTTGCATCCCGGGATAAAACCCACTTGATCGTGGTGCACTATCTTTTTAATATATATTTGTATGCAATTTGCTAAAATTTTGTTGAGAATTTTTGCGTCGATGTTCATTAAGGATATTGGTCTGAAATTTTCTTTCCTTGATGTGTCTCTGTCTGGTTTAGGTATCAGGGTGATATTGGCTTCATAGAACGAGTTTGGGAGGGTTCCCTCCTCTTGTATTTCATGGAATAGCTTGAGGAATATTGGAATGAACTTTTCTTTAAAGGTTTTGTAGAACTCGGCTGAGAACCCATCTGGTCCTGGACTTTTCTTTGTTGGTAGACTTTTGATGACCTCTTCTATTTCATTGCTTGAAATTGGTTTATTTAAGTTCTTTATGTCCTCTTCGTTCAGTTTAGGTAATTCATATGTCTCTAGAAATTTGTTGATGTCTTCGAGGTTTTGTTGGAGTATAGATTTTCGAAATAGCTTCTAATTATGTTTTGTATTTCACTCGTGTCTGTTGTGATGTTTCCTTGTTCATTCCGAATTTTAGTAATTTGAGTTTTCTCCCTCTTTCTCTTTGTTAGTGTGGCTAAGGGTTTATCAATTTTGTTTATTTTTTCAAAGAACCAACTATTTATTTTGTTAATTTTTCCAATTGTTTCTTTTGTTTCGATTTCGTTGATTTTGGCTCTGATTTTAACTATTTCCTGTCTTCTACTACTTTTGGTATTGGTCTGCTCTTCTTTTTCTAGCACTTTGAGCTGTAGTGTTAAGTCGTTTATTTGTTGATTTCTACTTCTTTTTTTGAATGCGCCCCATGAAATAAATCTTCCTCTAAGTACTGCTTTCATAGTGTCCCAGAGATTTTGATATGATGTGTCTTTGTTCTCGTTTACTTCTAAGATTTTTTTATTTCCCTCCTGATGTCTTCTGTTATCCATTCATCATATAATAGTGTATTATTTAATCTCCAGGTACTGGAGAAGTTTCTGTTTTTTATTCTGTCATTTATTTCTAATTTCAATCCATTATGATCTGATAGAGTACAAGGTAGTATCTCTATCTTTTTGTATTTGCTAACAGTAGCTTTGTGGCATAAAATATGGTCTATTTTAGAGAAGGATCCATGTGCTGCTGAGAAGAAAGTGTATTCGTTCTTTGTTGGATGGTATATTCTATATATGTCCGTTAAGTCTATATTGTTGATTGTGTTGTTGAGATCTATAGTTTCTTTATTCAATTTTTGTTTGGATGATCTATCCAGTAGTGAGAGAGGTATGTTAAAATCGCCTAGTATTATTGTGTTGTGGTCTATTTGATTTCTGGAATTGAGAAGGATTTGTTTGACGTACGTGGATGAGCCAATGTTCGGGGCATAGATATTTATGATTGTTATGTCTTGCTGATTTATGCTTCCCTTAAGCAGCATGTAATGTCCTTCTTTATCCCTTCTGACTAGTTTTGGTTTGAAGTCCACATTTTCTGAAATGAGGATGAATACTCCAGCTTTTTTGCTATGTCCGTGTGCATGGTATGTTTTTCCCCATCCTTTCACCTTTAGTCTATGGGTGTCTCTTTCTATGAGACGAGTCTCTTGCAAGCAGCATATTGTTGGATTTTTCTTTTTAATCCAATCTGCCAGTCTGTGTCTTTTGATTGATGAATTCAGGCCATTAGCATTCAGGGTTATTATTGTGATATGATTTGTATTCCCAGTCAATTGACTCATATTTGTTTTTGACATGATTTGGTTTCTCCTTTATTTGGCTATTCCTTTAGGCTAGCGCCTCCTGTTGCTGATTTGCATCGTTGTTTTTCATCTCTTCCTCATGGAATATTTTGCTGAGAATGTTCTGTAATGCTGGCTTTCTTTTTGTAAATTCCTTTAGCTTTTGTTTATCATGGAAGGATCTTATTTCATCGTCAAATTTGAAGGTAAGTTTTGCTGGGTATAAGATTCTTGGTTGGCATCCGTTTTCTTTCAGGGCTTGGTATATGTTGTTCCAGGCCCTTCTAGCTTTTAGGTTCTGGATTGAAAAATCTGCTGATATTCTTATTGGTTTCCCTCTGAATGTAATTTGATTGTTTTCTCTCGCGGCCTTTAAAATTCTGTCTTTATTTTATATGTTAGGTATTTTCATAATAATGTGCCTTGGTGTGGGTCTGTTGTAATTTTGTGTATTTGGAGTTCTATAAGCCTCTTGTACTTGGTTTTCCATTTCATTCTTCAGATTTGGGAAATTTTCTGAAATTATCTCATTGAATAGATTGTTCATTCCTTTGGTTTGTTTCTCTAAGCCTTCCTCAATCCCAATAATTCTTAAATTTGGCCTTTTCATGATATCCCATAATTCTTGTAGATTCTGTTCATGATTTCTTACCATCTTTTCTGTTTGGTCAACTTTGTTTTCAAGATTAAATAATTTGTCTTCAATGTCTGAGGTTCTGTCTTCCAGGTGTTCTATCCTATTGGTTATGCTTTCTATGGAGTTTTTAACTTGGTTTATTGTTTCCTTCATTTCAAGTATCTCAGTTTGTTTTTTTTTCAGTATCTCTAACTCTTTATTGAAATGATCTCTTGCTTCCCGTATTTGGTCTTTTAACTGTTGATTGGTGCGATCATTTAATGCCTGCATTTGCTCTTTCATCTCCTCCTTCAATGCCTGCATTTGCTCTTTCATCTCCTCATTAGCTTCTCTGATCGTTTTAATTACGTACATTCTGAACTCCCTTTCTGACATTTCTTCTGCTGTGCTGTCATTGGGTTTTATTGATGTAGTATCTAGGTTTGTTTGGGACATTTTCTTCCCTTGTTTCTCATATTGGTCAGCTGTCAGTGGGACCCTGAGATATTGCAGTTTTCCGCTATTGGCTTATAGTGTCCTGGTAAATTTCCAGTGTATCACCTCCCAGCCTTCAGTAGCCTGATGTCTTGGAGGAATCTGATAATGCAGTGCATCCGACGAAAACTGCCCCTAGTCCCCTACTGGTTCCACGGTTTGGAGCTGGCTCTGTGCGGAAAGGCTCTCACTGTGGGCCTGCACCATGCAGCTGGCCGTGTGGAAGGAACCCACCGCCGGAGTGTGGAAGGCTACCTTGGGAAGACTCTAGCTGCCCTGCCCGGCTCCGATAAGCCACCTCTATCTGGGCCTGCCACCCGGGCCGAGCTTTACCCAGTGGGCAGACTCACCTGTGGCTCTATTTCAGTCCGAGTCTCTCAATGCCTCCCCTTCTTAACTCCTGGGTTCTGGAGCGACTGGGGGTGCAGTCACCCTCTAGGCCGCCATCTTGGATCGCCCCGTGAAGAGAGCCTGCGGCCGGAGTGGGCAGAGCCGCCTAAAGAGGTCTCTGGCTGCCCTGCCCTGATCCCAGAGGCTGCTTGCAGATCGAAGCTCTCCGTTGGTTCGGGGGCTTGTGGCTGGTTCTATGTAGAAAACCTCTCACTGGGCGGTCTGGTCTGAGAAGCTAGCCTTGAAAGGCACCTCCCACTGCAAGGGTCCAGGCTACTTGGGGAAGTCTCTGGCTGCCCTATCCTGGTCCCTGAAGCTGCTTGCGTGCCAGAGTACGCTGTGCTGCGCTGGCTCCAGGACTTGGAGCTTGTTCTGGTCAGAAAGGCTCTCACTAGCGGGCCCGCTCTGAGAACCTGGAGAAGCTGGCTGTGTGGGCGTGGCCCACCGCCGGAGTGCACAGGGCTGCCTGTGGAAGACTCTAGCTGCACTGCCCAGCTCCGATAAGCCACCTCTATCTGGGCCTGCCACCCGGGCCGAGCTTTACCCAGTGGGCAGACTCACATGTGGCTCTATTTCAGTCCGAGTCTCTCAATGCCTCCCCTTCTTAACTCCTGGGTTCTGGAGCGACTGGGGGTGCAGTCACCCTCTAGGCCGCCATCTTGGATCTCCGAAAATCTTTATCAACTGAAACAAGTTCCTTTTTATTCTTAATTGCTTTCACAACTTGAGTACTCTGTCCTTCATCAGGTTTGGGGAAGTCTCTAGTATTTCTTTCCCTTTTTCATATTCTTCAATTTTGGAATATCAAAAGGAATCTGTTCCTCACATTTCTCTTTTTTAAAATGTATTTTCTTTAAAAAAATTTTTTTCCCTGCTGTTGGTTTTTCTCACTATCAGGAAAGAGCATAAAATTATTGAAAAAGAAAAGATTAGAATGGATCTTAATATGCTGGATTGGAACTGAAGGTATTGTGTAACATGATAGTTTCAATATAGATTGTTGTTGGCATGTGCGTGTGCATGCATGTATAATTGTTTTGCTTTGCTTTGTCCACTGGGAGGGCCTGGGAGCAAAGACATTCCCATACCAATGAGCATATTTAGTGTTCACATATTGGATTCTAGATAGTAAAATGAAACTGTTGTGTCTTGGAGAAATGGCTGATTCATGGACTGAAGCTGTAAAATACACAAAATAAACCTGGAACATCTTGTGCCAGAAAACAAGAAAATAATCAGTGATTGGGCATGTTATGTGGCCTCCAAATCATCAGCTTAAGTATCAAAATACATAATGGTGGGAGTTAGTTATAATCTATCGAATAAAATAAATAAATGAATACATTGAAATTTTGATTATGAATGAGATATTTACATTAGTTCATGGTAATGTTCCCCCAAATATTTACTAACTACAAAGTGATAAAGATAACTTTTTAGTGAAGAAGCCTGGTAGACATCTCCTATAAAAATATTCAGTTATCACACCACTAATAAAACAAATCAAAGAATATACAACTTATAGGATGACAAAGATTCAAAATCAGAATCTAATTGTGAAAATAAATCACACAAAACCAAATTAGAGGGAGATTTTATAAAATAATTGGACTGCAATATAAAATGTGTCAAGGTCATGAAGGTAATAAAAGGCAGAAGAGCTCTTTCAAATTAAAAGACAATGAATACAAATACATCTTTCTGAACTAAGTCTTTTGACTATAAAAGACATTACTGAAACAATGTAGATGTTTGAACTAGGTTGGAGGTTCAAATGGTAGTGCATATCATTGCTAATTTTCTGATTTTGATGGTTGTATTATAGTTATGTAGAGGATTATTATTATCTTCAAGAAAATACACTAAAGATATTTAAAAATTAAATATTTAAGAATACACTAGAGGATACGCTTAGTATTCAGGATAATGGGACATCAGGGTGGCAATTTATTCTCAAATGGTTCAGGATAATAAACTTTATTTTTATTTTCTTGCAACTTTTCTAAATTTTGGGATTGTGATAAAATAAAAATTTATTCCGATGTGTTCATATATCCTATGATTAAGAACTAATATTTGCTGAATACTCCTCTTTGTGTTTACCATATATTAGAGCATTCAATCCTTGCAGCAATGTTATGAGGTGGGAACTCTTACTATCACAACTGCATAAAATAAGAAACTGAGTCACAGAGGAATGAAGCTACTTCCTTCTATTTACTTGACTGAGAAGTGGTAGAATTGTGTTTTCTTAATAATTTTTTATTTGTTCTAATTAGTTATGCATGATAGTAGAATGCATTTTGATAAATCATACTTAAATGGAGTATAATTTTTCATTTTTCTGATTATACATATTGTAGGATCACATCGGTCATGCAATCATATAGGTTCATGAGGTAATAATGTCTGTTTCACTCTACTATCCTTCCTACCCCAATACCCTCTCCTCTCCTTTCCATAATAAATGTTGGTGAGGATGTGTGGAAAAAGGTAAACTCATACATTGCTGGTAGAACTGCAGATTGGTGCAACCTCTTTGGAAAGCAGTATGGAGGGTCCTCAGAAAAACTTGGAATGGAACCACCATTTGACCCAGCTTATCCCACTCAAAGAACTTAAAAATCAGCATACTCTGGTGATGCAACCACATCAATATTTATAGCAGTTCAATTCACAATAGCTAAACTACAGAATTGTGTTTTGAACTAGACATTCATGTGACAAAACTTCCTTGTAATAATAAGCTTCCTGCCTCCTGGAAGTTCAGATGTTGCTTCTGTAATCATGTTTGTCTTCCAAATATTTGGATTTTCTATAATTCAGATCTGGGAAATTCTCCTGGATCTATCCTTTTTATAAAATCTTCTATTTATTTTTAATTAATTTGTATTGGTATATTTTAATTATGTGTAATAGTGGGATTCATTGTGATGTATTCATTACTGCACATGACAAAATTTGGTCCATTCCTCTTCCAGTTCTGGATTCCTCCATTTCCTAAACCAGAGCTTTCCAATCCATGTGCCATCAATGGGTAACATATGCAATGAGATGGTGACCTCTCAGCCCTGGGCTGGGTGACCCGTGGGACTTGTGACAACCATAAGTTTCTGTGGCTCCTGAGGAGTAGAGGGGACACATCTGATCATTTTCTGTTAACATCATAATCTGATAGAGAGAAGCAATTTTAGGATAGTATTATTCTTTCCTTTAGCCCTTTGCTATACTAGATTTTGAAAATAAAATCGCCTCTCTTCCATAAATTTATTGATGCATCTGTAGACAAATGTTCTTTAGGAAAACTACACCAAGTGGAATAGAAAATTTAAGGGAGGATCTATTTTGATTTCTCATTAGATGTTCGGATTTCTTCTCATTGCATATTTTGATGCTAAACAAATTATTTTCATCCCTAGTGGTGTTATATACACACATAAATGTATGGTACAAATGCTTGCAGTGTCTTTTGTTTAATCAAGTCAAGACATAGTTTTATAGTTGCAGCGGTTGAATTATGATGTAGTTTCCAGTTGACAAGTAGTAATGTGGTACTCTGTAGAACTATAAAAAGTACTGTAAAATACTTTTTTTATACGTAGTATTATTTTGTGGACTAGAAGATGTATTTCTGCATTGCAGTGATGAAATGATTGCCTTTCCAAAGTATAATTTGGTCGATAATCATAATTTCTATTAAATAAATGTTCAGACAGTCCTGCATCCATCACCTTAAATCCATTTAAAAAGCTTTCTACTGTTCCAGAATGTATGAATAACTTTTATGTTTAATATAGAATCTAATGTTGATGTCTCCCCTGATATGAAAACGAGAAGTCTAATTTTAACTAATAATTCTGTCAGTATTATAAAGTGACTAAAAAGACTTAATGCTGCTGGTTTATAATGAATGTATTACTCAGGGCTGCTTCTGAACAGGAGAGTCATAATTAGCATAAAGAATCTTCTTTTCCTCATAACTTAAATGTTAATGTCTTCCCCTTTTTCCCGAATTTTCCCGTAAAGAAGGGCAAGCCAATTTTAGAAGGGTTATATTACAAATATAGAGGATACAAATACATTAGCAACTCGAGACAAGGGTTGAATCAAATATTTTGTTGATGACTTGGTATGATCATTGATCTGGTAACTGTGACTGGCAACTGTCTATAATGAATCACTTGCCTTAAATTCCTTGCCAAAAATAATTTGTCCTTCTTTGCAAGCAAATAAGAGAGGTGGGAGTTAAATTTATTCACTTACAGTCAGTGTGTCTGTTCAAAGGCAACAGCTAACTCATTATAATAAATTATGGAGAAATTAGCAAGGAATAAAAATGGATATGTGATAAGAAAATGATAGATCATTTTGTAATTTCTTTCCCAAGTACCCCTTATAAATTATATTAAGAGAACTGTGCCATTTTGGAGTTTCCTTTCTCTATAAAGGCTGTATCTTCAATCTAGAGTGTGAAAAAAAATCAATTTTCTGATCTGTTCATGCATTACTTCCTCAGTCCCAGCCATGCATCAGGTGCTGGGAAGTAATTACTAGCAGGACAGGCACAGTCCCTATGCTCAGATAACCTATAGATTGGGGGAAGATAAAGACATATAAACAGACAATTGATGCTGAAGGATACATGCTAGGCCAGGAGGGACCTGAGGGGCCCTGGGGAGCAACATAAAAGCAGTATTAAACTCTGACTGGCAGTGTTGAAAGTGTCTGAATTGCCACCACAGAAGTCTTTCCTTGGAAAATGATGACTGAGCTGAATCTTCCTGTATAAACAGGAATGAGTTGAAAAGAGTAAACAGCATGTTTGGTGGCCAGCAGATGAGAAAGCACAGCTTATTCAGGGCACTGAAATACCTTGGTCAACTGTATTTTCCATACATTGAATGCTATGTATCACTCTGCCCTTCTTTAAACCATAGGCATGGATTTATGCTCTCTAGACCCCTTCATTTCATGGAAGATGTTTAGCTCCTATGAGATTATAGAAGATTCCATGGCTCTTGGATATAACTCTGGTGCCCAAAGGTCAGGCTCATATTCATCCTTATGGGTATTTTAAACTTATTTTTCTTTTTAAAATTAATAATTATTATTTTAATTATACTTCTGATTTTCTAGTTCATATCAGGGATCCCTGAAATAGCCACAGGAAATGGGGAACACGTACCTCCACAGTGGGTGAAAAGTCTTCCTTCTCCTTCAGTCTTAGAAATAATCACTCTGCTTGTTATAGAATATGTGTTATTAGAATAATGGGAGAGAGCTAAACCACAAAGGACTGGGGATTGTGACATGAAATAAATAGCCTATGTGATCTTCATTAAAGTTTAACTCTTTGACAGGGACTTGAGAAGGGATACTTCTAGCAGCCTACGAGTCAGACTGATTATTACCACAGGATCTCAGCAGATTGTGGCTGCTAAAAGCTTTGACGATATCTATGTGTTGCATTTTGACATCTCTTGGTTTTTGCCCCAAACAGTTCTGGGAGACTTCATGCGAGGATCTCTCTTCTTCATGGGTCTCTTGGTGTCTTTTTGCAGCCCACCCCCTATAGTCTGTCCTGGACCTTTCTCCCAGTATTTCTTGATTCTGCTCTGGTACCAAATGTCACAACCATGCCACAGATGTTCCTTGGAGGTACCAAATACTCACTGACATCTGTACTGACAATTCCCGGCGATTTGTCACTTATCTTAGTTACAGCTATGAGAATTTTCTTCTGTTGAGGCCTGAGGAGGAAATATTACGGTACAGCCTTGAGATCACATTAAATATTTTGGTCGACCACATCAAACTTTTGACTAAGGTTTGGTATATTGTTGCTTTAAATGTTCCTTTTTATCATTTAGTTGGAGTAGCTAGCCCACACCTCTCTGATGAATTGTCTGATGTTTGTTTTCTATTGACACAGGGCCCTTTAAGTGACTCTAGTACATTTATCTTGATATATTCAACTCAGCATCTTAAACCAGTCTGATCTTTTTAAATACTGAAAGTAAACCAATATCTTTGGTGTCCTTCCAATCTGAATCACTTGAAACTTTGAGAAAGTCTTTGACTTGATCCAATTTGTTGTTTATTAAGTTCAGTAATACAGGACTGTAGGTGGTGGTTCCTTGACCATAGCACCAATTCAGCTACAAATGTCCAGTACAGCTGGAAACCAGTAGCTACCTATAGCAAGGGAAATAGTTAAGAGATGAAATGTAGATAGGCTGGGTTTCTGGGTTTTGCTGGTGTTCTGTGTGCTTAGAGAGCAATGCTTGGTTTATTATCTACCTCTTTGAAGACCCTAAAACACTTGGTTCTTCCCGGTGTCCTTAGCTTTTTTTTTTTTTCCAAAAAATTTTATTGGTGCATTATAGTTGTACAAAATTATGGGATTTGTTGTTACATGTTAGTATATACACACAATATAATCATATAATTTGGCCAATATCACTCCCTAACTTTAGTTTAAAAAAAAAACAACAACTCTTAGAATAAGGATGTCCTTTTTATAAATCTTTTTCCTTGGAAAATGGGATAAATCAATTATTCATAGCTTTTATGTTATATTTTTTGTCAGTGTTTCCCAAGGTACTTTATCCCACTGAGGTGCCTTGAAGTAAGATGTTTATTCAGTCACCCTCAATGGGTACAAATGAGTACAGTGTGATCCCTTTCCTTGAACAAAGTGAGACAGACTTATAGATCTGATGTTTTATGGTCTTCTCTGTGAGGGCATCTTGCTTGTTATGACATTCACTTTAACTTTGGCAACGTGGGACATAAGACAGGTTGTGGGGCAGAACTCCCACATTTGAGTCTTAAAATGTCTATTTCTTAGAATTGTCCAAGGAGCAATATTTCCATAATGGCAAATAGGGTCAATGCCAAAGGCTATGAGCTAATAAGATGGAAGAGTATAATAGGATATTATTCAAGTAAATCAGGAACACTGTTCTCAGAGATGACGTAAGTTTCCTGACTCTTCTCTTACTCTTATCCTTGAGATAGGTAAATCAGCTCCCTGACCTTTCCTTTCAAAGGACCTGAAGATGTGATGGGACAGATAGATACCCAGGAAAATTCTTTTCCTTTGTGTAAGTTTGTATTCTATGGGCATTAACTTAAAAAAAATAATGTTGATTCCCCAAAACCAAGGTGGTGCCTGGGAATCTTTGTTTTTAAACATCCTCTTCTTTGTAGTTTGGCACATATTCATGAACTACTGATTTTTGTATCCAGTTAGGAGACTGTCTCAGATGGATTATTTTTGCATATATGAGAGGCTTCCTATGGATTGAAATATATTCTGTGGTCAATAAAACCTCTACTGTGGTCATAACATATAGTACTTTTGTTTTTAACTTTTTGCTTTTCTTTAAGGAAAACTCACTTAACAAAATATCCCTTTCTCCAAATAGAATGCTATAATTGCAAGATATTCTGTTTAGTTTGTTTTAAAAATAAATAGAATTCTCAAATAAATAATTCTAGGCTCATTCAATAAAAGATGATCAGCAAGTAGAAATAACTAATTGCAGAAAATAATTACCATAGCCCAGAAATTAACACAAATACTGTAAAGATGTGTTATTTCTATCAGGAAAATCTAGTCAACATTTATGTCTTATTACCCCCATGGTTGATTAGTATTTATAATTGTCTCAGGGATAATAAGAATTTCATAACAACCTTGTGATAATTTCCCCAAACAATTGTAGTAAAATGGTTGTGGGTCATGATATTGATTTAGTGCATTCTGAACTAGTCTCACCAAATCAATGCAAAACTTTCTAGAAGGGATGTTCTTTCATTTTCTTTTTACTTTCTGGAGGGAAACATAATGCCATTGTATGTGCAGCAGTTGGTCATATTTTTTTAAGTGCTAATAGTCCTTTCCTATTCCTACCCCTCATGTCACTCTGTGACAAGGCCCCTTTACATAGTCCCGAAAAATCTTGCTTGACTATAATATTTGAATATTTCTATTCACACTAATAAAACATACTGAGACATGAAACAAAGTTTAACCATTGAAACAAATTCCATCATGTTATTTTTGCAACTATTTTTGGTAAATAGAAAATTATCTCAAAAATGAAAAAAAAATTCTAGAGTGGAGACAAAGGAGGCATCTTATAATACAATCAGGAAGCTTTGACTACTTTAAAATATACTCTCATTATTAAGTTAGATAAATCATCTATAATAGCTATAGTAAGCTATATTGAATATGCCCTAAGTAGTCTTTTGTAGAATACACAAAAAGTTGTAAATTCAAAATAGCTGTTTTTGCATATGTTTTTTGTTTCTTTGACACTAAAATACCCTTGTACCATTTTAACTAGAAAACGACAAAATTGTTCCTAATCATCTTTGCTTCTGTGGACTTGATGATAATAAGTAAATGCTATACAGTTATTTACACTGCATTGACTTCCCAGTTAGAATAGAAGGGATGAAAAATACTATTATCCAAGAGGAAAAAAAATTGACCTGGTAGCATAATATAATTTTCTATAAAAAATTATAATTTCTGCATAACCATAAAATCTATTTCAAAGGTGCCATTATCTTTGAATCACCTGCTCTGTGCCATCACAGATGATGAGATTAGAACTGGATTAATTGTCATTTTCCTGCACAATGAGTTTATAAAACAATAGAATGTGGTTCTTTCCATTGCTCCTGCTGCAGGAAGCTCTGGTGTTTGGCAGTAAAGCCTGTGTGAGGGGGGTGGGAACTTGATGTACTGCGTCCACCAGATGTGATGTTCGTTGCGCTCGACTCTTCAGCCAAATCTGGAAGATTATTCATAGGAAATTAGATTGTAAATGCAGATAGGATTTTTAATATTCCTGCTGTCCACATTTTTCCAATTGTATAATGGGATGATAAGTAAGCTTGGGACTGCTCAGTTCCTACTCATCATCATATAGACCACCTTGAAAATAAGAGAGGAAGAAATCATTTCTGCCCTCTGTGAGTCCCTGAGGAGAGTAAGGCGGGTGCAAATGGATTTACAAAATGGCTCCTGTTACTCCATGCTGGCAGCATAATTGCTTTTCTAGTATTTCTTGCAAAAATTGTCTGTCTTTTTGCAAGAATGATATCTAGGAATTATACCCTATCTTCTCAGATTCCTAGTGTATTTTTTTTTTTTTTTAACTCTGTTACAATTCAGGGAAAAGTAATGCAAAAGTATAACTGTAACTGCAGGATGGATTTCCAAAGTTGTTTTCTCCTTTGCCAGTCCTTTCCTGCTCTCATCCCACACAAGTCCTCCAACATTCCTTAGCCTCTTGGTGGAGAGGTGGGCAAATATTTCCCAGACTCAACACCACTACTCATGTTAATCATGTTGTCCGTATCCTCATTAGCTGTGTTTAGTTCCTCTGAAGATGCAGTTCTCTTGAGTTCAACTTCTATCATAGGGCAAAGGGAAATATAGAATGATAATATTTTTCAAACCACATTTATTCTCATATGGCTTATCACAATTCACAAATGTCTTAAGTTATTCTACTTATTTAAAAACATATGATTTATTTTATTTGAATGATTATCTCCAACTATTGAATATACTCAACTCGATTGAGTATATTTTTCCAATTTCTTCTTGAAATTTCTTTTACCTATGTGTGTGTGTGTGCATACACACACACATATACACATATATACATGTTATATAAACATATTTATATTTTGTAATGTAATGTATAAAGCTGCTCCCCCCCCCTTTCCGCTGCAGCCATTTTCCCCGCCTCCCAACTACTTGTCAGTCTGTGAACATCCTAGCTAGCTATTGGTTCATCAGTCAACTTGCAAGTATCCTTCTCTGTTATTGGTCCCCTGTTAGCCCAGTGGAATTCAACTGCTTAAGGATAGCACCCCCACCATCTTTTCTCATGCTTTCTCTCTCCTACTCACTTTCTTTCCCTCTCCTCCTTGCTTTTCCCACTCTCTCTTATGCGCGCCCTTTCTCTTTTCCTCTCATTTTCTCTCTTACCCTGCAGGGAGACACTCTGTTTGCTTAATAAACCCTCTTATGTCAATTCCCGTGTCCAGCTTGGTTTCCTGGGTTCTTACATATTTGTTATTTTCATAGTGAAGCTGGGGAGCAAAAAGACAGTCAGGGAAGACAATAAATAAATTGGGTTTAATTGGGAAGATGAGGGCTGTTTGGAAAGGAAAGGAAATCCACTGCTGATATCTCCAAAGTCCTTCTCCCTGCTCCTCCAAACTGTTGCTAAGGTAACCTGCCCCAGGAATTGTTCCTCCCTACAGGGATTGTAGGAGCTGTTCATTAATGCCTCCTGGGCTAGTCCCTTCCTGACCAGACCCCTGGGTGTCTTTGTTCCTGCCCTTGGATCACTCCAACTTCACTTTTTGGCTGACCTTTTGGCCACATAGGCAGGATGGGGAGAGGAAAGATACAAGGCAAGGGGAGAAAGAGGGCATGAGAACAAAGGAATTCTAAAATGTATAAAAGGGGAGGACACCCTCACTTCTTTGGATACCACCTCTGGGATCCCCTTCTTCCTCCCAGGAAAAGTCTATCTGTGTTCTATCCTTTAAATAAAACTTGCTTTCTAAGCTGGCCTCCACATTTCTTGGGTGTTCAATCTTCCCATCTGGAGAAACAGAATCATCATTGCTGATATCAAAAGTATATTTCTTTTCTTTGGCAAATTAAAGGGTTAGAAATGTAACCCAAATCTGTTCTGTGATCAGAATGCTAGCTTGTCCTGCAATATACTCCTTCTATTCTAAGGTACAGAAATTCCTATTGAAAGCAGAGTTTTGAGATGAGACTAGATTCTCTGCTTTGCCAATTTCCTCTGGGTTCTTGTCTCACAAATTTTGAAGAATAAAATCCACAGACAATCACAGAAGGGAAGAGTAAATGGAGCAGTATTTATTTAAGTGGGAAGAGATAGAACTCTTACCATGTGGGAGGGGGCCTGGTAACAAAAAAAAAAAAAAAAAATTGATGGTCCAGTTTAGGAGTTTATATATCATTCTGGGTAGGGCATGGAGCAAAATATATGTAAAATAGGCACTGGAAAGAATCAAGACTATCATCTGGGTTCATCCACACCTTCCTTCCTAAAACTTCCATCTGGGCTCACCTCTGGGACAAAGGAGTTGGCTGGAGGTGTTCCCATGGTGAGCCTCAAGGATTTTTACATTTGAAATAGGCTGTGATGATGCTTATTAATATGTCCAATGGTTAGCCCTCAGGTGTAGTTGAATGAGGCCCATTATTCTGACTGCTTGGTCATTTTACTATCTATTCTATTTTATCCTCATTACTATTTTTGGTAGGTACATAACTGCTTAGACTAAAGTTTACATTTTCTAGGCTCCTTTCCATGCAGGTATGAGCATATAACTTAATTCTTGTCAATAATGTGTAAGCAGAAATGTTTAGTGTTTTTCAGGACTTCGCTTATCAGATTTCAAAGTTCTGTTTTGTTTTTATTCATACTATGTCTTTTCCTTTATCCTCTTGCCTGAGAAATAACCTCTGACATTTGAAACCATGTGGATTAGGGCTTGAGAAATGGTTGAGCAGAGAGCTCAAAGGAACTTGAGAAAGCAAAGTTTGTGCTACTAAGTGTGTATTCTGAGCTATATATGGTACAGGGCTGAAACTGAAATCAGAAGTGGGATACAACATCCCTTCTCTCTAGATTACAGAAAAAAATAGTATTGGAAACAGGAAACCAGAAAGGCTATGTAGAAATGTAGAAATGTAAAAACAGTTCAGACACTTTCTGTGCCTAACTGATTTATAAGAGTTCTGATCCTGTGCTAGGAGTCTATACCAGAAAAAAATGAATTCACACAGTTTTGTGGTTTGATTATTAAGTATTGGAGAAAGTAATATTTATGATGTCCAAACATTTATTTTGTAAAGAAAGTAAAATTTGAATTTGATAGAATGTTTCTATTTATTTTAATTTTTTTTTGAAGACATTCTTTGTATAAGTTCAAACAGTGTTTTCTAGGTGTGCTAAACAACTGTAATCCTGATATATTTTTCAAAATGCTGCTATATTTGCACAATTTTTTCTGGTATCCTATGTCTTTTTTCCCCCCCTCATATTCCCTTTTATTATGTTGGAGTACTTATTTGAGCAATATACTAAGAAAGAGTGATTAGAAGAAAAACTTTTTTATTTCTTTTAACTCTAAAAATGTCTTTATTTCATTGTCACATATCATTCTTAGCTTGGTTAAACACTGACTACCTAATTGTATGATCGAAATTATTTTCCACAGAATTCTAATGTTATAGCATCCAATAAAGTTGGGAAGAAGGCTGCTAGTATACTCAATTTTAATCTTCTCTTGTCACCTCTCTATCCTTCCCCTTCTCCAGAAGCGTTTACTGTCTTCTTGAGTAACCTCACATTTCATGACAGAATACCTACTTGTGTGTGTTTTTCTTTTTTCTTTTTTCATACATTCTCCTTAGTACTAGGTAGTACTTTTAATTAAAAGATTCATGTTATTCTTCACTTCTGAGAAAAACCTCTTCTCTTATTCCCCTGACAATTGCCCCTCCTTCTCCTTGTTTCTTCTTACAGAACTCTTATTAGATGGATCTTAGATGACCTAGGAAATTTCATTTCCCCCCCCCTTTGGCAGTCCTGGGGATTGAATCCAGGGCCCCTCACATGCTAGGCAATTTCTGCAATTTTATCATCAGCTTAAGCTTTGTTTCCTAATACTTTTAGTACTTTTAATATTTAATTTTTAAATGATTCTCTGTTGCTTAGCTTGAGTTGTTAAATTTTCCATTTATTTATCATGTTTTTTCCTCTTTCATGGTACTGTTTTTCTTCATACATCTGTGATAATATATAGGGCTTTTTAAAAAATACATTATAGAGAAGACATTTCTTAATTATTCTAGGTGATAAGTGAGTTATGCCAACTGGGTGGGTGAGTGAAAGAAAAAGAGTAAGTAATTCACCTGGGAAACTCCCAAGTGATTGAAAAATACTTTAATGCCCAGGTGACAGGGGTCAATCAAACCTAATTTTAGTTTCTTAAAATATAAGTCCAATGTTTTTAGACCTGAAGTTTAAATGCCTATTTTCCTTGGTTTATATTCACTGGGGAAGAGAGAGACAGGAAGTTCAGTTCCTAAATTCTGCCTATCATTGAAGTTAAATAGAAAACCCTAATTCACAAACTCTACTGACTCTATTTCCTATATGCCTCTAAAATTATTAACTTTGAATCCTACCATTATGATCTCAAAATATCCTAAATGATCTTCTCTTGTCTGTGTTACTTCAACAGCCAACTCTATCATGTCCTCCTGGTCTGTATATCACACCTGTGTGATACTTCCCAAACCCAAACTTGACCACTAATTAATTTGTTCATTCCAGAACATATCTATTAAATCTCTACAATGGGAAGTCATTATTCCATGCACTTAGTTCTTGTCCTCAAAGGGTTTACATTCTTGTGATAATGATGGGTGATGAAGAGAGTGAATATAAGAGAATATATACTTGATCATATATGAGATGACTCAATGTTGCATGAACATCAGTCTTTTATATACTTGTGAATTTCATGCAATGCTCAACCAAATCTTAAAGTTATATTATTATCTTGAGAAATTTATTTTTAAAGTTTATCTGTGATACTAAATAGTTTCACATGATTTAAAAGTAAAGACTAAAATAAATGGTGATAAAACATCCAATAAAATTTATAATATTTTTCAGTAGTTAAAAGAATATATAACTTGTCACAAAATCAACATCCTGATTAATGGAAAAATAGAAATGTCACAAACTAAGTATTTTACTTACTATAAAATAAAGGTGACTGAAAACTAGTATGGCAAAGATGAATATTTTTGGTAGGTGAAGCTGAAATAATTGGTTTACTAATTAGGAAGAAGGTATTGTTCTTGTTGCACTCTGGATAAAGAAGGAAGGAAAGAAAATAGCCAGTTTATTGTTTAATAAACAATTTTAAAATGTAGAAAAAAAACCTTAGGGATATGGAATCCTTTAAGCAACACATGGTAAGAGGAATAAAAAAGTTAAAAAAATGGAAGTATAGAGTTAAAAGGAGTAAGAGACAAGATGACAGGATTGTAATAGAGTGTCAAAGGAGATCCAGTGATGTGTAAGGGAAAACAAGGGGAGAGACAAAAATGAAATAGATAATATTTAAGGATCAACTTAAAAGCTGTTTAGAAATAAAATAAGCTGGCATCTACAAAATTAAAACACATACTATTTTTAATATAAAGTATAGTGCTTGGATATAGGCTTTAAAATTTTTTGAACTTTCAGAAATTTTAAAAACATGAAAAGTTTTATGTATTCTTCTTTTGCTCTTTTCAAGTTTTACATTTTTTATGTGATTTTTAAAGTACGAAAGTTTATTATGGCTGTGGTAAACCAAGACAAATGAGGAAAAGGGTAGTAACCATAACATGGGTCTGTAAGTAAGCTGCATTCCTATAGTAAAAATTAATCGCTAGCTCTGCACCTTCAAGTAACTGATGCAGAGGAATAATTATCATTGACATTTGTCTTTAAAACAAAAACAGTATAGTCCATTATGGGAAGGGTTGTTTTTAGAAAGCATTTTCATAGAGTAAGAAAACACTGTGTGGTGCTGATATCATTTTCAGTGAACATTTATACTGAGTATGCACTTTGTATAGTGGAGATTTTGTCCTCAGCAGTGTTTGCATTGTCACTAAACTGATAGGAAAAAACAGTGTTCAGTGACAGCATTTCTCTCAGTATCTCTCTGTTGGTCTTTCTTAATCCAAGGATAACTAAGAGCATTTAGAAGGAGGGTTAGCTAAATATTTGCTAAAATATTAGCTCTTTAAATCAACCTTTCTTTTCTGTTCAGTAGTAATAAGCTAGGAGGTTTTACAAATATGTATATTATATTTATTCCTTATTTTATACACTTACCTAGCTGCTTTTGCCAAATCACCTGACATGTATAAAAATGCTTGTCTCACTCCATGTAGTAATCTATTTGGACCATTAATCAATTTTCCATGACCTCCTTTCTGTAAAAATATGAGCTTAGTAACAATATACCATTTCTGGTTGTGTAACATTTGGTGATCTTTAAAATGTTTTGAATTTATGATGTTTTGAATTTCTTTGGGAATAGATGGCATATGAATACAACTCAAAATTATTTAAATTCTTGCTGTCATAAATTTGGTAGTCTTTGTACAGTTTTTAAATATGCCAGTCCTCACATAACACTTGTGCATTTTATTTTTTAAGCATTCTGTGTCTACGCTGATAAACTTACAATGGAATTTGATTGTCTGTATATACTTCTTCAGTGGGTTTTGCAACATTTTCACTTATGCTCCCTCACAGATATTTTATACACTTTATGGCAGTTTATAATAGTCTTTTAGGGGTAGCTAAGTGCTTTACTTATCATTAAAGGTAAAGCCATATGGGAAGCCTACTGGCTTGAACCGTGGAGAGTCAGCAGCTTTGGAGTCAATAAGTCAAGGTTGTGTTTGAGAACTCTAAGGAGACTAAATATTTTATTCACAAAGTAATTCAGTGTATATCTGAGGGCTTCTTCAAAAAGTATGCCTATCAGGAAAATGCTGATTATATAGTATTAGTGAGAAGGAAGCAATTTTAGCTGCATGTATCTCTGGCAAAGTGAGTTGGCTAGCATCCTGTAAAGATATGCTTTAAGCACATAAATTTTTTTTTTCATAAAAGGAACAATGTAACTCTTCATCTAAAGCTAAGAGCTAAGCACTGTGACTTCTCTATTTTGCAGTACCCATTTTTCCCAAATTGCAGGGTGAGGAATGTTTAGCCATCCAAGTGATCTGATAGACTGTCTGAAGTAATTTTAAGTGCTTTGCAATAGCTGTGGCTTCCAGAGTAAATCATGTTCATTTTGAAGTTTAAAATATCTCTTTTTTCCCCACCCACATGAAACTTTGGTTTGAGAATTTAAACACTGTTATTTCTGTTATTAGCCAAACTACTGAAGAATTTGCCTATAGTATTTGAGAGTGTCTTAAATAAAAAATAATTATTCTTCTGTTCTTGAGTCTTTATTACACACGAAGAAAAGTATTCAATATCAAGGAGAAAAATAAGGCATTAAAATATCTTCTCTTAAAATAAGAACAACTCCTACAGATCTTCAAGTTTTATTCCTAAGATAGTTAGATTTTATTTTTGGTCTGGGAACAGGGTTCATTTTTACCATTGGCAGCACACTGGAATCACTGGGTAGCTTTAAAATATCGTACTGTCCACTACCTAGACCCAGACTTTCTGAATTTATTGTTCCGAGGTGTGTCTTGGGTATTAGTTGAATGGTCATGAGAATAAGTTGCAATGTAAATTCTAGGTAAACTCTCCAACTTTCATGACAATTCTCCTGTTGTTTGCTATGTCATATACGACAACATCTTATAGTGTCAAGAGAGATAGTAAACCAGAAAGATTCTTAACTATACTAGAGGGAGAGGAGCTTTGAGACTCATATAAGTTTTTGTAAAATTATCTCTTGTAAGCTATGATATAGACTTATAGTCAAACATCCAAGGATTCAATAAGAAAGTTGACACCAACATGATATCTAGGAATTCTTTTGTATCAACAAAATTGGTTTACTAGTAGAAATTGTTTTAAGAAACAATTAAATATGAATCTCCTTTGCTTCTGCCTATCTTTCCTCCTCCTCCTCCTCCTCCTCCTTCTTCTTCTTCTTCTTCTTCTTCTTCTTCTTCTTCTTCTTCTTTTTTGGACAGGCAAACCCAGTTAGCAAAACTGAGGTATTATTAAAAGGACTGAAATTTTGCCAAAATAGTCTACTTTTATGGTAATTTCCCTCATGCTAATATTCTTTTTAAATTTATTTTTACAGACTGCATTTTGATTCATTGTACACAAATGAGGTACATCATTTCATTTCTTTGGTTGTGCACAATGTAGATTCATATCATTCGTGTAATCATACATGTACATAGAGTAATTATGTCTGTCTCATTCCACCATTTTTCATACGCCCTCTCCCTCTCATTTCCCTCTATGAAATCTAAAATTCTTCTCTACCCCCCAGGCCCCCAACCCAATTATATATCATCATCCACTTATCAGGGAAAACATTCAGCCTTTGGTTTTTTGGAAATATCACTTAGCCTGATATTCTCCAATCCCACAAAATTTTACACCAAAAATACAAAGAACCCAATCAATAAATGGGTCAAAGAACTGGACAGACACTTTACAGAAGAAGATATACAGGTGATTAATAAATATATGGAAAAGTGTTCAATATCTCTAGTAATTAGAGAAATGCAAATTAAAACAACTCTAAGATTTCATCTTACTTCAATTAGAATGGCTATTATCAAGAACACAAACTATAATAGCTATTGGTGTGGATGTGGGGGAAAAGGTACACTTTCACATTGCTGGTAGAGTTGCAAATTGGTGCAGCCACTCTGGAAAGCAGCGTGGAGAATTCTCAGAAAACTTGGACTGGACCCACCTTTTGACCCAGTTATCCCACTCCTCGGTTTATACCCAAATGACTTAAAATCAGCATTCTACAGTGATGTAGCCATATCAATGTTTATAGCAGCTCAATTCACAATACCTAGATTGTGGAACCAACCTAGCTGCCCTTCAACAGATGAATGGATAAAGAAACTGTGGTATATAAATACAATGGAATATAATTCTGCCTATTTTCAAAGCAGAGGTGCTATCTTTTGTTCCAGACTATCTTTTTCAGGATATTTGCATAGCAAACAGCCTTGAAAGATGGAGATAACATCTCCCTATACAGCAAAGGGCAGGTATGCCTATTATCCTAGGTTTGCCTATTAGCCTATTTCCTAAACTCAAGATTTTTTTCCTTTAATACAATTAAATCTGTGTTCAGGCACTCATTGGGACCACTTGCATCATCCCAGAACTTATGGACAAGAGGAAGTTATGCAAATATGCTGGTGCTCATGCTTCTTGTTGTCCCAGGAGTAATAAAGTTCTTTGTCTCTGGACCAAGAATTTCATGTCTTCTCTCAATATTTTTAAACTAGTAACTGATAGCTTATTATCTTTTAAGTAGGTAAAGTCTCAATCTCAGTAAAAATTATGAAGTAACAATGGTAAACATTTTTAATGAATTAAAGGAAAGAAAATTTGCATTAAGGTTTATTTCCAGTAGTAGTTTTCCTAATGTGTTAAGGCTATATAACATATTTCAACCATGTAAATAATCAGGAAATACTGTATTCATGAGCCCTTTGTGAGCCACTTAGAGATAAAGAGCTTCATTTGTCTGAGATATGACAAGGGAATTTGAACAAAAGGATTGACTAATCATTCAGTTTCTTTAAGTAGAAATATAAGAATAAAATTACGGTGAAGACAAGTGTTAAAGGCCAGTATGTTAAAGTACTAAGTTGAAGAAAGTAGACAAAAATACCAATAAAATTTAGAAGGTGTATAGAAGGAAAAAGGAAAAGTAGAAGGTTCAAAGAAAAGTCAAATGGGCTAATTGATTGTCACAAGGATAATAAATTAGAGTAAAAGAAATATTAGAAGCTTAAGAAAAGAAAGGACTTAAGTCATCTTAAAATGTGTTAGTATAACTGGATAAATTCTACAGCAAGAATACATACTTTGCTAAACAGCAAAATTAATACAATAAAACAGCAAAGAAATAAAAGAATATAATTAGAAATAGGAAATGTAATAAAAGTATACACAATAAATATAATGCAAAATAGTATGACAGTTTGATGTTAAACCTATGAATTATATTAATAAATATACACTAGCTTAAGTAACTTATTAAATGGAAGATTTTTGGATTGGTGGATAAAATTCAATTAACTTCTAAAATAAAGGGGTTCAGAATGGTTAAAAATTAAGTAATGGCACAGGCATAGCAAACACATGCAAACCATCATAAGAAAGCAGAGGTGGAGATATTGATATGATGCAAAGTAGAAAGCAGCCCAAAAGTAACAGAGGGAGAAGAAAACTTTAAAAATTAAAAGTCAAAATTCACATTGAAAATTAAACAATATGGATCTTTATGTACCAAATAGATAGCAAAATCTTCATAACGCCGATAAATGGGAAGTATAGAGCAATGTAGAAGAAACAAAGTAGACTTTAAAATGACATTCTTTAACCAATATAGGTTAAGTAAACTAATACAAGTAAATATTTAGGAGTTCAAAACAATATAAGCAATGAGGAGGTCTTATAGGTATGCATCAAACTTCTTTTTTTTTTTTTCTTTTTTTTTTATTGTAAACAAATGGGATACATGTTGTTTCTCTGTTTGTACGTAGAGTAAAGGCATACCATTTGTGTAATCATAAATTTACATAGGGTGATGTTGGTTGATACATTCTGTTATTTTTCCCCTTCCCCCCACCCCTCCCATCCCTCTTTTCCCTCTATACAGTCCTTCCTTCCCCCATTCTTGCCCCCCTCCCTAACCCTCACTCTAACCCTAAAACTAACCCCTCCCACGCCCCATTATGTATCATCATCCACTTATCAGCGAGATCATTCTTCCTTTGGTTTTTTGAGATTGGCTTATCTCACTTAGCATGATATTCTCCAGTTTCATCCATTTGCCGCAAATGCCATAATTTTATCATTCTTTATGGCTGAGTAATATTCCATTGTATATATATGCCACAGTTTCTTTATCCATTCATCAACTGAAGGGCATCTAGGTTGGTTCCACAATCTGGCTATGGTGAATTGAGCAGCAATGAACATTGATGTGGCTGTATCTCTGTAGTATGCTGATTTTAAGTCCTTTGGGTATAGGCCAAGGAGTGGGATAGCTGGGTCAAATGGTAGTTCCATTCCAAGTTTTCTAAGGAATCTCCATACTGCCTTCCAGAGTGGCTGCACTAATTTGCAACCCCACCAGCAATGTATGAGTGTACCTTTTTCCCCACATCCTCGCCAACACCGGTTGTTGCTTGTGTTCTTGATAATTGCCATTCTGATTGGGGTGAGATGGAATCTTAGAGTGGTTTTGATTTGCATTTCTCTTATTACTAGATATGTTGAACATTTTTCCATATGTTTGTTGATTGTTTGTAGGTCTTCTTCTGTGAAGTGTCTGTTCATTTCCTTAGACCATTTGTATTGGGTTATTTGTAGTCTTGGTGTTGAGTTTTTTGAGTTCTTTATAGATTCTGGAGATTAGTGCTCTATCTGAAGTATGATTGGCAAAGATTTTCTCCCACTCTGTAGGCTCTTTCTTCTCATTGCTGATAGTTTCCTTTGCTGAGAGAAAGCTTTTTAGTTTGAATCTATCCCAGTTGTTGATTCTTGCTTTTATTTCTTGTGCTATGGGAGTCCTGTTCAGAAAGTCTGGTCCTAAGCCGACATGTTGAAGATCTGGACCTACTTTTTCTTCCATAAGATGCAGGGTCTCTAGTCTGATTCCGAGGTCCTTAATCCATTTTGAGTTGAGTTTTGTGCACGGTGAGAGATATGGGTTTAGTTTCATTCTGTTGCATACGGATTTCCAATTCTCTGAGCACCATTTGTTGAAGAGGCTATCTTTTCTCCATTGCATATTTTTGGCCCCTTTGTCTAGTATGAGAAAATTATATTTATTTGGATTTGTGTCCATGTCCTCTATTCTGTACCATTGATCTACCTGTCTATTTTGGTACCAATACCATGCCGTTTTTGTTACTATTGCTTTGTAGTACAGTTGAAGTTCAGGTATTGCAATACCCCCTGCTTCATTTTTCCTGCGAAGGATTGCTTTAGCAATTCTGGGTTTCTTATTCTTCCAGATGAATTTCATGATTGCTTGTTCTACTTCTGTAAGGTACATCGTTGGGATTTTAATTGGAATTGCATTGAATCTGTATAGCACTTTTGGTAGTATGGCCATTTTGACAATATTAATTCTGCCTATCCAGGAACATGGGAGATCTTTCCATCTTCTAAGGTTTTCTTTAATTTCTTTCTTTAGTGTTCTGTAGTTCTCATTGTAGAGGTCTTTCACCTCTTTTGTGAGATTGATTCCCAAGTATTTTATTTTTTTCGAGGCTATTGTGAATGGGGTAGTTTTCCTAACTTCTCTTCCTGAAGATTCGTCACTTATGTATAAAAATGCATTAGATTTATGAGCATTGATCTTATATCCCCCTACTTTACTAAATTCATTTATGAGTTCTAAGAGTTTTCTGGTGGAATTTCCTGGTTCCTCTAAGTATATAATCATATCATCAGCAAATAGGGATAGGTTGAGTTCTTCTTTTCCAATTCGTATCCCTTTAATTTCTTTGGTCTGTCTAATTGCTCTGGCTAGAGTTTCAAGGACGATATTGAATAGGAGTGGTGAGAGAGGGCATCCCTGCCTTGTTCCAGATTTTAGGGGGAATGCTTTCAGTTTTTCATCATTAAGAATGATATTAGCCATGGGCTTAGCGTAGATGGCCTTTACAATGTTAAGGAATGTTCCCACTATCCCTATTTTTTCTAGTGTTTTGAGCATGAAGGGGTGCTGTATTTTATCAAATGCTTTTTCTGCATCTATTGAAATAATCATGTGATTCTTGACTTTAAGTCTGTTGATATGGTGAATTACATTTATTGATTTCCTGATGTTGAACCAACCTTGCATCCCTGGGATGAAACCCACTTGATCATGGTACACTATCTTTTTAATATGTTTTTGTATGTGATTTGCTAAAATTTTGTTGAGAATTTTTGTGTCAATGTTCATTAAGGATATTGGTCTGAAATTTTCTTTCCTCGATGTGTCTCTGTCTGGTTTAGGTATCAGGGTGATATTGGCTTCATAGAATGAGTTTGGGAGGGATCCCTCCTCTTCTATTTCATGGAATACTTTGAGAAGTATTGGAATGAGCTCTTCTTTAAAGGTTTTGTAGAACTTGGCTGAGAAACCATCAGGTCCTGGACTTTTCTTTGTTGGTAGACTTTTGATGACTTCTTGTATTTCATTACTTGAAATTGGTCTATTTAAATTGTGTATGTCATCCTCGTTTAGTTTAGGCAATTCATATGTCTCTAGAAACTTGTTGATATCTTCAAAATTTTCTATTTTGTTGGAGTATAGATTTTCAAAATAGCTTCTAATTATGTTTTGTATTTCAGTCGTGTCTGTTGTGATATTTCCTTGTTTATTCTAAATTTTGGTGATTTGGGTTTTCTCTCGTCTTCTCTTTGTTAGTGTGGCTAAAGGTTTATCAATTTTGTTTATTTTTTCGAAGAACCAACTATTTATTTTGTCAATTTTTTGTATTGTTTCTTTTGTTTCAATTTTGTTGATTTCAGCTCTTGAGTTTAACTATTTCCTGTCTTCTACTACTTTTGGTGTTGGTCTGTTCTTCTTTTTCTAGGGCTTTGAGCTGTAGTGTTAGGTTGTTTATTTGTTGAGTTTTGCTTCTTTTATTGAATGCGCTCCATGAAATAAATTTTCCTCTAAGTACTGCTTTCATAGTGTCCCAGAGATTTTGATATGATGTTTCTTTGTTCTCAATTACCTCTAAGAATTTTTTAATTTCCTTCCTAATATCTTCTGTTATCCATTCCTCATATAATAGCATATTGTTTAATCTCCAGGTGTTGGAGTAGTTTCTGTTTTTTACTCTTTCATTTATTTCTAGTTTCAATCCATTATGAATCTGATAAAATACAAGGAAGTGTCTCTATCTTCTTGTATTTGCTAACATTAGCTTTGTGGCATAATTTATGGTCTATTTTAGAGAAGGATCCATGTGCTGCTGAGAAGAAAGTGTATTCGCTCTTGGTTGGATGGTATATTCTATAAATGTCTGTTAAGTCTAAATTATTGATTGTGTTATTGAGATCTATGGTTTCTTTGTTCAATTTTTGTTTGGAAGATCTGTCCAGTGATGAGAGAGGCGTGTTAAAATCACCTAGTATTATTGTATTGTGGTCTATTTGGTTTCTGAGATTGAGAAGGATATGTTTGACATACATGGGTGAGCCACTGTTTGGGGCATAGATATTTATGATTGTTATGTCTTGCTGATTTATGGTTCGCTTAAGCAGTATGAAATGTCCTTCTTTATCCCTTCTGATTAACTTTGACTTGAAGTCCACTTTATCTGAATTGAGGATGGATACCCCAGCTTTTTTGCTGGGTCCATGTGCATGGTAAGTTTTTTCCCATCCTTTCACCTTTAGTCTTTCCAAGAGATGAGTCCCTTGCAGGCAACATATTGTTGGATCTTTCTTTTTTATCCAATCTGCCAGTCTATGTCTTTTGATTGATGAATTCAGTCCATTAATATTCAGGGTTATTATTGAGATATGATTTGTATTCCCAGTCATTTTACTCATTTTATTCATTTATTTGTTTATTTTTGACACGACTTGGTTCCTCTTTATTTGAGAGTTCCTTTAGGATATCTCCTCCCTTTGCTGATTTGCTTCTTTGTTTTTCATCTCTTCTTCATGGAATATTTTGCTGAGAATGTTCTGTAATGCTGGCTTTCTTTTTGTATATTCTTTTAGCTATTGTTTATCATGGAAGGATTTTATTTCGTCGTCAAATCTGAAGGTAAGTTTTGCTGGGTATAAGATTCTTGGTTGGCATCCATTTTCTTTTAGGGCTTGAAAAATGTTATTCCAGGCCCTTCTAGCTCTTAAGGTCTGGATTGAAAAATCTGCTGATATCCATATTGGTTTCTCCCTGAATGTAATTTGGTTCTTTTCTCTCACAGTCTTTAAGATTCTGTCTTTATTTTGTATGTTAGGTATTTTCATTATAATGTGCCTTGGTGTGGGTCTGTTGTAATTTTGTGTATTTGGAGTCCTATAAGCCTCTTGAACTTGATTTTCCATTTCATTCTTCAGATTTGGGAAATTTTCTGAAATTATCTCATTGAATAGGTTGTTCATTCCTTTGGTTTGTTTCTCTAAGCCTTCCTCAATCCCAATAATTCTCAAATTTGGCCTTTTCATGATATCCCATAGTTCTTGGAGATTCTGTTCATGATTTCTTACCATCTTCTCTGTTCGACTTTGTTTTCGAGGTTAAATATTTTGTCTTCAATATCTGAGGTTCTGTCTTCCAGGTGTTCTATCCTATTGGTTGTGCTTTCTATGGAGTTCTTAATTTGGTTTATTGTTTTCTTCATTTCAAGGATTTCTGTTTGGTTTTTTTTCAATATCTCTAACTCTTTTTTTTTTTCCCAAGTTGAGAGTCTTTATTAAGCTGGTCAGCTGACTGTCTTACACAATGCCCCAAAAAATGGCTATTGGGAGATCATCCCCGACCACAGGGTTGCAGGGGTTTTTATACCAAAAATCACATCAATCATAAGTGTCTGTTGCTATGATTCAAAATTACAAACTAACATCATGAGATCATCGACAGAGGGGAAAGTAGGTCAAACTGACCCTTACCTAGGTACAAACTAAAGAATGGTTGCTAACATCCACACAATTACTGTTTACATGGTACATTGGTTACTACATAGGAGTTGCCATTGTATATTATTAAACATGTCACACTAAGTAACTGATGATGGGCACAGAGGTGGGGTGTTCCCATGGGGGAAACTTATTTCCTACATAACATGGAGTCTCAGAGCAAAATGGAGTCTGTTTATTCATTTCCCTTAGAGTCTGGCCTATAACATTCTCATGGAGCCAGATCTGTCAACCCATCACATTCCCTACTAGTGTTTTGTTCATAATCAAATCATTGATTCATTAGTAGTGTATAGGTGATTGCAGTGAGTGTGCAACCCCATTAGTTAACAAACTGGATTCTATCTTTAACATATTTAGTTGAACAGTTTATCATGCATGACCTGATTAAAAGTACAGGGGTCACTCATTTAGATCAATGCATGAGTCCCATATGTTTCCTTTTTGGAACCCATTTGACATTGACATAGTCTTCTGACTGAAATGGGTGTTGGAAATTAGTGGTCTCTTGCAGCTGGTTCTCTCATAATTTGATCCTGTTGGAGAGACTTAACAACAGGTTAGAACAGTAGCAGGTTCTTGCGAAGGGTGGAGGAAGGGCTCTGGGAGCATTAACATTTTCAGAATCTTTCAGAAGTCATTTGCCTACAAATTTCTGAACCCAAACTGGCCCTTATTTTTTTGATTTAACCCAATTTACCTATCTAGATTGACTGTATTTTAAAAATTTTTATTATTGTCCCTCTAATTTTAGGGACTTTTTACTGCTGTAAGGAAAAAGGGCGATGATAGCTCTTGCTGCTTCGAGCTGAGAGGGGGTGATGTCAGGTGGGGCAAGCAGTAAAATGTTCCATTTTAGAAACTGGATCTTTCTAGGGATAAAAGTCTTGTTCTATGAAAGAAACAAAAAACCATGAGTACAAAATAAATAGCATCTGGAACATGTCAATGAATATCATGAAGTTGATAGCAATTAATAATATCTTACCAGGAGGTGGTAGAGCTGAGATGTTTTTTACATAAAAGGCCTAACGAAGTCTAACAAGGCTGGACAGGATAAGGCCTTAATTGTAAATCTTACTCAATGTCATCTGATTTTTGTAAAATATCTTTTTACTAGCATCATCTTTTTGTTTAGTAGATAGCCCTTTATTTTTGTTACTTAGGGCTAGAGAATCGTACCAGCAATATGGATTAAATCTACCTTTACTGGAGGTTATGATGATCTGTAGGTCTTAAACTGACTAAAAACTTATAACTCTGGCAGTTTCTCTTGATAGTTATCAGGCACTTTTGTCTAAGAATATTTTTTTGCTACCTTTAGTTTTACTTAAATTTTCCAGGAATGACTGTGTTTTAGTTTTAACTGTTTTGCTAGGTGTTTAAGACCAAGCTTGTCAAATTGACCTTGTTCCTATCTGCTGTTAAGAGTCAGCTGAGTTCCCACAGGAGTCACTGTTGGGGAACTTGAGAGCAGCTTCTTATCTCCTTTAGTGCCATTCACCTGGTAGGGTCTCCTTGATAAGGTGGCTTCCTTTGGAAGCATTAGGGATATCTCCCTTTTCCAAGGTCCCTCTTTTGCAGCAGGTACACTGATTGACTTCTTATCCTTTAGTGGTCATGTCAGTCTCCTTAATCAGAAGGTTGTGTGGCCCACAGTTGCAAAGCTCCTTAGAGAAGTTCTCTTGTTCCCTGGGCTTAGGCTGACTCTGAGGGAAAGAGCCAAATATTGATTTTTTTGACCCCTTTATTTTAATCTCAATCTTTAGGTTTTGATCTTATACATCCAGCAAGTCAGTTTCACCAGTTATAAAGTAAGAGTACTGGCTTTTCATTTTAATGTCTATGACTTTATAGTCATTTACCACTTTTATTAAACTGGGGTCTATATTATCTTTCCTATAGGTGAAAGCTTATTATCACAAATTAATTTAGATTGTTCTTGAAGCAGTACCTCTGTAAAACATTAATCAGTCAACAATTACATAGTTTACAAGGAAAATACAAAATGGAATTAACAACAGTAAAAGCATATCTAGTTGTGTAATAGCTATCTTAAATTTTGACTGAGCTATGTAATATGACTCCTGTTTGAGATTACAGTAATTTTACAACAAAACTTTTGAATATAACTTTAAGTGAACTTTAGTCTGACTTATTTTGGAGCCATTGTAACATGTAGTAAGGTGGGAAGCCGAGCCTTATATCAGGAAAGGCAGGGCTGTTTATAAATCTTAGGTAAAGCAGTCCTAGTTCTGAAGCTGACATTTATATTTTTAAATATTACTTTATAAAGTTTACATATATTTTTCCCAAGTCTATTTAAATATTAGCTAACACAATATGATATTACATCTAAAACATGAACCAAAGAAAACTGAGAGAGATTTTAACTTTTCTTTTGTGTAGTAAAGTGGCAAAATGTTTTCCTGTTTCATGATATTAACTTTTAAAGAGATCAGGCTCTCATTATCTTTTAGAAATACATTTACATTTTTATCCCAGTGTAGAAGATTCAGGTCCAGTTACAGAACTCTAAATGATATAAATAAATCCCCAATAAAATTCCTTATTTTGATAAGTTTAAATTTACCATTACAACTTTAGGTTGGAGAACACTAACTTGATTTTTTTTTTTTTTTCCCCCATAGGGCAATGATGTTTATTTTTTTCCCTTCCCCCCCACCCCTCCCACCCCTCTTTTCCCTCTATACAGTCCTTCTTTCCTTCATTCTTACAGCTCTCCTTATCCCTAACCCTAAACCTAACCCTAAACCTAATGCTAACCCCTCCCACCCCCCATTATATGTTCTCATCCGCTTATCAGCGAGATCATTTGTCCTTTAGTTTTTTGAGATTGGCTTATCTCACTTAGCATGATATTCTCCAATTTCGTCCATTTGCCTACAAATGCCATAATTTTATCATTCTTCATTGCGGAGTAATATTCCATTGTATATATATGCCACAGTTTCTTTATCCATTCATCAACTGAAGGGCATCTAGGTTGGTTCCACAAACTGGCTATGGTGAATTGAGCAGCAATGAACATTGATATATCTCTAACTCTTTATTGAAATGATCTTTTGCTTCCTGTATTTGCTCTTTTAACTGTCGATTGGTGTGTTCATTCAATGCCTGCATTTGCTCTTTCATTTCATTGTTTGCTTCCCTTATCATGTTGATTATGTACATTCTGAACTCCCTTTCTGATATTTCTTCTGCCATGCTGTCATTGTATTTTATTGATGTACCATCCAGATTTGTTTGAGGCATTTTCTTCCCTTGTTTTCTCATGTCGTTCAGGTATCAGTGGACTGCAGAGATGTTGCAGATTTCCTCTATTGACTTATAATGTCCCTGAAGATTGCTAGTGTATCCCCTCTTATCCTTCAATAGCCTGAAGTCTTAGAGGAAGTTGATACTGCGGTGTTCCCCTTGGAAGCTGCCTCTCTAGGGGTGGTGGTCTTCAGGTGGGGTATATTCCCTGCTAGTGAGCAGAGGTGCCTCTACTTGTTGACCAATGGTCATCCAAAGGGGAACTAGACTGCGGGCTGAGGCAAGGCCTGTTTGGGCCTGTGTCTCTGGTTTTACCATCCTTGTGGGAAAACCTCACCTGGCGGGGAAGACTTACCCGGTGGGGAGGTCTCGCTGGTCAGTTCCCCTCCTAGAGGTTCCCCTCAGTCCACAACTACCGCCTGGGCAGGGCAGCCTTCCCAGGCAACGTTCCCAGGGGCCCGGACCTACCTCCTGGGCCTGGGAGCCTCACCCTTCACAGACGAGTCTCCTTAGGTTGCCCCTCCTTAGAGAAGCTGCCCGCAGTCCTGGAACCTTCGCTCCGCCGTTTTTTCGCTCCGTTTTTTCGCTCCGCTTCGCTGTCCGTGTTTACCGCTCCAGCGGGGGGAGGGGCGTCTCACCGAGTCACTCTACTTCACAAAGTTCCCTGCGTTCCGGGGCTACCGCCCCATCCGGGACGCCTCCCCAATGGAAGAAACTCACCCTGTGGCTTTGAGTTGGTCCCAAGTCACTCACTATCTCCTCTTTTGAATCTTGAGTCCTGGAGCAACATGAAATGCAGCCACCTTCTAGTCCGCCATCTTGAAAACCCTGCATCAAACTTCTTAAGAGCACATGGAACATTTACAAAAATTGACCACAATATGTTCTATAAATCAGAAAAAGTGAAAATAACATTCTCATATCATAATGCAATATATTAGGAATTAATGATAAAATAAAAAACAATAGTCTCCTTAATTTGAAAATGTAAAGACCCTCTTGAATTTAGGTAAAAGGGAAATAAAAATTGAATTTTCAAAATTTCTGACAAAAGCGATACAGAAAACTTCATTAAAATCTTTTGGATACCATATAAAATAACAGTCAGAGGAAAATTCTCAGTCCTAACTTCTTATATTAATCAAAAACGAAAGAATGGAATATATAAGATATATCTTCAACTCAAATAGCTAGAAAATGAAAGGAAAATAATAAATATAGAAGCCCAATGAGGTAGACAATAGGGAACAATCTTATTAATACAATAAATAAATCAAAATGCTGACTTTTCAACAAAAATTTGATAACATAGACTGAGTTCTACCTACACTTGGACTTTTTAAATGAAAAACTTATGATCTGAAATAAACAAACCAACCCACCATTAAGAGATGAAAACTGCAAATCATAGGCTTAGAGAAAATATTTGAGAAACACATATTTGATTAAAAATCTTGTGTACTATATATACAAAAAATATTAAAAATTTACAAATGAAATTTCATATGAGATGCTCAGTGTCATATGTCATTCAAGAACTACAAATTAAAATAACCATAAGAACTTTAGATTACATAGAGGGAAATGAGCGGGGTATGAAAAATGGTGGAATGAGACAGACATCATTGCCCTATGTACATGTATGATTACACAAATGTTATGGAATCTACATCGTGCACAACCATAGAAACGCAATGATGTACCCTAAATGTGTACAATGAGTCAAAATGCAGTCTGTAAAAATAAAACAAAACAAAACAAACAAATGAACAAACAAAAAAGATATCATTACACATCTATTAGAGTGGGTATAGTGAAACAAACTGACAACACTGATAGTTGATGAGGCTATATAGCCCCTGAACTTCTCATTTATTGCTGGTGAGAATGCAATATGATTCAGCCACATTAGGAGATGATTTGGCAGTTTCCTATAAAGCTAAGCATAATGTTACCATACAATCTAGCAATGTGCTCCTAGATATTTATCCAACTAATCTGATAACTTGGGTCCACACCCCATGTAGAAACTGCATGCAAATGTGTATAGTAGCTTTATTACTAATTGTCAAATACATGAAGTGACCAAGATGTCCTACAATAGGTGAACAGGTAAACAAACTAGGGTTATTAATATCATGGAATATTATACAAAGAAATAGTATTCAGTAATAAAAAGGAATGCTATCAAGCCATGAAAAGACATAGGGAAAACTTAAGTACACATTGCTAAGTGAAGCTGGGTGTGGTGGCACACACCTGTAATCCCAACAGCTTGGGAAGCCGAGGCAGGAGGATTTCAAATTTAAAGCCAGCCTTAGCAAAATCGAGGGGCTAAGTAACTCAGTGAGACCTTGTCTCTAAATAAAATTCAAAATAGGGCTGAGGATGTGGCTCAGTGGTCACATGCCCCTGAGTTCAATCCCTGATCCCTGATACCCCCCCAAAATAAATAAAGTACATATTGCTATGTGAAAGAAGCTAGCCTGAAAAGTTATATATTGTATGACTCAATTTATATGGTAAAAATTATATACGTACTAAATATTATGAATACACTAAACAGATTAGTGGTGCCAGTGGGCTGGGGGAGAAGAGGGTTGGATAGATGAAGTACAAGGGATGTTTTACTATTCCATGCTCTTTTGCTTATGTCAAGGTGTATCCTGGTATTGTTTCATAACTAAATAGAATATTTTAAAAAAGTGGACACACACATACACAAAAGAATGGAACAGCTTCAAAGTTAAATGAAAGATGAAATTGAATTTTATTTAGGTCAAAAAAGCAAGCCTATTTCTATTGTATTATAATGTTACATACCTGGTATTATGCAGTTGCCAAAATGCATAGAACTTTAGAGTACACAAAGTGAATCTTAATGTATGTGAATTAAAAATGATTTAGCATGTCAGAGGATCCAGGATGCAAAGTAAAATAGAACACAAGAGTCTAACTGCATTGCAAATGCTTTAAACAACCTCACTGAAATGGGTGGGAACAAAGAATGCTGACCTAAGCAACTTTGGGAATGAATAGAAACTATAAGCCTAATGTCAAAAAGAGCTGTTTATAAGCATTGTACTTGAGTTGATAGAGTTCTGTCATACAGGGATGTGGGTTAACAATTCTGAAACTACTATGTATGCACACAAATTGAAAAATTACTTCAATAGGTCATGGGAGCCAGGTTTCTCTATTGTTGGTATGAGAGGAAACAGCTATGTAAGAACAAAAAGTCTAGATTGATCCAGATGATAATGTATTTGAACTGAAGGCATAAGTATGAACTCATGTTTACCTTAAGACATAAGAAATGGATATGTGTAGAAAGATTTATCAATATGCTTATTTAAGGGGATTTGTTTGTCTTTTTATCTGAGAGTACTTAGGAAAGAATGGCATTCTAGTAGCAGAGAACATAGTCTGCATCCAGATCTTGACTCCTAATTTAATTTTCAATAAAAAAGAGCCAGGGCTCTTTGTAGAAATGGCTAATTGTAGAGTTGGAGCTTGGGATATACCCAATGAATCTAAAGCAACTTGTTGCTCCAGAAAGCAAGGAATACTCAGGAAATCATAAAATGTGTTATGGGAAGGAGTTAAAAAGGCACAGGAACCAAACAAAAGCTCTCACAATGACCACATGTAGAACAATCTGGGCACCAAAATAAAGTGGTTTTGGAGTTTATTTCAAAGTATAAAGTAAAAACACCCAAGCCAGTTTACATAGTTACTTTGATTTCAAGGAGATGAAGCATTACTCTCTACTCCTGAAGTGTGGGATACACATAATAACCTGTTTCTGATAAGAATGGTAAGAAAGGGAAGAGGAGGATAACTTTCCTGTGGAAATATGTGGTCAATGCTTCTTCAGCCAGTGTTCAGGGTTGACATTTATAGGGACAAGTCATACTGATAATGTACCCTGTATACGATGATATACAAGAGTGGTATTTGCTTCTGTTCTTTCTCCCTAAAAGTCAAAGCCTCAATCTAATCATGGAAATAATATCAGACAAATCCTAAATGAAAATATGACTAGTACTCTGAAAAACTGTCAAGATTATCAAAAACAAGGAGAAGTCTGGAAAACAATCTAATAATAGCCAAGAAGACTATGACAGCTAAATGTGCATCCTGATGGGGCACACAAGTAGAAGGAGTATGTTAGGTAAAAACTAGAAATAGAAACTGAATACAGTATGGGATTTAGCTAACAGAATGTTTCAGTATTACTTCATCAATTGTCACAAAATAACATACTAATGTAAGATAATCATAATAAGGAAAACTGGGTGTCAGATATAAGGAAAACTTCTGTACCATCTTCATGAATTTTTTTGTAAATATAAAACTATTATTAAAAAAGTTAAAAATAAAAGAAAACTCATAGAAAAAATATGAAAAAGTGAAAAAGACGGGAGAAAAACTTGATTATAAATATTTCATATTTCCATTTATAAAGATCTCTTAAAAATTTAGAAAAATCTACAAATTTTCAAAAACTAATGAAAAATAAAACAGACTTCAGCTAACAGAAAAAGTTCTTTAACAAAAATAAAGATCCACTCAAATTTATTCCAAAAGATAGAAATATAAATTAAAACTGTAATCAAATATCATTTTTCAAACTTGGATTGTCAACAGATTAAAAAATCTGCATATGCAGAGTGTGATGCTGGTGATTCAAATATGCCAAAGAGAAGAAAGTGCTTCCTTTCGTGAAAAGTTGAAATATCTCCACTTAATAAAGAAAGCAAAAATATCACATGCTGAGGTTTCCAAGATCTACGGCAAAAACAAATTTTCTAACCATGAAATTCTGTGTGTGTGTGTGTGTGTGTGTGTGTGTGTGTGTGTCAGAGACAGAAATATGTGTGTGTATGTTTAAACATGAGTAGATGTATATATACATACATGTATTATGTGCATATATGTGATATATATGGAGAGAGATTAAGAGAGAGAATGGACAGAGGGGCAGAGAAATGGGACATGGGGCTGTCCAGAGATGTTAACAACTTGTCAAGAATAGTATATGAAGTTCATTATCTTGTTCTTTGAACTTATCAGTTGGAAAGCTTTCAAAATAAAAGCAAATTATAACAACGAAAAGACATTCTCTAACCAACTTCCACATCATTTTCTATTTTATTGACGTTTCTGTGGCAAGATCATAATCCTTGTCTTTGGTCATTTAGAAACTTGTGTTCATGGAAACCCTTCCCCTATTAATAGCTCTTACAATTTTAACTTCTAGTAAATTTTGCATGATGTCCTTGAAAGGAAATAAGATAATTGCTACATGAAAGTCCATTAACATTGTTCCTTGTTGTAATATTTAACACATTCTGAAAAGTGATATGAAATCAATGAAATGTAGCTTGGCTTGTCATTCTCCACTTTTCCTCAGTTCTGGATCTTACCTAGAAACACTGGAGAATTTGTGTAATTGGTTAGGGCAATTGAATCAGTCAAAAGTTGATGTGTTAATATGTCTTCATTATGTCTCCTAATATGTTCTGAGTAATTTTTCAAATATTGTAAGTCAGACTCTGGAATATCTTAATTTGTAATATTATTTCCCTTCAGGAAAAGAATTTTCCTTAAAACTCCACAACAGTATTGCTTTTTCAAACTGATAATTATTATAGACTACAATGTATTTATGCCTCAGTCATCAAGTCACTTCTAAACAAATAAAGGAATATTAATTTCTTAAAAAGTAAAATAATTGGCAAGATTTTGTACATTGCATAAGAATACACATGTGCAAACTGTGAGATAAGTTAGGTGTTCTTTTAAAAGAAAGAGAAAGGAATATGAAATGCAATTTATAACAACCCAGATACTGAGAGGCAGTTGATCTTAACTCATCTTGAGATTTTATATCAGAACCAATTATGTAAAAACAGGATAAAATCCTAAATATTTTACTTCTTAAGATCTGAAATGAATTTTTTTTTTTCCTGGTATGCTTCCTGACTCACATCCTTAACACTTCTTAATACCATTATTATACTACTCACCTAGAGGCAGAACTGTAGCATTTGCAAACCATTTGACAGTATCAGTAGCCATCAGCTTAAAGTTGGCAATGTTTGTTTGAGGTCTTCAGGGACATGCTACCAGCTTCTAGTATGAAAGATACTTGGCCTTTCAGGGAATCCTCCAAGGAGTTTGCTACCAAGAAAGAGAGGATGAGCTTGTTTTCTGAGACATGTCTGATGAGTCTAATGATTCAAAATGGAAATGCCTGTGGAATTTGTGTCATTGTTGGTTTTTCAGTGACAGAAATTCCAAAATCTATTATGCCTGTGAAACATAAATATCCTCATCAAATATACGTATGTATTAGAATATATATCAAGCATACGTAAATATATATTTATATGTCATACACAAACATACATATTAGAGAACATACTACCTTGGTAATTTGACATATCTCAGCAAATGTTTGGGTCTTTCAAATTTTTTTTCTTTTTAATTCTATAGAAAGATCTTGAGGTTTAGAAATCATCATATTAAGTTCGTTTTTAGTAGAAGAGGTTTATGTCCTCCTGCTGAATAAAATATATATAATATATAGAATAGTTTAGCAAAAACAGAAATTTCAGTAAAAAAGTACCTTGCTACTTAAAGAAATACTATTTACTTGATGGAAACTCTGCATATACTATAATCCAATACAAGAAAAAATAGAGATAAATTAAGTTCAAAGTCCAAATTCTATTTTACACAGCATGGCTTCCAGGGAGTGCAGAGAAGATGTAACTTTGATATATTGTGTACCTTGTTAGTGAAAACTTTTTAAATTGGTTATAATTTGAGCAGACTTGAAAAAAAATGTTTTCCACCTCATTGAGAGTCCCCTGTGGTACATTTATAGTGGGTTTCAAATCGTGTAGTCTTTTAATACCACATCATATAAAATTGTGATTTTAGAAAAGGCTTAAAATAGAGAATCGTCCTGTTGTGACAATATTCTCATATTAAACCAACAAAAATAATTATGTGGAACTGAATCTCTTGCATTCCATTCAAGCTATGGAAAATAGCTTATAATCAGAATCTTGAAGATTTGATTTCTTGAAATATTGCATTTTTTCATTCACTGAATTTTTATTGTGCTCATCAGACACTTTTCCAAACTAAGTGAAGCCTAAGAGGGGAATGGAAGAGTATTCCTCTGATATTAAATATAGTTTTTACTGCACTGAAGTATATTTTAAAAATGTATACATTTTAATCGAGAATGGAAAAATAAAAAAATATGACGAAGAAAAATTTAAATAATCATAGCTATTAATGTATATACACTACATCACTAAAAACGTGGGATTTATGGTGTTGTTTTGTTGAACTCAGTTGATTTATTTATTTAAATAACCTGTTTAGTCATAAAGTAGTCTAGTAACCTTGAATAAATCACTTAACTTCCTTTACTTAAATTCATTACACATAAAATGAAATGTTTGCTAAAGGGCTTTGACCTTATATGCATTTAGAATTTCTTTGGCTTTTGTTCTAGACTACTGATTTTCAATTTGACATCTTTGTCTAACACAAATCCTAATCATTTAAATAACATTGTAGCTTCTGTAGGGATGATTTGCTTTTCTTTCTTAGGTGTGTTCAATTTTCTGGATTCACTGATGCCCACCCTGGCATGAAGGACATCTCTAAAGGATGTCTGCAATTTCTTAATCTTCTGGATAAATATAGTGATTGCATTACTATCTTATTAGGGAGGTGCCATACAATAGCATCTGAGCAATATAATTTTCACTAAATTAATTTTCATATGCACAGTACTGCTGGAAATTACATTCTTCTTATTTAAAATGTGATGGAAACGCGAACATTAAATCCACTCATGAGAACTTTTTAATGTAAAAATTGAGAAAACTCAGATTCTGAAAATCTGGGATAATTCTTCTAAAAGTTTTTAAATTATAACACTAAAAATGTTTTACATAAAGCATTCTTCAAGGGTTTAGGTAGTGGTTTGCATTTCAATTTTGGCAGGGCTCAGACCTGGTATTTCCACCAGTCATAGTGGATTCTAGGAAGGGTGACTATAAATAAATATTTGAATCTTCTACTTAATTTCAAAGTATAACCTAGGCCAATATATAACCACAGGAGCCCATCTTCCCTATTTATAATTAGCCAAACTGGACATGAAAATATTTGTATTGATCTATGACACTACTAAAGAAAAGAATTTGAAGCTTAAAAAAGTTTGATTTACTTTTTGCCACAGCAGTGGTGGGGAGGTATCAGGTAAACAGTTCTAAAGATGAAGTAGCATATCCAAATGCATTTAGCTTTCCAGTAAAAAACAACATTATTTTCAAAATCATGGCGTCAGGACTCTTTTGCCAGCACCATGATCCATTTGGCTACCCAAGAGAATGTTAATAGCTTCTTAATGGCTCTGCTAGCAGGGAAAATCATATATACTTAATGTAAATGAAAAGAAAAATATCTTTTTTTTCCCCTATCAGTCACCTCTTTAAGAAAATTCTTTCACAGATATTTTGAAGAGTCAGCCCTCCATATCCACAGGTTCTACATCTACACGTTCAACCACTTGCAGATCAAAAATATTTAAGAACTAAATGCACCAATATTAAACACACACAGACTTTTCCCCTACCATTATTCCCTTAGCAACACAGCATAATACCTATTTGGATTTCTTAGATCTAGGCTGAAACTGAAAAATTATTTTGCTCTCAAGACGTTATTTGAAAACATTTTTGTATTGAGTGTGAGAAACTGAGTTACTATGGAACAGGAGCAGAAGCTTGTTTTACTATCCTCTTTTTGTGTTTTTTATGGAAAAGTTCTCTAAATTTAAAAAGTATGAGTAAGTCTAAGAACTAATAAGGAACATGTAAGAAAGTAGGTTGTTCTGATGCATCCTCCATAACTGTATTAAGTCAGATAATCCTGTTTAAAAGAGAGAACTAAAATGTTTCCATAGGCAAAACATGTTGTTAAATGAATTATCACTATTTTGTGCTTTTAGAATTCCATTTATTTCTCTTTCATATTCAGGTAACACTGAAAACAATGATTCAATAATATGTTAGATTTTAAGAAAAACTTCTCCTAAAGGCAATAAAAAAATTATCTCCTGAATGAGTAGAATTCTGAATTGAAAAGCAAAACTTACATTCCTAAATGCCATACAGAGAAGAGTGGTTCACTGCAGTCCAGTACTTGAGGCAGGAAGGAGACATCCCATTCAAATATTTGGATTCCCTTCTCATGACAGAGGCCTCTGAGACTATTTGGACCCATTTTTTTTTTTTTTTTTTTCTGTACATGCTATTTTCCCTGCCAGTCTTCTTGGGAAAAATATCTCTCACAGAGTTTTTGTGAGGCTCACAGAAGTGTTTAACAAATTCAAACACTCTACTACTGATACCGCCGTTAACAGTGACCAGTTCTGCTCCTTCTAATGTTGAAGACTGAACACTAGAGAAGCACGCCAAGGCAAGCATATTAAACAGGTTTTATTTAAAGGTAATAAAACAGACTTCTCCCGGCAGGAAGAAGGGGGCCATGGCTGATGTTCTAAAGTTCCAAGAAGTGAGCGCACCCTACATCTTTTATAGGTTAAAGTCTCTTTTTTTCTCCAGTTCTTTCCCCCCTTATCTCTCCTTCCTGCCTACATGACTAGGCCTGGTTTTGCATTAAGTGAGAAGTGATGGTCAGGGGGAGGGCCAAGGTGATTCAGCCAGGCAAGGGCCCAGGGGGCATTAATTAGCAGTTCCATGCTTGTAGTCCTTGATAAAGGCAGGTAAATTTGGTAATCCATGGGCTTCGGAGATCCTTGACATTCCATTCTCCAACTTCCAGAGGCAGATGGTTTTGTGGCTTTATTTCCTTGATTTGACCCGATCCCGTATTTCTACACTAACTGCCTGTCCCCAATTCTGGCTTCACTACCACTACGTATAGTTTCCTAGATCTTCCTAAATCCTAACTGACAGCATGCTGTTGAGGTTAAAGCTTATTTTTATTTTTTATGTTTATGTCTAAATTTTTCATGCGTATTATTCAGTGGCCTTTAGTATAGTCACAAAGTTGCGTGACATCACCATGTGATTCCAGAACATTTACATCACCCTGAAAAGAAATCCCATACCATGGCAATCATTCCCCATTGCCCATCACCCCAGTCCCTAGCAATTACTCACCTATGGTGTACATGGATTTGACAATTGTGGAATTTCTTAAAAACAAAATAACATAATACTTGGCCTTCTGTGTCTGACTTTTGGACTTAGCATAAATTTTTAAGGCTCATTCATATTTAGCATTATCAGTACTTCATTCCTTTTTATGGTCAAATGATCATTCCTTCTATAGATAGGCAACATTTCATTTATTCATTTACTAACCGATGAGCATTAGGTTTTTTCCCACTAAAGGGTTATTATAAATAATGCTGCTATTCATGTACAGGTTTTTGATGAACATTGTGTTATCAGTTCTTGTGGGTATCCATCTAGGAGTGGAACTGCTGGGTTATAAGGTAATTCTATGCTTAACTTTTTGAGTACTCCAAACTATTTCCTAAAGTAGCCATACCATTTTACATTGCTACCAACAATAGATGAGGATTCTAATTTCTCCACATCCTCACCATCACTCGTTATTATTTGTATCTTGTGATTTTTAAAATGGATTTTTTGAAGGATAATTGATACACATGAATCTATACATATTGAGTGTACTTAATTTGATGAGTTCGGACATATACATACACTCTTAAACCATTACAACAATCAAGGTAGTAGATGTATCTATCAGTTCTAAAAGTTTCTTCTTTTCCCCCCTCTTTTGTGTGTGGTAGGAATGCTTAACATGAGATCTACCCTCAATACATTTATAAGTGCTCAATATACAGTGTTGTTAATGATAGGCATTATGATGTACAAAAGTCTTCAGAATTGCTGATCTTTCCTGACTGAAATGCTTGTCAAAAATCAATTAATTATAACAGCAAGGGTATATTTTTCTATTCTGGATTCCATTCCATTCCATTCTTTCCATTCTATTCCCATATATGTGTTTGTGTGTGTGTGTGTGTGTGTGTGTGTGTGTGTGTGTGTGTTTGAGCTAGTACTACACTGCTTGATTATTATAACTTTGTAGTAAATTATAAAATTAAGAAATGTGAATTCTCCAACTATTTTTCAAATTGTTTTGTCTGTCCTGGATCTCTCCTAATTACATATGAACTTTGGGATCAGGTTTCAGTTTCTGAAAAAAATCAAGTGTTATCTTGATAGAGATCATATTAATTCTGTAAGTCAATTGGGAAATATTTTTTTAAAAACATTTATTTATTTTCATTACTTTTTGACAGTGATAATTTTTTTTTTAAAAAAGATTCTTTTCATACATGTATATAGGGTAACAATGTCTGTCTCACAATCTACTGTCCTGCCCCCTCCCCACCTACCCTACCCATCCCCTTACTTGGGGAGTATTTCTATCTTAACAATATTATATCTCCTAATCTATGAAGACTAAATATGCTATTTTTAATGTATTCAATGTTTTTTAATGAAAATTTTAGCTTTTCGTGTATAAGTCTTATAGTTTCTTGGCTAATTTAGTCTTAAATATTTTATTCTATTTGATGCTCAAGAGAATTATATCTAGATTTCATGTTTAAACTGCTTACTGCTAGTGTATCAGAATGCAACTGAGTTTTGCATATTGACCTTCTGTCCTTCTACCCTGCTGAACTCTTTTAGACTTCTAATACATTTTGTGGGAGTCTAAGATCTTGTATGCTATAATAGTGCCATCTCTTAGTTTTTCACTATTCCTCAGCTGTATGCATGTATGGGTATTACCCTAGTCATAATGGATTGTGAATAGAGAGGTTTGCCAGTAGAACAAAACAAAATGGAAATGACAAGGTAGAGACATAGGATATGGTACCAGAAGTTTCTCATGGGGACAGGGTTAGGAGGCCAGGGATGGCAAGGCAAAATCACGAAAGATACCCTACACTGATATATTGGTTAAGGGCATGAGTCTTGAAGTCAGATTGCCTAGGTTAAATTCTCCCCCTGCTACCTAGAAGCTGAGTGAATTTGTGCAAGTTGCTTAATCACTCAATACCTTAGTCTACTCATCTATAGAATAGATTTACGATTAACCTCGTCTCATAGAATTTTTATGAGGTTCATATGAATGAACAAAAATAAAGATTTTAAGTAGTGTTTTCCATGTATAATATGCTGTTTGAATATTATCCATTAATATTATCCAAATATCTGTAGGGATTTAATTTTTCATTTGGGTAGGAGTCTATCCTGAGGGATAAGCACACAGCCCAGTAGCTAGCTGGTTTGTGGAACTTTGACACTGAGAGATTGACAAGTTCATGATGTTGGCTATTTATGGCTGAGAGGAAGCTGCAATGGATTTGCTAAGACCTACCTTTTCAGTGTTGCTATTTATTGTGCCTCTACATTTTTTTCTTTTTAAATTTTCTCCAAAACTTGTCATTTTATTGTTAAAATACATCCCTGGGGGAGAAATTCTACATAAGCTTGTCTGCCCATAAGGTTAGTAGGATTTAGCATGGACTCTGTATTATGGGATAACTGTTAAATGATATTTCTGAAGTCTAATTTCAAACTTTTAAAATTTGGGAAACACAAAGTATATTTTTCCTCTTTCTCAATAGCATGTAATAGAAACATTTTGAGATATTTGTAGGGCTATCTACAAGTTAACTTTTCTTCCAACTCTTAGGTAATATTATGTAAATGTTTAATACGGTATTATATTTTATTTCTTAGTTTAAGCATTTCTTTTTCTTCTTTATAGAAGGAATAGTAAATAATTTTGGATGAACTTTTTTGTCAAATTTTATTTTACTGTATTTTAAAGCTGTAGAAAATTGGTTATTTGCTTATATCTGGAAGTTATAAATTTGATAGGAATATTTTTTTTCAGTATACTGAGAGTGTTAACTATTGGAAAAATTTCATTGAAAGTGTACCATTACACTCAAAGAAATCTTGCTATTTTCTTAACAATTGTAAGTATGGGTTATTTATATCTATTCAGACATTAGGTACCATTTATAATTTTTAGGCATAGAATGAGTATAGATTTAAAATTCAAAATAGGGTCTGTCACACTCCAGTTGATGGTATATGTGAATTTAGAAGACTTAGGTATTGACCTAGAGCTAGGTCTGAATTCTTTATGAGAGCTTCTTTTATGATAGGAGGCAACTTTTTATAGTTGATAAGATTTTGCATTAAGTTTTTTGCTTTTTAGAGGACTACTAGTGTGCCTTGCCTTATAATTTTAAAGAGGATTTTCAATGTCTATAGAATATAAAAATTAGAATGAGTTCTATTTCAGATGAATATTTTCCCCCACATAGGATTTATTATAGGTTTTTTTTGAACCTTGCCTATATATTCAACATAAGATTTGTTTATAAAACGTCAAACTAATTTAAAGGAGTATTATCACTCTCAGAGCACTGTATTTGTCTTGTGAGAGCCTCATGTGTGATTTTTATTGACTATGCAAATTTTAGTTGTGTTACTAAAAGAGTAGAGGCAGATATCTCTTTTCCCATTACTTGCTTTTAGGAAGGTGTGCTGGGATGCATCCAGGGTCCCTGACAAGGGCCAGGGACATGGAGTAGCAATGAGTTTACTGAATTAAAAATCTTTGCAGAAAAAGAAAATCTATATTGGTAACTTGGGATCACATGAGTTCATTGAGAGGTCTGACTTCAATTGCTGCTCATGTACAAAATGTATCATTTATCATTTTTTGGGGTCTTTAGCCCCCTTGCTCTTCTTGACCAGCAACAAGAGAAAGGGACACTCCCCAACAAGGCCAGACCGGGATAGGTAGGGCCGACTGAATGCCCGCACCCAGCCCTCCAGGTGGAGGACAATCAGATTGGTCAGAAAGACCAGTCACAGCAGGAACTCGTTTATTGAGGAAGTCACACAGCTTTTATGTAGGGTGAAGGCTAGGCGGGAACCAATCAGCTTAAAGGTCAGCAAGGGGGGGTTGACGCAGGCGAGAGTCCCATAGGACTATATGGCAAGCACGAGCTGATCATGTTCGCGGAACTGTTGTTAACCAATCCCTGATGGTGGTCCGATTTATTGTTATTAACTTTTGAAACCACCTTTGAGGCCTTGATCTTGCTCACTGCCAGGAAGTAAGGAGTCAGCCTGAGTTAGTTAACATGTCATTAGTCCCAACATTTCCCCGTTTTTTGTTTTATATTAAGGGTGTGTCTGTCTTAGGTTGCCCCTGGGAGGGTCTTATCCGTCATGGAACATCACCCTAGCAGTTTGGGGGTCTATCTTACTCGAAGGTGTGCCTGTCTTAGGTTGTCCTCCTCTGAGGATCTTACCCATCATTGATTACCACCTTAGCACTTCAGGTGCACCCCTCAGGAGGAGCAGGGCTTAAGGGAGAGACACTTAGACCCCAGTGTCCTGATACGAGTGATCCATGATCCTATAGGGCTCCCAATCATCATTATGAAGGGCGGTATAATGCTGTCAGACCACCATGGGTTGCACAGACTTAGCCTGGCTTTTTAGGAAATGGATAAGCTTATTGATTATGCAAGGCCCAAAGGTGAACACAAAGATAATGGTGATTAGCAGTCCCCTAAGTGGGAGGAGGTAGGGGAGCCACCCGTGTAACCCAGTCCAGAGGAAATTAGAGTGGAGCTCGTTCCTGCGACTTTCCAGATCTTCTTGTAGGTTTTGATTTTATCTTGTACAATGCCAGAGTGGTTGACATAGAAACAGCACTCTTCACCAAGGAACAGGCAAAGCCCTCCTTCCTTCACCGTTAGCAGATCCAAACCACGACAATTTTGCAGGACAACAGCGGCCAAGGAATTAAGTTGAGCCTGTAGATCTCAGATGGAACTGGCAACATATTGCATATTGTCAATTATCTGTTGAGAAAGCTTATTATAGAGAGTGAGAGATGTGCTTATGACTGAAATTTCTGTCCCTACTCCTGTGGCCACTCCTATCCCTAGTAGGAGGGGTATAGCGATTATTGACCTTTTTGCTCGTGGGTTGGAGTGCTCCCCAGATGGTATGGGTAGGGCCTGATTATTTGGGAGGATTGTGACCTCTGGAAATAAGAGGGCAAGAGCACATATTCCTGTCCAGTTACCAGGGAGCACATTGGATGCTGGTCCTCCACAATAAAAGACTGTACCATTTGGGGTGCATAGGGGCATATTTGCAGCAGGAATAGCGATGTTTTTCCCGCATATATTAGGGTTCAAAGACCCCATGTCCTCAATTTGATTAGAGGTTGAGCTAGGAAGAAAACAGGTCACCTTGGGGGAGCCAAAGGGGAGTATGTATATTTCACCATAGGGGGGCAGTAGAGGGCAACTGGAGGAGAAGGTTATGGTTTCATTAGGGGTTAGCAGAAGACCCGTGACGCTAAGGGGTTCATTGTGAAAGCAAAGCCAGCAGTCTTCTGCAAGAGGGGGGTTAGTGAGATTTAAAGGTTGAAAGGTAGCCTGCAAGATGGCCTGAGTTTCGGGATCAAGTTTGAGCTCTCCCCTCAGCTCCGGTAAGGCTAAGGGGTGATAAACAGGGAACCTAGGGCTTGATTCTGTTAGCTTTTGTATAGTCCTTTCAATTTGTTTATCTCGTGCCCAATCTTGTACCTCGCCTCCATCACTCTGCCCCCCGGGGAGGCAGGAGGGACCAGCACACATCCTTAAGCTGTTCCACAGGGCATGAAAGTCCAATGCCACTTTGAGACCCTTTGGCCTGCCTTCAGCAAGAATTCTCCCAAATTTGTTTAATCTGAAACTCCAACCTATAATTATTTCCTCTTAGTAATTTTCTTTTTTTAATTAGAGCATTATAGTTTTACATAGTAATGGGGTTTATTTTGACAAAGTCATACATGCATGGAAAGTGATTTGCTCTGTTTTAGTCCCCCTCCCATTCCCTTCCTCTTCTCCTTCACGCTATTCTCCTTCTTCTACTCCAGTCATTTTCCTTTTACTTGTTTATATAATTATTTTTGACTGGTGCTTTCTATGTATACACGAAGGTGTAATTCCCTGTGGTTTATGTATATATGCATGTAGAGTAATTTTGTTAAACTCATTCCTGTTTCTTCCTCTTTCTCAATCTCCTTATTCTCCACTGATCTTCTCCATTTCTTTATGATTATCTGATCCCACCCACCTTTTCCTTGTTTTGCTCTAGCATTCACCTATGAGAGAAAACATTTGACCCTTAATTTTCTGAGTCTGGTTTATTTCACTTGGCATGATGTTCTCCAGTTCCATCCATTTACCAGCAAATACCATGGTTTCATTCTTTTTTTAATGACTGAGTAAAACTCTGTTGTGTGTATATACTATATTTTCTTAATCCATTCATCTATTGGTGGATACCTGGCCTGGCTCTATAATTTGGCTCTTGTGAATTATAGTGCTGTAAACGTGGGTGTGGCTGTATCACTTTAGTAAGCTGATTTTTAATACTTTTGAATTGAATATCAAGAAGTGGGAAAACAGAGTCATATGGTGATAGCATTCTTAGTTTCTTGAGGAATATTCACACTGCTTTCCAGAGTGGTTATACTAATTTGCAGTCCCACAACAATGTAGGAGTGTTCTTTTTCCTCACATCTTTACCAACATTTATTATTATTTGTATTCTTGATAATTGGCATTATAACTTGAGTGAGATGGGATCTTCATATAATTTTGATTTGTATTTCCCTGATTGCTAGAGATGTTGAATAGTTTTTCATATATATATTGGCCTTTTTTATTTCTTCTTTTGAGAAATGTCTGTTTAGTGCTTTTGTCCATTTTTTATTGGGCTTTTATTTTGTATTTATTGTGTGTGTGTGTGTGTGTGTGTGTGTATGTGTGTGTGTGTGTGTTCAACTTTTTGAGTTCATTATATGTTCTGGATTTTAATCCCCTATCAGAGGAACAGCTGGCAAATAATTTTCCCATCATGTAGCCTCTCTTTTCACCCTCTTAATCATTTCTTTTGCTGTGTAGAGGCTTTTTAATTTGATGACATCACACCTATTGATTCTTGGTTTTATTTCTCATACTTTGGGGGGGTCTTGTTAAGGATGTTGGTGCCTGCAACAATATAATGGAGTGTTTAGCCTATGTATTCTTCTACTAGTTCCACATTTTCTAATTCCTAGGTATTGATCCACTTTGAATTGACTTTTGTGCAGAATGATAGATGGGGATCTAGTTTCATTCTTCTAAACATAGGTATATCCAGTTTTCCCAGCACCATTTGTTAAAAAGATGATCTTTTCTCCAACGTATATTTTTTGGCACCTCTGTCAAGTATAAAATAACGAAGTATGTGGGTTTCTCTCTCTGTTTTCTATTCTCTTATATTTTATTGGTGTTCATGTCTGTTTTAATGTCAATATCATGTTGTTTCTGTTATTAAAGTTCTGAAGTATAATTTGAGGTTAGGTATTATGAGGTTAGGTATTCCTGTATCACTCTTCCTGCTCAAGATTACTTTTGCTATTCTTGGTATATTTTCTTTCAAATAAATTTAAGGACTGTTTTTATCTAGTTCTGTGAAGAATATCAATGATATTTTGATAGGGATTATATTGAATCTATACATTGCACTTGGTAGTATGGCCATTTTGACAATATTAATTCTGCTTAGCCAAGAGCATGGGAGGTCTTTCCATCATCTAAGATCTTCAATTTCTTTCTTCAGTGTTCTATAATTTTATCATAGATATCTTTCACTGCCTTGATTAGGTTAATTCCCAAGTGTTCTTCTGCTTTCTTTTTTTGAGTTTATTGTGAAAGGGATGATTTTCCTGACTTCTTTCTCAGAAGAAATAATGTCAGGGTATTTATTTATGAATGTTGATCTTGTATCTTGCTGCTTTGCTGAATTTATTTACTACCAGTCTTCTGGTAGAGTTTTTTTTGATCTTCTAGATATAGTATCATGTCATCAACAAATGGGTAATTTGTCTTCTCTTCCTTATTTGTATCCCTTAAATTTCCTTTTCTTGCCTAATTGCTCTAACTAGAGTTTTAGGAATTGTATGTACTGAGTAGAAATGGTGATTGAACATTCTTGCCTTTTTCCTGCATTTAGAGGAAATGATTCCAGTTTTTCTTTGTTAAATATGATGTTGGTTTTAGGTTTGTCCCCTATATCCTTTATAATGTTGATGTACATTGCTTCTAACCCTACTTTTCCTGGGTTTTTAAAATGAATTGTTGCTGAATTTCATCATAGGCATTTTCTGCATCTATTTATATAATCATTTGATTCTTGTCCTTAATTCTATTATGTAATGAATTACATGTATGGATTTGTGAATGTTGAAACAATCTTGCATCTGTGGAATGAAACTCACATGGTGTATGATCTTCATTTATTTTTTCTATTTTAAACTGCATCTTTAATAGTTTAAGAGTTATAGTGGCATTTTTTTTTAATTCTAGCATATTGGATCTTTTTACCTTTTTTACTGGTTCTTTTTAGTTATATAACATTTAATTATAAAACCATGGAATATAATATGTTCTTATTCAGTCCCCAGTATTTCCCCTTTCCCTCACCTTCTCCCTTTTCCTATTCCCTTCCCTTTACATTGGCAGTTTAGTATTTTTTTTTTAATTTTTAAATTTTTTTTAGTTATTGTCCTATGGATATACATGATGGTAAGATTAAGTGTGGTATATTCATTTGTGTACATAGGAAAGTTAAGACAGATTTATTCCACTATTCCTCCCTCATCACATCCCTTTTCTCTCTCCCCAGTGCCCTTCATCTAGTCTACTGATCCTTCTATTTTGTTGGACTTCTTCCCCCCCACCACAACTTTTCCCTTTCTCTCTCTCTCTTTCTTTTTATCCTTTATTTTGGACTAGCTTCTACTTTTTTTTTTTTTTTGTCAATGAACCTTTATTTTATTTATTCATATACAGTGCTGAGAATCAAACCCAGTGCCTCACACATGCTAGGCAAGTACTCTACCACTGAGCCACAACTCCAGCCCTAGCTTCTACTCGATGAGTTTTTGAATGTGATTTGCAAATATTTGGTTAGGGACTTTTGCAACTATATTCATTGGGGATATTGGCCTATAGTCTTCTTTCCTTGTGTCTATTTTTGGTTTTGGTATTAAGGTTATACTGGCTTCATAAAATGCATTTGGGAGTGCTCCCTCCCTTTCAAATTCATGGAATAATTTGAGAAAGTCTGTGGTGTTAGATCTTTAAAATCTGGTAGAACTCAACTGAGAATCCATGCAGTCCAGGACTTTTCTTTTTCCAACAAAGACTTTTAATTTCTATTTCAATTTCATTACTTGATATTGGTCTGTTTAGGTTTTCTATATTTTCCTGGTTTAATTTTGTCAGCATCTATAAATTTGTCAATGCCTTCTATATTTTTCAGTCTATTGGTATGTAAACTTTCAAAATAGTTTCAAATGACACCCTGGATTTCAGAAATGTCTTTTTCATTTCTATTTTTTTTAATTTTGGTCTTTTTCTTCTCTTTGGTTAGGTTGGCTAAGGGTTCATCATTCTTATTAATTTTTTTGAAAAGCCAACTCTTTGTCGCATTACTTATGTGCATTGTCCTTTTATTCTCAATTTTATTAATTTTATTTCTGTTATTAATTGTTTCCTGTCTTCTATTGATCTTGATATTTGTTCTTCCTTTTCTAAGGACTTGAGGTAGAGCATAAGCTTATTTATTTGGGATTTTTCTATTTTTTTAATGAGAGCTCTCAACACTATAAATTTTCTTCTTAGAACCACTTTCATACTGTTACAGAGATTTTGATATGTTGTGTCTCTGTTTTCATTTGATTATAAGAATATTTCAGTTTCTTTTGTAATTTTTTCTGATCCATTCTTCACTTAAGAGTATTGTTCGATCTTCATGTGTTTACCTAGTTTCTGTAATTATTCTTACTGCTGTTGTATAGTTTCATTCCACTATGATCTGGTAGGATGAACAATTTTGGGTTGTGTATTGGCCACTAAATTGTAACAGTCTTTGGTAAACCACAGGGTCTCAGTCTCCCTATCTGCAAATGGTTGTTTTTTGTTTTTGTTTTTGATACTGGGGAGTGAATCCAGGGGTTCTTAGCCACCACGCCACATCCCCAGCCCTTTTTGTATTTTATTTAGAGACAGGGTTTCACTGAGTAATTAGGGCCTTGCTAAGTTGCTGAGGCTGGCTTTGAACCTGCAATCCTCCTGCCTCAGCCTCCTGAGACACTGGGACTACAGGCATGTACCATCACACCTGGAAAGAATATATCATTTTTTTGGTACTTTTTAACAATTACATTGTGACCTAAGAAAGGTCTATTTTTGAGAAAGTTCAGTGAGCTGATGAGAAGAAAGTAAATTAAACTGCTTTAGGGTGACATATTCTGAGGATTTCTATTAAGTCCATTTGATATATTGTGTAGTTTAAAATATATTTATTTATTTTATGTTTGCATGAGCTATATATTGGTGATAAGGTGTGTTGAAGTCACCTAATATTATTGTATTGGGGTCCATCTGGGATTTAAGGTCAATAATAATTTTTTTAAGTTAATTAGGTATATTGACATTTGGAGCATATATGTTTACTATTGTTGTCTTCTTGTTGGATTGTTCCCTTTACCAAAATGTAGGGGCCTTCTTTGCCTCTTCTAATTAGTTTTTGCTTGAGATATGCTTTTTCTGGCATGAGAATAGCTACTCCTGTTTGTTTTCAGTCTCCATTTGTATGGAATATTTTTTCCATCTTTTCATTTTTAGCCCATAGACACCTTCCCGTGAGAAGAGTTTCTTGAAATCAACATAAAATTGGATTATATTTTTTAATCCATTTTGCTAACCTCTGTCTTTTAATTGGGGAGTTGAGACCATTTTCTTTCAGAGTTATTATGGATATGTGTTTGCTGTTTCCTGCCTTTTAGATTTATATACTTAATTTGGTCTTGATTTTAATTTTGTTGGTTGCTCTTCTAATGATCTTCATCTGTTGGGAGCTTAGGAGTTTGTTTTTGGGATTCTCTATGTGCGCTATGTCTTTTAGTATTCTTTGGAGTGCTGGCTTAATGGTCAGGAAGTCTTTGAGTTTTCCTTGTCATGGAAAGTTTTAATTTTCCTATTGATTTTAAACAGAGCTTTCCTAGACATAGCAATCTTAACTGGCAATTGTTTTCTTTTAGGGGTAGGAATATCTCATTCCATGTCCCCCTTGATTTTAGGGTCTGAGGTGATCAAAACTGTTGGCAAAGATATATTTTCATTCTTATTTTTGAGTTTATAGTCCTTAGGTCAAAGATGGAAGGTTGTTAAGTCCAATGTCTTTTTTGTTTCTTACTTAGCTACCAGCCATTGTGGCTAGGGGTCAAAGGTAGTTGTAGTAGCTCTCAGCTTCCTGTCTCTCAGTATAGGGTGGGATAGCCTGGATAGTGCTGACAAAATGCATAATTTTATAGTGGAGGTGGTACAAATTTCTCAACTGGAAGTTCATGTGATTGAGATTTAACCTAGGTTGATCCTTGGAACTCTGTGGGTATTTAAGATTTGATTCACACCCCTGTTGATGGGGAAATGCTGGTCTCTCCTGAATGTCTGAGCTTCAGGGGCTTCCTATAAACTCCACTTTTATGGTGTAAAGTCTAAACCTTCCCAGGTTTTATATTTATTGCTATAGATGCAAATTACCCAGTGTCTGCCCTGTAGTGGAGATGGTCCTCTCCGGTTGTTCTTGGCATTTTCCTGATAGCTCTTATGGGGCACCAGCAACAAAAGGAGCTCTCTCTCCTTAGTATCTGGAGTCTGGATGGCTTAGGCACATTTTGTTTGTTTGTTTTTGCATCTATTTCAGTCATACTGGTCCAGGCACATGTGGGACTTATAATAGGTGATTGCTGGGTCAGCTGGCAACTTCCTTTACCAGTCCCCACTTGCCTGCTTCTGCTCATAGCCATGCAGCACTTATAAATGGTTTCTTCACTGCCCACCCTGGTTCCTGTCAAACTATCTGCTGGAGGGTCAAGTGATTTTGGTTGCTTTTCACTCAGTAACTTTCCCCACGGACTCTGGATCCATTGAGACCAACCTCCATCTCTATTCTGCAGGTTACCCAAGGTCAATTATTTTTCTTTTTCTGCCTCTCTTTCCTCTATGTTTGTTTCCCCTTCCTATCAGCAGCAGTACTGACACAGTAGCAGTCAACTAAACTAGAGGGTCTCTAATGTATTATTGCTTATAAGTATGCTTGATTTTTCTCACTTTCTGTGTCTCTGGTTTCTTTTACAGTTCAGTATTGAATTTCACACCTCACTGAGAAGTGGTCTTCCCACTTTTAAGTCTGGCGCTAAGGAACTGCTAGGAAGTGTGTCCTTTATCTATTCCACCATCTTTTCTCTTCTTTATTAACTTGCCTCCAGCATGCTCCTTAACGGTACCTCCCCATTTTTCCTTGCTGTATTTGGAATTAAGTTTAGTTCTGTACCAAAGTCTTTTTTCCCCTGCATTGCAGTAGTTCCTGAATAAAATCCTTGACTTTTGTCCAGTTCTGTTCTTTGACATAGATAAGCTTGAGAATAACTCAATATGTGTTTGCCAAACATCATTCATTTTGTCCTTAATCCACAGAATTAAGTATTATTAGTTAGCCAATATGAATCCTGGCCCTGTCACGTTGACTTACAGGGTTGTATTTGCTTTTGATGATGTTCATGGTACATGCATTAAATATTAGGGAAGGAAGGGATTTGTAGTCAAGAAAGAAGATAATCTAGTTCCTTGGATAAACACTGCTTAGAAATTGGTAAATAAACTAAAAAGATATTGCTTAAAAAAGGTGATGTCAAATCCTAGCAAGTTTGGATGTGCTATCTATTCATCTGCTTTCTGTCCCTTGGGTTTGACTCAAACCAGGGACCTAGTTAGTCCCAGAGCTACATATACCTTAGGAGAGAACAGAAAGACAGGGGAGGTCAGCAAAGGTCACAAATTGTTCTGACAAAACTGGGTAAGCAAATGTTCAAGTACCCTTCTGTTTCTATGGCTGAATTTAGATCAGAGTTCACACTGATATTGTACTAAAAATTATTAGTCCAAAATATTGATTGCCAGGAAGGAAAGTTTAGAAATCCAACTGCATTGGCTGGAGTTGTAGCTCAGTGGTAGAGCACTTGCCTCACATGTATGGGGCATAGGGTTTGATCCTCAGCACCACATAAAAAATAAATAAAGGTATTGTGTCCATCTAAAAAAACTAAGAAAAAAAAGTTCTTGAAAAACATACACCTGCAGAATATTTATGCCAATCCATCTTCCTGCTGGCTGTCATAATAAGACCTTCCTGTTTGGAGGTTGTTTAGTAGAATCAGAGGAGCAAAAGTCTTAGGATAAAAGACCTGTGGTCTTCAAAACTAGCTATGTTGCCTATAAGCTACCAGAATATAATTCATGTTATGTACTCTGTGCCTCAATTTACTCATCTGCAGTAAAGGCAATTGTTATGCTTTCAACCAATGTGGTTGTGTCTTCCATTGTCTTCATATGAAACTGGCACTGTGAGACACAGTGTAGCTTATAGTCTGGTTGCAAACAGGAAAAAATGAGTAAAGATGAAAATAAATAGGATAATTATTAACTTTTAAAATAGCTGTGAATCAAAAAGCAAAAATACAGGGTCTTGACATAGTAAGTAGGGTTTCCCTTCATCAGATGAGATGGTCAGGTTAATAATGCTCTAAATTGAGATCTAAGCATTTAGAAATAGCTTTTCAACCTTAACTTCTTGACTTCAACCTTTTAGGGCATACGTATCCTAGACTAGGGAAACAGAATATTCAGACCTTTTGAGGGTGCCAGGAAGTGAAGGCATCAGGTCAGATTAGGAACCACCTTGGAGATTATGAAAAAGAACTTGGATTTTTATGCAAAGTTGGTGGACAATAGATTTGCACATTGCTTACATTAAACCTGTATTTATTATTATTATTATTATTATTATTATTATTATTCCAATTTGACTTGTATGAGATTTCACTCAAGTTTTATAGAAGTAAAGTTGGAGCATAAGTACATTGTAGATAACGCACACAAACACACACACATGAATGGAATTTTAATTAAAGAGTCATAGTCTCACTGATGTTTTTGGCAACAATTTGGTTTGTCAGCTGTTTTCTTCAATTAAAACATAAACTGGTATGTAACAAAATAGTGCCTCCATAGAGGTTATTTAAATTTTATTACACAGCTACCAGTCTTTCATCTACTTATTTAAGACAAAGGGGACCCTTTTAAAATATTGTTTATATATGCTTGGGGAAATGCAATGGTTATTGAAGTTGAAGTGCAATTAGGTTAATCTCTCTTTAGATAATACATGTATAATTAAAAGTTTCCAGTTCTAAAGCAAAACGTAAATATGTATTCACAATGTAAAAAATACCAAAATCAGGTTTAAAGATTAAGAACAAATGTAACAGTCTATGGAATGGTCAGTATGTTAGAGAAAGAGTACACACACACACACACACACACACACACACGCAAGTAAGGTTTTAGGAAGCTGCCAGACCATCGTTTTTTTCCATCCATATTATTATTAGCTGCATGAACATCTGTGGCTTTCAATCTTCTTTATGGAAGTAGGAGAAATATTTTTGGTTCAAAGATTGAAGGATAGTTCCATTCCTTTTTTCAGCCAGTTTGAATTGGAATATGATAGAAATACTTTGATTTCAAACTCTTACGATGTTCTCTGTAAAAAGTTTGTCGTATGTAACTTTGAAAAGTGGGAGAAGGGGCAGATAGGATAGTGTACAAGGGAGAGAATTGCAATATAAATATAGGTATGTCTTGTTAAATTCACAGTATTCATATAGTTTCCTAAAGAACAAAATTCTTCAAGCAATTTTCTGCATAAAGAATGTAAGGCTAACTAAGTTTGAATAATTAAGAAAAATTCCAGCAAGGAGTTTTGGCTTTGTGAAAGTATGTGAGTGGCCTATACCAATTTCCACATCTCATAATTAGTATTAAAAAAAAAAAAAAAAAAAGGAGTGCAGGACTACATTGACCAGACAACAGGGAATTACATCTGAGAATCTCTGCAAGTGCCCCAGGATGATAAACTTTCTCAAAGAATTCCACTCAGAAAGGGAGCTATGTTTCTTTTTAAAGATTCATTTAAGGCTGATGTGTTGTAAAATTTGCCTTTTCCATATTGTTTCATTTCAAGGACCTGACTTTTGAGATCAGGGTCGTATAATTAAAATTTGCAAAACGTGGCATCATGCTGCCGTGAGAATGTTAAAAAAAATGCTTTACTGGAGTAATCTATCAGGAAAATTTATTCACATTTGACCCTTCCATAGTGTGCAGGAACCTTGGGATTTAATTGTGACTCTTTTGTTAATCACTAGTGTCTCCTTGGCTTTGTTCCTTGACTTTTCAACAATACTTTAAGTGTTGCTGATGGAGAATTACCAAGCAAAATTCATGTTGAGCCAGAATGTGCTTTGACATGCAGTGCTTTCAAATAAAAGATCACTTTCGACAAAGGTCTCTAACTGGAAAACTGCAGTAATGAAGCTGCAGCAGTGACCTTTCTAAACCCCAAATCTGATGATGTTAGCTCCCTATTTAAAACTCATTGAGCACTTGCAATGTCCAATGATGTCCAGACCCCTTAGCATTCTTGTGAGGCCTTGTGTGGTCCTGCCTACTTTCGCAACTCCTCTTTTCCCCTTCATACCTGGAGTTCTTCCTCCCAGAAACACCAATTGCCCCTTTTTTCTAGTATGCACTGGTCTTCCCCTCCCAACCACTTCACATTTGATATCTTCCCTTCTCCATGCCTGGATTGTTTCCACATTTGTACAGGATATAGGTTTCATGTACCTTTCTACATGAATAATTATTTTTGAATTTCCTTTCTAATATTTTTTGCCTCTTCTATCAACATCTTAGTGTTTATTACCCAGAGATAGGCAGGACCTCTAAATTTTAATCTGTAAAATTTTCCTTCTGAGTGAATTCTTGTCAGCTAGTAGATGTGTCTTTTGGGCTTTGTCAAATTTCTTGAAATAATATCATTTGATAGCTTCATAAAAGTCAGCAATCTGACATTTTACTTCCTTATCTAACATCCATCAAAAGAACTTCCTCAGGATTTAACAAGCTAGGTTCTCTTTGGCAAGGCCTGCTCTCAGACTTGATCCAACTTCATCACACACAAGGGATAAAACACCAAACTGTATTTCCTTGAAGGACCAAATTATAGTAGCACAAAGTCTCACTGTCCTTGCTGTCTGAAAAAAATGTCATCAACTTCAAACTATTCTAAGTTGGTTATGGCTATCCCCAAAGGATTATCTAGGATGTCTGTCTAGGATGAATTCAGAAAACTAGAATTTTTCACTTCGTTTTTATCTCTCACTTGTGTGAGTGAAACCATTTGAAGCTTCCCTGGTCCCCCTGTCTGCCTAGACGAAGCCAGTGTTCATTGTGAGTTGCTGATTCCCGATGCTCCCAAATGCCAATCCTCAGAATACAGAAATATTGCTTAATTTCAGCAGGAATAAGGAGAACAGGCAAAAACCCTTCCCTTCCAGTGCTATGCTAGTTGTATCAAATGGATCTGTATGAAAAGTCTTTCTGGGAACCTTCTCCCCGCTTCTGGCCATCATTCTTTGCCCATTACAAAATCTTATACATTCTTTGCCAGAAAATAGTACTACTATCACTCCCAGAAATCCCTCTCTCCTAACACAGAACTCAAACCCATTCTCTTTATAAAAGCAAGTTTATGTTGTCCATCGAAACTCTATTCACTCTTCCTTTTTCTCTTTCCATCCAACTGAATTTCCTTTCTTTCCAAGTGACCTAACAAACACTGTTATGCCAACAATGTGGGTGACCATATGTATGTGAAGGGTAGAGGAAGAGGGAGGTGGGGTTTGCAGATCAAATATATGCAATTTCTTTTATGTATCCAGTGTGTTGAAACACACCTGTTGCATACTAATAAAGTACTGCAGAGACTTAAAAGTTAAGTATGATTATATTTTGTATTTGGGAATTTGCCTACTAAGTTAAATTTATTTGTAACCCCAAGTCCACACTCAGTGCTTTCACAATTATTTGTATACATGCGCAGAGTGGCAAAAAATTAGTTACCAGTTGTGAACATTGCCAGCTGAGGTCAAACAAGTTAACATGCTGTCTTCTTGTTTCAGCAGTTGCGCTTTAAGCATGTGTCCTTTCTGTGATCTCTTTAGTACCACATTTTCATGTTTTTTTTTTTTCCATCTCCTAATTCTACTCAGTTGAGGTAATTAATGTTGACAGTCTAGAACGTAGCTTTCCATGTATTTTTCTATGTTTTTACAGGGACATTCCATAATTTATGATAATGATGTACATTAATTTGGAAGTCCTTAAACACATTTGAACTTGCAACCTCTTCTATTGATTCTTCCATTGCTATGAAACTTCACAAGTGCATGACAGTTTCATGTTGGTTAAACTCTATAGCCACCGTAAATTTTGTACTTAAGCTCCACAGTCAACTGGCTTCTAGTTCAGTGGATGGGAAGTAGTGACAGGTAAGAGAACTGGAGGAGAGAGAAGTATTCTTCCTCACTCTCTTCCTCTTTGGTGTTATGCTTTGGCCTGTAGTCATATCCTTCTACTACCCTGTGGAGAGTCCTTTCTCTATGGTACAGTTTCCCGTAACCTAAACCTAAAACTCTTTCACCACCTTGCTCCTGTAGGCTTAGCGGTAGTACTGGCTATTGTTAGCTATTAATCTCTGGGAGAGTCAACTCAATAGATCTTAGGTTAGTTACCATAACCTAAGATCTATTATCAGGCAAAACACATTTTGATGGATTGGGAACAACTCCTCCCTTCTTTTTCAAAGTCAGTGGGGTCATTTTGTAATAGTTAAATTGGGAACTTTTTGAGGACAGTAATCACTTATATACTTTAATTTCCTCCATAGCCCTCACTGATGAATATGATAGATAATTAATGTCTATAATAATATATAGCAAACGTTTCCAAAAGAAAATGGGTTGATGTAATGTTGGCATTCAATACTCATGGAGCCCAGTCATCTAAATGTAGGGACTAAAAAGGAAAGTAGAAACTCCCCAGGAAAAATGGAAGAGACTGTTATTTTCTGATTTGAATTGGAAATAGCTGATAAGAGTAAAAGCTTCCTTCCTACCTGTTGCTTATGGCCCAAGGCCTGGCCCTCTCTTAGTTCCTCACAGGTAAACAGACAAACAATGAAATGTACACCTGGAGAGTCTTAAATGGCAGAAAGGCAGGAAAGAGAGTTCTTATACTTCCTAAGTGAGGGTGGTTGGTATGTTGGCTTAGGGTAGTGAGTGCAGTGCAGCATGGGAGTGCTCTGGACAAGAGTCTGTCAAGCCTCTGAGACAAGTTCATTTTCCCTGATACCCAGCACATCAGCTCCTTTACAGGCTATGTGTACCCAAGGTTCAGTTTCCATCCAGGGTGGACCTTACTGTGGAGGAGCCTTATCCTGAGCCTAGAAACAACAACAGCAGCTATGTGGCAGGGCTGTGAATCTCCCAGGAGGGGCCATCATCACAGTGAGGTGAGATCTAGTAGGAGCAGGAAGAAAAGGAAGAGAGCAGTCTCCCAAGGACTTTTCTTGCTTGTCATCATTTTGAACCAGGAGAAGGAACATGGAGACAGTGGTTCATTAGAGATGCATTTTACTTTTGATCTGTACGCTGCCTCTTTTCCAATTCAAAGGGTTCTCTGGAAACTACTTGTGGAAATTATTTGCTCATTAATTAAAACGTTGACTATTAGGTAATCCAGAAGGGCATCTATATTAGACAAAATTCTTTTAGTGACATGCTGCAGAAATCCCATTAAAACCAAAAGTTGTAATTTATTAAATAGTTTTTATATCTGAAAACTTCAAGAGTTCCTTTAACTTTAATAGGATCTAGTGGCTCAAGTAATGTCAGAGTTCTCTCTTCCTTGTTCCACATCTTGACACAGTATTTCTGCTGACATTAACTTTATTCTAAAGAAAGATTTTTCCAGTTTGCTGGAAAAGTTGTCTTCAAAGTCCACAATTAGAACAGAATGGCAATTGGGATAGATGAGGAGATTCCTTGATAGTTTGCCTGCAAAGCCCCAGAGTGGATCCTGAAAAGCCTTATATCATATGCCCAATTCTGAATCTATCTGTGTGACTGGTGGGTTATACTACATGGAAGGATCACTTCTGGATCCCATACTCACCTCATGGAAAATCCTGGAGGAAAATATGTCCAAAGAAACACAAAATGTGTGATTTAATGACATATTATGTATTTTAAGCTAGAAAGATACCCAAATAATGATACTTATATTAGTAATTTCCTAGGAGAATGAGTTGCTTCTGGAGTTGTTCTGTGAAATTTCCTTTGCTTATCTTTAAAATTGGACAGTTTTATCTCCAAAGGATAGTATGAATGCAAATTGCATAAAATTAAGACTAAGTTCTCTGAAAGTGACTTATACCCTCTATTTCTTCTTTTTTTTATTTATTTTTATTGTAAACAAATGGGATACATGTTGTTTCTCTGTTTGTACATAGAGTAAAGGCATACCATTAGTGTAATCATAAATTTACATAGGGTGATGTTGGTTGATTCATTCTGTTATTTTTTCCCCTTCCCCCCACCCATCCCATCCCTCTTTTCCCTCTATATAGTCCTTCCTTCCTCCATTCTTGCCCCCCTCCCTAATCCTCACTCTAACCCTAAAACTAACCCCTCCCACACCCCATTATGTATCATCATCCACTTATCAGCGAGATCATTCTTTGGTTTTTTGAGATTGGCTTATCTCACTTAGCATGATATTCTCCAATTTCGTCCATTTGCCTGCAAATGCCATAATTTTATCATTCTTTATGGCTGAGTAATATTCCATTGTATATATATATGCCACAGTTTCTTTATCCATTCATCAACTGAAGGGCATCTAGGTTGGTTCCATAATCTGGCTATGGTGAATTGAGCAGCAATGAACTTTGATGTGGCTGTATCTCTGTAGTATGCTGATTTTAAGTTCTTTGGGTATAGGCCAAGGAGTGGAATAGCTGGGTCAAATGGTAGTTCCATTCCACGTTTTCTAAGGAATCTCCATACTGCCTTCCAGAGTGGCTGCACTAATTTGCAACTCCACCAGCAATGTATGAGTGTACCTTTTTCCCCACATCCTTGCCAACACCTGTTGTTGCTTGTGTTCTTGATAATCGCCATTCTGATTGGGGTGAGATGGAATCTTAGGGTGGTTTTGATTTGCATTTCTCTTATTACTAGAGATGTTGAACATTTTTCCATATGTTTGTTGATTGTTTGTAGGTCTTCTTCTGTGAAGTGTCTGTTCATTTCCTTAGGCCATTTGTTGATTGGGTTATTTGTAGTCTTGGTGTTGAGTTTTTTGAGTTCTTTATAGATTCTGGAGATTAGTGCTCTATCTGAAGTATGATTGGCAAAGGTTTTCTCCCACTCTGTGGGCTCTTTCTTCACATTGCTGATAGTTTCCTTTGCTGAGAGAAAGCTTTTTAGTTTGAATCTATCCCAGTTGTTGATTCTTGCTTTTATTTCTTGTGCTATGGGAGTCCTGTTGAGAAAGTCTGGTCCTAAGCCGACATGTTGAAGATCTGGACCTACTTTTTCTTCTATAAGATGCAAGGTCTCTGGTCTGATTCCGAGGTCCTTAGTCCATTTTGAGTTTAGTTTTGTGCACGGTGAGAGATATGGATTTAGTTTCATTTTGTTGCATATGGATTTCCAATTTTCCCAGCACCATTTATTGAAGAGGCTATCTTTTCTCCATTGCATATTTTTGGCCCCTTTGTCTAGTATGAGGAAATTATATTTATTTGGGTTTGTGTCCGTGTCCTCTATTCTGTACCATTGATCTACCTGTCTATTTTGGTACCAATACCATGCCGTTTTTGTTACTATTGCTTTGTAGTATAGTTGAAGTTCAGGTATTGCAATACCCCCTGCTTCATTTTTCCTGCGAAGGATTGCTTTAGCAATTCTGGGTTTCTTATTCTTCCAGATGAATTTCATGATTGCTTGTTCTACTTCTGTAAGGTACATCGTTGGGATTTTAATTGGAATTGCATTGAATCTGTATAGCACTTTTGGTAGTATGGCCATTTTGACAATATTAATTCTGCATATCCAGGAACATGGGAGATCTTTCCATCTTCTAAGGTGTTCCTTAATTTCTTTCTTTAGTGTTCTGTAGTTCTCATTGTAGAGGTCTTTCACCTCTTTTGTGAGATTGATTCCCAAGTATTTTATTTTTTTCGAGGCTATTGTGAATGGGGTAGTTTTCCTAACTTCTCTTTCTGAAGATTCATCACTTATGTATAAAAATGCATTAGATTTATGAGCATTGATCTTGTATCCTGCTACTTTACTAAATTCACTTATGAGTTCTAAGAGTTTTCTGATGGAATTTCCTGGTTCCTCTAAGTATATAATCATATCATCAGCAAATAGGGATAGTTTGAGTTCTTCTTTTCCAATTTGTATCCCTTTAATTTCTTTGGTCTGTCTAATTGCTCTGGCTAGAGTTTCAAGGACGATATTGAATAGGAGTGGTGAGAGAGGGCATCCCTGCCTTGTTCCAGATTTTTGGGGGAATGCTTTCAGTTTTTCACCATTAAGAATGATATTAGCCATGGGCTTAGCGTAGATGGCCTTTACAATGTTAAGGAATGTTCCCACTATCCCTATTTTTTCTAGTGTTTTGAGCATGAAGGGGTGCTGTATTTTATCAAATGCTTTTTCTGCATCTATTGAAATAATCATGTGATTCTTGACTTTAAGTCTGTTGATATGGTGAATTACATTTATTGATTTCCTGATATTGAACCAACCTTGCATCCCTGGGATGGAACCCACTTGATCATGGTGCACTATCTTTTTAATATGTTTTTGTATGCGATTTGCTAAAATTTTGTTGAGAATTTTTGCGTCGATGTTCATTAAAGATATTGGTCTGAAATTTTCTTTCCTCGATGTGTCTCTATCTGGTTTAGGTATCAGGGTGATATTGGCTTCGTAGAATGAGTTTGGGAGGGTTCCCTCCTCTTCTATTTCATGGAATACTTTGAAAAGTATTGGAATGAGCTCTTCTTTAAAGGTTTTGTAGAACTCGGCTGAGAAACCATCTGGTCCTGGACTTTTCTTTGTTGGTAGGCTTTTGATGACTTCTTCTATTTCATTACTTGAAATTGGTCTATTTAAATTGTGTATGTCCTCCTTGTTTAGTTTAGGTAATTCATAGGTCTCTAGAAACTTGTTGATATCTTCGAAATTTTCTATTTTGTTGGAATATAGATTTTCAAAATAGCTTCTAATTATGTTTTGTATTTCAATCGTGTCTGTTGTGATATTTCCTTGTTCATTCCGAATTTTGGTGATTTGGGTTTTCTCTCGTCTTCTCTTTGTTAGTGTGGCTAAAGGTTTATCAATTTTGTTTATTTTTTTGAAGAACCAACTATTTATTTGGTCAATTTTTTGTATTGTTTCTTTTGTTTCAATTTTGTTGATTTCAGCTCTGAGTTTAACTATTTCCTGTCTTCTACTACTTTTGGTGTTGGTCTGTTCTTTTTCTAGGGCTTTGAGCTGTAGTGTTAGGTTGTTTATTTGTTGAGTTTTGCTTCTTTTATTGAATGCGCTCCATGAAATAAATTTTCCTCTAAGTAATGCTTTCATAGTGTCCCAGAGATTTTGATATGATGTTTCTTTGTTCTCATTTACCTCTAAGAATTTTTTAATTTCCTTCCTAATATCTTCTGTTATCCATTCATCATATAATAGCATATTGTTTAATCTCCAGGTGTTGGAGTAATTTCTTTTTTTTACTCTTTCATTTATTTCTAGTTTCAATCCATTATGATCTGATAAAATACAAGGAAGTGTCTCTATCTTCTTGTATTTGCTAACATTAGCTTTGTGGCATAATATATGGTCTATTTTAGAGAAGGATCCATGTGCTGCTGAGAAGAAAGTGTATTCACTCTTGGTTGGATGGTATATTCTATAAATGTCTGTTAAGTCTAAATTATTGATTGTGTTATTGAGATCTATGGTTTCTTTGTTCAATTTTTGTTTGGAAGATCTGTCCAGTGATGAGAGAGGCGTGTTATAATCACCTAGTATTATTGTATTGTGGTCTATTTGGTTTCTGAGATTGAGAAGGATATGTTTGACATACATGGGTGAGCCACTGTTTGGGGCATAGATATTTATGATTGTTATGTCTTGCTGATTTATTGTTCCCTTAAGCATTATGAAATGTCCTTCTTTATCCTTTTGATTAACTTTGGCTTGAAGTCCACTTTATCTGAAATGAGGATGGATACCCCAGCTTTTTTGCTGGGTCCATGTGCATGGTAAGTTTTTTCCCATCCTTTCACCTTTAGTCTTTGGGTATCTCTTTCTAAGAGATGAGTCTCTTGCAGGCAACATATTGTTGGATCTTTCTTTTTAATCCAATCTGCCAGTCTATGTCTTTTGATTGATGAATTCAGGCCGTTAATATTCAGGGTTATTATTGAGATATGATTTGTATTCCCGGTCATTTGACTCATTATATTCATTTATTTGCTTATTTTTGACACGACTTGGTTCCTTTTTATTTGAGAGTTCCTTTAGGATATCTCCTCTCTTTGCTGATTTGCTTCTTTGTTTTTCATATCTTCTTCATGGAATATTTTGCTGAGAATGTTCTGTAATGCTGGCTTTCTTTTTGTATATTCTTTTAGCTATTGTTTATCATGGAAGGATTTTATTTCATCGTCAAATCTGAAGATGAGTTTTGCTGGATATAAGATTCTTGGTTGGCATCCATTTTCTTTCAGAGCATGAAAAATATTGTTCCAGGCCCTTCTAGTTTTTAGGGTCTGGATTGAAAAATCTGCTGATATCCGTATTGGTTTCCCCCTGAATGTAATTTGGTTCTTTTCTCTCACAGTCTTTAAAATTCTGTCTTTATTTTGTATGTTAGGTATTTTCATTATAATGTGCCTTGGTGTGGGTCTGTTGTAATTTTGTGTATTTGGAGTCCTATAAGTCTCTTGAACTTGATTTTCCATTTCATTCTTCAGATTTGGGAAATTTTCTGAAATTATCTCATTGAATAGATTGTTCATTCCTTTGGTTTGTTTCTCTGAGCCTTCCTCAATCCCAATAATTCTCAAATTTGGCCTTTTCATGATATCCCATAGTTCTTGGAGATTCTGTTCATGATTTCTTACCATCTTCTCTGTTTGTTTGACTTTGTTTTCGAGGTTCTGTCTTCCAGGTGTTCTATCCTATTGGTTGTGCTTTCTATGGAGTTCTTAATTTGGTTTATTGTTTCCTTCATTTCAAGGATTTCTGTTTGTTTTTTTTTCAATATCTCTAGCTCTTTATTGAAATGGTCTTTTGCTTCCTGTATTTGCTCTTTTAACTGTTGATTGGTGCGTTCATTCAATGCCTGCATTTGCTCTTTCATTTCATTGTTTGCTTCCCTTATCATGTTGATTATGTACATTCTGAACTCCCTTTCTGACATTTCTTCTGCCATGCTGTCATTGGATTTTATTGATATAACATCCAGATTTGTTTGAGGCATTTTCTTCCCTTGTTTTCTCATGTCATTCAGGTGTCAGTGGACTGCAGAGATGTTGCAGATTTCCTCTATTGACTTATAATGTCCCTGAAGATTGCTAGTGTATCCCCTCTTATCCTTCAGTAGCCTGAAGTCTTAGAGGAAGTTGATACTTCGGTGTTCCCCTAGGTAGCTGCCTCTCTAGGGGTGATGGTCTTCAGGTGGGGTATATTCCCTGCTAGTGGGCAGAGGTGCCTCTACTTGTTGACCAATGGTCATCCAAAGGGGAACTAGACTGCGGGCTGAGGCAAGGCTTGTTTGGGCCTGTGTCTCTGGTTTTACCATCCTTGTGGGAAAACCTCACCCGGTGGGGAAGACTCACCCATTGGGGAGGTCTCGCTAGTCAGTTCCCCTCCTAGAGGTTCCCCTCAGTCCACAACTACTGCCTGGGCAGGGCAGCCTTCCCAGGCAACGTTTCCCGGGGCCTGGACCTACCTCCTGGGCCTGGGAGCCTCACCCTTCGCAGACGAGTCTCCTTAGGTGGCCCCTCCTCAGAGAAGGTGCCCGCAATCCTGGAACCTTCGCTCCACCCCTCAGCTGGTCTCTGTGGAGCTCTTTCAAGAAAAGGTGCTTAGATCCCTGGATCGGACCATGCTTTGCACCTAATCGCCTGGCTATCTGACCCCTCCTCTGAGCAGTCACTTGGAGCCTCGTACATATGCTCCAAGCCCCAGTGACCCGTCACTCGTCTCTTCCTCCAGGCAGCCACCCGGTGTTCTGTGTGGGCGCTTGGAGACCAAGCCACTCCCTGCGTACCTCTACCTCCTCAGGACAGCTCCCTCCCTGTTGTTCAGGCGGTTGCTGAGTCCAAATAGCTCGCCGTCCCACTCTTTCTCTGGCAGCCGCCGGAGCCCTGGCAGATCGCTCCAAAACCAAGTGGTGTCTCTATTTATTCTTATATTTCCTTATTTATTTATTTTTAATTGGCAGATAATTGTGTGTGTGTCTGAGGTACAAACTGATGCTTTGATCTGTATGTACATTATATAAAAATTCAGGCAAACTAAACAGGATATTTATTACTTCACCAACTTATTATTATTTTAGTGAGCACATTAAAATTCTAGTCTTACAGCAATTTTTGAAATAGCAATGCATTACATGTGGTCTCCGTGATTGCTGTAGATCACTAACTTTTTCCTTCAGACTGAAATTTTATAGTTTTCAGTCAATATCTTTTTCTGGTAGCCACTTTCTTACTGTTTCTATGAGATGGACGTTTTTAGATTTCACATGTGTAACTCTATTTGTCTTCCAGTGTCTAACCTATTTCACTTAGCATGCTGTCCTCCAAGTATATCCATGTTATCATGAATGACAACATTTCTTTTCTTTTAAAATATGTATAGTACTCCATTGTGTATATACCCCACATTTTCTTTATCCATTCATTTATTTATTGATGGACACTAAAGTTACTTCCATGTCTTAGCTATTGTTAATAATGCTCCAATAAACGTGGGAGGGTGGATATCTTTGACATGCTAATTTCAGTTCCTTGGGGTATATGTCCAGACGTGGGATTACTGGATCATAGGTTTTTCCAAATGTCTGTACTAATTTACATTCCCACCAACAGTGTACAAGGGTTCCCTCATCCAATGTCCTCATCAGCACTCATTATTCTTATGTCTTTTTTGATAATATCCATTCTACCAGTTGTGGAGTGATACCCCCTTGTAGTTTAAGTTTGCATTTGCTTGATAATTAGAGATGTTGAGTATTTTTTCCCATTTATCTATTGGCAATTCATGAGTATTTTGAGAAATATGTGTTCAGATACTTTCCTGTGTTTAAACTGGATTGTTTTCTTGTTATTGAGTTGTCTGCATTTCATATATATTATAGCTACATCAGCTGTGTGTGTGACTTACAAATACTTTGTTCCAATACATACTTTGTCATTGTTCTAGTAATTGTTTTCTTTGTTAGGCAGAAGCTTTGAAGTTTGATCAGTCTCATTTGTCTATTTTTGCTATTGCTATGTGTGGTTTTAGAATCTTAGCTAAGAATCATTGCCCAAACCAATGTTTGAAGCTTCCCTCCTGTGTTTCCTTCAGACTGAAATTTTATAGTTTTCAGTCAATATCTTTTTCTGGTAGCCACTTTCTTACTGTTTCTATGAGATGGTTAGCAGTTTTAGGTCTTGTGTTTGAGTCTTTCATCCATTTATCTAACTTTTGTATATGGTATATGTATTTTTTATAAAGCTCCAATTTCATTCTTCTGCATGTAGTTTCCCCAACATCCTTTATTAAGGAGTCTATCCTTTTTCCCACTGTGTGTTTTTAGCAACTTTGTTAAAAATCAGTTGACCATAAATAACTGAGTTTATTTCTAGACTTTCTATCTGTTCCATTTGGTCATGTGTCTTTTATTATGCCAGTAATATGCTATTTTGATTATAAAAGGTTTATAACATGTTTTGAAATCACGTTTTGTTCTTTTTGCTGAAGATCATTTGATTATTCAGGTTTTTTTCCTGGTCCCATACAATTTTTTACAATAGTAATTTTTTCTATTTTTGTGTGATCTTGGGATTTTGATAAGAATTTCAATGAATCTATAGATTGCTGTGGATAGCATATGCATTTTTATAATATTAATTTTTCAAACTGTGAGCATGGGCTATCTTTTCATTTATTTGTGTCTTATTCAGTTTTTTTCGTCAACATTTTAGTCTTAAGTGTACAGGTCTTTTACCTTGTTGGTTAATTTATTCCTAAATATTTTATTTTTATGCTAATGTAATGAGATTGTTTTCTGTTGAGATGATCATTTTGTTTTTGTCCTTCATGTGTTAATATGTTGTATCACATTCATTGGTAGAACTATGTTGAGTCATCCTTACATCCCCAGGATAAATTCACATTGATCACGGAGAATGATTCTCTTAATGCAATGTTGGATACAGTTTGCTAGCACTTTGTGGAGGATTTTTGTTCCTATGTTCATAGGAATATTGATCTGTAGTTTTCTTTTCTTGGAGTGTCTTTGGTATCAAGGTAATTTTGGCCTCACAAAATGGGTTTTGAAGTGTTCCCTCCTCTTAAACATTTTGGACAGAGTTGGAGAAGGATTGCTGTTCTTTGAATGTTCGATAGGATTCATCAGTAAGCCATCATTCCTGGGTCTTTGAAGGGAGAGTTTTTGATTGTGAATTCAATTTCTTATTATTGGTCTCTTCAGAATTTCTGTTTCATCATGTATGGGGTTTGTGGTGGAAGGAGTGGAGTGTGTGGAAATTGGATGTCCCCAAATCCTGTGCTTTAATATTTCTGCCTTCTGTCTTCTCACTGAACCTGGGACATTCCTCTAATTATTGAAAACTCTTTAACTCCTTCTGTCTTCTCCTTCCAAATATTCTTGTCTCATATACATACACATGCATACATACTTCTCTAAAGCACCAATTAATAAATAAAATTCACTGGGTCAAAGCAAAAGATATTTTAATATTGGTATTTGAACACATTTTCATAATTATCATAGGAAGGCAAATCTAGAATTACTTTTAGTAGTGGACTACCCTAGTGATAGTTCTAGTGGTAATACAGATAATGTTTTTTATAATAGTGATCCAACTTTAGAGTCTTATGTTTAATTTTTACAACTTATTGTCTTATAAATCCTGGAGTCAAATAACTTTCATTATTTATTTATTTATTTATTTTTTTGTGGTGCTGGAGGTTGAACTCAGGACATTGTACTTGCAAGACAAGCATTCTACCAACTGAGCTGTCTCCCCAGCCCAACTTTTATTATTATTTTCATTAACCTAAGACACAATAATGGAAATCTTCCTTCCATGAGTCTTTTGAAAATTATCTGGATTTTAAGTTCCCTATTTGCTGGTTTTTTTCTATTCCCTTTTTTCTCCAACATTCAGGGATAAATGTCCATTATGCATGCATGCGTGTGTGTATGTGTGCGCGTGCGCATATGTATACATGTGCACTTAGAAACCTAACACCTTTCAAAATAGAAATGAGTTTCATAATCCCAAGAGGGATGTTTTAAGAATATTTTGGGTTAAAGGTACAGGGGTAAGAAGTGTCTAGCAAATTCACTTTCAGATAATTCCGTAAAGATGTCTGGGCCTGAAGAATGCTTCAAAAGAAACTTTTAAAAGACAAAGTGTTGTTTTTATATAAGTTTTAATCTCTTTTTCACTTTCCCTGGCCTCTAACTGTAGTTAAAGGGGCCTCAGAGTAATAAAAATCAGAGACTAGAGAATTTATCTTAATCATTCCCCAGTGATCTGGAATTATATTTTAAACTATCAAAAAGTCCTATCCCTATAATTTTGTCAACATTATATTAGATGCATAGATTATTCTTCTTATCTTAATTATTCAGTATTTTATATAGCTACTCATTCATACTTTAAGTAATTACTGTCTACTATTCTCTTACCAGGTAGTAATATACCTTTAGATAGATGACTAAAGCACAATCCAGCCTCCAAGGAAGTTGAAGTCCAGGGAAGAAGTTCACAGTCCCGGTATGCTGACTTGAAAGCCAATTCAACTACTGATTTGAAAGAACTTTAAAAATGGGTGGGCACATAATCTTAGTGGGCAGTGTTAAAAATGACCACCATTGTGTGTGTCAATTAGTTTTCATGGGACGAATTTTTCAGTTATAAAAATAAAAACCAAACAAGCAGCTTATTTCTGATTTGGATTAAAACCTGGGACATCTGTATAGATCAAACCAGTCAGATAATCACTAATTCCTGATCCCTTCCTTTTTTGCTTTGTGTAATAGCCAAAGACAGTTTGTAGGCTGATCAGAGACATTTATTATAGGTTTGTACTAAGATGCTTGTGCTGCATTGCACATCAAAGTTAGGTCAGAGTGTTCAATAAATTGATTTTCCTGTCCCTTCTATTTCTCATTCTAGTGTTCTGCCATAACTGAATGCACGCAGTTTCCGTTCTGTTGTGGGAAACCGGATACCTTGAGTGAAAGCGGCAAGCTTTTGAAGTTTCATGAAATGGTTGTGTTGATTCCTCTTTGTTCAGTTAGAGTGTAGGATGTGTCTGGTTCATCTAATTTAGACACTTGAAAGTCAAATCCCAGTTCTACTTTTCAAAATCATCTGGGTTGCTTTTTATTCTCCAAACCTGGGAGCTGTAGGAAAATCAATGGGATTGGCAGGGAATAGCTGAAGATGCGAGGTTAGCTCGTTGTTTGCAAGGCATTTTTTTTAGACCCAGGCAAAAGAAAGCAGATTCTTCAGCTGATATTTTTATGGGTATAAAGAAAAATATTTTGAGACTTCTGTAGAATGACTAGGATTTACTAAAAGTAAATTTTTGCATGTTAAAAATGCTGTTAGAATTATGTAAAGTTTAATACTTAAAATTTAAGTATTTTTTCTTTCAGTTTTAATTGACTGTTAGAATCAAATACATAAATGGTTCAAGACCTTATTTCTATTTTCTTCCTATATAAAATAGATCACCTGGGGACAAAATGTTGATACACAACTTTTCTTTTAAATTAAGAACAGGGAGATATATTAGAAGCTCACATTGGCAAATTGAAGGCTCAAAAACTGTTAGATTAATGCTGTTATTCTAAATTAGAATTTGAACTTGTTATAGTGAAAAGAAATATAGCTTCATAAGGGTCAATCTACTGGGCAAAGTTATATTACAAATAAGATTCAGGTGCTCTCAACTGAGCCACTAAATAACACATTTCCAGTAAATGATGTAAAAGTATTTCTAGAAACTGGACAGTCAGGTAAATTCTATTGCCCAAATATAAAGACATGCCATTCATTTACTAAAGAGCAAGATGATTTTCATCAATCATTTAGAAAAATTCTCTAAGAAAATAAATAGTTATCTAATGTGTGCTATTATTTTCTACTTATTTTGTCAAAATGAATCTCAGGTATGTTGATATAGTAGATGTAAATTAGAGGACTATTAGTTCTCTATCATATTTATTGACCACTCAGAAGATTTGCTGTGGAATAATGGAGTAAAAACTTTATGACCCTTAATTTGCAAAGGTCCATTTCAGTTCCTATATCTAATCTTGCATTTATTTAAAAAACAGGGCTCTTTACTTTTAATAAATTTTAGGCACAAGACATGAACTGACCTATGACAAGTATAAATCAGTAATTTTCAATCTATGTCCCTTTACACAAAGCATCAGCCTGTGACCTGGGAACTTGTTAGAAATGCAAATTCTTAGACTATACCTCTGAATGACTAAATTAGAAACTCACGTATGACAGAAGGGAAGTGAGCAACTACAAATCTCAATTTTAACAAGCCCTTGAGGTGATATAGATTCAGGCTGAGAGTAGAAAATAGTGGGAAAATAAAATTTGCATGGATTTTTCTCAGTACTCCTGTAAAAACAGCAACAACAAAAATGCTAGCTATTGGAGATGTATGTGTGTGTGTGTGTGTGTGTGTGTGTGCGTGTGCGTGTATGTATATAAAATAAGGAGTGTTTACATTAATTTCCCTCAAAAATATTTTACCTTCATATAACATATAACCATTTGTCTAGTTAATTGCTCTGATCTCAAAAATCATACACCTTTTATATCTTCCAAGCAGGTTATGTGGTTACAGAGACTAGGTCCTTAGAAGAATTCTTACAGTACCTGCGAGACTGGAGACTGGACAACTATAGGTTCACTAAGCATGAGATACATGGGGGTATCTAGCTCCTGGAGAGATTTTATTTCCCTGATAAAGGACTATAGTAAGAACTGAGGTTAATTATGTTTCTGAGGAAACAAATTCTGGAGGAGAAAGGAATTGTTGTCTCCATCCCCTTTTATGCAAAGAAAAATATTTTTTTCTCATCTTTCATCTATGACATCTATTTGTGTCAAACAATTGACCTGATTTTCTTTTCCAAGTTCTCCCTCTCATTATTCAATGGACTTATGAATAAAGTGCCTCATGGCAGGAACAGAGGTTGTGAATGGCCTTAGCTACATGAACTTTAACTCCCCAAGGTAGAGCTGGCTGTGGTCACTGCCCAGTGCTGAATCTGCCAGTAGCAGAGACCAACGTTGAGTCAGCTTGGCATCATTCCTCAAGTCGATCAGCCAGCTACCTCCTCCCAGATGGGTTACATTGGACTACTTACATCATGGGAGGGGCAGCATGTTATTTTTATTGGAATAGATACTTACTCTGAAGGTGAAGTGGACTTCCTTTGCACATAACCTTTGCCAGAACTACCATCTGGTATACCTACAGAATGCCTTACCCATTTTTAGGGTATTCTACACAGCATTTCTTTTCTTTTCTGAGATAAGGTTTCATTTATTTATTTATATGTGGTGCTGAGGATCAAACCCAGGGCCTCACACATGCCAGGCAAGCACTCTACCACTGAGCCACAACCCCAACCCCACAGCATTTCTTTTGATCACTGGACTCACATCATAGAAAAAAGCATGGCAGCAGACTCATGCTCATGAATTTCTCTGGTCTTACCATGTTCCCCACCATCCTGAAGCAGGTTGCTTGATAGAACAACCTTTTGAAGACCCAGTTTTAGTTGGGTTATTATCTTAAAGATTTTGGGTTAAGTTATTTAGAAGGTTATATATGTTCTGAACCAATATTCAAAATATGGTGTGGTTTATTCTCTATCTTGGATTACTGGTCTAAGAGTCCAGGGATGAAAATAGAAGTGACCCCATTCACTCTTACTTTGAGTGACCCACTGGCAACATTTTTGCTCTCTGTTGCCATTTTCTTATTGGGCTCTGCAAACTTGGAGGTCTTAGTTCAAAGGGAGGAATTCTTCTGTTTGGAGATACAATTCCATTGAATTCTCACCAATCTGAGTGGCATTATCCAATCCATTAAGGACCAGAATAGAATAAAAGGCTAATAGAGAATTTCCCGTTTCCCAACTCTTTGAGCAGGGGTATTGGTCTTCTTTTGCCCTTGTATTCACATTTACACCATTAGATCCCCTTGTTCTCTCTTTCTCTGGAGAACCCTGACTAAAATATCCCACTAGGTATTTATGGAGGTTTCTCTCTCTTGCTCTTAATACCACTTAGTGTTTCATAAAATTTTACTATTTTGGGAGTTGCAAAAAAATAAAGATGAGACTTAGCCTGTGGCCTAATGCCATGTTGTAGAGCTCTTTCCAAGATCAGAAGCCTTTAATTCTGAATTTTCTCATTCAGTACCTAAGCTCTGGAATCTATCTTTGATCTCAGAGCCAATATAATCTCCCCTACTCAATATTCTTAATTACATCTCTAAAGTTCCTTTTATTTGTAACAGATTCACAGGTTTCAAGGATTAGGAAGTAGACATGTTTGGAAGGGGTATTATTCTGTCTATCATAGGGATTTTAGGGATATTGGACTCTGTTCTCCTGTTCTTAGGCAAAATAAATAGAACTTTCCATATGATTCTGCTCTTAATCTAAGATCTACCAAACACAGTACATTAACTTGACCTTTTCTTCTCCCTTCAATGTGAAATAAAGAGAAGATAACTTGAAATCCTTCCTGGCTCTGGTCTCCCAACTGTTTGAGAGCTAATATGTTCACAAAAGTTATAATCTGTTCCCAGGAACAAACGACATTTTCAGGGACATTTCTATTTAAAGTCATAAAAAGCAGAATATCTCTAGTGTACTGTTTGCATCACTGAACTGAACATACCTTAAATCTGAGTCTCAAGCTTCTATAGTTGGTTACCTTATGGTTTAAATTTCTATGAAAACTTTATTAAGGACTATTTTATATAGACATAAACAAAATGTTCAAGTGATTGGTTCCTCCCAGAAAGAAAAAGGCAGACCAGTCTTCAAAACAGAGTCTGTGTACTTTTAGAAGGAGGGGATGGTTCAGGAACACTCTGTATCCCATTGTACTTTTTTCTGCTGTTCAACACTTGAGATCAGGTCTGTATCTTGCATGGGAAAATCTGCTGATCTTCTGATCATCTCTCTGCTGATACCTGTTAACATAGAATAGAGCTCTATTATAAACTGGACTTACGTTTTTTAGGAAGCACCCTTTTTGTAGGCTCCACTCCAGGAATTCATAATCATAGAGAATTCTAGAAATAAAGAGACTTTATAGGATGTGTAATTTAATCTCCTCATTATTATAGTTGAAGAAAATGTGATACAAGGAAGTTAAGGAACTTTCCAAGGATCTTGTGAGAAATAACTACAGTTATTTCTAGTCTGTTTTTCACCATGTTTTTTTTAAATTCCAAACTTCAAGAAGGTATAATTGACAAATAGAATGGTATATATTTAAGATATACAATATGATAACTTGGCATAAATGTATATGACAAAATAATTGTCACAATAAAATCAGTTAGCACATCTATCAGCTCACTTAGTTACTGTGTGTGTATATGGTGAGAAAACTCACCAAATTTGAAATTTCAAATCTCAACAAATTTCAAGTATACCATAGACTATTATTATAGTTATAATCCCTAGAAATTATTCATCTTATAACTGAAAATAATACTTTTTGACCAACTTCTCCTCATTTCTCCCCCTTCTCAACCCCTGGCTACCAGAATTTTAACCTTTATTTCTATGAGTTCAATTTTTTAGATTCCATGCATAAGTGAGATTATAATCTTGACTATCTTTAAATTTTCAGTATAATTTGCTGCCTGTAAGATGAGAAACCTCTTGTGAATTCAGCCTGTTCAGAGGTATTTCTACCTATTTAATTTTCCTTAGATCAGAACTGTTTCACAAGTGATTTTCCTACCTTATGTTTTGGATTAGCAATGATGGTATCAGAAAGACTAGCATTGGTGAGGCTCTCTGCTTTTCTATACCTTTGTAATATCTTCAGCCACAGCAAATTTTAGAAGCCTATCCTAGAATTTCTAATTTCAGGTGTTACTATTGCTTAGTATTTCTAAGGACCAAAATATTCTCATTTTGAAACAGAGATACTTCTCATAGTTTTGTAAGAAATCTTGAGAGAGTATGAAAAACTAGAACAGGAGTTCAATAAATAGAATTTTCTAAGTCTTCTGAGAAAAGGTTATAGAACTCTGAACACAGAAGTAGATAAGCATGGTTTAATAATTGTCTTAAATCTTAAATATCATATTGTATATCTGCAAAGTACATAGAGGGAAAAAGGCTTAAAAATACAGATACATGATTTTAGAAAATGACTGAATGAAAATAATACTATTTAAAAGTCATTTTTTAGTTCTTTAATGAACTTTAAGCCCTTTAGATGGTATATCATGTTTTAAAATAATTTTAGTTATGAACTATCAGCACCATGAACTAGCAGTGGAAATAAAATAGCATGAACCCAATATGAACCCAAAATCCTCAAGTTCTCCAAACATAAAAATAGGATATGAAATAAAAAGGTGAAAGTTGCATATAGCCAAAGTTCCATATGCTATAGTGCACCTCTCTGCAGTAGGAAATAAATTCCATTTGCTAGAGTTTAGAAAGTAAACAATGGCAGGCTTTTAAACCAAGTGATATAAATATAATATGATCTGAGAACTGTACATGAAATCAAGATAAAAGCAGTGAAAGAAGGAGCCACTCATTTTTCTCTATTCTAATTATCTTCGTTTCAGTGGATTAGAAAATGGTAAATGTAGAAGTCAAGTCGAAGATGGTCCTGAGCTCTATCGCCTGCCAAGTTAAGTCTGATAAATGGCAAGTGTGTATAATTAATACTGTCATTTTTCCCTAGACCAAAGGGCGACTGCAGTAACTATAGATTGTAATTGTCATCGTTGTCACATAAAATGTGCTATTATTAAGTTCAGGCTGAATTTTATTGCTGGGAATGCTCATAAATTGAACGGTCAGTCATTTAAATTACCAAGTAGAAAGCTTTGTGGCTTGCTCTAAAACTACTTTCTAAGACAATGTATTTGACTTTGGACCTCCAAAAACTAATTGCATTTTTTGAACAGACGTTAGACAGACTGTAACCTATAAGTGAGGGTATTCTGACAGACATGTCATGTATACTTGTGAATGTTCCATAGGAATCTTACATTTTTATTTCTAGTATTTTTGGCATGGGGGAAAGAGAGGAGTAGGGAGTAGATATGAAATGACATACGAGTGGGAGAGATCATTTTGAAAACATGCTTATTGCTTTCTTGCAAGATGCCTACTTCCCAGAAGGTGATGTTGATGAAAAATTAAAGAGTGAAGGATGAAAATTATGATGGATATGTTGTTAGTGTCTTAGAGAATGATTGTGGATGAGAAATTTGAGTGGTAAGAGAAGAGGAATCAGATAACAATATATTTAAAAGATTATCTGACTAGGAGAATGATGATTTTATTTATTATTAGTTGTTTCTTTATATATTTCAAAGTGCTATAATTAAAACAACAAGCAATAAACATGCTTTAATATACTCTAATGTGAAAAGTGTTGATGACATATATGAACTGAATTTGATATTTTCACTTTTGTTTAGGTTTTTTCCCATTTTTGACATAAAATAATTTTATACTAAAATACACAGATAAAGGGAAAAATTCATACTCTCATCATATTGCTACCTCTACCCTTAACATTTAAATACATGTCTTCCATATAAGAATGAATTTTTATAGTTGTAATAAGTGCTTAGGCTATTTTATGTTCTGCATTATTTTTAACATTGCATCTTTTCTATGAACATGTAGTATTCTATAGATCTTCATGTAGCACTCTAATTCACTCTTCATCATTTAAATCCCAAATCAAATATCACCTTCCCAGACCATTCAATCTATATTAGGCTATCTCCTCTTCCTTGATTTTCTATCATACTATCCTTCATGGAATTACTATATTCATAAAATTTAGTCCTAAAGTAAGTAATTTAGCTTATTCATTTTTTATCTTTCCCTTAGAAAAATATAAGTTCTGTGACAGCAGGAGGTTCTCTCCTTACTCAACAACTGGGATCCTACCTAGCTCTTAAAACAGGGCCTGTGAATGGGAGTGTTGCTCAGTGGCTAGCCCTGGGATTGATCCCTGGCACCAAAAAGAGAAAGAAAGAATTGAAACTTTAAGTGTGTTTAAATATGTATTTATATGATACTTCACTATATATGTAATGAAAAATTTATTAATTCCTTCTTTGTAATAATTATTTCCACCTTCATGTTATAATTTATTCATTGAGGGATATCTTCTATGAAAGTAACAGTTTTCAAATTTTTTATATAAAATGATAGAAAAACTTAGAAAATAATTTCCAATGTTACATAATGGGTCAAAAATACTAAAGGTATTTGCATCAGTTAGGATTCTCCAGAGAAACAGAGATATGTACATGTACATGTAGAAATAGATACAGATAGAGATACTGAGAGAGAGAGAGAGAGAGAGAGAGAGAGAGAGAGAGAGAGAGAGAGAGAGATCTTTTATAAGTTATTGATTCACATGCTTTGAAGCCTAAATTCCATAACATCTACCTTCTGCAAGTTTTTACCCCAGGAAAGCTGGTACTATAGTTTGCAAACCTGATAGACAGAGGCCATGGCATAGATTTTAGTCTATGTGTGAAGGCTGAGAACAAACTCAAGCAGTCAGGCTGAGAATTAGAAAATTCTGCCTTTTGCCACTTTCTTCTGTTGAGGTTCTCAGTGGGTAATCCACAATGGGGAGGGCAATTCACTTTCCTCAGATCACCAATTCAAATGCTAATCTTCCAGAAACACCCCCCATAGACATACTCAGAAATAATGCTTAACCAAAAATCTGAACATACTGTGATCCAGTTAGGTTGACACATAAAATTAACCCATTTTATCATGTCATCCCAGATAATGTGAAACACTGATAAAAATTTAAATATACTATATGTGACCATTAATTGGAATTGTCAACTTAATTGGATTAAGAGTTTCCTAAGATTTAGACACTTCTGAGTATGTCAATGAGGATGTTTCCAGATATGATTGGCATGTGGGACAGAAAACTGATGAGGAAATCCTCACTGAATGTGGAAGACCTGGATGAAACAAAAGGTGGAAGAAGGAGGAAGCCATAGTTGTGAGCTCAATTCTTCTTAAGCAGATGCTTCCATTGCTGATGTGATCTTCTGAGGACATCAGACTCCAGCTCTTTCACTCTTCCAAAGCGAACTCTTACCAGTGATTCTACAGTGAATTTCCACTGGTGCCTCTTGTTCTGAGCCTCCAGAATCTTGGAGCAACTACTCTCCTTTGGCTCTTCAGTCTGCAGACAGACATTGTGGGTCCACACAGTTTCTGATGGTGTAAGTCAATATAATAAATCCCATTTTTATAATCATGTATATTCTGTTGGTTCTGTTCCTCAAGAGATTCTTGACTAATATAGTACATAATAGAGAATAAAATTACATAATATTAATAAAAAAGATTGTATTATGATCCTAATATATTAATTTACATAATAATACATAAGCTCTAGATTATGATTTCCAACTTGTCTTTTTTTTTTTTTTTTTTTTTCTTTTTTTGCGATGCTGGGGATTGAACCCAGGGCCTGTGCTTGCCAGGCAAGCACTCTACCAACTGAGCTATATCCCCAGCCCTCCAACTTGTTTTAATGTACCTGTGTCAATTTCATTGAAATATCTGCAGAAATAAAAATGGACTTGATGGGTTAAATATCACAAACTTTGTCTTCACATGCACATACACACACACACACACACACACACACTCACACATGATTTGCTTTTAGAAGACATGAGGAAATGCTAAGGATAATGTGTATTTTGGGGTCATAATTTCACCTATTTTTCATAATATAATTTATTTATTTACTTAATTAAAAAATTGTTCTTTTTGGATATACATGACAGTAGAGTATATTTTGACACATTATACACACATGGAATATGATTTTAGAAAAATTTTATGCTATAACCAAGTTTGTTTATTTTACTTTCCTTTGATTTTAATGAATTTGTACTTTTACTTCTTTTTGTATTATTGGTATGAACTATTTTCTTTTCTACAAATGTGTTTGTGTTTGTTCCTCTATTTTGTTTTAATGTCTTTTCTCTTAATCAATATGAACTCTTGTACCCTTTAACCTTGAGCTGACAAGCTTAGTTGAATTCAATTAAAGCATGATTTAGAAAAGCAACATGCTATGAGTTTAACTAGTGTAATGAGGAAAGAGGCATAGTCCTTTAACATCTCTGACATGACATAGTGAAGGAGATAACAATTATGGCTCCCAATGCTAAGCACCTATTTTATAGGTTTTGTCAGACACTGTGGTCAGTACTTTTATGTCAGTTAATTCTCACAACAAACCTGCAAATTTGATAGTTTATCCCTACTTAAAGATGTGAAACTGAAACTCAACAAGATAATATACAATGCCTGAGGTACATTACTAAATGTTGGGACCATGATTTAAACTCATCTGTTTTCTCTTACAGTCGGCACAGTCATCTGCACCAGCATCTCATCTGAATGTAGATGACTAGCAAGGCAGAATCAAAATTGTCACCGAGAAAGATGTTAGAAATGAAATAATCTGGAAAAATTGATAATATTAAAATGCATGCTTTTAAATTAACTTGAATTAAGGTACATGACTAACAAAGCAACAAATACATTTACCTGCTCCTTTGCTTGAATTGTAACCAATTGGTTACAATTATGTAATCAATCTAAGGTCATACAACTAAGTCCAGACAGAACCGGATATCCTGGGCGCCCTAACAAGGGTTTGATAAGTTCAAAATTGGTATTGTTAGAATGCTATTGTCGTCTCACTAAATTTGCTTCCATTTAAAGTAGTAAATAATTTCTTCTTAATATTGATTACATCCAGAATTTCTTAACTAGCACTTATTAATTACATTTTGAGAAAACTTATAGTCAGTGCAAATAAAGTGGTGAAAACCAGCGTCTTTGTAAGCTGGATCTACCTGGAGTCAAGGTTGGTTTCTTCATTGGCTATAGCATTTCTGGCATAGCCTGTGAGAAGTTCTTGATGGTTGACAGCTCTGTGGTGGTCTTTTCTGTGGAGACAGTGTTTTTAAATCAATACAAATGATTAAGAACTGTGTGTCTATGGTTTGCATTCCTGAAGAAAATTTTATTGGGAAAAAAAAGAATAAGTCAAAATACTAAGAGGTCATCTTCAAGTCTGCATAGCTGAAATAGATTGTAGAATATGGTAATATGTCAATTAAAATGCTCTTGTGCAAGGAATTTCAGATTCCAAAATGCTTACAAACTATCTCTTGGAGAATTAGTATTTATAAGACAAGCTTCAATGTTTAAATTGTAGCTTTAATCTGGTTTCTGAAAATATGCCAAAATATGACTTCAAAAATGTTATTTTGCTTCCCTCAAATAAGATTAAGTCCTGCTATAAAATTGGATATTTGTCAAATATGAACTATGTCAGAAAGAGACAGGGCTCAAAGCAGTGGTTTGATTTATTTACAACATGTCAAGTGTGCACAGCTGACGGGTTTATTCATAAACACATGGTTCTCTGCTGTGGTGATTATACTCTTATACTTAACATTTTATTTTACTTATAAAAGACTAAACTCTGTGCAGAGTTAAAATATAAGCATTAATTGGTTACTATGGATTTTTCTTTCCTAGAATAGGTCATATAAACTGTTGATGGAAAGGATTGTTTTATTATGGTGAATGAATAGCTGGTATAAATTGTATGTTTTGGCCTATGAATTTTTACACATCAAAGGCAATAGGAGAATGATAACCTCAATTATATAAATACTGAGCCACCCCAAATCATCTTGAGATTTGAAGGAGTTAAAGCCTACATGTGTAAGTCGCTCAGTGTAGCACAGTTTGTATAAATAAAATTTGATGCATCTCTATTTCTAGAAAAACCAGGAAAAAACTTCCATTGTTTAATAAAATAGGAAGAAATGTTAAATTGAAAACTAGGGCACCTGAGTTCTAATGCCATCTGTCCTTAGACAAATTTCATTCCACCCATGAACTGGAACACTTTGTAACAAGGAAACCAAAATCCAATAAAATCTATAGTATGTTTGAGAAACTTGGAAGAAAAATGAAATAGAAATTAGATATCTTTTTACAGGAATGAAAATAAGTACTGTTAGTATGCCTGTAAGGAATTTGATAATGATCTAACATTTTTATCTTTCCATTATTAACTCTATAGTAATGGTAAGGAATATGAATTTAAGGGAGAAAGATGTAAGTGATATGTATGGCCTGCATGGGCAGGAGACTAACTGGGGTGTCCCAAATCTCTATCTAAATAGATAGACATCATGCCTAACTTGATTAAGGAAAAATAATCAGACCAGTCAGGTAGGTCAGTGAAATTATAAATTAGAGAGTTGAGTAATTGTTATTGGTCTGAGTGGTTTAGCAGATAGATTTATTCATTCAGTCAGCAATTATTTATGAGGATCAATTATATGTCAAGCAATATGCTGTGGACATAAAGATGAAGCAGGCATAATCCTTTTCCTTAAGTATTCACAGATTGTGATTGATTCTGCTGTAATCCAGTATTTAGAGTTAAATGTCACCTGTTGTAGGCAGATGCTTGGTTAATTCAGCAGGGTGAGTTGGGGAACAGCAGGCACATACCTAGAAGATATGTGCCACGTCTAATCAAAGTGAAGTTAATTCAGGAAAAAAGTTCTGTAGTGGTCCAAATATTTGGAGAATTGAGAGGTCTATTTCTTGTTTCCATTTCTCAAGCTCAAACCAGATGGGCATTCATCCAGGACTCAGAATAGCAGATTTCTTTTCTAATTTTTTAACATTTACTAGCCCAACATTGAGGTTAGTCTTTTCCTTGTAATATTAGCCAGAGAGTCTTGCTTCCCTTGCTCTTTGATTAGACTGAACGATAAAGGTATGTCCTTAAGTATAGAAGATGTTCATGGACAACTGATATGACTTGGGAATATGAATAAGGAATCCCTGTTTCACCTACTATGATGATGCTTTGAATGCATGTATCATAAATTGCCTCAGGATGTCAGCAATAACTCTTAAGGCCATCATTCCCAGGAGGCTCCAATGGGAGATGGGATTTTGGTTTGAATTTAGGCATTGGGTCTAGCCCAGGGATCATTAGGATTCAGATGAATGCTGTGGAAAGGATATTTTCATATGTCTTTCTTAGTGTTCTTCTTGGTAGTCCCTCTATTCACATGGGATTGAAATGTGATAGAGACATCTGTGTATTTATGATAATTCTGTGCTAAGGCTCTGGATTTCAGCATGATTATCATTTAAAATCTACACAGTTAAGGCTATGTCTAATGAGAGGCAGAGGCTATATTTAAATATTCTGTGCTAACAAAATGCAAATATTTCAGGGATATAAAGTCACTTTGGCTTTTGGTCTTCAGATGGCAGCACTGGGGACTTACAGGGACAACACTTTAATCAAAAGAGTAACTAATGGATTGGAACAGCACTGAAGAAATGGCAGCATAGTTCTCCCACAGAGGCAAAAAGTCAGATTGTTCCTAGGAAAGGAAAGCCTTTGTCTTTCCTCTAAAACAAGAAGAAATGGTGAGATCCAGCTTAAATATTGTCTAGTTCTAAAGTTTATTTTTACTTGTGTGTTGTATCTGACTTGTTAAAGTTATCACTCTACTATTTTTATGCCATAAATATTGTAATAATATTAATTATAGTCTTTTATACATTGTTACATTTGTCTTAATCATATTTGCATTCAATAGTTAACTTAGATATTAGAATCATCTAGATATTTATTTAAATGGATTAATGATATTCAAGTGATGCTCTTACAACCATCTGTCCTGTTACTGCAGTTCCCTCTGTCTGTCCATGTCCCAGTGTGGGTTACATATTAAAGCTGAATTAATTACTGAGATATTTATTTAATTATGCTAGTTTCACTAGTAAGTGATTATGATTACATGTATAATTCTGAAGAATAAGTTTTATTTAACATTTTATTTTAATAAAGTATAAGTTTATTTATGATGAATTATTCAACTCTACCTGTTAATTTTAACAGCTCTCTAATATTCCCTTGTGTGACTATACCATAAGTTATTAATCCATTTTCTTGGCAAAGGACATTGGTCTGCTTCCTGTTGTCAGCTGTGATCAATCATGTTACAATGAGCATTCTTACAGGTATCTCCTTGTGTACCTGTGTGGAATTTTTTCTGGAGTGTGTTTCTCCACCCAGCTGCAGATTGCAGTCCCTCCCTCCTTGCCTGAGCTTCTCTCTTAGAAACTCTTACTAATTTGTTTGGGGTATGGCTTAAGTACTAGTATTAAAGATATACAACTAAGCAAAAGCTTTTTAGGCAAATTCAATATTTAGTTATAATTGAAGACATCCATTACTAAGACAGGAGTATAGTTGCTGGGTCATAGAACATACATATTTTAAAATTTGCTGCATTTATTGAAAATTTGTTCTCCCTTTAACCCTGTTCCTGTTAAACTGCATCATCAGCAAACACTTACATTTGTCTCTTTGTATTTTTATTTACTTGTTAATCTACTTGGTTGAAATGATGTACCACATGACTTTCAATTTTTGTGTTTCTTGATTAACTAATGGGATGAATTTTGCTTTGTTCTATTATATCTTTAATTTTCACCACTAACTTTTAATTTGTTTTTCTCATTTTCCAACTGGATTATAATCACCTTATCACTTATTTGAATGAGTTTTTAAGATGTGAATATTATGCCTTTATCAATTATAGGTAGCTTTCTTTTCTTCAAGTACATGATTAGTTTTTAGTTTGTTTATGGCACATTTTTACATGGAAATATTTTGATGTAGACAGTTTTTTTGTTTTCATTATGGCTTGTGTTATTTGTGACTTCTTTTAGGAAATCTTCCCTATACTGAGGTGGTAAAACATATTCTCCTGTATTTCTCCTAAAAGCTTAACAATTGAGTATTTAGATTGTTAATTCATGTAGATTTTAAAATTTGTATGGTGGCTGGAGTTTAAATGAAGAACAGATAGAAGCAAAATAAAAAGCTGTTGTTCTATGTTCCGTTGGTGTTAGAAGTACTGGAAGAGAGGCAGATTGTAAAGTAATTGTGTTGTTTAGGGTTAGCTGGAGAGGTATAGTATATGTGCCAATTTTCTGGGCTGCCTTAATAGAATAATACAGACTAGTTGGCTTAAATGATAGAAATCTGTTTTCTCACAGTTCTACAGGTTGGTAGTCCAAGATCAAAGTTCCAACAAGTTGGTTAATTTTGAGACCTCTCCTCCTGATTCAGAAATGGCTATCTTCTTGTTTTCATATGTGTCCTGTGTTTCTCTTTGTATATTCATATTTCTTCTTCCTATGCTGACACTAGTCAGATTGGATTAAGAGCAACCCTAAAGACTTCATTCTAATTTAATTATCTCCTTAAAGGTACACGCTCTCCAAACAGTCACATTTGGAGGTACTGGGGATTGTGAAAGAAATTCAAGGGTGTCTGAATCAAGATAGAGGCACTTGCATCAACCCCAGCAAAAATAAATGAAAAAATACATAAGTAAATAATAAATAAAACAAGCAAGCAAGCAAGTTGAGATGCTATTAAGAAGGGACTCTTAGGCATGGTGTCTAATGTTAACTATCACGAAGGACTGCCAGAACAACCTGATACAAAAAGTACTTCTAGAAGCGCATCTGTTAGGCTAATATGTGTTTAGCCTTACACTAATAACACTAAATGTGGTCGAAGACTGTTGTTTCAAAATAACTAATGTGATCCTCCTTATTTTTGCCTTTAAAAATGTCCTGTTGCCTCAATCTTTTGCCCATGGTTTATTATGGCATGTGTGTTCCCATTGCAACACTCTGCTATTCCCAATCAAAATCGTTATTTTGTGAAGATTCACTGACTTTTTTTTTTTTTTTAATTCATAGAGTCAGGACTTCAACATACAAGATATAATGAGATTACTGTATTTTTTAGCACGACATGATACTAAATATCTCTTAGGCAGAGGCCAAGGTAGTTCAGGAATCTCAGGGGGCGAAAGTGGAAGTAGCTAGGTCTCTGAATTATTAGGCCTGGAACTGACATAGTGATCCTTCTACTTTATTTCATTGACTGCTGAAAATCACAGGGCCAGCACAAACTCTAGGGAAAGGGAGTAAAGATTCCATTTTATGAAGCCTCACTCCTCAATGGAATGCATGTACAAGAATACGATACTTGGTGGTCCCCATTGCAGAAAATCTACCATGGACACTAGGAAGAAGGAGTTACAGAGGTAAGAAGAGAACCTTTGGAGAGCTAAATCTCAGGTTCTAAGGAAGGACAGTCATTTGAAAAGCAAGCAATTCAGTCTTAAACATGGCCAACTGCTCAACTAGGATGAGGATGGAAGGAAGTCCTTGGTTCTGACAGTCAGTAAATGTTTTATGAACCAGGAAATTTTTGGGATATAGAAGGTGGTAGCTTTGAATGCAATGGAAATAGAGGAAATGAAACAGTGATCACACAGCTGTACCTGTATGCCATTAAGGTGAACTGAAGAGAGGAATAGAGGTTAGGAAAAAATGGAAAATACAGGAAGACAGAGCTTTTTGAGGGGTATGAGGAAATGGTGTTTTAGTCAGTTTTTTAATTACTGTGATTTAAAGACCTGACAAGAACAATTTTAGGGGAGAAAAAGTTTATTTAGGGGCTCACGGTTTCAGAAGTTCCAGTCAATAGAGAGCAGGCTTCGTTCCTCAGACTTTGAAGTGAGGCAGGACATCATGGTGGAAGAGTATGGTGGAGGGAAGTGGCTCACATTATGTTGAGGAAGCAGAGAGAATCCACTTGCCAGATACCAAATATATACTTCAAAACACCCCCAATGCTACACTTCCTCCAGTCACACCCTACCTGCTTTCAGGTACCATTCAGTTAATTTTATCAGAAATTCATTTGCTGATTGATTTAAGACTCTCAAAACCCAATCATTTCTCCTTTAAACCTTGCATGGTCTCACACATGAGCTTTTGGGAGATACCTCACATCCAAACCATAACAAATTGAAAAGGGAAAGGGAGTAATTATGGATATTTCCATCTCAGGAGAATATATAGAACTTGTTCCAAGACCCAAGACACAGGACCTGCCTTTCATTTGGGTTGTCACCTTGTTATACATTTTTTTAATAAAATGAAATAAAATCTGGCTCTATTTTGAAGGATATTGAAGAAAAAAATTTCATTGAAAACTTTCACTAAACAGCAGATGACTACAGAGAGATCTAATTTTCCTATGAAGTCTTTAGGTTGGGGTGATTTTTTTCAGATGGAGGACTCACATCAGAGAAGTTTCCAGAAATAGTCTGTGGCAGGGATCAATAAATCAGTACTCATGGGCCAAATCTGACCTGCTATCTGTTTCTGTATATAAAGTTTTATTGGAATAAAGTCAGGTTTGTTTTGCTTATATATTATTTGTGACTTTCCTGCTATACTGGTAAAGTTGAATAGTTGTACCAGAGATTATGAACCACAAAGATAAAACATTTGCTGTTTGGTCATTTTTTAAGAAAAGTTTGCCAACCACAAATCTCTAACACTAAGAACTTCCTCTAGCATGTTATCTAGCAGGCAGCTGTGGCAGTTCAGTGTGTAGGTTAGAAGAAAACCTTGGTAATTCCCAAGCCACTGCTAAGCGCTGTGGAGATAACACAGGGGGCTGTATATTGTTTGGCAAAGTCAGGCTAAGTGACAGTCCCTATGGGATTGTCAGATAGCAAAATTAAAATGTAGGACACACAGTTGCATTTGAATTTCAGACAAAAAGCAGTGATTTTAGTATAAGTAAGTACCCTGCAATATTTGGGAAAGATTATATTAAAACCAACCAACCACCCAATCAAATATTGTTATTTGCATAATTCTCAAAGTTAACTGGGTTCCCTGCATTTTCTCTGGCCACCCTGGTCCTGAGCAGCAGAGTAGTGGTTAGGAGCAGGAACACTGAACATCAACTGCCTAAGTATAAATGTTGGCTCCACCTCTCCCTGGCTGAGTGACTTTTATCAATATATTTAGCCCTCTATGCCATAGATCTGTAATAGGAAAACAGTAATAATTTTTGCCTGAAGGCTTAAATGAGGATAAGTGAGTTTACATGTACAAAACTTTTAGACTGTTGCCTGCCATAAAAATATATATTCTATATGAGTTTGCTGTTACTAATCACACAGCAAAATAAGAAAGGATGAGAGAAGAGCTTTGAATCTTCCTAGATTCTAATGCTATGAAATAATGCAGAAGTGGAGGTGGTGCTTAGGGGGAAAAGTGTCACATTGGAAACAATGGACTTGGCCAGCATCTATTCAGAAGCAATCGACATGGACTACATTCTTTCCTTAGAGAGTGCATCGTTTTTAAATGTGTAGTTGATCCTACTTAGAAAATTCCTTATTCTTAAAGTATCCTGGGATCCCAGAGTAACATTTTCATTCAAATCACTAAGCAGAAGTTATTAGTTGTTACATAACACGAAATTGGTTAGAGTACTTTTTCTTAGTCTATATAGAGAGTCCATAAATCTTAGGCAACTTTACTTCATCTTACTGCAACAGTCCCAAGTATTTACCATCATGGATCCTATTCCAAAGGGACTACTTCCCAAATTTCTCTAAATGGAATATGCTCTACAGAAGCAAAAGACTAGATATCACATTCCTGATTCAAAAAATATGTATTAACTAATGAAAGAATTTCTGCAATTTCAAAAGTTCATATCTATTTTAGACTTATGACTGACTTTTTATAAAGCTTTTAAACCTAGGGCATGCTGTGATAATTCAGAAAGGGACAGCAGCATTGCCACTGGAGTTAAAAGACACACCTGCCTCAAATAGTGAAACTCATTTTGGATCCTGGTGTGATTCTTCTATCAGTCAGCTATGATAGATAATAGTAGGTTTTTAACATTTGAGCTTACCTCTTCAGGACACAACAAAGGTCTGAATCAAAAGGAATCTCAAATACAAACAATACATATTCTTTGTAAGCCATGGTTTTTTAAAAAAAATATTTAAACATCACTTGTTTCCTTATTTCTGTTCTCTACCTTAGGCTCCCATTCATCTTTCTGACAACATGTTGCTCCCTTTTATACCTATGCATAAGTAGAGCTCATTGCGCAATACCATCTGTAACTGTGCTATTTCAGTGTTTCAGGCTTAAATTGTTCTGTCTCGCAGCCATGTGCTGGGAACAGAGGCACTGACTTTCCCTTGGCATAGGTTTCATTTGTGTCCTGACAATTACAAATGAATTTATGGAAATACTGGGTGCTTGGGCAATAGATATCATGAATGAATGGTTCTAGAATAATGCAACATGTCTAAATTATACAACATTTCAGAAATTACGAAGAAAAGTATTTAGTTATTTTCAGGATTTATTAAGGGCTTTAAGTGATCAGAAATTGGATTTATGTGCTTTAAGTTGATACCAACAGATAATGTGAAAACCTATATCATCTAAGTATCTATCATCTATCTAAATATCTATCCATCCACCTATTCATACATACATATATCTTTTATCTATATTCTATTTAACAGGTAAATATTATGAGAGAAATAAAGTAAATGAACACATATAAAAAATTACAAGGAACAAAATATCATGTAAAGATGTAAGATGTAGCTGAGCCAACACGATTTAATTTGATACATGATCCTTTTATTTTACAATTTTAAAATGCATCTCACAGACAAAATCATTCTTTACTCTTCTCCTTGGGGAAATATGCAGAGACATGCAGTTCCACACAGGCTTCTCCCACTGGAAGGTTTTTATTTCAATGCTATCAACTTCTATTCTCTCCAATCATTTCTCTTTTATTCTCAGTATCCATTGTTTTCAGTAATTCACTTGAGCAATCTGAGCACTGCCGAGAACAACTGCAAGGAATCTCTCTGCCTACCTACTCGAGAATGGCTTTTTGTGCGGGAAGTTATTTCTGACTCGATAGACAATTAATAAATAAATGGGCTGAAATTAAATTACCATTATCTCACACAATCAAATTGATAAGAAAAAACAATTTTGCTTTTTGCTGTACAGAAATGCCCTTAAGCCTTATCTGGTAACCTTCATCACCAGTACTATGTACGATAACATTGTTTACTGTTTCCAGGGTGGAGGAGCAGAGGAAGCAACAGGGCATTTCTTATAGCTGACTTGGTCAGTCGTCCTATGTTGCCCTCATTTTGTTAGTGGCTATTCTATATAAGGTAATGCGTTCCATATAGTGTATGAATAAGGATGTAGGAGAAGCCCCAACAAGTTCAAATTTTTTGTCTAAACAATTATACTTCCAATATGTTATCAGCATCTGCATGACTTCATATCATCACAGAAATAGATTTATTTAATTCAGTCACCCCAAGTCAAATGTACTACTTCATTCACTTTTTTAACAACTTCATGTTATTGTTTTCTTCATGTTATAGAAGAGGTTGCTAAGGTAGACAGCCTTGAAGTAAATTACCAAAGGCATAAAACTAAAATGTTGTAAAAGCAGCATTTGAACTGGGCTTGTTTTGTTCCAAAGTTTATGCTCATATGTATTTGTACTACATCAACATCTACCATTTCCCTCTTTAAAAACCTGCTCAAATGAAAGGTGGTTTTTGCCTTATTGGGAGAATGACATTTGCATTTTTATCTAACTTATAAATCTAGCATTGAGAAACTATGAGAAACATGTGGAGGATGTTGTGAAAATAAATATTAAGTTAACAGAGGAGAGTTAACTGCCTTTCCTTTACCTTATAGAGGTTAAGAATCATAGATGAATGCAATTGAAAGTTTTATTTTTGGAAGAAAAAAATGATACATATCTACCAAGGCTTGGAGAGTTCTATGGTTTGGATATAATTTGTTCACTAAAGGTTCATTTGCTGGGAGCTTAGTCCCCAGTGTGGCAGTTTGAGGTGGTGGAACCTTTAAGAGACAGAGCCTAGTATGAGGTAATTAGGTTATGGGGACTCTACTCTCATGAATGATTAAAGTTGTCTTGGATTAGTGTGAGTCAGGTCTCCTGTGACTGGTTTCATGAGTTGGTTGTTATAAAGCAAGGACACCTCATGCCTTGGCCCCTTCTATATTCCACAGTTCCCTTTCTACTTCTCTGCCTTCTGAAGCAGCCAGGAGGTCCCTCATCAGGACTCTAGTGGCATCTTTGGAATTCTTAGCCACCAGAATCTAGAGTCAAATAAAGCTCTAGATTCTGATGGCTAAGCCTCCAGATAATTTTTACAACAATACAAAATAGACTAAGGGAGAGGAGACCCTAGAGGTAGCTGAGTAATGTGAAAGAGGGATGAGAGAAAGGAAAATTTTTGTTTTCTTTTTCTTTTTCATTATGGTATGGTCCTATTTTTAACATTTTTTTGAAATTACATAAAATATCTGATTTTTAAATTATTTTTAGAAACCAGATTATGGTGTCCTAGAATGTAAATGACTCTAAAATTATAAAAAGAAAGCCTAACCCAAATGTTTTACAAGTATTTTACAATATTACAGCTACTACTAATAATAAATATAACCATAACAACTTTCTTGTATCTAAAATGTAGTAGTGCCTATATTTTAACATGTCTTATGTTGTCTTCATAGAAGACTAAATACTTGATTGTCAGTATTATCCCATGATGCTGATGCACTTTTTACAGACTGTGGTACACTTAGTGATAGTTTAGTTCATTGCAATATTTATTATTTGTGTCAAAATTGAACACACTGATGCTTTTACTGTGTAATGATAAAATAATCATATAATAGCTTTCCCTCTCTCCTTCTCTACCTGCCTCCCTTCTTCCTTTGTAACTAGAATGGGCCCTGCTGCAGGGCACCACCGCTTTTTTCACACTATACTGAGTCATTCATACAACTAGCATTGTTAGGAACATCTTCATGTAATTGTATTTAGAGGGTGCATAACATAACAGACTAAGTTTTAAAGTTATCCACAATTATTTCAAAAAGTCTGCAAGGAAACTAAATATTGTGATTGCATCAGTAAGGAAATTGAGATCCGAGGAGGTTAAATATCTCAAACAAACCCAAGTCCTACTTCTGGAAATGTGGAGCAGAGGTATTTTATTCCTCTAAATACAAGTAAAAACCTTCACACACACACACAAACACACACACACACACACACACACACAAACACACACACATAAGACTCTGAACGGTGGTGAGAAAGTACATCACTTTCAACTTTGGAACTCAAGAAACAGTATGGTAGCAAGTCCACTGAGCCCTTTGTTGGCTCATAGATTTCAGATTGGAAGTTGAAGATGCAGGTAACTGGTAAATGCCAATAGGCACAGACAAAATAGTCCAAACAGAAACCTGTGCTTCCATCCAGAAGAACAGGAAAAGGGCAACCTAGCAAGATAGAAAAAAAATTAGACAATAAGTGCTCTACTATATGCTAATACCACAGAAGAAACTGTGGCCTTATCCACACCCATACCAGTAAGGCGGAATAACAAACTTGAGCTTGAATTCCTGCCTGGACGTAATGAGATTCTTCTAAATTTCTCCCAAGTTGAGTCAGTGCTGAGTAGTGCAACAGATTTCCATTCCTATCTATTAGGAATGAGGCACCCCATCTTCTCTTGCTGGGGTGGTGTAAGGGGGGAATCAGTGGAGAATTAGGACTTTACCAGTACCACACAGCAATGACAGGGCCACATCTTGCCCCTATGGTGTCAATGCAAGCCATGTGGGGAGCAAAAAGTCATTCCTAACCTTTCCAGCCAGGGTGGTATCAGTGAACATTTGGTGGAGGACCGGAACTCCCACCCAGCATCAATAAGAAGTAACTCCTTGAGTGGCACTGAGGCCAAATGTGGAAGCTGGACTTCTACCTACTGGGTCATACGGAGGCGGTGCTCCATCTTGCCCTACCATGGCTTCTAAACAAGTTGCAACCTCAACTGTTTTTGGCTTTTAAATTCAGGAGTTTCAGTATTGTATGTACCATATCCCTTAAGCAATGCCCTCTAAATTGGGATATGATCATTTTGCGTAATGTTTAAAATGATTTATTAGAAGGTATAATTAAAAAGTTAGAACTATAAATTTGTTATTTATAAAGTAAATTATATATATATACTCACACATATATATGCATATATGTATTTAATGGTATTCATGTATCAGTAAAAAAAAAAGCACATATATTGGGGATATATGGTCATTTTTCTTTACTGGCTAGACAGGTCATGTTACGGTTTTGAGACAATTGTTATAACCAATTAATATTTAAAATCCTTTCTCACCTGAGGGTTGAGCCCTATAAAACGGTGGAATTGGGATGAATGCTCAGGCGTGAAAAGGGTATAACTGAAAGGGAGATTTGGAAGGTGCAGGAGGCAAGTGTGGTTTTGCTTATGATTAGTCTGAATGGACACAAGAACATCCTAATCACTTCCTCTTCACTAACTAATGGCATACATAGTTCTGACAGCGATTCTAAAATGCATTTATTTTAAGCTTTTAGGCATAAGGGAAAGAGCAGTGAAGGCACTTGAAGTGGAATATATCCAAAGTACTGGAAAATACCTACCGCAGGTGAAATCAGGTGGGCTAAGGTGACAGGGAGCAGGACAGCAACAGGGTTCACTGTAGCATCCCAGTTGACATCTGACAGGCTACGATGTAAACTCTGCAAGTTGGATTAATTCAATCAATACACAATGTTGCTAAGCCCCAAGGGGCTCACACTTGAATGACACTTTGACTAGTGATATTAACACATTTAAAGAAAGAATGATTCAGATAGAGAAAAGTGAAAAGTTGAGAAAATTGTGATTCAGAAAGTGAAGATTTGCCCGATTATTGAGTATTGCTCCCCTAAGGAAGACTCTAGATTTGGGAAATAAAAACAAACGTGTTAATTTAGCTTTCCTAGAAATTACATGACAACATAGTATGTGCAATAAATGTGTTTTCTACAGAAGATGACTTGGGATTTTTCTGAGACTTAAATGTGCAATCTTCTTTTATTTGAACTCCTTTGTTTTTGACTCATTCTGACTTTTGCCTCAGTCTTACCTGCAGCCTCTGAGAACTAAAGATGAGTTCTTAGAATATTAATTTGTAAAACAGGCCATACTGCAAAGAATAACAGTGGGAGTTTTGGTGTTTTACCCATCTGTAACACACAGAAATGTTTTTAAAAGTAAAGCTGATTATTTGGTAAAACTCCTGGTTGTGCTGGGTCAGTTCTTTCTGGGAAGTGACTCCTGGGATTTGACTGTGTCAATTCCTACAGGTAGAAACAGCTGTTAGGCTATTTTATTCTTGGCATTTACAAAAATAGCTTTCAAATTGTTGTTGTAGTAGTACACATTCTCTCCCTACTTCCTTCACTCTCCAGAACCTGTCTCAGGTGATTCCAGTACCACGGGCCATGCAGTGTTTCCTCGTGGTCCGTTAGGTTCCTTCTGACAGTGAGGATCCTCTGCAGGCCTGGGGCAGAGTGTCAGGCACACCTGGTAGAACAACTAACTCCATAACCATTCACCCCTGCACCCTGAGTCTCAGTCTGCCCATCTACCTCTCCAATTGTCTCCCCATTTTACATTCTTTTGAAAGTTTGCATTTAAGGCAGAGCTCAATTCAACTGGCTTTCCCTTGCCAACCTGTCTAATCCTTTCTTTCCTGACTGCTCTAGTAATTGACCTTTACCTTCCTATACCATCTCTTTACCAAACAAGTTGCTCTCCCAGTTCTAGCTACTTCCACTAGCGGTTTTCTGGGCATCAAAATGTCTATTTCTCTTCCTCTTACATTATCAAAAAATTTCCAACAGCCTTCCTCTGCCCAACTCAGTAAACATGGTGGAATATTAAAAACAAAGGAAGGAAGGGAGAAAGGAAGTCATCTGTAATTGATACCCTATCAATAATTCGACTAATTTTAAAACATTTCTTCCTATCTGTTCTTTGCATAATGTAGGTAAAGACCACTTATCAATAACCATCAAATAAAATTCAATTAACTAAATGAGTCATTTAATTTTCTTCATTTTATTTTATTTTTTAAAATTATTTATTTATTTTTATTTTTTACACACTGTATTTTGATTCATTGTACACAAATGGGGTACAAATTTTCATTTCTATGGTTGTGCATGATATAGATTCATACCATTCATGTAATCATATGTGTACATAGGGTAAGGATGTCTTTCTCATTCCACGATTTTTCATACCCCCTCCCTCTCATTTCCTTCTACATAATGTAAAGTTCCTCCATTCTTCTCTTACTCCTCACTCCCCCACCCCCATAATATATCATCATCCACAAATTGGTGCAGCCACTCTGGAAAGCAGTGTGGAGAATTCTCAGGAAACTTGGAACGGACCCACCTTTTGACCCAGTTATCCCACTCGTTGGTTTATATCCAAAGGGCTTAAAATTAGCATATTACAGTAACGCAGCCACATCAATGTTTTCCCTGATAAGTAATTTTAGTTTTCTAAATTACTTTGTTTTATTGAGGGATAATTATAAGACCTAATATGTTGATTATAGGTTTTTATCTCTTGAATTCAATCCTTTCTGCATCGCATTTAGAAAATAAAATATAATTCTTCAGACTCAAATGAATTTATATAGAGATAAAAGTTCCTAAATTAATTGTTAAAATAAATGATTAAGTTTAAATGTTACAAGGTTAGCCTGAGTTTAATTTTCTGAATTTGCTATTTGATTCCTTCTGTTGGGTTATTTCGTTAATATGCAGAAGTAAGGGTAGAACAATGCAGTTACTCAATTCTTCTCCAGAAATATGAGACAGCTTTAGGATCAGTTTCATTCTCTTAACTTTTATACAAACGTGGGTAGAACTAATTATATTCCTTTTCTGGAAATTAAAACAAATAATCTGTGAGTTCACAAGTGCAAAGTGCATTATAAATTGCTCTTCTTTAGAATTTATTTCGCACCATTAAAACCTGCCACAATTTGAAAGTCAAAATGTGGCAAAGAGCAACACTTTTGGTGAGAATAAATTTATTAACCTACTTATGGTGACAAACCCATGGAAGAAAGTTTATAAGAATCAAGTGAATAAAAGGTAAGGTTGATAAATGATTATCTTCAAACTTCTCTCTGGGATTCATGGTAATATTAAATAAATCTTCAAAGTTTGTTCCCTTCTCTTATATTCTGTTGAATTTTCAGAGGCTTCTAAAGTGACATTCAGCCTAGGACTCCTCCAGAGCAACAATTTTATCTAGAAGAACTCTCACTTATATGGAACACAAATTCTTATTTATTCTAAATGTAACTACAAAGTGCTAGTGGTTGCACTGGAAATTTCCAGGTTAATTATTTTTGGTCTATCATATATGTTGTGTTTTAAGGAACAAATTCTTAATATGAATGACTATGAAATGCTGAAATATCAGACGTCAGTAGACAATTGAAGGGGGAAATTTAGGGATGTCAGAGTTTTGGGAGATTTTAAATTATTACAGATAACCCAGGTAATAAATCTATCACCTTCAAAAGTTATGTCCTTTCTTTTTCTTTCTTTTTACATGAAGATTTTTGTATACCAACTATACCTCATTTGAACTGGAAAAAATAAGACCAAATAACTCATTGGGCTGACCTACTTTCTAGCCTTTGACCTACTGAACCTGGCTCTAGAAAGTGATACTCAAGTAAATCATATTTGGAACTGTGATGTTAACATTTCCAAGTGAATTAAATTTCCTTTTATAGTCACCTTCTTATTTTTTAATTTGTTCTTTTTCGTTATATGTGACAGTAGAGTCTATTTAGACATACTTACAAAAGCACGGAGTATATATTATTCTGAGTATCCCAGTTTTGTGGTTGTACATAATGTGGAGATTCATCGTGGTGTATTCATATATGTACATAGGAAAGTTATATCAGATTCATTCCACCGTCTTTCCTATTCCTATTCTCCCTCCCTACTCTTCGTTCCCCTTTATCTAATCCACTGAACTTCTATTGTTCCCCCAACTCTTGTGTATTAGCATTCACATGTCAGAGAGAACATTCAAACCTTTCAGTTTGGGGATTGGCTTATTTCACCTAGCATTATAGTCTCCAGACCCATCCACTTAGCAACAAATGTCATAATTTCATTCTTCTATATGGCTGAGTAATGTTCCACTGTGTATGTATACCACATTTTCCTTATCCATTTGTCTGTTTTAAGGACACCTGTGTTGGTTCCATAGCTTAGCTCTTGTGAATTGAGCTACTACAAACATTGATGTGGCTCCGTCATTGCAGTATGCTGATTTTAACTCCTTTGGATATATGCCAAAAAATGGTATAAGCAGGTCCTTTCTAGTGTTTTGAGGAATCTCCATACTGCTTTCCAGAGTGGTAACACCAATTTGCAGCCACACCAGCAATGTATGAATATACCTTTTTCCCCATATCATTATAAACATTTTTTACTTGCGTTTTTCATAGTTGTCATTTTGACTGAAGTGAGGTGAAATCTCAGTGTAACTTTAATTTTCATATCTCTAATTGCTAGAGATGTTGAACATTTTTTCATGAATTTGTTGATTGTTCATATTTCTTCTTTTAAGATCTATTTAGTTCCTTTACCCATTTATTTATTGATTGGGTTATTTATTTTCTTAGTGTTAAGATTTTGAGTTCTTTGAATATATAGGAAATTAACACCTTATGTGAAATGCAGGTGGCAAAGATTTTCTCCCATTCTGTAGGCTCTCTCTTCATGTCCTTAATTGTTTCTTTTGTGGTGAACAACCTTTTTAGTTTGATAAATCTCATTTATTGATTTTTGATTTTGTTTTTTGCCCTTTGGAAGTCTTGTTAAGAAAGTCAGTTTCTAAGCTGACATGTTAGAGTGTTGGCCTACATTTTCTTCTAGTAGGTGCAGGGTTTCTCTTCTAATACCTAGGTCTTTGATCCATTTTGAGTTGAGTTTTGTGCAGGATAATAGGGGTTAAATTCATTCTGCTACATATGGATTTCCAGTTTTCCAGCACCATTTGTTGAAGAGGTTCTTTTCTCCAATGTTTTTGGTGCCATTGTCTAGCTAGCATAAGATAACTGTATTTATGTGAGTTTGTCTCTATCTCCTCTATGCCATTGGTCTTCATGTCTGTTTTGGTGCCAATACCATGCTATTTTTGTTGCTATAGCTCTGTAGTATAATTTAAAGTCTGGTATTATGCCTCTTGCTTCACTTTTCTCATAAAGGATTGCTTTGGCTATTCTCAGTCTCTTATTTTTTCCAAATGAATTTCATGATTGATTTTTCTATTTATATGAAGAACATCTTTGGAATTTTAATAGGAAGTACATTGAATCTGAATAGCTTTTTTTTTTAGTATGGCCATTTTGACAATATTAATTCTTCCTATCCAAAAACATGGGGGGGGGGTCTTTCCATCCTCTAAGGTCTTCAATTTCTTTCTTTAGTGTTCTTTAGTTTTCATAGTGGAGGTCTTTTACCATTTTGTTATATTGATTCCAAGTATTTTATTTTTAGTTTTTGAGGTTATTGGGATTGGGATAGTTTTCCTAATATTTCTTTCTGTTGATTCATCATTGGTGTATAAAAGCATGATTGATTTATGAGTGTTAAATTCATATCCTGCTACTTTGTTGAATTTTTAAAATGAGTTCTAGAAGTTTTCTGGTAGAGTTTTTTGGGTCTTCTAAATATAGGAGCATGTCATCAGCAAATAAGGATAGTTTGAGCTCTTCTTTTCCAATTTCTATCTCTTTAATTTCTTTCTTTTGCCTAATTGCTCTGGCTAGGGTTTCAAGGACTATATTGAATAGAAGTAGTGAAAGAGAGCATCCCTGTCTTGTTCCAGTTTTTAGACGGAATACATTGTTTTTCTCCATTTAGAATTATGTTGGTCTTTGGTTTATCATATATTACTTTCTTTTAAAATTTATTTTATTGTAAACAAATGGGATATATCTTGTTTCTCTGTTTGTACATGAAGTAGAGGCATACCATTTGTGTAATCATACATTTACATAGGGTAATGGTGTTTGATTCATTCTGTTATTTTTTCCTTCCCCACACCCCTTCCACTCTTCTTTCCCCTCTATACAGTCCCTCCTTTCTCCAATCTTGGCCCCCTCCCACCATCCATTATTTGTCATCATCCGATTATCAGAAAGATCATTCATCCTTTGTTTTTTTGAGATTGACTTATCTCATTTAACATGATGTTCTCCAGTTTCATCCATTTGCCTGCAAATGCCATAATTTTATCATTCTTTAAGGCTGAGTAATATTCCATTGTATATATATACACCACAGTTTCTTTATCCATTCATCAATTGAAGGGCATCTAGGTTGGTTCCACAATCTGGTTATTGTGAATTGAACAACTATGAACATTGATGTGGCTGCATCTCTGTAGTATGCTGATTTTAAGTCCTTTGGGTATAGGCCAAGAAGTGGGATAGCTGGGTCAAATGGTGGTTCCATTCCAAGTTTTCTAAGGAATCTCCACACCGCTTTCCAGAGCAGCTGCACTAATTTGCAACCCCACCAGCAATGTATGAGTGTACCTTTTTCCCCACATCCTCGCCAACACCTATTGTTGCTTGTATTCTTGATAATCACCATTCTAATTGGGGTGAGATGGAATCTTAGGGTAGTTTTGATTTGCATTTCTCTTATTACTAGAGAAGTTGAATATTTTTTCTCGTATCTGTTAATTGCTTGTAGGTCTTCTGTGAAATGTCTGTTCATTTTCTTAGCCCATTTGTTGATTGGATTATTTGTATTCTTGGTGTAGACTTTTTTGAGTTCTTTATATATTCTGGAAATTAGTGCTCTATCTGAGGTATGAGTGGCAAAGATATTCTCCCACTCTGTAGGCTCTCTCTTCACATTGCTGATAGTTTCCTTTGCTGAGAGAAAGTTTTTATTTGAATCTATCCCAGTTGTTGATTCTTGTTTTTATTTTTTGTGCTATGGGAGTCCTGCTAAGGAAGTTTGATCCTAGGCCAACATGTTAAAGATTTGGACCTACTTTTTCTTCTATAAGGTGCAGAGTCTCTGGTCTGATTCCAAGGTCCTTGATCCATTTTGAGCAGGGTGAGAGATAGGGGTTTTGTTTCATTCTGTTGTACATGAATTTCCAGTTTTCCCAGCACCATTTGTTGAAAAGGCTGTCTTTTCTCCACTGCATATTTTTGGCACCTTTGTCTAGTATGAAAAAATTGTATTTGTTTGGGTTTGTGTCCATGTCCACTATTCTGTACCATTGATCTACCTGTCTATTTTGGTACCAATACCATGCCGTTTTTGTTACTATTGTTTTGTGGTATAGTTGAAGTTCTGGTATTGCGATACCCCCTGCTTCATTCTTTCTGCTAAGGATTGCTTTAGCTATTCTGGGTTTCTTATTCTTCCAGGTGAATTTCATGTTTGCCTGTTCTATTTCTGTAAGGTACGTCACTGGGATTTTAATTGGAATTGCATTGAATCTGTATAGCGCTTTTGGTATTATGGCCATTTTGACAATATTAGTTCTGCGTATCCAAGAACATGGTAGATCTTTCCATCTTCTAAGGTTTTCTTTAATTTCTTTCTTTAGTGTTCTGTAGTTCTCATTGTAGAGGTCTTTCACCTCTTTTGTTAGATCGATTCCCAAGTATTTTATTTTTTTTCAAGGCTATTGTGAATGGGGTAGTTTTCCTAACTTCTCTTTCTGAAGATTCATCAATTATGTATAAAAATGGAACATTGATCTTATATCCTGCTACTTTACTGAATTCACTTATGAGTTCTACAAGTTTTCTGGTGGAATTTCCTGGTTCCTCTAAATATATAATCATGTCATCAGCAAATAGTTTGACTTCTTCTTTTCCTATTCGTATCCCTTTAATTTCTTTGGTTTGTCTAATTGCTCTGGCTAGAGTTTCAAGGACAATGTTGAATAGAAGTGGTGAAAGAGGGCATCGCTGCCTTGTTCCAGTTTTTAGGGGGAATGCTTTTAGTTTTTCACCATTTAGAATGATATTGGCCATGGGCTTGTCATGAATCTTAAAGTCAAGAATCTTGACGTAAAGTCAAGAATCACATGATTATTTCGATAGATGCAGAAAAAGCATTTGATAAAATACAGCATCACTTCATGTTCAAAACACTAGAAAAAATAGGGGTGGCGGAAGGAAAAAATAACAGAATGAATCAAAAACTATTACCCTATGTAAATGTATGATTGCACAAATGGTATGCCTCTACTTCATGTACAAACAGAGAAACAAGATGTATCCCATTTGTTTAAAATAAAAATAAATTTAAAAAAAGAATCACATGATTATTTTGATAGATGCAAAAAGCATTTGATAAAATACAGCATCCCTTCATGTACTACTTTTATAATGTTGATATGTTCCCATTATCAGTAGTTTTTCTAGTATTTTGAACATGAATGGATATGGTATTTTCTCAAATGCTTCTCCTACATCTGTTGCAATAATTTGATTTTTTTTCTTTAAGTATTTTGGTGTAATGAATTATGTTTATTGATTTCTATGTTGAACCAAACTTGCATCCCGGGGTTAAACCCACTTGATCACAGTGCACTACCTTTTTAATTGTGTTTTTGTATATGATTTGTCAGTATTTTAAAAAATTTTTGTGTCCATGTTTATGAGAGATATTGGTCTAACGTTTTCTTTCCTTGATGCATATTTTTCTGGTTTTGGTATCAGGGTAATACTAGCTTCATAGAATGAATTGGAAGGGTTTCCTCCCTTTCTATTTCATGCGATAATTTGAAGAGGATTGGTGTTAGTTCTTATTTAAAATCTAGTAAAACTTGGCTGAGAATCCATCTTAGGCCACAAAACCACTCCCAACAACTACAAAAATCAGAGCTAATACCTTGCATTCTATCAGATCATAATGGAATAAAATTATAAATCAATGATAAAATAAAAAATAGAAGCTACTTGAACACTTAGAGACTGAATAATATGCTCTTGAATGATAAATGGATAGCAGATGAAATCAGGGGTGAAATAAAATAAATACTTATAGGTAAACGAGAATAGTGCTACAACATATCAAAATACTATGAAGGTGGTTGTAAGAGGAAAGTTCATAGCATTGAGCTCATTCATTAAAAGAACAGAAAGTCACCAAAAATATATTCTAAAATTACATCTCAGGGCCCTAGACAAATTACAAATCAGCACCAAAAGCAGTAGAAGAGAAGAAATAATTAAAATCAGAGCCAAAATAAAAAAAATTGAAATAGACAACAATAATAAAAACAATTCAAAAAAACCAACTAGACAAAACTTAATTCTTTGAAAAAATCAAAATCGATAAACTCTTAGCCAAACTAACAAAAAAATAGTGCAAAAACCTCAAATTATTAAAATTTATGAAGAAAAAGAAAATAATCATACTAGAGAAGATAATCAGAAAATATTTTGAAAATTTATACTCCAATAAATTAGAAAATCTTGAAGATGTCAACAAATTTCTAGAGACATAAGACCTACCCAAATTGAACCAAGAGGACATAGAAAATTTAAACAGATCAAAGTCATGTAATGAAATTGAAGAGTCCATCAAAATCCTACCAATGAAGAAAAATTCTTTCATAGTTACCTTCTGCAGTCACTATGGGCTTAGACCTGTGACTTAATTTGGCCAAGGAGTCATGAGCAAAAATGGATACACATAGAAGTTTGTGTTTACACATTGTGGTTTCCTTATCGAAGGCTGAGATATTCAAGATAGCCTGCTGGGAAGGCCAGATGGAGGAAAACTAAGGTACTCCAACCAATAGCAACAGACAACTGAGAATGTGGCCCTCTGGGACTAGCCAGCCACCACTTGACCTGCTAACTGCATCTACAGAAGTGAGTCAAGTTAGCATAGCATGGAGTGAAGATAAGCTGCCCTGCATAAATTGATAGCTCAAACAAGCAGGTATATCAGATAAATGGTACTAGTTTTAAACTATTCAGTTTGGAGAGATCTGTTTCCTAGCACTAGCAACTAGGCATTGTCTCCTATGAAGCACACTTTTAATTTCCTCAAAAGTGGGTAAATTTTTTTGTCACTATCTGCAGAATGATGTTGAGTAAAGTATATTTTCTGAGATTCAAGTAGCTAATAAGTAATATAGAGAAACATTGGTATCTTTTTCCTTTGATTTTTAAAAAATTACAGAAGTCACTGAGTTTATTCATCTTCATTTCCAGCTGCATAGATGTAAATTTGTCACATTAAATGACTTGCTCAAAGTCACAAGGATACTAATCCTGAAAATTGAGTTAATTTATTTTCTATAAGTAAAGAACATTCTATTCCATGAATAACTGAGAATGCAGGTCATCTAAAAGATAATGTATCAAAAGAGCCAAGAATAGTGACTAGAATGTAGAAATTTTGTGGAAAAAATAAAATCATTGGGGAAAGAAATACACTGTGAATCTTTTGTAATTGAAGTTGCATGGTTTTAGAATTCTCACTCATAGATAACATTCTTGTTTTCTATTTCACCAGAGAAAACAGAAGCAATAGGAAAGGAATTTCCATATGCTCTTATTACTACATGTACCAACCTTTATACATCTAATCCAGATTCTGTCTCCCTACCTACTGTTGCTGATAAACAGTAATATTCTTATCTTAAACCAAACCTTTTATTTATCTGGGATTCTGTACCCTTTTGCTGATTCAAAGACTTTAGCAATTTTTTCTTTTCTTTATTGTAGCATCATTGCTATCTATTGGCATACATTTATGCTGTCATTTTTCTATCTATTGGATTATCTATTGGCATACATTTATGCTGTCATTTTTCTTGGCTTATGAAAGAAAAAAAATCCTCTGACCCTTTGTTTTCCCCCAGTTTCTACCCCATTTTTCCCTCTTTGCAGCAAAACATACTTAAAGAAGTTTTATAATCTCTGATTCTACTTCTTATTCTCTCTGGAAATCAGCCCAGTTTTTGGTATTTAGCACTTAAACAAAATAGCAAAAAAACAAGTGAAAGATCTCTCTATTATAAAGGACAGGGACCATTTCTTTGTTTTCATTTTACTTAGTGTATGAGTAATCTTTTTTTTTTTTTTTTCCTTTAGTTTACTGGGCATTGATTTTATTTTATTTTATTTATTTATTTAATTTTTACAGACTGCATTTTGGTTCATTGTACACAAATGGGATACACCATTTTGTTTCTATGGTTGTGCACAATGTAGATTCATACCATTCATGTAATCATACATGTACATAGGGTAATGATGTCTGTCTCATTCCACCATTTTTCATAACCCCCTCCCTCTTATTTCCATCTACATAATCTTAAATGCAGATATAACTCCTAGTTATTTAAAATACTTCCTTCAACTAGGCACTGTGACGCATACCTGTAATCCCAGTGGCTTGGGAAGCTAAAACAGGAGGCTCTTGAGTTCAAAACCAGGCTCAGCAAAAGTGAAGTGCTAAGCAACTCAGTAAGACCCTGTGTCTAAATAAATATAAAATAGGGATGGAGAAGTGACTCAGTGGTTGAATGCCCCTGACTTCAATCCCCAGTACCAAAAATAAATAAATAAATAAATAAATAAATAAATAAATACTTTCTTCATCTGGATTTTAGTAAACTGTTATCTTCATAATTCACATCCAATTTCATAGATTTAAGCAATGCCTACATGTATATGAATCTTAAAGTAAATAAATCTTCATCCCAACCTCTCGCTGTTCAAGCTTCTAACCTCAAGTCACCAATTCAGTTTTCCTAGCTAAATATCTAACAGATGTTTCCAACATAGCAAGCTCAGATCTAAGTTCTTGAATCTGAAACATTCCTCCTGTAGTCCTTACCATATAAATAAATGACAACTGTATTTTAATGACATTATGACACCATTCTCTGTTTTCTTTGTTCCTTATATCAGCAAATCTTGTTCTGTTTCGAAAGCATTACAGAGATGCCTCTATTACCATCACTCTCATTCAGTTCAATATTATTTTTCTCCTGGTTTATTTCAGTAAACTTTTAATTAGTTTTCCTTGTAATGCTTTCCACAGAGTCAAATGACCTCGGAACTAAATTCAAATGTCTACACCACTTTAATCATCAATATGGCTAATATAATTTTCCTTGGGGAATGGTGAAAAAAGAACTGATCTTGGAGTCAACAGGTGTGGATTCAAATTCAGAATCTACTCTTTACTGTCAGTGTAACTGGGAAAATCATGAATAACATCGGCTACATTTCCTTTTGCAAAATATGGGTGGCATTAACTCCATAGAAGTTTTGAAAGAAATCAAAAATATAAAAAACACATCTGTGTATGTGAAATGTTAAAAGCTATAAAAATTATATCAACAAATATAAATTAATGGTAATATAATTACTGTTACAACAGGATAAATGGGTTTATACTTTATATTTCTTCAAGTGTCATGAAATATGAAGAATAATTTCTGATTAATAAAAACCATGATATAGTGATCGCTTCATAGAATTTACCATGTGAAATTAGTGGGGAGAAGGTTTGAAGAGAGTAGCACAGCCACTTTGGATGGATTTGGAGAGATTTATTGGGCCCAGAGAGCAATCTGCAGTCTGGTAAATTGGCATTTGAGGGGTGTCACAAATAATAATGTACTACATCTTACACTACAATGCACAGGTGTCCAAAGGCTATTACAATCCAAGCGTTTCACTAAAATCGTATGAAGGTAATAGCATGGCCACTATGAGAAGAGTGCTCAGAAAAGAGCCTTTTAAAAAATCTATTTAGTACAATCACTGCTACCTTTAGTCCAATAAAACCACAGCAATTCAAGAAATTAAATTATCTTCTCCCAATTCAACCACCAATACTTTAAGTAATAACTTTAGGATAAGATAATTGTGTATCAGAAGGGCATCTGAAACTTTGGACTTATTAAATTTGTGTATGAGAGATTGTTGAAACCTGCCTGAGGATCTAGAGGATGCTGGGCTTCTCTGTGTTATAGACTACTATTAGAATGAGTTAAATGAGCCCTTTCCAGTAAGAACTTTGGTATGAAGTAATTGTTTTGAATACTCAGTTTGGAATATCCTTTAGAGTAACACAGGCATGAGATAGCTGATGCACATCTTCTGTAGACTGTATCCTGGAATATATTGCTAGAATAATAATTCTATTATGTTCAACTGATGACTAACTTAGTTGAAACTTCTCACATACGTGGCTTCAGCTATAAATGCAAAGGAAATAATGCTGTGATGTGTTTTCAATTATACAAAATTACATTTAGCATTATACTTTCTACATTTTGAAAAATATATGTCAAAAATGTTTTCAGGCTTTTGGACATACAATTTCTTTTATGGGCAGACATTAAGGGACCTATGGTACTTTAAAGATGAAAAAAAAGGCATTATAATTGTCATTTTTTCAAACATCTTAGTTTTTATATTGATTTCATTATCTGCTGGGAATTTTGCTGAATATTGGAGCCAAAAGCATGACTAGGAAAGATATGGTTCTGTGCTTTTGTGAGATGTTCAGAGTCATGGCCTCTTTCTTTCTGAGATCTGAGACTATTTCCCTCTCATGCTTCTTTTGAACCTTCTCTTTTCTTCATACGTTCTTTTGAGGTCCTGCTCAATTTGAATTCTACTTCAAGCTGACTCCCTTTAACATGGGGATTTAATCTAAAGGGGATTTTCGGGTGATCAGTTTAGAAAGCTCATGGTATCCTGATGGTCTTGCCCCTTTAAATATGACAAAGAACTCCTTGCAATTACTCTTCTTTTTTAAATTAAAATTTTCCCAGTTTTAGTGAGGCAGAGTTGACAAATAAAAAGTTACATATATTGAAGGTATAAAAGTGATGATTTGATATCTGCTACATTGTGAAATAATTGCTGCAAGGCAACTATAGCTAATGGTACTGTATCACATACCTGAAAATTGCCAGGAGTAGATCTTAAGTGTCCTCTCCTTGTAGCAGCTCTCAAGCTGAAGTTTCAGCTGAGCCTCGCACCTTGACTGTGCGTTCCTTGATACCCACTGACTGCGGGAGGTTCTTGTTCCTCCCTTTCTCACCGTTGCTTCCTCCTGCAGAGCCATGGGCACCACAGAGGTCTTTTAGAGGTCACAGTTTGCCCACACATATTTGGAGTTGTGGGATCACCAATACATTTTCACCTCTTTTTCTTGTTGATACTGTCTGTAGGTTTTGTTTTTCTATTCTAGTTGCTTCCTGGCTCTCTCTCTCTCTCTTTTTTTATGGGGGATTCAGGGAGATTCAAAAACTCTGTCACCATTGCCATCTTCCCAGAATTTAAAGCATGTATTTTTGAACTTGTCTGGACAAGTAGTGAATCTCTGGGGATGGAATAAAGCTAAGATTTATACACATGCCAGAAGTTATAACTAACAGCACAGCTGGTCTGCACATAGGACTGGAAACTGTGAACCAGGCAGTTGTTTATCAATATCAGAATGTTTTTATTCTTGGAAAGCTTTCTTTCAGGCTGTTAAATCTACACTCACTAGCACTCCATGAATATGTATATATACATATAGACTGCAGACAAAAAACACACATAATATTTTGGAACCGAGAACCCTAAATGATGCCACATTACCACCTGTGTCTAATTAAATATTTGTGGTAATTTAATGTAATTAAAAATTAAACAACCATTTGGCACAGGGTAATATATCATATTTCCTACATCAGTTATGTATTTCAATATGCTCTCTTGTTGATTGTTTTTTAACTTGGATTTGATGTTAAAGCTCTACTATCGCTTGTTCTAGTTTGTTGAATCTTCCATTGAATGTGCCAACTGCTCTCATCTCTCTTTCCTCTACTCTCCATCCAATTAATTCTTTCTCATCCTCTGATCTTAGCTTGAATGTCATTTTCTTGAAAAGGTCTTTCCTGATCACTACACACTCTATCCCTAGTTAAAAGCAGGCTACTTTCTTTTCTTTGAAATAATAATTAGTTCTCTGGGAGCTCTTAGCAAGTATCATTGCTGGAATAAACAAATGAATAGTGAAGTACAGATCTCCTTAGAATTTCCATTTTATTTTTAACTCTGTGATTTTGAAGAATGAGGTAAAATCACTCATTTCTAAAGGAAATATTGAGTCAGATAACAGAGCTTCAACCACTTCCTGAGTGTCTGAAACTCTGCACTGTAAGACTCGTTTGACTTTGTTATTAGAATAGGAATTATATTCATATCTTCTCCTTTGAAGTCCCAGAACATTTGTCATGTAACACTTGGTACTATCACTATTATTGTTGTTTTCTGAATTGCTCTACTATCATGCTAGGAAGCATTCTCCCCAGATCGTTATATGTAAATAATCTGACTCTACTGTACGTTTAGGGTTGTACAATTAAACTAAGTTTACCTAATCAGAACTCCCTTGCAGAGTTATGAAGCTGCTTCTTTATCAGAGGAACTATAAACCCCAGAGATGTCTATAGTCAGCCAAGGTCTAACATCCATGTGGACTTGTAATAAGGAAAAAGTGGTTTTCTATGAGCTAGAAGTATAATGCTATCCTGTGGAAAAGCAGAGAGATGGGAGTATACTGTTGGCATTTGTGACCCAAATTATGGTTATTTCTGAGACTCGACCGAGTTTGGATCCTTAGACTCTACAAGGTATTTTTACACTTAAAAAACATTTCTCTCTCCTTTACTATTGTCTAATTTAGTGAGATTTTGCTAGTTGTAATCTGCATAGACCTAATAAAAATATATGGTTAGCTACTGAATGAACATGCAACAAAACATTTAAGGGTTTCAAACTCATGTGGCTCTCAGTTGAGGAAATGAACAGTCATTGTGATAAGAGAAGAAGGTTCAGTCTCCACTCAGCACTTAATTATGTTCTGTAGGATATACATAACTATTTAGAATCTGCTGTTTATTTGTCAATATCAAAAGTGAACTTAATTTTCATCCAAGTTCCACTTCTTACAAACATGTCATCTTTTTGGAGTAGCCCACCTAAATCTCTCAATAACAGCTGCAGAGCTCATCTGAAGCAGTGGTATTAACATAGCTGAGACTATCTAGGGCCCATTTTTTAATAATTAGTGCCGTTAACTTCCTCCTGGCCTATCATGACACTACTAAGAGATGGGAATATCAGGAAAGCATTGGGTCTAAATATCAAGTAGTTATCTCTGCCTGTGGCCATAGAAACCAGCTGGGGAAGGAGATAAACCTAACTCTATGCTGCTTCAAGGAGCTCTTTTGCTTTTGCTGTTATCACGGATGCTCTCTGTGAATGTTTTCTAAAGCCAAAACCACTGATAGAAAAATTGAGTCTGACTCTGCTATTGATTCTGTGCTCAAATACTTCCAAAGGTTGATTTTCATACATATGCCTGGAACCAATCTCAGTTAAACACAGGATAATCTGTCAAACAAATTATGGTTTGTCTAACTAAGGAATTACTATAGGTGAAATCAGATGGAAAAAAGAAAGACAAAGATTAGGGCCGTAGTAGGTCAAAGTTGCTCAGGGAAGTCAGAACACACTAACAGTATGGTAGATAATTCTCTCTAAATGTGGAAAAAGTTTCAAGGAAGAGATGCCAGATGAGCAGGTATTTTCAAAGCAATTTGTATCTATCTCCTTTTGCTGAATCAGAGTAATTCTCAACTTGCCAGGACTGGTCTATTACTTTTCACTTGAATTGTTTGAAAATATAAATAATACCTTCTCTTACTCTTTTTGTATGTTTGTGCTGTTACATCAATACTAGATGAAAATACGGAAAGTACTCAGGTTTATAAACTCATTAGTGGACTAATTGCAAACATTTAATTAGTATTTCATTCAGAGTCTTGAAGAAGAAGCTATAGCAATCTGCATCAAAACTCTTGGAGTTAAAAGATTAAAAAATTCCCAAATGAACCTGTTTCAACAATTCCTGATTTTTTAAGTGCTTGTGTTTATATGTCCATATGTACGAATGGTCTTATGTCTTTATAATGTTGATTTTTGCTTTAAATCATTTTCATGTTTTATGTTTTATACATTTCTGTTATATTTAGAGTCATTAAACTGAAGCCTATATGCTTAAAATTGCTATGAGTTTTCTAGTGCTATCCCTAATTGCTATTACCATGGCTAATGGCACCATAGAAACACTGATAATCACACACAAAAAGAGCAAACTGGATATTTTAACCAAAATAGCATTGATTTAAATGGAATTAACAAGCCTGGTGTGCAAAGTCTATACTTAAATAAGAAATGTCTCCTTTATCTAGAAATGAAATTTTCATTTAAAGGCATGTTTGTCCGTGACTCTCCATTAACACTCAATGTCTACATATCATGGTTCCCAGCATTCTGTTGAAGCATAGGGAAACTGTCATAATGAAATGTCATTCCTTCCTAAAAGTCATGCACATTTAAATTTGTGGAAGTAATGAAGCTGATACCATCAAAATACCTCTACTCCTGAAAATTAAATGTTTTTATTGATTTTTGCAAGTAGGCCAAAGTCAGCATTTTATCATAATTTCTTATGGATTTTCCTCTCTCCATGGAAATAATGCTATTAACTCTTAGTCTGAGTTTTAGTATTTTTTCCCACTTTGTTTAAACTTGTATTATAATGTTAGGTTTCTTGCCAGTCACCAATTTTAAGCCCTTTTAACTACTTCATTACTCGTTTCAACTTAGATACCAGTTGTTAATGCAAAATGAGAATTATCATGGCATGGGCAGAATTGGAAAACGTTATTTTTAGGTATCTCTGTTTCAGTGTGTGAGGTAGGGGTCAACATGGTAGCCATGCTATCTAGCATAGAGTAGGTAGTTGCACAATATAAAATGTTTCATCAGTCCCACTGGTTGTGAACCATTTGTTGATGAGAAAGAAGCTTCTATCTGTCCATGTAGAAAGTAAAGAGCCCTAGAAAAACTGTCATTCAAAGAATATAAGAGGAAAATGAAACAATTCATATCAAAGAGTTTTATAAATTATATAAAGTTAAATGACAGAAACTATTGTCATGTTCAAGAGATAATTATGAGTACATTTAATTTTAATCTGGTAAATATTTTTCTTTCTTTGACATAGAGCAGGTGAAAATTCATCCCAAGCTCCTCATGAGAAGCTTGTCTCAGATTTTCCAGGAATAGGAGACAGTTAAACACATGGTTCTTTTGGGCATCTAAGGAACAATAGTTTGTGGAAGTATGAACCTTTCATATAACGAATCCTGTAGGCCTTATAACTAATGACCTTGAGGATTATTGTAGTTGTTGTAGAAACAATTTAAATATTTTAATATTCTGATTAAAGAATGATGATAAGGAAAAAAACAGTTCCTATAAATAAAAGTGAAATAGGAGAAAAAGTCATGTTTTCCATGTTTTATTTTTCCATTCAATACTTTAAATTTCATGCAGAAATTCTGGAATTGAAACCATTGGATAAATGATTCATAAACAATAAAGTTGGGCTGGGGCTGAGACTCAGTGGTAGAGCTCTTGGCTAGCATGTGAGTCCCTGGGTTTGATCCTCATCATCACCAGAACAAGAACAACAACAAAAAGTAAAGCTGATGGAATAGATTTTACATTATGTAACTTGCCACTATATGTTACACAAGATGGTTACATGTCAATTTTACCTTATACCCTGAAACAGAGATACCTAAGGTTTTCAAATTCTGCATATGTTATGATAATTCTCATCTTTCTAAAAGTTGGTACCTAAGTTAAACACTTGTATAAGTTTAATTATAAAGCTTAAATACAACAACTTGTATTTAATGTGCATATATAAGGGATTTTAGTCCTTATTTCTATGCATTAAATACTTTGGGCAGGATGCAGCTAATTCAGTGGACTTTAACATGAAGTTTCATAGAAGAAAATGACAAAATCTACTGTCATTCTAGAGATATGCTATTAGATTAAAAATGCCATTGGCATAAAATCAGAATTTTCTTACTTGTTTATAGCAGTACTCCCTTCTACATGTCTGTTATTTTACTTGTTCTTTGGTTATAACTGCTTTTTTGATGACCTCCAAGTCTTTGTTGCTGTAATGATATGAAGGGATAACTCTCGAATGTTAATGGTGGACATGGTTATTGTATTAGTCTATTTTTCATCAATATAACAAAATACCTGAGGTTGGGTACTTCATATAGAAAAAAAAATTCATCTCTGTGTTCTGGAAGTTCAGAGGCATGACACTGGCATCCGCTCTGCTTAGGTGAGGATCCCTTTGGTCATGTCAGCTGTCAGGTGGCATTATGGTGGGAAAATATTGAGAAAGAGAGATTACATAGTGAGACAGGAAGCCAAAAAGAGACTTAGTGTTCAGACTTACTTTTTTATGACAACTCACTCTTGTAAGATTAGTCTGGGTCCCACAAGAACCACTTTCATCCCTTCCAAGAGAAGTGTTCCCAATGACTTCCCAAGAGCTCTACCTCTTAAAAATTTCACCCTTTCTCAGTATTGCCACAATAGGACCAAACTTCCAATACACAAACCTTTGGAGAAAAACCACATACAAACCAAAACCGTCATGGAAATAATATCTTTAATTTAAAAATCAAGTGTAGCATGTGATACTATGAAATCAAAAGAGTTTATTAACTAATAATTCAGATTTTTAGCTCATTCAACTCTATTAGGGCATTTGGAAGGGGTCATTGTATGAGCCAACCACAGTGCAGTGCAGTTTCTCAGGGTTGCTCTGTTACACACCTGTCTGATGCAAATAATTTGAACCTGCTCCCCTCTCTTGAGACTGGCATGCTTTTTCATCAGGCATCTTTAAGCATTTGCTTAAGATCTGTCTTAAGCAAATAAGAAGTCAGGAGCAGTATTTTGGTTTGGGTAGAGTTTAGGATGATGTGTAGTCAGGATCCACTTCAGTTAGTCCCTCATTCTACCCATTGTGACTTAAGAGTGGTGTGCTTTCAGATCCAGTCAGATGATGGTATTTAAAGGGTTAACAGAGGATTCTGGACCAAAAATATTTTCCTGATAAATCTGAGGTTGAATCAGAATGTTAGTATGTATTTGGAAAGCTCTGTTGTTGCTGAAAGAACCCAGAAACCACTGCGGAGGTGGGAACTCATGCAAGAGATTTTATTAAGTGGACAGGCAGTGTCTGCCTGCAGGGTGAGAGACAGAGAGAGAGAGAGAGAGAGAGAGAGAGAGAGAGAGAGAGAGAGAGAAAGAGAGAAGAGAGAATGGCAGTGGAGCTATTCTTAAGTAGTGGTATTTCATGGGCTAATAATAAGGGACCAGTGACTTGACTAGGTTCATGGGTTAGCATTCTGGGTTGTAAAATGGTGTGTGTGTGGGTGGGCAGAATACTGGCAGCTGCAAAATGGCAGATCTGATGCCAATAGGTGCCAGTAACTTTGTCTATGAGAAAGGGACAGTGTGGTCTCAGTGTCATAAATGCTGATATTTAAATTTAACTTGATATAAACTATGCAGATGATATCAGAGATGTCTATACGGACACATACAAACAGGACGAGTGCTGAGAAATAAAAAACAGTCACCCACAGCAGGACAATAAACCAGTGACCTTGGCTTTATAAATACTACTAGAAAAGACCAGTTGGTTAGATCACATAGATTTTTTTTTTTCTGTAGAACATGGACTTCCTTCAATGGAGGATGCACTATTATAGGAGATGCACAGAAACATAGGAAGATTTAATAGGAAAGATTCCATGAATTTTTTTATTTGTATGATATGACCACATTATAAAAAGGAGGGAGTAGAATAAGTTGTATTAAATTTTGTCATACTCTGAATATTCTACTATATGAAGTTCACTTTCATACTTATGTGCTAAGTACATGTTGGGACTAATGACACGTTAACTAATTCAGGCTGACTCCTTATTTCTGGCAGGTGAGCAAGATCAAGGCCTCAAAGGCGGTTTCAAAAGATAATGACGATAAATCTGACCACTGTCAGGGATTGGTTAACAACAGTTCTGCAAATGTGATCAACTCGTGCTTGCCATATAGTCCTATGGGACTCTCGCCTGCGTGAACCCCCCCATGCCTTGCTGACCTTTCAGCTGACTGGTTCCTGCCTAGCCTCCACCCTACATAAAAGCTGTGTGATTTCCTCAATAAACGAGTTCCTGCTGTGACTGGTCTCCCTGAGGCATCTGATTGTCCTCTGCCTAGAGGACTGAGTGCGGGTGGTCAGTCGGCCCTAACTATCCTGGTCTGGTCTTGTTGGGGAGTGCTCCCCTCCCTTGTCGCTGGTTGAGAAGAGCAGGGGGGCTAAAGACCCCGACAAGTACAGATTTATAATCTTACAGTGATTTCTAAATAAAGAAACATTTAGCTCAGTACTTTGAATATGTTTTTATTCATGGAGTCTCTTTCATCTGTGGAAATGAGGTCTGTTATTTCACAATCATGGATGATTATGTTTTAATCCTACCCTGTTTTAATCATGTACATTTATGACATATATGAGATACTGATTCCTGGTTCTTTTCTATTCTGAGCATGAAAAAGGAATTATGTTTTAGGAAGCATTAATAAGATATCAACATTTCCACCCAAATCCTAACCAGAGAAATATCAAATTCAGTAGAGCTTAAAACATGAACTAGATTTTCTCTATTCCAAAATGATATTGGCTAGCACATTTGCCTAGGAAATATTCCTTTTGAATTCTATATTGTTAGTTTTGTGGGTAGTAATCCTCAATTTTGACCTTTGTCTGAGAGAGAAAAATACTAACAGAAATACTACTCCTGTCATTTTAACTACTTAAGTAAATCCATAAATCATAAGGAAACATGACCTAGGTCTGCAGATCTCTGTGAGATGAATTGGTTTGTGACCTTTACTCAAGTCTATGTTAATGACCCAAATCGTCACTGAATAGCCTACATGTGTGTGGCAGAAGCAAGCTGAAGAAACTGTCAGATCTAGGAGAGCATAAGCAATAATTTCCTTTAGAATACAGAAGAGTGAACCTCTCTCCCTTTCTTCTCCTGTGGCCCCACTTGATGTTGACGAACTAACTCCCTATGAAATATAAGCCTTCCTGTATACCACATACACCTTTATAGGAAACACAACAGCACAAAATATTCAAGAAAATCTGGTGCAACATCATTCACACTCTGGATGCCTAATGTTGCAAAAGTTTCCCTTTTGCATGCTACTTTTTATACTGTCCACAAGCATACATTTTAAAAGCAAATGCATACTTATTTGTATACCATTCGATAATATTTTTACTATTTTTGCTTAATCTTATAAAATACACATTTTCTTGATTATGAAATTTGTACTATTTTAGTGACTGCATAGTTATCTCTTTGATTAATATGTAAGTAAATAATTTATAGCTGATTTAACCTTAAATTGTACCTCTTCCTGGTTATAGGTGATGCCAAAACAAAGGTACATGCCTGCCTAGGATCTTTATAGTACAATAATTTCACATAGCGGTAGGGTGTTCCAAATGTTCTTCTATCTATTGCTCTGTTACAAACTATCCTACACTTAGTGGCATAAAACCAGAACTTTATTTTACTTATGGATTTGATTTGGTGGCCAGGAACTCAAACAAGGCCACCATGGAGATAGAATATTTTGGGACTTTGCTGGTAAGACTGAAATAACTAGGGTAAAAATCAGGTGCAGGCTGCTTCTTCACTCACATGTCCAGTGGCTGGCCCACAATAAATCAAAGGCAGGGCTTAATTGGGACTGTCAACCTGAATGCCTGCATAGGGTTCCTCCACATGGCTTGGGCTTCTCACAGTGTGACATCTAATTCCAAAAAGGGAATATTCTGCAAGAAAACAAATGGCATGCAATTTTCCCAAAGTCCAAGCTGACCAAGATGATCTATGGAAACTAGTCCATGTGGGTCTTTTTAGAGGCTAGGTTTCTTATGACCTAACCTTGGAAACCACACAGAATTGCTTCCACCTTATTCTATTGGTTGCAAGTGAGTCTACTGTCAGTAGTCAGTTGAGATTCAAGAAAATGAGACTTATCTCTTATTGAAGGAGTGAGTGGCACAGTCCTATGCAGAAAAACAAGTGGGTAATAGATACTGTTATGGCCATCTTTGTGATATACCATCTGCTACACCCATGATGCTACAATATTTTTTCTGGTGGGACAAGATTTGAGTTTATAAGTTATTTGCTTAGTTGAACTATGGGAATGAAATTCCTTTTGGGCCAGGGTATTTCTGCAAACTACTATCCCAGGCCAGAGAGATATATAACTTAAATTCTCCTCAGTCGCCTGAACAGAATGAAGGTTTCTCAGCCCTTGACATTCAAACTCCAGGAAGAACTTTTGAATTGGCCCAGAGAGTTTCTGATTCACTTACCTTTTGACTTGGAGCCAGATCTCTTCTCACTCCTCAATCCTTTTTCCAATTATAAAAGTAAACATTCTGTGAGGCATATGCTTATCATCTCCTCTTTCTATCTGAAATCTGATGGCTAGGATTATGCAAAGTGCCTGATTTAGTTGATTAAGTAAGCAGTCAACTTGGTTTTTCTCTCTCACATGACTACATGGATACATATTTTTATTACTTCAACAAATGGTTATTGAGTAGCCAAGTGTCTTGTGAAAAAAGGCATGATTTCCACCCTTATGGAACTTAATAGATTGGGGGACACTGAAAAGAGATATGAAAAATGTATATCATAATATTCATACAGTAACATATTGTAATAAATTCCATGAATGATAAGGATGGGTGAAGGATGAGAAGGGACCAATCTGATAAAAATGTGGAAGTAAAGCATATGTGATAGAGGAAACAGGACATGGAAAGGAGAGAGCTTAGTGAGATAGGCAGTGGTTTATTCTAGCAGGGTCCTGTGGGTTCCTTGAATAGTCTGAATTCTGTTCCCTCCATGAAGTGAAATTATTAAATGGTCTTAAGTGAGAAGTGACATGATTTGGCTTACTGTTTAAGGAGAATTCTTTGGGTAGTGAATAGTTTGAGAGAGGTCAGAAAGGCTTCCATAAAGATTAGTTAGGTACCAATTCAACAATTCGGATAAGACATAACCATGGATGGTAGGGGAGGTGAAGAGAATGGGAAAGATCTGAAAAGTGTCTTGAAGTTTAAACAAATGATAAATGAATTATGGGAAATATAGGGAAGACAAGGTTCAGAGTGGCTGCCTTGATGTACCTACTTGTCAATCCTCAATGGGAGACAAATCCACAGACTGATGTATTACATACTCTATCAGTCAATGGCTGATTGAGGGCAGGAGGTTGCTCCAGTATGGGAAGGAAGAAGTCCTGCTGGCTGAAGTTTTAAAAATACTGTCAGCTCCTTATATGCTTCCAGAGGCATGAAGGCTGATGTAACTGAAGGAAGTGGAAAGTAAGGTCAGATAGGTAAAGTGGAACTATATTTCATTAGATGGTATAAGTCACATTAGGTATTTTGGGTTTCAGTATGGGATGCCACTGGGGTGTTCTGAATAAAATATATCTGGTCTTATAATTTTAATAGAATTACTCTATAATGAATCCAAATTTCTGAAAGGCAAGGTGAAATCTAGGAAGACAGATTAGGAGGTGAATACAGTAATCATAGAAACAGATGATGGTAGCTTGTGCCAGAATGATGGACTTGAAGGTGGAAATCAGTGGCCAAGTTTTGTATGATATTTGTAAGTGATTTACTTCAAAATAAAGGAAATAGTTTGGTAATCATAATTTTGTACACTCCACCAGAAATTATAGATTAAAATGACATTTTGCATTTTACCTAAGCAGAGCATATTTGAAAATGTTATCAAGCTTTGTAGTAACATGTTAAAGGATGACACTCCCAAATCCATCTTTAGTGTGAATGTTTTCTTTCTTCCAGAAACTACTGAAAACATCAAAACAAAAATAATGTCCACTCATAGTGCTCATTTTTGCAATACAAAATTTGTGTTCATCTGCTTTGAAGTAGGAGTATAACAAACTTCAGAACATTCTTACATAAGTACCCTAGCAAGTTCTACATGGAAAGTGTGGGTTTTGTTGGATCCTGATTCAAGTGAACCAACTGTAAAAAGCAAAATCAGGTGGTTTAATAAATATTTGGTGATCTTAAGTAACTATCATCAGTATTTTAGGTATGATAATTATTTCGTGATTTTAAAAAATGTACTTATCAGAGGTATACACTGAAATATTGCTGCTGAAATCATATAATGTTTAAGATTTTTTCAAAACAAGCCCTCATGTGTATAAAATAAGACTGAGCATGATTCCATAATTCACTATATAGAAAACTGTGAACTGTGTTTGTAAGGTTTCATTGTGCTATTGGTTTACTTTGGGGATTTTCCATGTTAAGAAGTCTTAAAAATGAGCTGTCGTATTTATAACACAAGTGATGTGACAAAGAAATCTTATAGACATACTGGGTAGCTATCCAGGGAGTGATTTATAGTGAGATAATAATCAAAACTTTTTCTACAGTGCAAAACAGAAGGGTAAATATTAGAATTGAGAGCATAGGAGGGATTTGGCATTCCATTATTGGTTTTAAAGATGGAATGTGCTGGGTAAGTAGGAATGGAGAATGATTCAAGAAGCTGAGAGCAATCCCAGTCCACAGACCTATAAGAAAACAGGAAGAACCTTACTCCTACAACCATTTCTGTCACTGTGAAGGTAGATGATCCTGAAGAGGACCCCAACTTCCAGATGAGAATATATATTAGCATGTAGATTTATGTATAAATTATATTTTTAAAATAGGAGTCCTTTTATTGATGTGATTTAATCATTTAAGATGAACAATTTCAATAGCGTTTAGTATACCACAATGCTGTGAAAGTACCATTTCCGTCTAGTTCCAAATCATTACTCTCCATCCAAAATAAAACCTCATATGATATTTTTCTCCCATTTCCAGGCAGTCACAAACTTGCCTTCTGTCTAAGGATTTATCCATTCTAGATAATTCATGTAAATAGAATCTACAATATTTGATGTATTGGCTCTTTCTCTTTACATAAAGTGTTTGAGGTTCATCAAGGTTATGACAGTATAACATCTATTACTACTTCACTCCGTTTTATGAATGAATATTACTTCACTCCGTGTGAGTGTACATGTGTGTGATAATAATTTGTTTATCCATTCATCTGTTGATGGACATTTGGACTGTTTCTATGTTTTGGCTATTGTGAATGGTGCTGATATGAACATGTATATTTGTATTTGCTTAGTGTCTGTTTTTAATTTTTTTCAGTATATACCTAGGAGTAGAATTTCTAAATCATAGAATAATTCTATATTTAACTTTTATGATGAATTAGAATGACTTAATATATCATCTTAGAATATGTTTTATGAATTCAATATATGTATCAAATATCTTTTGGTATCATTCTACACTTACTGTAAATTTTTTTTTCTCAAAATTTTGTCACAAATTTTTAAAATCATGATCATAATAGGAAACAATTTTGTTCTTTTAAGAATCAAATTTTTGTTAACCTCTATTGCAGAGTACATCATATGGAACTTAATTGAAATCTGTTTTAGAAAAAAAAAACCTTTTAGGTAAGTATTAAAGGAAATATGGCTCTAACTTATTTAGTTCTACAAGGGAAAAGAACCATTGAATGCCATTTCATGTATTTGCCAATTTTCAATTAAAATGAACAAAGGGACATCATTTATTGATAGCTAAAATATTTTCTTAAAAATATAATGGGTTCAAGGTTATGACACTGTATAAAAATACATTTTTTCAGATGGATAAGAAGTCAATTCAGGGGCTGTGTTTGTAAATCAGTGGTAAAGCACTTGCCTAGCATATGTGAGGTACTGGGTTCAATTTCAACACCACATAAAAAATAAATGAATAAATAAAGTTTTTGTGTCCATCTACAACTAAAAATATTTTTTAAAAAGCAAAAGTTCTTTCTTTAAAAAAAATAGTCAATTCAAAAACTTCAACCTGTCCTCTCAATTCCCATGTTCAATTAATACCATAACCCACATTTTAAAGCATTAGATTACTGTGTGTATTTGAGAAAATATTTATAAAAATTTACTCATTTAATCAAAGCAAACATTGTTTTTTTTAGTGGCAATTCCATGTCAGATACTTTTCTAGGCAATTATGGTAAATCAGTGATGAAAAAGACAAATTGGTTGCTTTCATGGAGACTAAATTTAACATTCTTACATTTCCATTTTCTACATCATATACATTGCAATTATGTTTATTGATATATTCTAAGCATTTAGAGTTGGAATTAAAAAAAATAATTATCTCAACTAATGCAATGATCTGACTTAATACCCAAAGTATAATCTGAGAATTGTCCAACTTTTTGCCTGACTTGAAGTATCAGTAACGAATCCCAATAATTCATATAAATAATGACTGTATAACATGGCACACCTTTGTCTGACTTCTTTCTTGGCACACCTTTGCCTGCCTTCCCTGTAGTCAGATGTGTTCATGTGAGTGAGTAAGTGGGAAAGTGGATTGTTGGCAGATGTGTTGTTTATTGGTTTCAACTATTGCATATTAACCTTCAGTGGAGATCTTCATGGGAGATCTTCTGTGTTCTCTTTCATCTTGTTGGTCTGGTACATACATGTACAGTAACTTTAAAATCTGTGTGTTGAATATGGTGGCTCCAAGATGAGGAAGAAGCCTAGTTGCAGATTTCCACTCAGGAAGAGCCATCTGCTTAATAAGAATACCCATTATGGACTTTAAGACATTCTATACATTATAGTGACTAGAGTTACCTAAACAATTATTCTTTCCTCTAAACCCCAAAATAGAAGCAGAAATGTCTATGGATTGAAAAGAAAAGAGCTATTTATCATTTCAGAACTAAATATCAAGAGAATGTTAATTTTTCTAATAGATATTAATTTCTATAATAATATATGTTAATATCTCTATGTATTTTTAAAAGAAAGCATATATATGGGTTATGTAATCACCTTATTGCTATTTATTCCAAACTTGCTGAACTGATTCCTTCTGAATGATAGTCAGAATTTAGTTTAAAATTTTTTACTTCCTTTCTTTTTTTGGTTCTTTTAAAACAATTGAACTTTATCTAAAAGAGAGGACATAATGAACAGAAAATGTAGCAAATGAGATAAAAATTTGACCACATTTCCTGAACGTACAAAACTTGGCCAGAAACATCTATGGGAATGCCACAGTTATGGTCAACATAACCAACAGTTGGATGATTTCAACCCAGTGATTAGTAGATCCAAGAAATTATTGAACTTAAGTAATTCTTAAGTAACCTATTTATAAAATGAACTAATAGTTTTTTTTTTTTAAATTAGTGACAGAGAAGATGTGAGTCACCAGAAAGTTAAGAATTAAGTAGCATAATTAATGAATAATATTTTCAGGATTAGGTCATATTCAGGAAAGAAAAAAGAAAATATAAAAGAAAACTCTGAAACTTAACCTTTGAGTCTTAAATTTTGTGACATAGTATTTAATAAAAATAGGTAACAGTGAAAAGTGTAAGTCATAAAAATACCTGAAACAGTCTTTATTACTGCTTTGATTTTTAGTTAAATAAGCATTTCTCTTGTTATTGAAATGGCAAGGCACCATAAGGATGGAGATGAACAAGTACAAAGATTTTTCAAACCAGGGTAATTTGGATTTCAGAAACTGAGAACTAAAGAGCTGGGCATTGATTTATGTTGACACTTTAGAATGAATTATTAAGCAAATGGTTTGAGTGTACTTAGAAAAGAAAATAGTAACCATTAGCTAATGTCTTCAGTAAGTTCAAGTCTTGCCAAATTAACCTGTTATTCCTTTTTATAAGTCATAGGCTGGCAGATGAGGAAATTGACAGAATTCCTTTATATCTTGATAGAAGCAGGGCATCTTATAAATGTTGCTTATATGGAAGAATCATATGCTCTCTAACATTACCCATAAGTGGACTTCTCATCAGTTTAAAAGTGAATGTGGAGGCAACTAGTGCAAAGGTTATTAAAATTTTTTTAAGTTCACTTAATTAGTATTACCTAATTATCTCACATTCAGTGAAAAAATATTAAGAGTTATAACTATATATTTATGAATTGACCTGCTCTTTATTGAGCAATTACTCAATAGTTTAATAATGCATTTCAATTTATTTAAATGGCAAAATTCACAAGGAGCACATCACAAATAAAATACCCACTGCAGGAGTTAATATTGGTAGAATTACATACATGTGCCTGCATTAGCAATAAGAGAGTATATAATGTACAGGTAAGTCATTACACATACATGTCTTATGATATAATTGGAAAATCATGGGCTAAAATATGCAAAATTTCTACTATACATCATAGAGATAACAAACAATTCCACACAGTAATCTAATAAGAATAAGGCAAAATTAATACTAGTTTAAAATGTGAAAGGAACAATAGTAGCAAGTGAAAATTCTGATGATGAACAACTCAGGACAACAATGATAGTACATATTTAATGGACAGCTATAATGCATACTTAACATGTTTCAGTATCAAAGTGTTTCCGAATATCTACACATAAACCAATTTGGTTATCTTTTGCTATATAACAAATCACATCAAATTAATGGACAAAACAAAAAACATTTTATCATGCTCATGGAGTCTCTTTCAAGAACTTGAATAGGGGCCATATTACATTTCTTAGTAATGTATTAGTATAAGGAAAAACAATTGCTGTAATCAATTACTACAAACGTAGTGTCTTAAAGCAACAGAAAAGTGTTCTGTCACATTCATGGAAGCCATAAATTCCAAATCAAGGGATCTGCAGGGCTGTGATTGCTCAGAAGGCTGTGTAGGAGAATAGGTTCCTTTATTCAATTTCCAAGTGGAGATTTTGGAGTTGAAAAGCATAATAATCAAGCTGGACTATTCACTACATGAACTGAACAGTAAATCTGAATTGGCAGAAGAATCAGAAGCCATGAAAATAGATCAATTAAAATTATATTAACTGCAGAAGAGAGAAAAAAGAAAAATAAAACCTCAGCTATATGGGACATTGTCTAATGTTCCATCATATGTTAAGGAGAGTTTCAGAATAAGAAGAGAAAATCAAAGTAACAGAAAAATGTATGTGAAGCAATGATGACTCAAAACATCCCAAATTTAATAAAAGGCATTAATTTATAGATAATATGAAGTTAATTAACTCTAAATAGGATGTGCACTAATAGGGACATATTATCTCCTCAGCATTAATTTATTCCTTGTATTGTTGTCTTTACAGGGATTGGCAAACTTTTTTTTATAAAATGCCAAAAAGTATTTTCAGCTTTGCAGGCTGTACAGTTTTTGTCATAACACCTAGGATTTAGTTCTGAAGACACCATGAACAATAGGTAAATTAATGAATGTGAATGATACCAATATATTATTGTTTTCAAAAACAGGAAATGGGCCAAACTTGAACTAGAAGTTATAGATGGGTGGATCCTGGCCTATGATGATAAAAGATGCCGTTTGGGGCCATTTTGGGCAACTTGAACCCTAAAATTGCATAGCAGTCTTAGAGAAAAAGATTGTGATGTTTTAAAAATTACTTAGATATTTAAATATTTGTTATATTTGCACACTATTAGAAAAACTTTTTCTATAAAATAAAAATTTCAAACTTGAGAAATAATGATTTAAAAGAAGCTCTGTACTAGTAATTTGCAAGTTGAACTATCCTTTATAAGAGGATAAAAATTAAATGCAGTAAAATCAATATTAGATAAAATATAGGAGACAAGCAACAGCTCATGAATACTATAATATTATATCCATGTAATAACATTTAAATTTTTCAAAGATTTACTATTTGACCTGCTCTTTATTGAGTAATTTATATATAGTACATAATTTAATGAGCTCAACTGCATTTTATCTTTTCTTGAAATGAGAAACCTTAGGCAAATAAATTATATTTGCTAACAGTTCATATAGAGTAATTTATAGAACTAGATTTGAGGTGAGTTTTTTTTTCTTCTGGTTGCAAAGGCACAACTATCTACTGTGTGAGTTTTAAGTGGTAAGATGATAGCTGATTTTAATTTTACTTGCTATATAGTTTTTCTTCTTTATTTTATCCACATTGCAAATATATTATTTTAATAATGAACAAAATAAAAATAAAAACATTAGGAAGATAACAATAAATATACCAATGGTTCACCATAGCAAACTTAAATTTTGCAGTCATATTATTGAATTAATATTTTCAAAAGAAATTCAGTGTACAGACTTAGATGATATATTTTAACTTAATAGATGCCAAGGTAAATTTGATTGACAGATTTTGGTTGGCTTCAAATCAATGAAAGCATTTACTTTTTAATAATAAACATGTGCTAAATAAACTTAGTATCCTTCACTTGGGACAATTCTACTCGATCCACAAATCTGCAGCAGCCTAAAGCTATTTGTTTCTGGTTAATAAAAAAGATAAGGAAAAAAACTGAAAGCAAGTAATTGGGTTATTTTTTATTATATGACTAATAATAATAAATAATTATTATAGTTCAGATCTGGAATATCCCCCAAAAGCTCATGTATTAAGCAATGTAGCAATCAGTGTTCAAATTTAAAATTATTAGAACATGAGGGCTATTACCCCATGAATGGATTAAGCCATTTGATGAATTGATAATTTGAATATACTACTAGAAGGTGCTGGAAAATATAGGCAGGTAGAGCATGGCTATAGGAAGTAGGTCACTGTGGGTGTGGCCTTGGGATTATCTTGTTCCCCACCCTTTTTTGTCTCTCTCTCTCTGTTCCCAGTCGCCATGAGCTGAACAGCTTCTTCCCACCATGTCCTTCTGTCATGATATTCAGGCCCAGGGCAATGAAACTGAACAGTCACAGATTGAACCTCTGAAATTGTGAGCCCAAAATAAGCTTCTCCTCCTCTAATTATTGTTGTCAGGTATTTTGGTCACTACATAACAAATTAACTAACATAAAATTGGTACAGAGTAGTGGGTTCATTGCTGTGACTATAAATGACTGTGTGGTTCAGAAGTCTTTGGAACCAGTGTTTGGGAAGAATTTAGAAAGGTTTGGAGATAGAGGCTGGAAATGTCATAAGCAGAGCTTAATGGGGCACACTGGTGGGAATTCAGAAGACCAGAAAGCCAATAGAAATGTGAAGAGTTCAGACTGTGCTCATGAGGTTTCAGATGGGATTGAGGACTCTATTTGGAACTGGGCTACAGGTCATGCATGTTACATTCTGGCAAAGAATTTCTCTACATTTTGCCCACATCCTGAGACCTTCAGTGAGACTGAATTTTTAGGTAATGGACTAATCTGACCAAGAAAATTTCAAGGCACAACAGCATTTAGGTGGTGACATGGGTATTACTGACAGTTTTAGGCCAGGTTTTATTGTGATAATCAGGAGAAAAGAGCAAAGGAGAAAGATTTTAAAAACTTATAAATTGGTCAGAAAAGTGCATATAAAATTGGGATCAAGGAAAGTGTAATTGCTAAGATTAATGCTATTAAAGGAAAGCTAAGCACTTTGCAAATGCAAAAGATGTCTTGAGGACATCTCAGAAATTGGCTAGACCCTTCCCATCTCAGGCTTAAAGATGTAAAAATCCATTTGAAAGACTGCTTTAAGAGGAGAACATGGAGACTCCATGCTCTCACAAGGGTGCATAGGAAGTTATTTTCCCAGGATTAATTTCACTGTGCTCAGTCATTCAGGCACCCTGATGTCACTACAGCCCTGTTTCAAAGGGGCTCAACTTTGCTAAAACTAGTGATACAACTTGGCATCATCCATTTGGGATTGGTTTTGCAGAAATGAAAAATGCTGGAGTTAAGGTTTCATGAAGGCTTCCACTGATATTTAATAGGAAGGCCTGGGATGCCAGCCAATACGTGTCAGGGTCAGAATCCCTGTTAGTGGCCCCTGAGATGATGTGTGGATCTATGAGATTAAATTGAAGCTCTAATGGAAACACCAAGAAATTTGAGATGCCAGTATTTGAACCATCTGCTGAAGAAATTTGCAGGCAGTGAGCATGGCCAGTCCAAGAGAGAAGGCACATGGGCTGTAACCACCATAGGGGTGGGGCTGCTCAAAGCCCTGTGGGCCCATATCCTGGCACCACATGCTCTGGATGGAAGACTTTGATGATTGCCCAGTAGGTTTTAGTCTTGCTTTATTTCCATTTCTTTCTTCTATGCCTCTATTCCTCCCTTCTGGAATCAGAATGTTTTTTATGAGTCATTGTATATTGGATGTATGTAATTTGCTTTTGACTTTCATAGGGGCTCATAGCTAAGAGTTTGCCTTGAGTCTCAGAGGAGACTTTGGATTTAGACTTTTAAGCAATGCTGGAACTATTAAGACTCTGAGGCTCTTGGGTATGGACTGAATGCATTTTGCATTGTAAGATGGACATGAGATTTTTGGGATCATGGGTGGAACATTATGGTTTGGAGCAGGAATTTCACTCAAAAACTCATGTGTGGAAAGCATGATCCCCAGTGCAACCAGGTTCAGAAGTGGGGCTTTTAGGAAATTATCGGATCATGAGAGTGCTCACCTTATCAGTGGATTAATTCATAGATGGCTGACTGGATAACTGGGAAGTAGGAGGAGGTCACTGGAGATATGTCCTAAAAGAACTTATCTTCTCCTCAGCACCTTCCTCAAACTTTCTGCTTCCTGGCTGCTTTTCTTTGCCATGCCCTTTTGCCATGATATTTCTGCCTTGGAGCCTGCTGACCAATTGACTCATGAGACCATGAGCCAAAATAAACCTTTCTTTCTCCTTTCTCTACGTTGTTCTTGTCAGATATATTGCTCACAGCAAACAAAACAAAACAAAACAAAACAAACAAAAAAACCAAACAAAAAAACAAAAAAAACTAACACAGCAGGGCTTATATATTTTGTGTCTTCTTATTATTTTTCTATCGTTTAAAAAAAAGACTTTGGACCTCAATAGAGAGGGACATCAAGGCCCAGTGGAATTTTGCTATAGAATTTGATAATTCCTTACATGGGGGGTAATCTATGATATTCTCAGTGGTTATACAATGTCCGACTGTGGTACTTACTTAACCTTGGGTATGAAATTTGAATGGAACATTTATAGAAGGGAAATTAAGATAATGAAAAGCAGTGGAAAAACACTGTATGAGGAATGATACAATGAGAGTTGGCAGGAGATGATCTGATTATTTTGGAATTTAAAAGAGAGCATGTACTTATTAGGTATATACAGAACTTGTAGCAATTAGTAGAAGGAATTAGTAGAAATTAGTAGAAGGAAGAGTTTGGCTCAATAATCAGAACGAACTGCAATTACTAGAGCAGGCAAAATGAGAGTATTCTGCTTAGAGCATGAAAAAAAGTCATAAAACTGGGACTGTTTAAATATTTCCAGAGTTGAAAAACATTAGATATAAAGACAGATTCCTTTTTTTCTTAAGGTCTGTATAGTTTTATTTAAGAAATAGAGCCCCTCAGTTAAAACACCCTTGGAAAGAAATAAATCTCCAGATGCTTAAGAAATGCTATCAACAATCAAGTTATAAAAAAGCCTCAACAGAATCTCACTCTTGAATATGAGAGTCAAAGTCTTAAACTTGAAACAGCTTTGAGTTAATTTATTTTTTATGTATATATGAATGTGCCACAATGAAACTGATCATTTTGTATAAATAATATGCATCAATAAAAATGTTAATACAAAATAAAGAAAATTAACATGGAGAATATTTTCAAAACTAAGATATTTTGGCAAAGATTTCTTAAATAGGACATTAAAAACTGTAAAGACCGATTCTTAAAAGTCTTGCCTAGTTTCAAAGTTCTATAACTCTCACAATAGTATGAATAATTTGGTTTGGTAATATTGTCCTAGCTTTTGCTGAGCATAACTCTCAGTGGGATGTGAAGCCAAAAGTGCTGATATCTATGTGAGTTCATGACTTTAGTAATTAAATGGGTCAATCTCATTTTATGACATATTTTGTTTCCCTTAGGTGTAGAATGTTGGCTATCCTTTTAAAAAGTCACTTATCCTGAAATAGGATTCAGTAACCTACATACATTTTCTTCCTAAGACATTATTTTTGTTCAACAGTATGTTTTTGGCCTTAAGCTATCAAGATATTTTTGTCAACATTGTATCATTTTGCTTAGGCTTGTGTGTTCTTAAAGAGTAAGCCAATCTTGAATATATTCAGAAGCTAACAGTAAATTTGACAGCCATAGGTATAACAAAGATAAAATGTATTAATATTTTATATTCTGAAATAACCTCCTCTCTTCTGGACTCTCACAGGAACAATAACTTTTTACCTTATTTTCTGTCTCACATTATATGTTCATCATACTTTTTTCATAAATACTTGTCATGACTTAGATCAGTCTCTCTTCTTGACTTTCTGAAATTAAAGTATAATGTCTTCCTTTCACATAAAGTACGCAAAGTTCCTCTTGAATTAGAAGCATTTTTTCTCTTGCAATCTTTTTTATTTTGCTACTTATTATGACACTAAAAGTGAATGTTTATTGAGACATTGCTCTATTCTCGCGTTTTGCTAAACTCACTAATTGCATCCTGCCATTTATCCTGTCATGGATTAGCTCTGTCTCTGTCTAGCATGAGTAAACATAGTAATTAAGTAGTCCTGTTATCACTAACATGAAAATATCTATCGTTCGTATGTGTTAGGCTAGAGGGTTTAGAATATTTTGATTTTTTCCTTAAGAACCAAATATATCAAAACCATTTGCTTATGTCTTATATCTTGAACTTCTTACAAGGCAGAGATTATGTCATAGCTTAATAACTTCTTACAAATGCAAAATCTCAAAGATAAATATAGCTCAATACATGCTCATTTTATGACTTGTTAATTTTAGCCCACACATAGATGAGTTGTGTAAGATGATTCAAACCTACTGGAGAGTTACATTAAATATAGAAGCCATGACTTTCTTGGTAACTTAACAAACCAGTTTCAGAATATGGACAAGCAGTGTACATTTGAAAGAGTGGGTCATTAGTAAACAGAGTGCTGTGAGATTGGAACCCTAGTAAAATTTTCTTGGAGCTGAGGTAGGAATTTAACTCAGTAATCAATCTCCTCTTATCTTGCTACCAAGACTAAAGCCTAGAGATGCGGTTTCAATTTCAGCATGACTAGATTTCTCATCTGCTTCAGTCATTTAAATTTAGTGGCCTTAGGCAAGTCACATAACTCACCTGTGCCTCAGTTTTCCTCATTGATAAGATGAAAATAATAATACCTACTTCACACAGTTGTGATAAGGATTAAATGAGGTAACCTAGGCTGAGTATGGACAACATATCCAGCACCTGATAGGCATGCAGCAAAGGCAAGTTTTTTTTTTTTTTTAATAATTGTTTCTAGAATGTTTACTTGTCTCTGGTTCATTGTTTCCCATGATATTGTTGCTTAATATAAGTCCTAATACAAACACATACATTTTTTGTTCTTCACCATTTTCTAACTCTAGGAAATCATCTGGACTTCTTACCTTAGATCTATTTTGTTTTGGTTTTGAGTACTCAGCCTCATAGTTATCTATTTCTCAAAACATCCTCTCACACAATCCTCTTGAGAACAGAGAAAGCATAGAAAACATGAACATAAACATAATAAAACAAACAGGATGATTATTCTACAGGAATATTTTATAATTGTTGAAGAACTGATGAGATTTGCCTTTTGTATTTATAAACAGTATTTTAACAGCTAGTTTCCTAGGTTTCTGAATTTTCTTTTTTTCCTAAGAATTATTTGCTGGTTAGAGAATTATAGTAACTGCATGCATTGCAATATCTTCACATTTGTGTTTTGTATCTCATTTTTTTTTTCTCTTGCAGAAAAGCAATAATGATTCAGTCAGGTAAATCTTGACAGTACATGAACTTTGGACTTAATGTAGATAAATGTTCTAGTTTATGTAGCTATGTAATCAGTGTATAAACTAAATTTATAGTCTTTAAGCTTGAATTCTATTTTAGATAAATATTATCTTTTATAAACGAAGAAATGTATAATAGTCAAGTACAAAATGAAGACACCTGAATATTAAATAGGTTTGCTCTAAGGCAGGGAGAATTTATAAAGTGCTGTAAAATTGTTAGATAAAACAACTTTTATCCATCCCACTTATACCCATAAATCAGTCCAGATTTTTACTGATTTCATAAATAGTCAAAGATTACCTTGAGTAATAATGATTTCATTAGTTATTTGTTCACTTTTTCTTTTACACATATTATATATAGACTAAAATATTCATGCTTTAAAATTCTGAAGAATGGAAAATATGGTGAATTTCATAATCTGTGCTATATTCCTATGTATTACATTCTCACATATGAATGTATAGAAAATAAAATATATGACTGATATTTTCAGACAAGGAAGATTTATAATAGTGTTTCATGATATATTTTTATATTTTAGAATTTCCTATTTGTAAGTTCAATACTATGGTAGATGTTCTAGAAAAGAAAAATCAGTATGTTTTAAGTACTAGTACCTTCTATAAGTTAGCACTTCATTTCTTTGCTTATAAATTCTCAGTTCATTTATCACTGTTGACTTTGTTGTTTAATCACAAAAGCAATAGCATGATTAATGTATCCCTGACAATCCTGTGATTACTTAAAAGTAACAGTTATCTAAGATGAAAATACCAGATAAAAGCATACTTTTCCATTTGGATGGACCTAACAGTTCTGGCATTGCCAGGGTTCCCTTATGCACCTATAGACATTTGGTAGCAGGTTGATCTAAGGTTGCTTCAGCTCAATGGTTCACTCGTGCAAGCTAGTTCACTGTTATTCTTACTAAGGCTTATTCTACAGCAAGCGCCCAAATAACAGGATACAGGCATTTAAAAAATCTCTGCTTGCACCATGTTTGTTTTTATATTCCATTGACCAAGATAAGTTATACAACAAATTCCCTTGGTCAGCATGGTAAGACAGTAACCAAATGTGAGGACACAGGTGTTTGGCATGAATAATTTGGATCATGGTAATCTACCACAATGAGATTTTATGGGGTCCTTTACTTCAATCCCTTATTACAGAATGAAATCATTAAAATGAGAAATAGAAGTGTAACCTGCTTCAACTTGAATTTTATTTGCTTTATGCCATTAGAACTGATTTGCTTGGTATCTGTCCCCTGCAGCGATAAACATATCCTAGTGATAAGTATATCTCAATATTGTTTGTATGCAGAAAGCTTAAATCTTGTTCCCTCCATTCATCCCTACTATACTTCTTTACTAACCCTTAAAAAAAACATATCTAATGTGCATTTCTAGCATAAAATAGATTCCACATTACAACAAACCAAACCAATCCATAACAAATCAAAATTCTCAAACTTTAAAAAACGTATTTTCAGAGAGTTTACATATAGTACATGTTTAAAATAAAGATTTCTAACATGAAATTATGATCTGCACACAAAAATCAGGATTTGGACATATTAGGTAAATTTTCACATATAATGAGTGACTGTTGAGCTGTAACAACTTAAGTAATTAGTAAACGAGGTTTGATGAGAAAATACAGCTTAAATACCTTGCTAGTCTTTAGGTAAGCAGTACATTTTATTGCTTTCTAGCAGCACATTTCTTCTTTTACAGTTGCAAATCAACTTCTCAATATCATGTCCTCTATCAGTTCCTCATTTATTGAAATGATTCTGATTATTTACCAACCAGAAGATTTATTTGGGGAAATGTGTGAGGGGGAAAAGAGAAAGAATTATAATTCAAGGGTATAATAACATTTCTTCAGAAGATTTTTAGATTTAGTAAACTGTGATTGTAAGTCAAAAAATGGATCAAGAAAAAAGTAAGACTTTGTAAGAAAAAGACTTTGCAATAAAAACTCATTTGTAAAATGCGTTCACAGGGAGTTGGAGTATGATCTTTGGAATTGAGGACAGACTTGTTTTTCTATGAGAGGAGTGGAAAAGAGTGGGGTAATTATAGGCTGCAGAACAAAGCTTTGTGAGATCAGGGTGTATGATACAATGGATCCATAACAATAGGAGGGAAGATATTTTTTTTCAAAAGCTTTTCTGTAAGATCAGAGGTAGCACCCCTTATTTAGATTGAAAGTCTAACTCATTGTAATTTATCTCTATTATCTGAGCATCTCTCATGTGACAAGAATCTTCCTATATTCTTATGGTTTCAAGAGGAATAATGAACTATCTCTGGGTTGAAGGACTTTACAGTCTAAGTGAGAGATATCATGTAAATCCATTCTCATGTTCATCAGAAGGCTCTTGGAGAAAGCAGTATCTATATTTGGTCTTAAACAATGTATAGGCATTAATTATGAGAAGATAAGAAAAAAGGTAAGAGAAGGAATAATAATTGCCAAATTAGCTAAGGTACATAGCTAAATGCTCAGCATTGACAGAGATTTTTCTTAATTGTTTTTAACCTTTGATGAACCCCCAAAATGTTACAGATCTGTCTTTCTGGAATGTTGAATTACCTCCTACCAATGCTGTTCAGTATAGAACCTGCATTTCTTATTGATGAGAAGAATCTTCCTGAGCAAATTGAACTGGCAATAGGAATTATGTATATCTCTTTCTATTAGCAATTCTGCAGGAGTTTTATGCTGAGGAGATTCTAGTTAGTAGAATATAAATAAGGAATAAAAAGTAGAATTAACAAGGCTTCTCCTTTTTACTCAGAGGAGCTACAGTTGACTGGAAATGGTTCTAAAACAGTAGTGTAAGGTGCTAACAATTTACTACCAATTGAATTCCAATGCTGAATAGCCTCTAATAAAAGATCAATTTATAAAATAAACCAACACGTTGGAATTTGTGTTAGTCAGCTTTTCATCACTGTGACCAAAATACCTGACAAGGACAAAAAGTTTATTTTGACCTCATAGTTTCAGAGAATCAGTCCGTGGTCAGCCAACTCTTGCTCTGGGCCTAAGGTGAGGCAGAACATCATGGTGGAAGGGTATGACTGAGGAAAGTAGCTCAGAACATGGCAATCAGAAAGCAGAGGGAGTCTGAGTACAAGAAGCCAGGGCTCATTCCCAGTGTAACCACCCATTAAGCTTTTCAAATTATTAATCTCCAAGGTCTCACTTCTAGTGTCCTGCTTCCTCCAGCTAGGCCCTACCTGCCTATAGTTACCACCTATTAACATTTTCAAATTATTAATCCATCAAAAGAATTAATCCTCTTATTAGGTTATGGTTCTCATAATCTAATTATTTCACCTTTGACCATTCCTATATTGTCTCACACAGGAGTTTCAGGAGACATCTCATATCCAAACTATAACAGAATTGTTATTGTTGAAGTTTTATTATATTCCTCAATTCTACATATTTCAGAAAACTCTGTCTCTACTGATGATTTTAAATTTACATGTACATTTAAGTATATGAATATATATATGAATATGAAAGTTGTAAAATTTTATTTTGATGGTTTTAATATTAATTTCCTTCCTTTTCCCACCTAAAACAAATATTTTTAGTATTCATATTGAATAGAATTATCAAATCAAATATAACTTTTGATAATTGATCTTTTTTTTTAATCTACTCATTGTTGCTCTATCATCTCTTCCAGTACTTGTGAAGGTGTATGAAATGTGGTTAGGAACTTGAACTTTGGAATCAAACCATCTGAATTTTAGTTATGTGATCTTAGGCAATTTTTAAAACACTTTAAGCTTGGAACTTTATCTATTATCATCTATATTTTATCTATAAAACTGATATGATAGTATCTACCTCCTCTCAGAGGGTTACCATTGTAATTGTGTTGGATCAGTCATAGAAAATGGTTTTATTGTTTTTAGCAAGAGTAAACTCTCAATGACTGCTAGTTATTAATAATAAAATCACAACAAACTTTCCTCTTGAGGTAAGCATGTCTTCATTTTGTTCTGAGCACATCGTACCTCATTGACTCCCATTTCCTTATGTAAAGTTGCTTCTTTCTCCTTAGGAAAAACTCCTTAGCTTGCGACCTCACTGAATTCTCACTTATTCCATAAGAATTTGTCCCATTACTGCACAACCCAGAAGTTTCTGAACATAGATATATGTACACTTTGTCTACTTTTTGGTCCTTAATTGGATTCATGGTTCACTATTATTGTTCATTCATTTGCCTATGTAGAATTTCCTAAAGAAATTCTAAGTCCTTGGAGAGACCAAATATTACATTAGCATAAACCAAAGAAACAAAAACACATCACAAAGAAAAAAATGATCAAACCAAATGATTCTTCCCTTCAAGACATTTCTAGAATGTATTCCAAGTTCTTAGATATTTACTAAATGAACATTAGAATGACTGTCTTAGAATATTAGAAATAATTTTCTTAAGTTCCAAGGGTCCAAGGGGAATTGAATATACACAAAATGATAGTTTTTCTTAAAGAAGGTGATATTAATCAAACTTTTATTAGTATAGAAAGGTGGGCTTTAGATCACAAGGTAAAGGAAACTTTACCTACCACGTGTTTGCTGCTGCATTTTGATTTGGAGCCTCCCACAAACTTAATGGTACCAGGGACAACAGAACTGATCTTCAAGATTGCTGAGACTGGTTTTCTTTGGCTGGTCTGCTGCAGACTTCCTTTTATTATCTTTGGTTACCTAGCAACTGGTAATGATGACCTAAAGCCAGAGGATGCCATCAAGGCTGTTCCTTGTGCTTTGATTGTCAGTGATAATTCACTGACCACATTCCTTTGATGTTCATATCAAGTCCATATTAGTGTGAAAAGTGGAAAAAATGATTTTGGTTAATGAAACAGTCACTCATTATTTGAGTTTCTAATATTATAGAGTGGGTTTGTTTTTTAAAATTTCTGAATAAACTTCTGGCATAATTTGAAGAAAAATAATTGGTGGTGACTTACTACAATTTAAAAAGAAGTAGAAGTGATTTCTCTATAGGTGGCTTCTTTCAAATTGCAGGTTTAAAGTTGGCTGATCACAGTAAGGAGCTAATTGCCTGATCTTAACTAGGCACACTGTGGTAAAGCGATCTTGGAAACATTTCTTCTCCTGGTGTTTGTATCACCTTGAGCTTCATTTAATGATGCCTTACTTTTTTTGATACTGAACTTCATTTCAACAGAAAATGTGGGTTACCCTTACTTTACCTTTTTATTTTATTTTTTTAAAATACTGAGTTTTTAAAAGTTTAAGTTAGCTAAAATATATTTTTAGTTAAAATTCTGTTAAAATTCTGTTCAAAATTCTGTTCTGTTCAAAGAAGTAGATTTGTCTTATTTTTTTAAACAGCTCATAATACTTTGTGACATTAACTACTTACTTTAATGTCTCTGTGATATTTGTCATTTTTAATTTTAGAAATATATTTATCACTGCACTTGGAATAATATTATATGACTGTATTAGTGGAGAATAATGAAATAATCTCAAATTTGTTTAATCCAAATCTTAATGTTAACTTTAGTTTATAACCTTTTTTTACCTAACCAGAGTTTAATTGTAGAGTGAATAAAATCAACTTGAATGTTAGTATCTGGATAAACAACTTGTTTCTAATTTAATCCAGTAGCCCCTGTTGTATCTTTATTGTGTGTATATGATTGCACAAGACATTTTAGGTCTTGAGAATATGCTAAAGCATATGCTAGTAATTTATGATTTTATGAAGAAGAGATAGAAGTAAATAACAAGGACAAATGTAGTTATACAGAGATATTGCATATATATATATATACAAGTGTGTATATATATGTATGTATAAATAGGCATATGTATATATGCTTATATACATTATATATATATATATATATATATATATATATGTATGTATATATCATGTGTGTGTGTTTGATAACAAGGGAGACTGATAAATTTAAAAAAGGATATGGGACATCACTCTTCCTGTTAGTTGCCAGGTAGTGCCTACTGAATGAGACTTCAGGGAAGCAAACACCAGCTGGACTTGTGCTGAGGTTGGACTAATGGGACGGAGAAGTAGAACGTGTGCACATAAAACATTGAGGGCTAGACCCAATAGAAACTGGTTGCTCTTTGAGTGAAAGGGGTGGGAAAAATAGAAAACTTGAACAAGATTGACTATTTGAATAATCAAGGCAAAGTTAGTACTATTACCAGTGACAGGGAAACAGGAACCACAGTAGTTTTATCACATTAAGGGAAAAGTTTATGGTTTTGACATGCAATTTTACTAACCAATAACTATTATATTCATCCAGGGACTTTCTTCACTACTTTTATAAATATTTTATCCTGTTACTTTCCTTCCTTACTAAATTTTTACATAATCACTTTTAAGGATGAAACTGAATACTGTCCCAATAATTCTTAAGAATGTTTTTCAAAGATTAAAGGAAAGATGGAAGAAATTCTATCCATCAATGCTTCTGGTGGGATATGTCAAAACAATTTCTTCCATTTTTGCTAGAAAATAATTTTTCTGGTCAAGAGATTACAAAGAAAGAAACCAGGTTGTAATTTGTTCTCCCCAAATTGTAGTTTCCTCAAGTACAATCTGAACTTTATTGTTGAATTTTTTGGCAAAATTGAAAATCATTAAAATTTTTGAAATCAATTGAAAAATCATTTTCAATTTTGTGTGCAGTTAGATTTTTCTTTTTTGAAAATATGAGAATTGTTTAGAGAATCAAGAATTGTTCTAAGTCCTTATTATTCTCCAAATTTCACAGCAGCATACATATATACTTTTACATATTGATATGCTTGCATTCTTGTAGATTAATCTATTTCCATTAGGTTTTTTTTTTTGGAAGCAGGGATTGATCCCAGGGTGCTTAACCACTGAGTCACATCCCTAGCCCTTTTAAAATTTTTATTTTTCTTTAGAAACGGGGTCCCACTAAGTTGCTTAGGGCCTTGCTAAGTTACTGAGGCTGTCTTTGAACTCACGATCCTTCTGCCTCAGCCTCCCGGAGTGACTGGAAATTATAGATATGTGCTACCATGCCCACTATTTCTACTAGATTTTAAAAAGTCGAATTATTGAGTATCATGTCAGAATGGTTTGAACATTTTATATCAGTTCTTCACACAGTATATTATTGATATGATTTGAAATAGTAAAGCAGAAAAAATTCATTCTGTTAGGCATCTAGAGCCCTGAATTGTATTTCTTATTTCTATTTTTAGGATGTTAGAGAAAGGGTAAAATTCTAAGGTCAAAATTTTCTCATATGTCTTCATTTATAACATAAAAAGTTTGATCTAGATCACCAGCCTTTTTTTTGTCTCTGTATATGACAAAATGTAAAAATGGAATTGTTTGAGATTGTTCATTAGTTATTGTTTACCAAAGAACATGTCCCATGGGTGGGAATAAGACACAGGACATACAAATTGTTGAAAAATCAAGTAATGTAAGATTTGGGACACTGGATATAGGTTCTTTTATCCAGGAACTTATTGTGAAGTTTCTCAGATCGGGGGTGATATTCAAAATTGGGAATTTCTACCCTCAGGTAAATCAGGTTCCAACTGAATGAATGTAGTGATAGAAAATAAAAGGAAATTTTTAAAAAGTGGAGTGGGAGAGAGGCTTCTGCAGAAAGAAATGCTTGTGCCATAGAGTTAGGCAAGATGGTTATATTGACATCTGGTTCTGTGCCAACTATCCTCTGAAGAACTTGACATTCCTAGGCATATCCAAGTGGTAGGGAGAGTCATTGAAGCATCAAGTATCCACATTGCTCCAAGTTCTAAACCAGTCTACCAAGTTTACCAGTTCACTGAAAATGGCAGCACCCTACTTCAGGTTTCCATCTAATAACCATGAGACCTATGCAGGCCACAGGGCCTGGTTAACATCCAGGATGTTGACATTGACTGTGTCCAGCACAGAGGAAGAAATGATGGATATGTGTAAGGAGTGATCAGTCATTCAAATCAGTGAAGTGTCTTTCATACAACACACGAATTTTTTTCCTTCTCATGGTCTAGTCTTTTTTCTGCAGCACCAACTCTTAAGGTTCTTTTGAAACCTTTCCAAATAGGGCTTTCTAATTGCAGTTTCCCAGTCTCCTAATGTCACTATTTTTATTTATGTAGAATTATTTCTTGTTGACACAGGGAGATATGTCTGTTATCAGGAAAACAGAAACTGCTTCTCTCACTCATTTGTCTGCAAATTGTGCAGTGACAATGCATTTATTCTCTGTCTTCTCTATTTTACTTATCAAGAGATTTCTGCGACCAGAATAAATTTTATTACCTGAAAGGAGAAAAGAAAATAGTTTTTCAAAATCTTTTACAAGGTTTTTCATAAAATAGAATTATTTAATCATTCTTAATATGAATTACCACACCAATATATTTTTCTTAATAAAAAACATTATATGAATAGAATAAAATTAATATAAAAGTCCCTTCTTAATCTTCTCTTCCCCTAGCAACTTAATTTCTCAGTACAGTATTTTTTTTTTCCTGCAAATAGAGGCATTTGGATTCAGTGAACTTTGAGGTCCCTTCAAGCTCTGACACTAAGTCTGAAAGTTAAGGATAATTGGAGGACTTTCCTTGTTTTCTTAGATTGAAGTCATGAAAAGTATCTATTGTGCTGCTTTCTAAAACATCCCATAGACTCACTGAAGTGAACAGACCATTGCAATACTGTGACATTGAATGCTATTTATCTTTTGGTATTCCTCAAATGGTTGCTTCTCAGTCTTCCATGCAGTGATTTTGCAAGCATTCACTCCTTGAAGCAAGTGGCATTTTTCTAATTTTAACTCAGGTCAATCAGTTGGGTGAGTATTGATGAACAAGCATTTGCTATAATCATGTCTCAAGTAATGTCAATCTGGATTGAACATGTGCCATGCCTAAGAGATTTCTTAATTAACCTACTGACACTGCCAATGAGAGTTCAATGTTGTTTCAAAAAAGTCCTATAAGTGCATACCCCTTTGCTATTTTTTACCATTTGCTCTGGTGTACCATGAATATTGTGTCTTTTAATTTTCTTATCAAAATTAAATGATTTATGCCGACCATTTAAATGCATTATTTCAATTCCTTAAAATGCTAGTGGCTCAGTAATGTTTGATTACTCAGTCATGGGTACATTGAAATATAGGAAGATATAGGTTATGAGATAGGACCAGATTAGCTGTTTTTTGTGATTTAGGTTTACTTACTTGTTTTTAGAAAGGTTCATTATGAAGTCACTTACCTGTAAAGTGTCACTTGAAAAGTATGACTCCTGTGTCCCTCTTCCAGAAATCTCATATTATTGTCATGCTTATGATATTTTTCTTGCCAGTTTTGAAAGTGTAGTACAACTGCTGCTGTGATTTTTCACTCTGGAAAAATGTATACCCATTTTTCATTTTCTGTAAAATTTGCTTGAATTTATCTGAAAGTAACTACAATAGATATTGTATGAAAACAATGTTTATTATTAGTTGGCATATAAATTCAAAAGCATTTTTAAAAATTAAAGGATCACTTAAATACAGAATACATATAAAATACTCTAATAAAGTGCATAATTGATTTTTTTTACATAGGTACCACCCAGATCAAGATATAGAGCATTTCCAAACTTCCTGAGTTTTCTTGTTGTTCCTTCCCAGTCTGTCTTCTCTCCCCTGTTGAAACCACTATTCTATTTTCTACCACAATTGATAATTTTGTAAAAATTGTTATATTCAGATCCAAATATAAGACACAAATTTAGCAATTTAAACAACACATTTATTATCTTAGTTTTCATGGGCCAGGAAACAGGGATCCACTGAAGATCTCACCCGACTGGTACTGTTGACCAGGATTAAAACCTCATCTGATACTTGAGGTCTTCTTTCAAGTTCACTCTGTCCACAGAACTCAGTTACTTATGGTTGTACCCCATTTGAGTACAATGAATCAAAATGCAGTTTGTAAAAATAAAAAATAAAATAAATAAAATAAAATTTAAACAGACAAAAAAATTTTAAGTAGACTTTAAAAGATATGTACTCTCAAAGTAGATGCAGTTAGAAATAACAGTAAAAAACAGAAACAGCAAAAACAGAGCCATGAAGTTGGAAAAGAGTCAGAAATGTTTGGACTGTAATATTTCTGATAATATTGCTGAATTTTGCAACTAAATTTTCACCTTCCCTATAGATAGCATTTCATTGGCTAATACTTTATTTTGATACCAAGAACTTACATTTATAAACACTGTATATGACCCTATGGAAGTTTGTTTTGTCTTATGTAAGGAACACGTTCATTTCCTATGCAGGATCTTTTTTCTTCAAGACCTTTGGGAGAGATTCCTTTCTAGTTTTCAGATGAAGAAGAGCTGAGCTCACTGAACTGAGTTACAATCATTTTCCATCTTTGCCTGCTTAGAAATCTTCATGTTACAATTTTGGCACAGCCATAACATACATCTGATTTCATGATCAATGTGCATTTCCTTTTGTGGGGATCTCACTTTCAGTTAATGTATTTTATCTCTGTAAGCTGTCTTATAGTCTTTTTGAAACTAGCCAGGGTATGAATAAACAAATACATGAATAAAAGTTAGGCAAGTTGGTTATAGAAACTAGTGCTGAATTTGAAGATAGGTAGGGAGCTCTGAAATATGATCGACTGATGCTTAGCTATCAATCCTCCTAAACCAAAGTGAACTGGAGCCCTAAATCGCTAGCTTGGCTGCTATCTATTGTTAATAGATACCTGTGGCCTGGCTTGAACTTGGCATTATGAAGGGTATGGTTTGGACCTACTGATACTGATTTCATTCTGGTGTCTCCTTTCTTTTTTAAAACAACGACGATAGCAACAGCAACAACAAAAACTAAGTTTCTGGATGCAAAGGATGTAAAAAGAGTAATGAGAAATTAAGATCCATTGAAAGTTACTTCAGAAGCTGTGTCAGCTCAATTTAGACAAAAGTGGGCTGGCGCAGACTCACACAGTATGGCACATCAGCAAAGCAACGATTGTTACAAATAATAGCACTGCACTTCCCTTTCATTTTCTGAAATGTAAACTGTATTAGAAAAATAATGCTATACAACCCTGTGGCAAACACAGTTGTAGGAATTTTTTGTAATGCTAAGTTATTTGAAAGAGTTTACAGCATTGTTACAAAAAACTAAGGAGTAAAACTTGGCAAAGGAAGTAAATTGAAAAGCCTAGAATGTCATAAACATTTCAGGAAAAAAGGAGATGGGACAGAAATGACCAAAGGATCATATAATGTAAAATCATGGGAAACACAGAGTATGAGAATATGGAAGAAAAGGTGAATATCCTTGAGATCCCTGAAGACTACTCGTACACGAGAGAAGTGGAGTGGTGAGGTGGGCACATACAAATCACATGCAGAAAGGGGACAAAAACAAGTGTTATGGTTTGTATCTGGAATGTCCTTCCCAAACTCATCTGCTATAGACTTGGTCCTCAATGCAACTATGTCTAGAGGTGGGGCTTTGGGGAAGTGATTGGATTACAAGAGCTCCAACATCACCAGTGAATTAAGTCATTTGGTTAATAGTTTGAATGATTACTTGGAGAAGGTGGAAACTAAAGGCAGGTGGGCACAGTTACAGGAAGCAGATCGCTGGGGCATGCCCTTAGGGACCTTATCTTTACTCTGACTCCTTCCAACCTCTCTCTCTCTATTTCCTGGCTTCCATCAGAGGAACTGCTTTCCTTCCTCTTGTCCTTCCATCATGATATCTTGCCTGGTCTCAGACCCAAAGTAACGAAGCCAGTAGACTATGAATAAAAAACAAGGACCAAAATGAATTTGTCTTTTTTGTCAGGTATATTTGGTCCCAGGGACAAAAAGTTAACTATCACAATAAGATAGTAAATATGGCACTGGTCTGGGGGAAAAGAGAGATTTTTAAGACTAGGGAATGATGAGAGATATAAATCACATGTGCATTTGATGTGTATCATGATGAGTATTAGTGCAGCTGGAAATTGAATTTGAACAATAACCATAAGCAAGCTGCTTTCTTGTGTAATCAAGAGAAAAATAAGAGATTTAAATTAAATTCATAGAAATTCTAATTTACTAAATTTATTTTAATTCTTTTGTCCTTTGATAGGCAGAAATGAGGAGACAACTCTAGTCATTTAATCAGCATAATGTAACTGATTAGTCTAACTATAATATACATTTCAGTGAATACCTGTATTAGTTTCCTATGGTTGCTGTAACAAATTACCACAGTTTTAATTGCTTGAAACAACAAGCATTTCCTCAAAGTTCTGGAGGCTAGAAATCCATTTCACAGTGTCTTGGCCATACTCCAAGATTCCAAGGGAGAATTTTTCCTTGCTTCTTCCAGTTTCTGGTGATATGGGCATTCTTTGACTTGTGGCTGCATACAACTCCAGTGCTCAAGACTAGCATCTTCAAATTTCTACCTAGTTCATCTTCTCATTACCTTCTTTGTATAAAATGTCTGTCTCTTTCTCTTATAAGGATACATGTGATGGCATTTGGAGAACACCTGGGTAAATCCAGGATAATCTCCCCATCTCCAGATCCTATTTAATCATAAGTTCAAACACCTTTTCCCAAAAGAAGATAAAACTCACATTTTCCAGGGATTTTCCATGTGATATCAGTGGGAGTTATCATTTAACCTACTAAATTTTCTAATTTAAACATAAGATGGTTTCTTGGCGCAAAATAAGGACTTCAGTATGATTTTTTTTTAACCTCTTAAGGTGTCTTGGCCCATATTCTGTTGCTATAACAAAGTATTTGAAGTTAGCTAGGCATGGTGACCCACCCTACAATCCCAGTGACTTAAGAGGCTGAGGCAAGAGGATCTCAAGTTCAAGGCTAGTCTTAGCAACTTAGCAAGGCCCTAAGCACCTAAGCAACTTGTTGAGACTCTGTCTCAAAACTAAAACTTAAAATGGCTGGAATGTAGGTCAGTGGTAGAGTTCCCCTGGGTTAAATCTCCAGTACCACAAAAAAATAAAAATAAAACTTATCCAAAATGCTTGAAGCTGGGTACTCATAAAGAAAAGAGGTTTGTTTAGCTCACAGATTTGAAGACTGAAAGTCCAAGGTCAGGTGGCCTCATCTGGCTCTAGGAAAGACTCCTTGGCTATGTCACAACATGGTGGAAGAGGAGAAAGAGAAACAGCTGCAGGCAGAGAAGGCCAAGTGCACAGAATGTCCTTGCTTTACAACAACCTGCCTTCATGACTGCTTCCTCACTCCACGTGAGGAAGTAATTCCTTTCAAGGGCTATAGTCCCTGACCTAATACCTTCCACTAGGCTCCACCTCTATAGGATTCCACTTCCTCAACATCAAAACACAGGGAACAAGCCTCCAGCACTGGAATCAAGCACTGCAATCACTAGGGGTTGGGGACAGAAACCACATGCAAACCATAGCAATAGCTCTTTCTTATTCATCCTTCACAAAGATATGATGTTGCTTGGATTGCTAAGTCATTCTAAGAATTAAATGAGGTTTGGAAAAGTGTGTTCCAGGTGATAAAATGCTAATCAAATATAAGGTAATGTTAGTACTTTAGTATCAAACAGATTCTATAATTATATTCTAATAAAATATTATCAATATTTTACTGTGATTAATAATAATGATAACTAAGATAATATCATAATGCTATATTGAGGGAATATGGAAAGACTAATAAGGTAAAAAATATTTTCTCTTTTATCCTCTATCTTTGCCATGTGGGTAATAAAAATATTCACATTTTAGGGTTGTTTTCAGGAGTTAATGTGCATAAAATATTTAGAAAAGTGTTAGACACATTATAGAGTCAGTGGTAATGAAATAATAAAAGATGAAGTAAGAGTTCTAGGTAATTATTTGTAATTTGGGAAAAGGGTGAATATGGAAATAGGAAGGAGATTCTAAAAATATCAAATGAGATTGTCAAAGAAATGTTTTGATGATAACTTTCAAGTGGGAAATATTTATTTGGGTTAGCCCTGCCTCAAAATGTTATATTTTTTCATTTATTACAATTATCTATCTATCTATCTATCTATCTATCTATCTATCTATCTATCATCTTGTTTTTAGCATTCGATATTTATGTTAGTTGTATAATGACAAAAATAGAGTTCTAAGAACTGTCATAAGCATAACCCAGACAGTCCAGTAGGATTCAAGGCAGTCTGTAAAATAGGCCATTGAGGGATTAGGATGGAGAAAGCACTAGAATTGTTGATCCCCATATCATAGGCTTATGACTTTTTGCACATGGAAATTGAGTCACAGGGGACAAATATATGTAAGTAGAGGACTACCAAGTATGTTCTATAAGAAAAGTGTTATGAGAGTTCATTATGAGAGTCCCCTGGTACAGGGAACCAGGAAAGTCTTCATAGAGGAGATGGAATTTGAGCTGAGTCTAGAAAAATGAGCAGGAGTAGTCCTTTTAGGCAAAAGTGGAGAAACATTTCAGATTGAATAGACAAATTATGGTGACATGAAAGACATAGTAGGTTCAGAGACTTATGACTGGCTGCTAAAATTAGGTTAGTGAGCATTTGTAATACTTGAGAGATGGTTTTGAAAATGTAGAGATCATGCTATCAAGGAATTCATAGAAGTAAAGAGTTTTCCTTTTATCTTGAGTGGTATGGAAGAATTTCATACCAAAAAATATTTGTTTCCAGTTTAGAAAATATATCCTGAAGCCATGGATATTTGATGTATGTCTCTTTATTTCCCACTAAATATATCCATAAATTTACTAACAGTGAAGACATTCTGAAATACCTAGGAGGTAGAGAGCTATTCCACTCTTGTAATGGTACTTCCAAACTTACTGTTAATAAATGTTACATTTGAGAGAATATAGACTGTGGAAGGGAGCCCCAGCAAATGGATGGAGTGATACCTCAATTTTTCCTAGTCTAGGCTCTCCAGAATTCTAATAACATCTCCTAATACAGAGGGATATATGAATTAAAGGATAGAATTTGGAGCACTGGCAGAGGATTGGGGAGACATATTTCAGGTTTTTAGCTGAGGGCAGAAACTTTGAAGTAAAGACTCTCATGAAGGTCATATAGACTTTGCACACAGGGATCCAGGACACTGGGGAAAATGCTAGAAAAATGTTGGAAGCATTATGACATTGGCATCTGACTTACAAATATAAATTTCTCTGGAATTATGGCTCTCTTTCTTTTCCTTAAACCCCGTTCTATTTCCCAGAAGTTGAACTAAGTTTCAAAATATAATAAATTTTGGGAAGTTAAACTAAGTTTCAAAATATAATAAATTTATATCAGTCTATCTACCTCCCTATATCCTTAATAACCTATCCACACTATTTTTATTTTTTGTATTTCTTTCATGTTTTATTTTTATCTATTTTTCCTGGGACTAATAACACAGATATGATTACAATGACTGACAGAGACAGTAATTACCAATATTAAGTGACTCATAATGAGTTAGACACTCAATAGTGTGTGTATCTAAGCAGTCATATCAAATAACTTTAAATAAAAGATTTTAAATGTTTTATTAAATAATGAGAGTGATATTTAGAGAACATAAAATAAAGTCAGAATGTTTCAAATAAGAGAAATAGAGTTTTTGGAAATTAAAACAATGACTGCTAAAATTAAAAAGACACATTCCATATAAAATTCATTTTATAGCAGCAGTGTAACCATTGTATTAAATTTGATGATTTGAAGATAACTTTATAACCAAAACTGCATGGTACTGCCCTGGATGTGATGGCACATACCCTTAATCTCTGCTATTTGGGAGGGTGGGTCAGGATGATAGCAAGTTCATAGTCAGTTTTGGCAACTTAGTGAGATCTGTATCAGAATAAAATAAAAAAGGTGGAGGGGAGAGCTCAGATATAGCTCAGTGGTCAAGTGCTTGCCTAGCACAAGCAAGATCCTGGGATTAATTCTCCAATTTTGCAACAACAACAACAATAATAACAATAGTAAACAGCATGGTGCTACCATAAAAGTAGACACATAAACTAATGGAACATAATAGCCCCCAAATTAATCTATACATTAAGGTTAATTGATATTTGACAAAGATACCAGCAAGTTACAGTGAGGAAAGCACAGTGCCCTCAGTAAATGGTGCTGGAGAAACTGGATAACCCAGATGCAAAAGAATAAAATTAGATTCCCTTCTCTTACTACAAATAAAAACTAACCCCAAAATGGATTGAGGACATAAACAAGCAACCTAAAACTCAGAAGAACAGGAATAAAATAGAGGGGAAAATCTTCATGGCATTGGTTCAGAAATTTTTTTCTAAACATACAAACCCCAAAGTACAGGCAACAAAGTGGACAAATTAGATACAACAAATTAAAAAGCTGCCGTATAGCTAAGCAAACTACAAAGAGACAGGCTTTGGAGTAGGAGAGCATATTCATGAACCATATCTGATAATGGATTAAATTCCAAAATGTATAAGGAACTTAGACAATTCAATAGTAGCAAACAAATAATTTAATTAAAAAATTAATTATTCAGGGCAAGACATTCTTAAAAGAGGACATAATAATGACTGACAGTTATATGAAAAAATGCCAACATTACTAATCGAGGTATAAATAAATGAAGTCCACAATTAGATATTGCCTCACCACAGTAAGAATGGTTATTATCAAGAACAGAAAATTTAAGTGAGAAGAAGATGCAGAGAACAGGGAACCCTCATACACTATTTTTGGGAAAGAAAATTAGGATAGCCAGATGAAAAAGAGTATGGAGGTATCTAAAAACATTAAAAATACAACTCCCATATGATCCAGCAATTGCACCCCTGTGTATCAGTCCAAAGGAAATGAAATTAGTGTTGAAGAGACATCTTCACTCCCATATTTATTGCAGCACTATTCATAAGAAATGGAAGCAATCTAAATGTCCATCAGCTGGGGAATGGAAAATAAAATGTGGTACATGTACACAATGACAATGGAATACTATTCAGCCATAAGAAGAATGACTTTTTTTGTCATCTGTAACGATGTGGATGGAACTGGAAATCTTTATGTAAGTGAAATAAGTCAGGCAGAGAAATATAAATACTGTATGATTTCGCTCATGTGAAATCTAAAAAAAACATTTATCTGAAAGTAGAAAGCCAAATGTTGGTTACCAGGGGTTGGGGAGAGTTGGGGAGGATTGATCAATGAATACCAAGTTCTAGTTTGATAAGAAGGGGTCTAATTCTGATGTGCTATTGCACAGTAGAGTGATTTTAGATGGGGATTCTGTCATGTATATCTCCCAAAGGTAGGAGATAGGATTTGATTGTTTCTCCATGAAGAAATCATAAATGTTTGAGGAGATAGATATTTTTAACCTTATTATACAATTTACATATGTAGCTAAATATCACACTACCTCATTAATACATACAAATTTTATATTTTTGTTTATTAGTTAAATTTAATTTAAATAATAAAATTGGTAGGCTATGAAGAAAGGAACCATATGCATATATGTCTGATAACAAGGACTGTTCATAAAAGACTGACAGAACCACAATCTTTCACAAAGTCGACTGCAGCCTGATGAAAAAAAAAAAAAGAAAAAAAACTTCTGTGAGAACCTCTGACCAGCAACTCTCATTTCAGTCTCAAATCAGCAGCACCCTTGTCGTTGGTCCTTGTGACCAAGGAATATTGTTTCAAAGTCTTTCATGTTATCCCTTTCATTTTGCCTTTAAAACTTGCCCTCACTGGCAGCCTCTTTGAATACTACACACATTGTTTGCTGCCTCACACCCTCAAACACACTCACATTCCCACTGGAATGTTATTCCTGAATAAATTTAATCATTTTTTTGAGGGTAAGAGAAAATATGGTATATTTTCACACTATTATGTTTTTTAAAAGAAGGAAATGCTCTCATTTACAACAACATGGATGAGCCCGAGGACCTCATATTAAGTAAAATAGGTCAAACACAAAAAGACAGATGGGTGGCATGATCTTAATTATATGTGGAATCTACAAAGTTGAACTCATAGAAATAGTAAAATGGTAGTTATAGGAGCCTGAAGACTAGGGGTTCAGGGATTTTGGTCAAAGGACATAAAATTTCAGTTAGGAGGAATACTTTCAGGAGATCCATTGTATATCATGGTGCTAGTAGTTAATAGCAATATTTTATATGTTTAAAAATTGCTAAGAGAGTAGATTTAAGTATTCCTATAGTAAAAATAACATGTATGAGAAGTAATGCATATGTTAACTTGATTTAGTCATTCTACAACACATACATATAATCATATGGTACATCATAAATATGTACATTTTTTACTCACCAATTTAGAAAATAAATGAAAAAGATAATCTTGAAATAAAAATGTTCACAGAATTTAGAATAATGATGGGTTTGAAATTCTAAAGAACTGTAACAATGGATTTTCTTAAAAACCAGGTTTTACTTATTTATTTCCAGAAGCAGTGTTTTTCAGATACTAACAATTTTTAAAGCAGTTTAAGGCTAACAATTTATACCATAGGACAATCTCTGTTGATTTATTTATGTTATATTTTAGTATGTCTCCAACTGAGTGGATGACATCACAGATTTGCTGAAAATGAGGAATGGCAGTTACAGAAGTATCAAAGAGTAGCAATGTTCAAAACAGGTGAGTGAGGAGAAGCAAAAATAAAAACTGATTTAAAAAATTCTACCTAGAAAAAGGCAAGAATTTTCAATTGAAAGAACTCTCTGGGAAGCAATAAAGATAAAGGCCAAAATTGGATTTATTTTTCTTAAATTTTCCTAATTTCAGTGATTAAGAAAGAATCATTTGAGCAGTCAAAAGGAAAACAAAATACACACAAACAGCAAAAATCTTAGTTTCATCAACTTCTCATTTCCTCTTCCTATCCTCCAAGGCTGGGAGACATTGCAGGACTTGACTCTGGAGCTGAACATTGAAAAATGTTCCCCATAGGTTCTTTTTTACTCCGGCTAACCTGTATCCTCTCCTTCTCCCACGTGATGTTTCAGATGTGCCTGGAAAGAACACTGGTACTGGAGTTATAAAATTTGGGATGTACTCTGAATATCCTTGCTTGTTATCAAAGTCCCTTATCTTTACCAAGAAATTCTAGGATTTAGATGATTTGTATTCTGGTTCTTCCTTTCTCCCAAACATCTCATGTTCAAATGGGAAATTCTACATGAGACTTCAATTTCCCTGTATATTAAGCGATTTGAATTAATTCAGCTCTAATGACTGTTCTGGGCGTATCATTATTCAATAGTGAGGTGGTCTAAAACATTTTTACAGTCATAGCAAAGTTTGAGAAGTAACTGTGTAAATGAGAAGCAAAGGCCAGAATGTCATGGGCATATGGGTTTTCTAAAGAAAGTTTCAATGATATTAACAGTTTTATTCAGAGTGCATTTTAGTAACCTTCAAATCCATTCCAGACTTGCCAGAAGTAATGGGAGCACTTATCATGCCTACCCAGAGTTTTGGCACTATTACCATAATTTTGACTTGAATGGATTTTTTTTGGAAGTAATTGTCATCTCCAATTTTAGACCCATGACTGCTAGACCAATTAATTAGCAATTTTCTGATTAGTAATATTCTAAGTCAAGGGAAGAATATTGAATAATTTAAAATGAAAGCTGAAAAGTAAAAAAATACTTTAAGCAAAAGTATTTTTAGGTGTTACATCCTAATACAATGTTTTATATACAATTCAGTATCCCTATGAAAATCAAGAATTTATTTTGAAACAGTGTCTTTCTAAAGAAATTCTATTCAATAACATTTATAACGTATTAATGCTTCTCTTCCAGACAAGTATATATAACAAGGGATCAATGAGAAATCTAGCAACAAATAACACTCAAGTTTGGGATATAATAATCTTGCATCAGTGACTAAATGGCAGAATAAAGGTTTATGATCATCAAGTTTACAGATCGTTTTTAACAATGTGTGCTGAATACATTGCAAAGTAAGACCTGATCGTACTGTGATTATAAATTGAAGAAATGGTCATGACCAAGCAGAAAGAAGTTCATTAAAGTGAAGTGCACATCAGACGTGTAATTGGAGAGCTTATGGCTAAGTATGATAATATTCCTCTAGAATGTCTGAAACAGGAAACATAAGCCATTTGGAGTAGGAGACAATAGGTTAAAGGGCAGCTCAGTCATTGCTGCTCACCTCACTCTGGTGGTAGGAGAATCAGTGGAGGGGAAGGGTTTTATTTTAGCATGATTGATTTTGACACCTTTAAATGATTTTAGAGTTCATTTTTTTCCCAATACCTAGTTTTTTTTTTTAACATAATTCCAAAGACAGGTATGAATCAAAGATATTTTATTTGTAAGAATGATGTTAGAATATTACTTTCCTTCAAATGACTTTGGATTCACAAAGTACAGAGCACAAAAACATGTTTACCTAATTTTATCCATAGCCATAGATATTACTCAAAACGTTCTTTATGCCTCAAATTGGTAAAAACAAAGTTCTAACTTTTATTCTGAGTGATATGTATTATTATTTAGCCATTTTCATTATAGAAGAAAGTGAAATATATGACATGTATATTTTAGATATATTTTTTCAATTTATAGAAGAATATTATTTATTTATACCCAAAAGCAGAGATTTCTTATTAAATATTTGTAATGATTTTTATGTATTTGAAATATACTTTTGATGAGAAATCCACAAAGAATTAAGAGACTTTTATATAAATAGTTGACTGATTTCTCAGAGCTTGTCAAAAATAATAATATAACACAGTTTGTGATATAAGCATGTAATGAGAATGTCATCCAGCAGCACTTTATACATTTTAAACATTAAACTGACTTAGTATTACGGTGATATACAATGTATAAAAAAGGAGAGTGTACTTCTTAAATTCAAAACATTCACTAAAAGTAATAGTTTTTAAAGAAGGCAGTTCAACATAAACATACAAAATCTAGATGCATATTAACAACAGCAGAGCTTGGGAAAAGACCTACTAAACTTAACAAATTATAATAATAACACTCAGTTGGATTGGTAATAATATTTAAAGTGAGGGTTGCTAATATCTTAATGTTATGGAGAATATTAAATTGAGACTAACATAAACCTAAAGTGCAATTATACATTATTTACATGATAATAGAAGATCAGGGACTTATTTGGGGACAGTTCAACTTTTCCCAGTTTTCTAAAGTCATTTTCAAAGGTGCATTCCTTTAGCTGATTTTCAAACATCCTTTGACTGTAGAAAGAAAGCAGTGAGTCATTCTTTCTTCTTTTGAAGTCAGTTTTTATAGAAATACATGTAGGTGATTGTACTCATACACCTCTGCCTTATTCCCAGCTCCAGGACTTGTGTGTCACATGATAAGACTATTACTCCTGAAGGAATGGGTGAGCAGATTCAACAGCATTGATCAGTGTGATATACTCTTAATAGCATTCGGCTTTGGAATTTAACTGTGCTGGGTTTTAGGATTTCACAGCTTAATGAGATTGGCATACAGGCTTCAGGGATTTCACAGTCTATTGGAAAATTCAGACTTGACAGCACATCATAATAATAGGATGTGATGATTAAAGTTTGTACAAAGTGCTAAATAAGTATGGGATGCCCAACACTTACCTTGGCAAGTGGAAGAATATTTCCTAGAGAACCTTTTATTGAATTTCTGTGTCTAAATGGAAATAGTTTTAGCTTCTGTTGGTTATTATTTTATCTTAACCTACCCTTAACTATCCAACTTTTTATTCATTCATGCCCCAGATATTTTACTATTAATATAAAGCTCTTGAGGTATAGATATAAAATGATGGACTGCACCCTTTCCTTTCTAAGACAGAAGGCCAAGACATCTGTCAATATTGCAAGACACTGTGATAGATGTTATCCAAGGAAGAGTGAAAATAGCATAATTATAGAGACAGTACAATAGAATGACTCAAAAATGACCCCCAGGTAACACCTGAATTAGATTTTGAAGAAGCAGCAGAAACCAGTTAAGTAGCCAGACTATGGATGGAGGACCAGGGACAGGTAACTACTGTTTCAAAGGAAGTCTAGTAAAGTAGAGGAAAGAGAATGGGGAAGGGTAAGTCAAACTGGAGGGAAGAGTGGGGATCATAAACTGAAATCCAATTCCATGCATGTGTGAGTTTGTCAGGATGAACCCAACTACTGTGTATAACTGTAAAGCTCTAATAAAAAAAATGAAACATGAAAAAGCAAGAGAATGTTCTGTATTCATATAGCTAAACACTATATTAATGTATTTGGGAAAAGAGGTGGGTTTATTTATTCTTCTTTGATTGTACTTACTCTGAAAGTAGCTAGTCAATGAGAAGTTTAATAGAACAAATTTTCATGTTAAAAGGGACACTGGAAGAAGAATGGACAACAAATTGGACAGTAAGTAACTTGGAGGAAGTTAGAAGGCATGTAATATTTCTTGCAAGAAATGACAAATGTCTAAACTAATGCAGCAGCAGCGTGGATAGAGAAGTGGGTAAATGATTTAGAGCTACTGAGAAGAGAAGTGAACAGGAGATTTTTTTTTGTTTGTTTATTTGCTTCATGAACAATATAAAATGCAAACCAAAAATATATATTAGTTTATAAAATTACATTATCATGAAGGTAGTTTGGTGATTGATCCATTAGCAATTGAACAAAAGAGGAAGGTGGAAAAAGAAGACAGTACCTGGACTTTTTTTGCTTAGCAAATAGACACAATTCTTTAATGTAGGAGGAAAGAACATATGAAAATTCCCTTTCTTGGAGAATTTTTGTCCATATTTTTGTACTTATGGATAAAAACACTCAAGTAGCTATTGAATATACTTGTTTAACTATCAAGAGAATGATTCGAGAAATATTAAAATGATATAGTGTCAGATATTTCCTTTAAAAATTCTCATAAAACCATCTCAAAGCTCAGTCTTGGTAGTTTACAACAATAGGCACTTGTTTATTGCTCTGAGGTCTGAGGATTGATTGGATGGGGCTATGCTGGATTAGGTTGACCTTTTCTTTAGGCTGAAGTTGATTTCAGTACTGCTTCATGAGTCTTATCTTGCAATCAGAGACTGCCCAAGGGAAGTTCTTCTTATGGTAGATGGCTAAGATACAAGAGGAGTAAGCAAAAGTACATGTGATCTCTTGAGGTCTCAGTGTGCACCTAACAAACTGATCTTATGCTTATATTCCATTGATCAAAACAAATCACATTAGCAAACCCACCATCAAAGGATCTGGGAGGGTAGGGAGACAAGGAGCTTTGTGACCCAAAAGTGTAATCCATGAAGTGTAGAATTTGGGCTCAGTGGGGTGGAATGACATCCCTCACTGCAAGTAAGCAAAAATTCATGGAAATTCTGAGATTAAAAAAAAAAAAAAACTCTTTTGTTTAAAGTCATGGTTGTAAAACCTGTCTGTATTTGTGAATCCAAATAAGAAATACTTCACCTTTATTTGCATGAGGCTTAAAAGTCATGTGATTTACTCCATATACTCATTTTCCTGATTTATTCCAATAAAGGAATATTTGATTGAACTGGCTAATTTTGAGGATTTTCTTTGCTATGAATTTATTATTTCACATCTGATGTTTGTGGCTTTAAAATGTAGAAGATTCACCAAAAGTTGTTGCTCTGTTTGGTGGGAGGGAAAACCATCAGGGTAAACAGGAAAAAGCATAGACTTGAAGAAAGGAAAGAGGATTTTGTGTCTGAAAGTCTGAAAGGATAAGATTGAAAATAATTACATATGCACATGCTTAAATGTCAAGGCATTTGGAACTAGTACTTAGCTGAAAGAATAACATGTGATGGTATTTATAGAAATTACTGGACTTTTAAAATGTCTTATGTTCCATTTAGCACTCTTCAGAATGATCAAAATAGCTTCCTTTTCCTCTGAAATCTGTGATACCATAGTTTATTCAATGCTACCTACATTCTTCTACCCATCAGATTCTTACAGAGTGATAAATAGAAGTTGCTTAAGTATTTAAGGTAGATTTAGCTTAGTCTCTGACACTTTTTATTCTTTAACAATGTTTTTTAGACCATAAGCAAACTAATTTTAACTTTGAAAAAGATAATAATTTCTTCTTATTTGGTGATATATTTTTACAATTTATGTACTAGTTGATGTACATATTGAACTGCATTTATTATTAATTTTATTGTTATTTATACTGGGAAATGATCAGGTTATTCTATGAATACATGCCTTACTGGGGTTTTAATAATTTTTAAATAAATTAACAAATAATAAATAGATGTAATTATGCTACTGAAGAAACAAAGGTAGGATTAACATAATTTCATTCTCTTTACATTTGGTTTCATAGAAATACATGTCAATAGCAAAAGTTCAATCAACAGTATACAATTATTCTCTTGCAAGAGAAAATGGAAAAGACATAATGTAGTTTATAGAGGTCACAAATCTGTGAAAGTTCTGTAAGCTAAATGAAACTGAATTGTATTGCATATCAATTATTGTACTATTTCAGTAGTAGGATAACAGAGTAAAATCAATGTTTCCCCTTTTATAAATTTGTTTTAAGTAGGAGAAAAGAGTCTCCAAATTCAATGAAGATCAAAGAGAGAAAGTGAAGATATTAAAAAAAAACAACTTTTGGTTTTATGAAAGAGAAGTGGATGTAGACTCTTGGCTAGAACTCAGTTAAGCTCCATTGAAAATCAAACTGGTGAGATCCAACAAAACACATAGCAGCTCCATCTTGAGGTGAAGAAGATTCTCAAGATTTTCGTCAGAATGCATATGAAGATAAGATGGGAAAAAGAAAACAGAACAAAAAAATCTCCCAAACAAGACCTGAACCCACTTAGGTTTCCACTACAAATGCAAGAAAAAAGCATTCTTCCACTTTTAGTCTGTCTGATTGTGGCAACCAAGACTGAATGGAGAGAATACAGGATGCATAAAAACAGAGATGGAAGGAGAGAGAAGTTTTTCAATTCAGAATAACCTTGTAAACATTGGAGAGCGTGTTGTATTTCAAAAAATAAAATTTCTGAGTTAAAAAAAAAACTCACTAATAGCATAAAATACAAGAAATTTTTGTGAATCAGAAAGAATTCACTGGCCTGACATAGTGTTCTGTCTTCTTGACAAGAACTTCCTGCAATTAACTAGGCCATATGTAACTTTATTAACAAGAGAATAATGGGCAAAAAGGAATAATAAAACAATGAACAAATATAGAAACTTCACTAAAAATGTTTTCATAAACTAGATGAAATTGTGACCAAATTTATAACTTGAATTAGGGAAATAATCTTTCTCATTCTCAGAATAAGAGTTTGAAGAGTTTTCAGGAGAAAACTTCTGTCAAGACAAGTGAAAGATTAATGTTGAAACAGTGCCAAAATGACATGAAATGAACACCAAGCCTGTTTGATAAAATGCCAAGAATAAAAGAAATGTATGAAACCGAAGGACCAGGAAATGATGGTTTCGGAACAGAAAATGAATATTAAAAATCATGGAAAATAAAAACAATATCTCAATATACTCTTGAGAATTTGCAATAAATAAAAAGTAAATAAGTAAAAACTGCACAGAGGTAGCAGTGATATTAGTGTGCAGATAGATTTATTCTTTAAAACCATAGGTCAAAAGACAGATAATAGAATATAAGTATTTTAAAATGCAAAAAGGGAACACTAGAAGTAGCTAGAAAAAAATACAAGATAAAACTCAGTGATGGAAACAAAGGATTGAGGAGGAGAGAGGGAAAGTGGGTACATATGAAGAAACCCTGTGTCAGTCAATTCTGTGATGCTTTCATATCCATTTTTTAATATTTGCCCTGCTTTTCTCTTTATCCCAGGAATTGACTCCTATTTTTTTTTTCTAGGACTCTAACTTTGCACTGTAGCCTCTAATTTTTGTTAAGTGCTGTTTGCCAACAGCAAAATCCCCAACCAAGCCTGCAATATAGCATTGCTTAGAAAAATAGGGGGAAGTCAACTTCCTTGAGGAAGACTGGTTACTTTGGACCTCTTTCTTCATTAAAGTGACGGTTTGTTCTCATGGGTGAATATAGACCTATTCTATGCATGTATTTGTTGTGGCATTTCTGACCAATAGTGCATCTGTCATCACCACCACCACTGGATTTACAGAACGCCTTAGAAGTCATCAATATCCTGCATGCTTCTGTCCAAGTAAATCATTCTTTTTAAATCACAGACCTCACATTAGACACACCTGTCTTACATAAATGTGGAATAGCTTACTGAAACCAGAGTTACAGAGTGGGCTAGGAAAAACACCCAGTGCAGTTGAGCGCTATCCTATGGGAATGATATGGGCTTTATCTGTTGACCAAAAGTCAATAGATTGGGCCAAAAGTCACACATCTACAAACTCAGGGTGGATATATAAGTGGCCTCCTCTCAAGGTACCTCGTTACCTACTTAGAAGATTTTGTCTTCTGTCCTTATAACTTTACTGTTTCTTCTGTTAGTAATCTTGATGCGCAGAGGAGAATTGTTACTGTGTAGACATTAGGTATTTCCCCAAGAGCTCATGTGTGAGATAATGCCAGAAACTTTAGAGGTAAAATGATTGGGTTATGAGAGCCTTAAGTGCATCAATCCCCTGATAGGGATTAACTGGGTGATAAGACAAGTAAGGTAGGAGATGGTAGGTCATTGGGTGCATGCCTTTGAAGTATGTATTTTTTTCCCTAAAGAATGGAACCATGCCTATCCCACTCACCCCTCTCTCTCTTTCCTGGTGCCATGTCATGAACTTCTTTCTTCTACCACATTCTTCTACCACAATGTTTTAACTCACCTAGGACCCAGAGCAATGAAGTTGACCATCTATGAACTGACACCTCTGAAATAAGCTTTTCCTCCTCTTATTGTTCTTGTCAGGTCTTTCAGGAGGGGGAACAATGCTGACTAAAATAAATGTTGAATATCAGGGAATACGTCAATGATTTCATTGAACTTGGAAGTTGAAAATGTCATCCGAACTCCGTTTTGACCTCATTAAATTGAGTGGAAGGCCTTTTGATGGAGTAGTTTAATGGTAGACCTGATCAATTCAGGATAAACAAGACAATTAGGGGGCAGACACTTCAGGAATATATTATAGAAGACAGACTCCTATTTACAATGAAAAATTTTAAAAGATAAAAGATATAAGAATAAATCTAACAATAATTTGGCAAGCTGCTGTTGAAGGATTCTTTGAAATGATATTGAAGAATACTATTGATGACTTAAACAAATAAAACAAGTTCTTTTGGGTAAAAAGATTTATTATAATAATGAATAACCTCTAAATTAACTTCTAAATTATAGAATCCCAAAATTACATTAAAAGTAATGAGAATTTCTGAAGAACTGGAGAAGCTAATTACAAAGTTAATATATTAAAATGAAAAGTAAGAATAGATAGAAAATTGAGTGAGAGCCATATTCAATATCTACTCATAACAGTAATTAAAATATAAAAGCCAGAAGTAATTAAAACAAGGTCATGGTATACAAAAAAGGTAAAATTAATGAAAATTAATAAAGGTGCAGAAATATTTTCATATACATACATGAATTTAATAAATGATGGAGATGTTATAGTGGAGGGATATGATTCTATTCAACTTAATAAGATACATTTATCAAAGTCCTAGATTTAAATTACTTTAAATTTTTGAATACTGAGTACTCTTACCACTTATGTTCAATATTGTATTTGTGGTCCTAGCAAGTGCTATATGTCATAATAAGGAAATAAAAGTCATATATATCAGAAAGAAAAAGAAAAACTGTATTTTCTTATGGACTACATGAGGACATACAGAGTTAACCTGAGGGATCCCATATGTACTTATAAGAGCTAAGGTTACTGGATCAGCTCTATTTCAAAATTCTAACACCATATTACTGGAACATAAAAATTTAAAAATACTGAGTATAATAGCATCAAACATATGAAATAATCATAGACAAATATAGAAAATTATGAGACCTATTCAATAAAAACTACAAAATATGGAAGAGATTAATTAAAGATCTAGATAAATAAATAAACATCCTTATGGGTTGGCAATCTCAATATTGTTAAATTGTTTATTATTCTCAGATTGATCTATAAACTTGATATAGTTTCATCCAAAATTGTTACAGGGCATTTTTTTAGTTATATACAGCAGTAGAGTCCATTTTGACATAATTATACAAGTAAGCATGGATTATATCTTCTTCTAATCAGGACCCCATTCTTGTGGATGTACAGGATGATGAAATTCACTGTGGTGTATTCATATATGTACATAGGAGAGCTATGTCAGATTCATTCCTCTGTCTTTCTTTTTCCTATCTCTCTTCCTTTCCCTTCATTCCCCTTTGTCTAATCCCCACCACCACCCTTATTGTGGTTTCCACATATCAGAAAAACCATTCAACCTTTGTTCTTTGGGGATATACTTTTTGTAAAAACTGACATGCCAATTCTAAAATGTGTGTTTTAAAATATACTATATTAGCTAGAGATACTTTGAAAAAGAAAATAAACAAGAGAAGGACAATCTATTTGATTTCAAGTCTTACTATAAGGCCACAGTAGTCTAATTTATTATTTGTACAAGGATAGGTCAATGGAACTGGATAGAGAATCCAGAAATAGACCCACACATGTATAATAAATTTATTTTTAATAATAATGCCAAGATAATTTGAGGTAGAAATTGTTTTTTTCCAATTTGATACTTATGAACAAAAGTAAATGTCTTTCACTAACTCACAATGACATGAATATTATCTAAGAAGAGATCATAGGCCTAAAGGTAAAATCTTAAACTATAGAAATTCTAAAGGGATCATAATGGAAAAATTTTAAGAAGATGCTGATCCTAAATTTTTGGATATGACACCAAAGCACAGATCACAAAAGAAAAATACTGATTAATCAAATTTCATCAACACTGAAAATTTTACTCATTAAAAGTGTGTGAGCGAAAATAACAAGGCAGAGAGCATGAAAATGTATGTGTGTGTTTATCTGACAAAAATACTAGCATTCATAATATATACAGTCTTAAAACTCTGCAAAATAAAGATAATCCAATAAAAACAAATGGTGAAAGTCTTGAACAGAATTGTTGTAAAAACAATATATTACTGGCATATAAGTGCATTAACAGATATTCTGCATCATTATTCATCAAGCATTTCAAATTAAAGCCACAATGAGATACCACTGCACTGCACCTTGAATGGCTAAAAATAAAAGATGGACCAAATGTCAGGTAACTGTAACTCTCCTATATTGCTATATGGGAAATTAAAATTTTCTAAGACCTTTGGAAATCAGTTTTATACTTTCTTATAAGATTGGACATGCATATCAAATACAGATAGCAATCCTGCTCTCAGTTATTTATCTAAGAGAAGTGAAAACTGTGACCACATAAAGACTTGTAAATGAATTTATATTATCAAAACTGGAAACAACCAACATTTCATTAACTGAAGCATATATAAACGAGTTTTGCATATTCATATATACTACTACTAAGGAATAAGAGAGAATGTAGATGTGTACTAAAACATGGTGGTAAGCAAGGAACTCGGTTAAAAAAAAGACTCCATACTGTGCATTTATATGGTTTTAACTCAAACACCTACAATTAGAGAAATAAGCTTAATGGTTTCTTTGGAAGTGAGTGAAAGAGAAGTGTTGTAAAAGAGAATGAGGATACTCTGAGTGACAAATTTCCTCCCACATCTTATAAAATGTATCAAATTGTACACTTAAAATGGGTACATTTTGTTGTTTATAAATCATGCTTCAATACAGTTGAAATAAATATAATAAGCAGAATTATGGAGGAACTTTAGATTATGTAGAGGAACATGAGAGTGGGGAGGGGATAGGGATATGAAAGATGGTAGACTGACAGACATCATTATCCTGTGTACATGTATGATTACATGAAAGATGTGAATCTACATGTGTACAACCATAGAAATGAAAAGTTGTACCCCATTTATGTACAGAAAATTAAAATGCAGTCTGTAAAATAAAAAATAAAAATAAATAAAATTAAAAAAATAAATGAAATTTGAAAAAAGGCAAACAACCTCATGGGAAAATAGTTGCCATATGTGTTGCAGACCATACACTTGATTGTTTATAATATATAAAGAACTAATAAAAAATTTAAAAATTCTAACAATACACAGGAAAATAAGCAAAGAATGCACATTAAAACAAAGCCCATACCAAAAAAAAAGGAAAGAAAGAAAATGATAAATCCAATTAATATAAATTAAAATTATGGGTTGACAACATTTTTACCTACATATTTGATAGACATTAAAAAAATTTATAATATGGCAAGGGTTCAGAGAATGTCTTTTCATTTTTTTTTTTTGTTGGTGGCATTTTGTCAAATTTTATCACAAGAACCATATACATTTAGGACTGTTGCCATTTAAAGAAAAGACTAATACGACTTAGTTGATTTATATACAATAATATTCATTATAGCATTATTCGTAATCACGTAACAATGAAAATAATAATGTCCACAATACAAGGAGCTTCTATAAATTAGGTTATATCTAGAGTGTGGACTACTATAGAGCCAGTGCATCAAATTAAACAGCTCTATATGAACTATTGGAAGGAGCCCACAAAAATGCAGTTATAAATGGGTCTGGGTCAAAAACAAGGTACAGGACCTCACACACACACACACACACACACACACAAACACACACAAACACACATATGTACGTATCTTTATATGCTTGAATGATTTGTTTAGATAGAAAAGTGAAATTTTGCCTTTTGATTTTGTCATTCTTTTCTCAGAGCATGATGGCAAAGTAACTTTTCCCAAGTGTTTGAGATTGGAGGAAAAGCTTGTCTTTTAGAACAATTTATATGTGCCATCTTAATTAACTTCTAAATTCAATAATTGATTCTGTTCACCCTTCAGATGTGCATGCATATCAGAATGAGAAAATGCAAGTAAATATTGTTTTATTAGACACCACACATAACCGTTATCTAATACTGAGCTGCATTTTTCCAGGATTCAATGTACTTTCGATCCCCTTAAAAGTCTAGTCTTTGCCATATTAAATCCTTGCTGTTATTTTCAATGACTTCCAATTAGTAAAGTCATTCGTGGCCTAAGTGGTAGTCCAAACAGCTCAAGTCTGTTGTATGAACAAAGTATTCTGAGAAGAGCTTTTGATGGTGTCAAAGGAAGAAATGCCCTTCTGCCTCCTTACTTTTCAGTAATATCTTAATTTTATGTGTAGATTTTACTTAAATGATTTGCTGATGATACAAAAATGGAAGATGCTTCAATACTTTTTGGTACATGCTATTTGAAGTCAAGTGTTTGTATTAAGAACACAGGAATGCATGTGACCAAACTTTCCTATGTACATACATGAATATACCACCGTGAATTTCACCTTTATGAGTATACATGAAGCACTGATTTTTAAAAACAACTCTAATAGGAAAAAGATCAGCAGAACAGAGAAAAGGTAACAGGTGGAAGGAGGAAGGGGAAGGAAAAGGGAAGTACTGGGGACTGAGTTGGAGCAAAGTATGTCCCATACTTGTTTAATTATGTTAGAATGAAACCTAAAATTATGTATACCTAAAACAAACTAACAAAAAAATAGAGAAGAAGAACTAACAAAATAGAAGTGACATCAACAGAGTCACTAAGGAGGGGCATGGGGAAATACTGGGAAACAAAAGTCACCAAATTATGCTATGTCCATGTATGACTATATCACAACAAATCCTACTTTTATATATAATCATAATGTGCTAATTAAAATAAAGAATAATAATAGTAGGGAGCTAAGTAGAGGATAGCAAGCAGATCAGGAGGAAAGAGAAGATAGGTAAAGTAAAGGTACTGAGGAATATGATTGATTGATCAAATCAAGTACATGAGCACATGTAACCTAATGAATACCTTTGTCATGTATAATTTAAATGCAGTCAATAAAGAATAAAATAAAAAAGAACTTGGAAAGTTTTATTGGTTAAAAAAATTTAAGGAAACTAACACAGTACCAATTATATCTACGTCTCATATCTAATTCATTTCTGTGACTCCAAAGATTGCATAAAAATTTCATAGATAAATTACATAGAAAGGTATTTTAAAGTAATCAAGGTTCCAGATCCCTATTCTTGCCATAATACTTAATTATTGCAAACTATATCTTGCTAATTATAAATCAAAGTGGAGATTTTTTTCCTATTTCTGGTCACTGTGTTAAACCGTGGTAGTTATAAAAAGCAAATTATGGGGCTGGGGTTGTGGCTCACTGGGTTCGATCCTCAGCACCACATAAAAATGAATAAATAAAACAAAGGAATTGTGTCCATCTACAACTAAAAAATTTTTTTAAAAAAGCAAATTATATCAGTGATTTTAAAAGAATTGAAAGATGATATTTTTCTGAATTTTATAATAAAGTAAATAAAGTATAATTCTAAAAGTATAATATTTAACATTCTCATTGAATTTCATAAAATAGTTTCTTGCAAGAGTTTATATACTAAGTAAGGCAAAAAATGTTTAAAAACATAAATTTGGCATTATGTATATGCAGGGGGCAAACTGCACAAGGCCAACTCAGTCAAATTAAGAAGTCAGGGAATGAAACTGTGGAAACACAATCCCAGAATTAAAAGAGAGTGAATGGAGAGGGAGGATAAATGGAGCTGGGGAAGGCAGAGAGATAATTATTAGATAGAGACCCTAGAGGTTCCAAAGTGTTAGGTAAATTACTCTTTTTAACTATTTCCCTGAGGCAATGATTTAAGGGTGTCATTACTTCTTACTTCTTATTGCTACTCCTGCTAAACACTCTATAAGATTTCATTTGTTCTTTATCTCAAGTAGTTGCTCAGGTACAATGTTTTCCTATGACCAGTGAGGGTGTGTAATGCCTGGAGCTGACTCCAGACAGAAACTTCTGCACCTGCTCTCATTTTGCATGTTTCCTTTTCATTGCTGAAACATAGGGTTTGATTTTCCCCCACCTTCTCTTTTGCAGTATAAAAGGAGTCATTCTATGAGGGGTGTTGTGGATTGTGATGGGGAAAGTTTGGTTTTATTGTCCAAGATCTTTGAAGGACAATCAAAAATATTTTTCTCTCTTACCGATTATTTCTTTCATTTAAAACTATTTTCTTTGAGAAAGCATTTTGGTGAATAAGTTATAACATTGTCCTATTATGTTTTAAACTTAAAAGTGCTTTATATTATTTCTTACACAAATACTACATATTAAGAAATAATTAAGATATATGAATCCTTTAATAATTGAAGGATAGTAACAACTTGGAAATGAGTGGTTGTGTGATTTTTTTTTTTTTTTTGTACCAGAGATTGAGCCCAGGGGTGCTTAACTACTGAACCACATCCCCAGTCCTTTTTATATTTTATTTAGAGACAGGGTCTTGCTAAATTGCGTAGGGCCTTGCTGAGTTGCTGAGGCTGGCTTTGAACTTGTGATTCTCCTGCCTCAGATTCCAGAGCCGCTGGGTATGAATGTTTATATTTCACACATGTGCCCTCAAATGTTTTTCTTAATTAAAAAATGTATTTTTAGAAATAATTTTGCTTATAATTAATTTATTTAACAATCTTAGCATAGTTTAGACTTTAGACCAAATTTTCAGACTAATTTTTCTACCTGTTCAATTATTTTTTGAAAACTTAAAAGATATTATTTCCCCTCAAATATTATTATAATAAAAATATTCCTGTGAACTAGAAAATATTTTAGCTTGAGTCCAATATAATATATTTCAGTTTTTCATTCAGTAATATTTTCTGTTGGAAATAAACCATTAAATTGAACCATATGAAGTTGCTATTTCTGAAGAACAAAAAAAAAATTTAAATGGTAATTTCGTGTGGATCAATTATTTATAAAATTATATTCTGGGCTACATTAAGAAAATCTAGAAGACAGTATTTATTCCTAAATAAGTATAAGCATAAAAAATTAAAATTTTTATAGGACATATTTGAATGTTTATATTACTTATGTCCCATGCAATTAATGAACTACGGACAACTAATTATCATCCAGTTTTGATTCAATTAATTTTGGAAAAAATTATCAAGAATGACATTTAAAATTAGGAGAAAGTGATAAAGGTTTTGTTTTGTATATCAGAAGAAGTATTAGTCTTAATTTTTTCTCCCAAATCTATTTCTTGGCATAACCTTTGATAATCAGCAATTTAATACTTCAAAGTGTTAAAATTAAGACTTGTATGTTCATTTCAAGTTTAAGTTGCATACTTTCCCTTACACTATCAGTATTTGCATAGGTAGGCAAACCCAATTCTTCATGCAAATAGAAATCCAAATTAATTATTTTTATAGAAAACTATGATTTCTTTAAATTCTACTATACTTACCTAAGAAATATTAGGATTCCCTAAGATGTGATTAAAACCAAACCAAAACAAGACAAATTATTGATCAAATGTTTTCGTTAAAGTGTTGCTTTGTATGTTGGCTATAAATCTTGGACAGATGAATGAAATAGTTATCAGCTTGCACCTAAAAGACAGATAGTTCAACAGTCACCACAGCCTCTCAAACATTCTTTAGCATTACAATACCACAGTCAGAAGATGGAGACCTTGAATTCTCATTTTTTTCTATTCAAAATAGTGGATTAAAAGAACTGATGACAATAACAGAATGTATTTAGTTTTCTATCTGCTCAACTTAATAAGACATGTTATCTATCTGCTCAACTTCAAATTTTAGATTTTCTAGGTTCCCATATCCAGTGTATCAGGTGATTGCCAGTCAAGTGTATGGGAGAGGTGTGTCTCTTTAAGGATTGTGGACAAATATCAGGAGGACACAGGTGCAACTGGGCTTCAATAAGAGGAACAAAGATAACAGATTATTCTTCTTTGATTTTCATAATTAGAATGGTAACGATAGATGAAGCAAACAAGTGAGCTATTAGACTAACAGAAATTTACTTTTTAACACAATCTAAATCTGCTGTATCAAATGCAGTCTAATCAGATGTAAGTAAAGAAAAAAAAAAACTTTACTTGCAGGCTATGTGTCTGTGACCCAAAATAGCTATTGACACCATGCATCTGAAGCTACGTGATAGTGAGGCAGGTGTATATGTGATGGAAGTGGTACTAAATGCTTACCATTTTCCTTTCTTACAGCATCAAAATCTCACTGTTTCCAGGAATATTCTTACCATGAATTTGGGAAGATAGAACAGTAAAGGGAAAGTGCTTCTTTTTTTCCAATTTGGACAGTAGGTAGAACTTTATGGCTTGAACCTATTATGTAGATGTACATGTGAGTATTTGTGTATTTTCTGTATTTGCAATAAGAAATCTTAGGATAATTAATAGTATATCTACAATGTTGTGACTATTTAGTTTGGTATAGTTGCTGCCTTATTCTAAAGCATCACAAGTAATCTTAGAACTATAACCTAGATACACAAGTGGGTTTTAATTCCTGTGTCAACTTGATCAATTACTAGTGGCTATTTGAAGGGTTGTGTCTGGAAGGATTCTAAAAAGAAGGCTGACTCCACAGGATTCTGGCTTGTGTTGTAATTGCTTGGAAATGTGTGATAATGGTGTGAGTGTTGTGGTATCTTTGCTATTTTATTTAATATTTCTGATCTAGTAGAATTTTTGATTTTATGTCTGAGGAACCAGGGTGAGAAAGATGAATGGAATTTATTGAGGGTTTATTATATGTCAACTCTTACAGTCTATTCAGTTTGTTACAACAATTATTTCATTTATTGTTCCTGAAATCAATTTCATGTGGTATTGTCTCCAATTTATAGATGAGGCAATTGAGCATTGTACAGGTAAAGTTAAGTGCCTAGGATACAAAATTAAAGGTCAAGACACAAGTTCAGCAAGGATAACTCCACTTTCCATAGTCTTAACTAATTCACTGTGCTGTCATTAATTTCCCCATGTCAAATATCACCAGAATTAAAACCCAGTATTCTGGATTAAGATGTAGTACTTTTTCCACTAATTAATTTTTAGGTGATTACAAAGGTAAGTATATAAAATAAAAAGTGTTTTTATTTCATTAGAGGTACAAGTCTCTGAAAAAATAAAGCAATGGACTTTTCCTATTGAAAGAGAGCTAAAGTATTACAGCCCAAAAAACTGATACTTGAGTCCTTCTTCTAATATCATTAAAAAGGCATCTAGCCTGAAATTAAATGACTATACTAACTCAAAACCACCTATTAGTCAAACAAACAATATTTTAGACACATGTGTTATATGATTTTGAATTGAGGCTATTTGCTTTATTAGTTTTATAATACTTAGGGATAATTATAATTCTTAGGAATTAACAAATGCTTGGTTTTCTGTCATAAAACCTTCAGAGACACTTCAGAATTTTACTCTGGGCATCAGATAGGTGACTTCTAGGCCTGATTTTACTAATCATAACTTTTGAAACTTGTAAATATATAGTATATTTAATCTAAGGTTCTAATTTCTAAAGGGTTGTTAATATCTATAACCCTGACTCTAGTCTGCTTGATTAAACACATATTACTATGACCTTTCAAATGACAGGTATTGTAGAAGTTTGTAATACCAAGATGGCTAAACCAGAATCCTCACTGTCATGGGAAATGAACATTTGCATACAAACAACTATGAACAATGTTAATGAAATTTTATTAAAACACAGTATAGTAAAAATGTTTATAGTGACAAGAATAAACAAGACAAGAAATAAAACTATTAGTGTGCTTCTGAACCTCAGTTAAGAAAAATGCTAATATACTTTGAGAACAAAACTATGAAAAGCAAGTAAAATGTTATGGTAGTTATCATGACACGGCATTTTTTTTTTTAAAAAAGGTACCACCAAATCTTTTGTTTTCTTTCTTTCTTTACTCTTTTATTTTTTAACAGACTGCATTTTGTTTCATTGTACACACATGGGATCATCATTTCATTTCTATGGTTGTACACGATGTAAATTCACACAATTCGTGTAATCATACATGTACATAGGATAATGATATTTGTCTCATTCCACAATTTTTCATAACTTCTCCCTCTTATTTCCTTCTACATAAAGTTCCTCCATTCTTCTCTCACTCCCCATCCCCTCACCCCCATTATATATCATCATCCATTATCAGGGAAAACATTTGGCCTTTGGTTTTTGGGGATTGACTTATTTCTCTTAGCACAATATTCCCCACTTCCATCCATTTATCTGCAAATGCCATAATATTCTTCTTCTTTAGGGCTGAATAATATTCCATTGTGTATATATACCACAGTTTCTTTATCAATTCCTCTGTTCAAGGGCATCTAGGTTGGTTCCACAATCTAGTTACTGTGAACTGAGCTGCTATAACATGGATGTGACTGCGTTACTGTAGTTTGCTGATTTTTAAGTCCTTTGGGTATAAATGGAGGAGTGGGATAACTGGGTCAAAAGGTGGGTCCATTCCAAGATTTCTGAGGATTCTTCATACTGCTTTCCAGAATGGCTTCACCATTTTGCAACTCAACCAGCAATGTAAAAGTATGTCTTTTTCCTCACATCCACACCAACATCTATTATTGTTTGTGTTCTTAATAATAGCCATTTTAATTGGAGTAAGATAAAATCTTAGAGTTGTTTTAATTTGCATTTCTCTAATTACTAGAGATGTTGAGCACTTTTTCATGTATTTATTAATCATCTGTCTTCTTCTGTAAAGTGTCTGTCCAGTTCCTTGGCCCATTTATTGATTGGGTTCTTTGTATTTTTGGCATAAAGTTTTGTTAGTTCTTTATAAATTTTGGAAATAAGTGCTCTATCTGAAGAGCATGTGGAAAAGATTTTCTCCCATTCTGTGGGCTCTCACTTCACATTATTGATTGTATCCTTTGCTGAGAAAAAGCTTTTTAATTTGAGTCCATCCCATTTATTGATTCTTGCTTTGATTTCTTGTGCTTTGGGATTCTTGTTAAGGAAGTCTGATCCTAAGCCAACATGATGAAGATTTGGACCTACTTTGTCTCTATTTGGTGCAGAGTCTCTGGTCTAATTCCTAAGTCTTTGATCATTTTCAAGTTGAGTTTTGTGCAGGGTGACAGGAAGAGGTTTAATTTCATTTTACTGCATATGGATTTCCAGTTTGCCAGCACCATTTATTGAACAGGCTATCTTTTCTCCATTGTATGTGTTTGGCTCTTTGTCTACTATGTGGTGACTGTATTTATGCAGGTTCCTCTTTGTGTCTTCTATTCTGTACCATTCGTCTAAATGTCTATTTTGGTGCCAATACCATGCCATTTTTCTTACTATTGCTCTGTAGTATAGTTTAAGGATCTGGTATTGTGATACCTCCTGTTTCACTTTTCCTCCTCAGGATTGTTTTGGCTATTCGAGGTCTCTTATTGTTCCAGATGAAGTTCATGATAACTTTCTCTATTTATATGAAGAATGTCATTGGAATTTTAATTGGAATTGCATTGAATCTGTATAGCACCTTTGGTAGAATTGCCATTTTGACAATATTAATTCTGCCTATCCAAGAACATGGAAGATCTTTCCATCTAAGGTTTTCTTCAATTTCTTTCTTTAGTGTTCTGTAGTTTTCATTGTAGAGGTCCTTTGGCTCTTTTATTAGATTGATTACCAAATATTTTATTTCTTTTGAGGCTATTGTGAATGGAGTGGTTTTCCTAATTTCTCTTTCAGAAGATTCATCACTTATGAATAGAAATGCATTAGATTTATGTGTATTGATTTTATATCCTGCTATTTGCTGAATTCATTTATTAGTTTCTAGAAGTTTTCTAGTGGAGTATTTTAGATTTTCTAAATATAGAATCATGTCATTGGCAAATAGTGACAGCTTGAGTTCTTATTTCCCTATTTTTATCCCTTTAATTTCTTTGCTCTAATTGCTCTGGCTAGTGTTTCACAAGGACAATGTTGAAAAGAAGTGGTGAAAAGGGCATCCCTGTCTTGTTCCAGTTTTTAGAGGGAATGCTTTCAATTTTTTTTCCATTAAGAATGATGTTGGCTGTGGGCTTAGCATAGATAGCCTTTCAATGTTGAAGTATGTTCCTACTATTCCTATTTTTTCTAGTGTTTTAAGCATGAAGGGGTGCTATATTTCATGAAATGCTTTGTCAGCATCAATTGAAATAATCATGTGATTCTTAACTTTAAGTCTATTGATGTGGTGAGTTACATTTATTGATTTCCAGATGTTGAATCAACCTTGCATCCCTGGGATAAACCCCACTTGATCATGGTGCACTACCTTTTTAAAATGTTTTTTTTATGGATTTGCCAGTATTTTGTTAAGGATTTTTGCATCTAAGTTCATCAAGGATATTGGTCTAAAGTTTCTTTCCTAGATGAGTCTGTCTGGTTTTGGTATCAGAGTTATACTAGCCTCATAGAATGAGTTTGGAAGGGTTCCCACCTTTTCTATTGAGGAATATTGGTATTAGTTCTTCTTTGAAGGTCTTGTAGAATTCGGCTGAGAATCCATCTGGTCCTGGGCTTCTCTTGGTTGGTAGACTTTTGATGGCATCTTCTATTTTGGTGCTTGAAATTGATCTGTTTAATTGTATACATCTTTATGATTCAGTTTTTAGGTCCATATGTCTCTAAAAAATTGTCAATGTCTTTGATATTTTCTATTTTGTTGGAGTACAGATTTTCAAAGTAGCTTCTAATTATGTTATGTATTTCCATGGTGTCTGTCATGATCTTTCCTTTTTCATCACAAATTCTAGTAATTTGAGTTTTCTCTCTCCTCTTTGTTAGGGTGGGTAAGGGCTTATCATTTTGTTTACTTTTTCAAAGAACCAATTTTTTGTTTTGTCAATTTTTTGAATTGTTTCTCTTGTTTCAATTTCATTGATTTTATCTCTGATTTTAATTATTTCTTGTCTTCTACTATTTTTGGTGTTGAACTGTTCTTTTTGTAGGGCTTTGAGATATAATGTTAAGTCCTTTAGTTGTTGACTTTTTATTTTTTTAATGTACGAGCTCAATGCAGTGAACTTTCCTCTTAGTACTGCTTTCAGAGTGTCCAAGAGATTTTGATATGTTGTGTCATTTTTCTCATTTACCTCTAAGAATTTTTAAATTTCTTCCCCGATGTCTTCTGTTATCATCACATCATGCAATAGCATATTATTTAGTCTCCAGGTATAGGAGTAGTTTTTGTTTATTTTATCATTGATTTCTAATTGCATTCCATTGTGGTCTGATAGGATACAAGGTAGTATCTCTATATTTTGTATTTACTAATGACTTCCTTGTGGCATAGCATATGATCCATTTTGGAAAAAGATCCATGAGCTGCTGAGAAGGAAGTATATTCTCTCAATGATGGCTGAAATACTCTGTAAATGTCCATGAAATCTATATCATTGATTGTATTATTCAGTTCAATAGTTTCTTTGCTCCATTTTTGTTTGGAGTATCTAACCAGTGTTGAGAGCAGTGTGTTAAAGTCCCCCACTACTATTGTATTTTGGTCTATTGATTCCTAAATTGAGAGGTCTTTTTTGATGTACATAGATGCTCCATTGTTTGGGGCACTAAATATTTAAAATCATTATGTCTTCTGATTTATGCTTCCCTTAAGCAGTACGAAATGTCCTTCTTTATCCCCTCCGACTAACTTCCATTTTATCTGATATGAGGACGGAGACCCCTGCTTTCTTACTAAGTCCATGGGCATGGTATGTTTTTCCTCATCCTTTCACCTTTAGTCTGAGGATGTCTTTTTCTATGAGATTCGTCTCTTCAAGGCAGCATATCGTTGGGTCTTTCTTTTTAATCCAATCTGCCAGTATGTCTTTTGATTGATGAGTTTAGGCCATTAACATTTCGGGTTATTATTGTGATATGATTTGTATTTCTGCTCATTTTAGCTTATTTTTGGTTTTTAACTTGAGTTGGTTTCTCCTTTGATTTGTTTTTCCTTTAGGGTAGTTCCTCCCTTTGCTGACTTGTATTGTTGTTTTTCCCTTCCTCCTCATGAAATATTTTGCTGAGCATGTACTATAGGGCAGGCTTTCTATTTGTAAATCTTTCAACTTTTGTTTATCATGGAAAGATTTTATTTCATTGTCAAATCTGAAGGTTAGTTTTGCTGGGTATAGGATTCTTGGTTGGCATCCATGTTCTTTTAGAGCTTGAAATATCTTGTTCCAGGCCCTTCTAGTCTGGGTTGAGAAATCTGCTGATATCTGTATTGGTTTTCCCTTATATGTAATCTGATGCTTTTCTTTTGCAGTCTTTAAAATCCTATATTTCGTATGTGAGATATTTTCATTATAAAATGCCTTGGTGTGGATTTGTTATAATTTTGTGCACCTGGTGTTCTTTAAGCCTATTGTATTTGATTTTCCATTTCATTTTTCAGGTTTGGGAAATTTTCTGATTATTATTTCGTTGAACAGGTTTTCATTCCTTTGGTTTGTATCTCTGTGACTTTCTCAATTTCAATAATTCTTAAATTTGGTCTTTCATGATATCCCATAATTCTTGGAGTTTCTGTTCATGATTTCTTACCATTTTCTCAGTTTGGTCAACTTTATTTTCAAGATTAAATATTTTATCTTCATTGTTTGAGATTCTGTCTTCCATGAGATCTATTCTGTTGATGATGCTTTCTATGAGTTTTTAATTTGGTTTATTGGTTCTTTCATTTCAAGTATTTCTGTTTTTTTTTTTTTTTCAGAATCTCTATCTCTTTATTGAAGTGTTCTTTGCTTCATGCATTTGTTCTTTTAACTGTTTATTGGAGTGATCATGCATTGCCTGCATTTTTTTTTCTTATCATCTTTTACTTCATGGATCATTTTAATTATGCAGTTTATAAACTCTTTTTCTGTTGTTTCTACTGCCATGCTATCATTGGAGTCTATCAAAATAGTATCTCAGTTTGTTAGGAACACTTTCTTCTCCTGTTTTTTCATATGGTTTCTGTACAGTCAGTCCCCGTTAGCATTGAAGATCTGAGGTAATGAAGTTTCCCCTCTGCAGGCTTATTGTGATCATGCAGTTTTCTAGTACCTCTCCTTTGAAGGGGAGATCAATATTAACAGCAAATACAGAGAAATTTCAGCCCTGAACCAGAGAGGCCCTATAAAGACTTTAACATTATTGTATCAAACAGGATGAGTTTGATTATTATTTACAAAATTCATAGTGGTGAACGAAGAGGATGGGGAGGTGTGTAGGATGTAAGTGAATAAATAGAGGTACATATCAAAGGGCCTCCAGTCTCCTGAGGTGTCTCAGGAAAGGAGCTGCCCTCCAATGACAGTGATCACGTCCTTAGGAATAATTCAAAATGACTACACCAGCCTCCAAAGAAGTTGGGGAACCCCAGTGAGGTAGGCTCCGTGTCCAGCGACCATGTGCGGTGGGGTGTCTCCCTACCAATCTTTTATTTAACAAAGCATTGCCTTCATTTTGAAGGAAATGATACAATTTCAAATTGGTATTTGCTTCTCAAAAAGGTGTATAAGAACATAACATTGATTTAACATACAACCTTCAACAAAAAATAATGTCTATACAATTTATTGTATAAATTGCATTTTCTTTTTAGCTCCAGGAAGCAATAGATGTTCAAAGAATCTTGAAAAAGAGATTGATTATTTTAAGAACTTGGAGGTGGTTTTAATAGGAGTCAGAATTAACATCAAAAATCTTCTCAAAATACTCTTAGTATTTATTTGTGTCTGGTAAAATTATGGTGCTTTGCTTGGTGATTTAAATAGCTGGAGCCATTGCTCTTTGGTCTGGGGAATTCACAAACTTTCAGAAAGCAAAATCTTTAAGATGTTGATACAGTAGTACATGTTTTTTTTTTTTCTATAATATGAAACATAACAGGTAAATGGAACAAAAAGTAAATTGTGAATGAAAAAAATTTGTACAATTCTCCTATCCCATGAAAACATAAGTTCAAAGTGGGAAACAAGAGTAACTTATTTTGAATCTGTTTGGTTAAAGGGAATTTTATGATCAGAAGCAATATTAATTGTTAGGACATAATGATAAGCAAGTGTTAAATGTACTTGATTTTATTTTCTTCAACAACAGCTTTGATGTTTATAAGGAAAATGTGCATGGTAATCTGCTTTTCCTCAGCTGTAATTCCTATTCAAACCAGTACTTATTCCCATGATTTCCTGCAAGTATTTCTGCAACCTGGAATTAAATGGATTGATTTGAATACTTCCTGCAGACAAAATGATAAATTTATATTCATTAATTTGTCTTCACTTAACTGATTATGGCAAAGTGTAGCTCTCTGGTTTGGAAAATTTGACCATTAAGTCACATATGCACTTTTTCATGTTTGCATCTTTCATGAGTCAATCATTCAACAATACTTTTTGAGCCTTTACATTGTGTGCAGCCTTTGCAAAGTAAAGGGGCACATTGTGGGGAAGAAAACTGACATGGCCCATGTCTTCAAGGAACTTCATTCCAGAGAAACAGACTTAAGTTTAATGAATAAACATGTAATTACAAACTGCAATACACAGGACCAAAATATGGGCTGAAGAGAGTACAGTAAGAGGGATCTGCTTTGGATTGCTTGGTCACAGAAATTCTTTATGAAAATCGGTGTTTAATATGAGAACTATAGGATAGAAAGTAGCTAACAAAGGAAAATTGGAGAGGAGAGGTGAAAATGGACTCAGACAATGTGGTTTGTGTAACAGACACAGGCATTTGCAAAATTCTTTAGTTAAAAAGAATTTTATTTTCATTTGATTAATTGAAAACTGGTGAGCAGAACTGGGAAGCAGAGGCAGGGTGTAGAGGGAAGGCCGGAGAAGCACAAGCCAGGATAAACAGGGCCTTCTAGGCCAAGGTCACAGTAGGGATTTTGTTGCCATAGGACATGCTGAAATCTGCTGGCCTACATACAAATTGACTTTAATTTGTTTGTGTAGTCTGTACATATTTTCAAAACTTGCAATTTTGTTTGTTCATTCAGTCACTCTTTTGTTAAGTGCCCAAACTTAAGTATTCAGAATCAAATAACAAGATAGGTAGGTCTTTCTTAATTCTTGATAAGATTAAACTTTGGATAGGCAGATTTTTTAAAAGATGAATTCTATCATGACAGAAATTGTAATACATTATTGTACTATAAATTGTATTACATTATAATTTTGACAATATTAATATATTTATTCAGTGATGTGTTTAGACTCTCAGAGAAGGGAATCTGGATATTCAGGATAGTCTCCTAGAACAGGTGATGTTAACTCTGGTCCTATTGGAGGGAATAGTAGACATTTGCTAGGCGGGTCAGGCACTCTAGTCAGTTGGCTTGGCACTGATGCTCTTGTCAGGGGATGCATCTGGCATGCATTGTGCCTAGGGAGGAATGGACTTCTGAAAATCGGCTGGAAAGAAGTTAGTAACATGCTTTAAAACACACTCAATATTTTAAAATGTAATCTAGGCCAAAGACATTTCAAGTGGTAATATAACCTGATAGAGGGATGGTTGGGGGGGTGACATTTTGAGATTCTAGGGTGACTGCCTACCCTGAACAGTATTCCGGGTACCATTTATCTTCTGGCAGTCCCTACACTTAGTGACTTCTTGTATCTGTGGAGATTTTTATGGCATTCTAACTTTATCCTGAGTATAACATGCATGAGATTCCTACGTAGTGACAAAGCTAAACTCACTATAGGAGCTACATACATACTATTTAGTTCCTGTGTTAATTTCCTATTGCACTTTAAACAAATTACTACATATTAGTGGCATAAAGCAACACAAACTCTATTATTGTAGGTCTGATGTCCAGAAGTGTGATATTAGGAGTTTGTGAGGCTGTATTCTTTCTGAAAACATTCAGAAATATCTTTTCCCTTTCTTTTTTTGGTTTGTAGATGCTGCCTGCATATGTTTGCTCAGAGGCCCCTTCCTCCATATTCAAAATTCATCACTTTAGCCTCTGATTATGGTCACATCCTCATCTTCTCACTTTGATACTTTTGATTACTTTGGTCCACTTAGATAATTCGGAATAATGACCCATCTCAAGATCTTTAACTGAATCACATCTGCAGTTCCATTTTACCATTTAAGGTGGGATAGCCACAGTTTCAGGGATTGGGATGTGGAGGTCTTCAGAGACCTTGTTTAGCTTACTGTAGTTCTGCAAATATTATTATACATTGTGAATTCTGCACAATTTAGGCTTCTGATATGTGATTAAAAAGTTTTATTTTCTCAAGGAAGGTGGGGAATGGAAAAGCTTTAGAGGTGCTCAGAGAGACAAAAAGCTGTGTGATACCTCTTTAGTTTTATACTTGTTGCATGTCACTAAAGTGACATTGTTCCACTGGAGGGAATATGAGACTTTGAAATGCTGCCATGTGCAGCTCCCTGTGATGCTGAGATGGAGGAGCCTTCCTCCCTTTCTTCCTCAGAAGGGAGTCTGTCACTCGGCAGGGAGGCTCTTTAAAGCAGTCACAACTTTTGGGTTGCTGAGTTCGGGGACTTGTCAGAGAAAACACTGCTTTTTTTCATTTCTTGCCAATGAGGAGGAGTTCAAGTTCAATAGAACGTTCTCTTTATTTCCTTGGGTTTTCATATGTCTAATAACAGGACATTGCCAAGGCTCCAAATGGAGTTCACAGTAGAATCATAAAACTAATGAGAATGGAATTAGGTTACTAGCTTTTTCAACTCATTTATGCAATTATGAAGTAACACAATGGAGACATAATGACCCTACGCCATTTTAAGTAAGATCTAATTCTTGAGGACACCAAACAGTTTTTAAAAGTGTTAAATGCCTAGTCTTCACAATTTAATTGGTGAGAAGATGGGGAAATTATTATCTCATTTTAAAAAATGAAAGCTATTAAATCAACTAGTCTGAAGAGTTATTAATGTTTTTCCTTTTTATCTTCAGTGACTGATTACTATCATATCTGAAAATGTTTTCAGGAAGCCAATGAACAGGCTTAACTCTAATTTTCACATCATCAGGGCATGTGGGAGCAAATGTACTGGGACAAAACAGCCAATATATTTGGAATAAATGGAATTTGCCTGACTGAGAATTAGTACTGAGATTTAAGGTTCAAAATCTAAGTGTGTGAGTCAATAGCAAATATTTAGAAACAAGGAAGGGTCCTGTACCTTGGACATTGACATCTTCTCAATTTCCTGTTCAATAGAGGTGGATCTAGACTTTCCAGTTAATGACTTAGTAATCTTAGTAATCCTTTTCCTAGTTAAATTTTACATTTACTCCCAGCTTGTGATAATTTAATCTACTCTTTGTATAAATGCAATCAAATGGACTATTACTATTACTTTAAAGATATATCTATTGATTTAAATATGTTACCTGCCATGTAGCTCATGTCTTTCAAACTAACAATCAGGAGTTTCAGATTTCCAGTTCCTGTGACATGCCAAGTGTTCCCCATTCTCACAACTTAATTGTGTTCCTCTTTATGGAAACAAATAAAATAGTCAATTGGCAAAAATGTTTTCCTTTTCTTTTTAACTTTCTTCAAATGTTTGGAATTCAGAATGCTTTCCACACCCCTAGGGAAATAGTAGGTAGTGATTAAGGTGACTGATAAACGTTCTAATCTCACATTTTGGCTTAGGTGTAAGCCTCCTGAGTTTCTTTGAGGTTTTCAATGAATAAAGAAATGAGGTGTGAAAAGGTTCAGGTTTCTGGTGGAAGCAAAAATGGAGAGGGCTCTGGAGTGTGGGAGGTTCACAAGTCAAGAGGGACCTAGGAATAATTTTTCATCCTATACTACTTTTATTTTTCTAAGTAATGACCTTGTAGAGTCAAACATAAGCTGTGATAAATGGGTTTGCTTCAACTTTGGAAGATGTTTTGCAGGTAAGGGGTATGCTATTGGGCAATATCAGGCATTTTTTTTCTTTTTTCCTTTTATAAATTCACTCATTATACCATAATGAGTATTAGACATTCTACAATTTTCTAGACGTAGTACATTTTATCACATTCTTTCTGGAGATTTTTAGCACAATATATCAAAAGTCTTAAATATGTACATCATTTTGGAGTAGCTCTTCCTCTTTTAGGTATTTTCTTTAAGAAAATAAACATAGTGTAAAAATTTATGATTGTAGATGTTGTTTGTCATGTTCTTAATAAAAGATTAAAAACAGAATGTATATTTACAACATGAATTGGTTATATGCATTAAATCTATCTGGGTCCAATCAGTGTATAGAAACCACACAGAAAGTTACACATTGGAAAAAACACACTGTAGGCTAAACAAGGACAGTTTAAGAGTAATTAAAATCTAAGAAAAATGTATAAATAGGTGGATAAATGGAGAGAGAGAGAGAGAGAGAGAGAGAGAGAGAGAGAGAGCGAGCGCTGAGGAAAAGAGCCCAAGGAAGAATAATTTGGAAAGGCTTCAGACTTCATTGGCAAGGGTGTACTTCAGCTCACTGGGTTGAGCAGAGAAGCTTACTGGTTTGGGCAGAATGAATCTGGTCTGCAGTCATTGGGCAAGCAGAAAGCAACTTTCCAGAATGCAGGCAAGGAAAGGCAATCAGCAGCAGGTGGCAGAGAATGGGAATCCTTCCAGCAGCAGGCAGCTATATAGGCTCAGTGAGGATCCCCTGGAGCACAAGGGACTGCAGTGAGGACAGCCCCTTTATGGGGTCCTTCCCACTGTAGGTGTGCTATGCAGGGAGCTTTAGAGGAAATTAATTATAATGTGAGTGACAGGCCTTCAGGGCAATAGTTTTCTTGACCAAGGAAGCCAGAGAAAGTTCATCTCCAGGCTCAAGCTATAAAGTTTCCAAAGGTTCTTGCACACTGGGCCCATGAATGGAGTAGAGCTCTACTAGATGAACTTCATATTGCTAATACCCCCACCCTGTGCTGCAGCTAGTAAATAGAGGAACTCCTTCCTCTTATAATTTCCCACCAGCAGTCTCAACTGAGAGAGCTTAATTAACATCATACTCTCTTCAAAGAAGAAACACTTAAAAGGATTTCCATCTATTATTACAGAATACATTTTAAAAGGTGAGTTTATGGTGAAAGACAATAAATCAATAACTAGCACACATAAGATGGCATTAGCATGAAAGCATGCAACCCTGGATGTATAGTATTCATGTGGTATATTCTTCTGGAGCAGCAAGGAGGTTTGCTTAAAGTTCAATATAAAAGTTCTCAGAATTTGGCCTATCATATAAATCACACATTTTCAGTTCACATTCTGAGTCATCCTATAGAAATCAGGGCCCAGGGAATTGACACAAATGTTTTTATCTCTGAGTAATAACATACTTTGTCTTTGATTCAGAAGTCTCTTGTCCTCTGTGAGCAACTGTACAGATGTGGAGGCTTACCTGCTAAGTTTCAAGTAGGTGAAACCTCAGACCCTCCCTCCTCTGTTCTTGGCTCACATAAAAGAAGTCAGTAAATAAATACAGATATTTTCCAAGCTGGTAGGTATTATGAAAAATATAAAATGCACCAGATGAGAAGCACAAATAACAAGGGGTACTGCTTTAGTGGCCTGAGGAAGAAATGTTGCTCTACAGTGCCATCACAACACTGAAATATGAATGAGAAGGAAAATGTTATGGTAAAATTTTGGGGAGAAAAGTTTTGTAACAGGAAGAGTAAATACAAAGCCCTGAGATGGCATCAGAGTGGCCTGTTTGAAGGACGTCAAAGCCCAGTATGATGGAGAGCAGTGAATGAGGGGAGACTGGAAAGAAAGTGGGTGGGTGGGGACTTTAGCGGCAGAACCAAGACCTTCAGTACCCTTCCTATAAATGAAGGCCTGTGGAGGGTTTTAAAGAGGTGAGGGATGATCTGATTAATGTCGTATAAAGGTCACTCTAGCTCTCTCTAAAAAAAGTGTGAGTAGAGTCAGGGACACCAATTAAGAGAGGACCAACTTAAACAGCCTTTAGTGATTGTGGACTAGATCATCATTATCATATATCTAAGAAAAAAATAGCACTGAAGTCCAGTAAAAGAAAAAAAAATCATCAGCAGCCTTGAAACAGAAAATGGATGATTTATGACTTAAGTCCTGGATAAGTAAAGGTCAAGGAGAAACGAAATATTTTATTATGATTCTATGCAACATTTAAAGATGCTTAATTCCACACTCAGAGATCTGAAGTGCTTCTGTGAAAGACAGTGACTCAGTAAACCTTGTAACGTCACCCTATGTTCATCCAACATGGAAAATAGGCATGGGATTTCTTTGAAGGCCAGTATATTCAGAGAGACCCTCTTAGGTTTAATATTTTTAGGAGCAGATAATAAATTGTGGGAAGAATTTAACATTTATTACTGAAATTACAGTCTGTTTGTCCTTCCTTCCTTCCTGACTTCCTTTTTAAAATGAGAACCTACACTCTGTTCTTCCTTGTAAAATATCTCTATGTATTATTCCCAACCTAATTGGAAATCCAGACTGTTACAACTGGGAAATCCCAAGTATCAAACTGTTCCATCAATAACCCATTAAAATCATATATTCATATATCTTCTTATGTTATTATATAAGTATATGTATATATACTTATTAAGGAATTCTAAAAGTTTATCAATTTTTAATTTCCTTCTTTAAAGTATTTTTGACTTGAATGTTCACATAAAATTTACTAATTTCTTAAAGAAGCATGTGAAATAAGGTCTCATTGAAAATATTGTTTCTGACTATTGAGCTAATGTTTTATATATGTATTTATCTCTTGGAAAATATCTAAAATCATATTTATCTGCTGTTAATTTTTCATTTCTTTATATTTTGTATAACTTTAATTCTTATTATAATCATATAATTTAATAAATAAAACATTCACATCTTTCGAAAATGTTTTAGAAGATGACTTGGCAAGGAAAAATATTGGAAAAATATTGAATTAACCAATAAATAGGCTGTAAGTTAATATGTATTGCATGATTCAATTTCATAAAAAATTGCATGCTTACCCAAATATACAAATATGGGAAAAACATTTAGTCTTGGATATAGTGTGTAAAATGCTGATATTAGATAATTCTGGGTTTCATGGTAACTTGTTTGTTCCTTAATGTACTTTAAATCCTTTCTGAATGTTCAACCAAAAACATGCATTACATAATCAGAAAAACAGTTATTTTAAAGTATGGCTTTCAATAACAACAGACTTGGTAATACATAACAATCTTCTAAGCTTAGAACTTCTCAGATGATAGCTGTGAGTTAAAGAACAACAGAACAAGATCTAAAGGAAGTCAGGAATATGGAGATGAGAAAAGCAAGCCCTCCACTTTTGGAGATGTTTATGGTCTTAGATCTTAGGCCAAACTTGAAGAGATGGCTGAAAGGAAGATCAGTATTTTTTGCATTTTTTATTTGTTCTAATTAGTTACACATGACAGTAGAATGCATTTTGACACATCTTACATAAATGGATATAACTTCTGATTCTTCTGGTTGTACATGATGTAGAGGTACACCAGTCATGTAATATATGCACCTAGGGTAATAATGTCCAATTCATTCTAGTATCATTTCTACCCCCACACCCTTCCCCTCCCTTTACTTCCTGCTGTCTAATCCAAAGTACCTCTATTCTTCCCTAACCCACTGCCCCCTTATTGTGGATGAGCATCTGCATATCAGAGAAAACATCCTGTCTTTGGTTCTTTGGGATTGGTTTACTTCGCTTAGCATGATATTCTCGCACTCCATCCATTTACATGCAAATGCCATAATTTCATTCTTCTTTAAGGCTGAGTAATATTCCATTGTGTATATATGCCACAGTTTCTTTATCCATTCATGGGTTGAAGGCACCTAGGTTGGTTCCATAGCTTAGCTATTGTGAATTGAGCTGCTATAAACATTGATGTGACTGTGTCACTGTAGTATGCTGATTTTAAGTCCTTGGGTATAAACTGAGGAGTGGGATAGCTGGGTCAAATGGTGCATTCCTTTCAAGTTTTCTGAGGAATCTCCACACTGTTTTCTATAATGGTTGTACCATTTTGCATTCCACCAGCAATGTGTGAGTGTACCTTTTCCCCCACATCTGTGCCAACATTTATTGTTGCTTGTATTCATGGTAATTGCCATTCTGATTAGAGTGAGATGAAATTTTGGAGTAGTTTTAATTTGCATTTCTCTAATTGCTAGATATTTTAAATACAATCTTCTGTGAAGTGTCTGTTCAGTTCCTTACCCCATTTATTGATGGGTTGGGTTATTGTTTTTTTGGTGTTTAGTTTTTGTGTTCTTTCTATATCCTGGAGATTAGTGCTCTATCTGATATGCATGTGGTAAAGATTTTCCCCAATTTTGTAGGCTCTCTCTTTAGTTATTGTTTCCTTTGCTGATAACAAGCTTTTTAGTTAGAATCCATCCCATTTATTGATTCTTGATTTTATTTCTTGTGCTTCAGGGGTCTTGTTTTAAGGAAGTCAGGTCCTAAGCTGACAAGATGAAGATTTGGGCCTGCTTTTTCTTCTATTAGGTGCAGGGTCTCTGGTCTAAGTCCTAGGTCCTGTATCCATTTTGAGTTGAGTTTTGCTCAGGGTGAGAGATAAGGGTTTAATTTCATTTCACTACACTGGATTTCTAGTTTCCCCAGCAACATTTATTGAAGAGAATATAGTTTCTCTAGTGTACGTTTTTGGCACCCTTTGTCTTGTATTAGATAACGTACTTATGTGGGTTTGTCTCTGTATCTTCTATTCTGTACCATTGGTTTATATATCTGCTTTGGTGTCAGTACTATGCTACTTTTTGTTACTATGACTCTGTAGCATAACTTAACATCTGGTATTGGTGATGCCTCCTGCTTTACTTTTCTTGCTAAGGATTCCTTTGGCTATGCTGGGTCTCTTAGTTTTCCAAATGAATGTCATGATTGTTCTTTCTAGTTCTATGAAGAATGTCATTGGGATTTTGATAGGAATTGCATTAAATCTGTATAACACTTTGGTAGTATGGCCATTTTGACAATGTTAATTCTACCTATCCAAGAGCATGGGAGATCTTTCCATCTTCTAAGATCTTCTTCAATTTCTTTCTTTAGTGTTCTTACTTTTCATTGCAGCAGTCTTTCACCTCTTTTGTTAAATTGATTCCCTATATTTATATTTTTGAGACTATTGTGAAAGGGTAGGTTCTCCTATTTTCTCTTCAGTGGATTCATCACTGATATATATGAACACATTTGATTTATGGGTTTTAACTTTATATCCAACTACTTTGCTGAATTCATTTATTAGTTCTAGAAGTTTTTGGGGTGGACTATTTTGGATTTTCTAACATAGAATCATGTCATTGGCAAATACTAATAGTTCTTCTTTCCTATTCATATCCTTTAATTTCTTTCTTCTAATTGCTCTGGCTAGAATTTCAAGGATGATGTTGAATGAAAGTGGTAAAAGAGAGCATTCCCTGTCTTGTTCCAGTACTTAGAAGAATGCTTTCAATTTTTTCCATTTAGAATGATATTAGCTTGGGTTTAGCATATATAGGTTTTATAATGTTGAGGTATGATACTACTATTCCTATTTTTTCTAGTGTTTTGAACATAAAGGGGTTTGTATTTGTTAAATATTTTTTCTGCATCTATTGAGATAATCATATGGTTCTTGTCTTTATGTCTATTTATGTTTATTGATTTCCATATGTCAAAACAACCTTATATCCCTGGGATGAACCCCACTTGATTGTGTGGTGCACTATCTTTTAAATATGTTTTTGTATGTGATTTGCCAGAATTTTATTGAAAATTTTTGCATATATGTTCATCAGGGATATTCATCTGAAATTTTCTTTCCTTGACATGTCTTTGTTTGGTTTTGGTATCTGGGTAATACTAGATTCATAGAATGAGTTTGGAAAGGTTCCTTCCTTTTCTATTTAATGGAATAATTTGAGGAGTATCGGTGTTAATTCCTCTTCAAAATTCGTGTAGAACTTGACTAAGAATCCATCTGGTCCTGGGCTTTTCTTCATTGGTAGACTTTTGATAGCATTTTCTATTTCATTGCTCAAAATTAATCTGTTTAAATTGTGTAATGTCTTCCTGATTGGTTTGTATAGGTCATATGTCTCTAGAAATTTGTCTATGTCTTCAGGATTTTCTATTTTAGTGGAGTATGAATTTTCCAAGTAGTTTCTGATTATCTTCTATATTTAATAGGGTTGTGATATTTCCTTTTTCATCACAAATTTTAGTAATTTGAGTTTTCTTTCTTCATTAGCATGAATAAGGGTTTACAAATTTTATTTTTCAAAGAACCAACTTTTTTGTTTTGTAAATTTTTTGAATTGTTTCTTTTCTTTAAATTCATTGATTTCAGCTCTGATTTTAATTATTTCCTGTCTTCTACTGCTTTTGGTGTTGATTTGTTCTTCTTTTTCTAGGATTTTGACATGTATTGTTAGTTTATTTATTTGTTGACTTTCTATTCTTTTAAGAATGCAGTCACTGCAAAGAACTTTTCTCTTAGCACTGTCTTCATAGTGTCCCAGAGATTTTGAGATATCACTAGTCTCATTTATCTCTAAGTATTATTCTATTTCCTCCATGATTTCTTCCTGCTATCCTTTATCATTCAATATTGTATTAGTCTCCAGGTATTGTAGTAGCCTCCATTTTTAATACTAGCATTGATTTTAATTTCATTCAATTATGATCTAATGTAAGTATAGATTATTACCTCTGAATTTTTTTTTTTTGTATTTGCTAGCAGTTGCTTTGTGGCATAACATATGGTCTATTTTAGAGAAGGATTCATGTGCTGCTGAGAAGAAAATTTATTGAGTCATTGAGGGATGAAATATTCTATATATGTCAGTTACGTCTGAATTATTGATTGTATTATTTGTTCTATAATGTCTTTGTTTAGTTTTTTTTTTTTGGAGGGATCCTATCCAGTAGTGAGAGAGAGGTATGTTAAAGTCACCCAGTAGCATTGTGTTGTGGTCTATTTGATTCTTGAAATTGAAGAGTTGACATACACAGATGCTCCACTGGGTGGGGCATAAATATTATGTCTTGTTGATGTATAATTGCCTTAAGCAGTGTGAAATGTCCTTCTTTGTACCTTCTGATTAACTTTGACTTGAAGTTCATTTTATCTGATATGAGGATAGAATCACCTGTGTGTTTATGAAACCCATTTGAGTAATATGTTTTTTCCCATCCTTTAACCTTCAGTCTGTGGATATCTTTGCCTATGAGGGAGTCCGCTGGTAGTACAGGTATGTTGGGTCTTGTTTTAAATTCCATCCTGCCAGTCTGTGTCTTTTGATTGATGAGTGTAAACCATTAACCATTCAGGGTTATTATTGAGGTACAATTTATATTCCGGGTCATTTGGTTTATTTCTAGTTTTAATTTAAAAGTAGTTTCTCTCCTTTGATTGACTATTCCTTCAGTGTAATTCCTCCTGTTGCTGGTGTTCACTTTTTTTTTTTTTCATTTCTTCTCCATGGAATTATTTTGTCGAGAATGTTTCTGTATTCCAGACTTTCTGGTTGTTAATTCTTTTAACTTTTGTTATAATGGAAGGTTTTATTTTGGTCTCAAATCTAAAGCTTAATTTTGCTAAATATAAGATGCTTGGTTGGCATTCATTTCTTTCAGAGTTTGGTATATGTTATTCCAGGACTTCCGAGCTTGAGGGTCTGGGTTGAGAAATCAGTTGAGATTCAAATTGATTTCTCCCTAATATGTAATCTGATACTTTTCTCTTATGGCCTTTAAAGTCTAGCCTTATTCTATATGTTGGGCATTTTCATTATGATGTGCCTTGGTGTGGGTCTGTTGTAATTTTGTACATTTGCAGTCCTGTAAGCCTCTTATAGTTGATTTCCCATTACAATTCTTTAGGTTTGGGGAAAATTTCTGATATTATTTCATTGAAAATATTGCACATTCCTTTGATTTGTATCTCCACACCTCCATCTATCCCAATAAATCTTAAATTTGGTCTTTTCATGTTATCCCATAGTTCTTGGATGTTCTGTTCATAGTTTCTAACATCTCTCTGTGGTCAACTTTATTTTCAAGATTATATATTTTGTCTTCATTGACTGAGGTTCTGTCTTCAAAATAGTCTAGTCTATTGGTCATGCTTTCTACTGATTTTTAATTTGTTTTATTGTTTCCTTCAGATCAAGTATTTCTGCTAGGTATTTTTTAGAATCATTGCCTCTTTATTGAAGTGATCTTTCATTTCCTGTATTTTCTCTCTCTGACTTCATTCCTTATACTGTCATTTATTTTGCAGATCAGTTTAACTCTGTACTTTCCAAACTCCTTCTCTGACATTTCTTCCACTGTGGTGTCAATGGATTCTGTTATTGGAGTATCTTGGTTTGTTTGGGGTGATTCATTCCCTTGCTTTTTCATGTTGTTTATGTGTCTACCCATCTGACAATATGGATCTGAGGCCATAGTGTTTCTACCCTGTGTACTTACACTGTCCCCTGAAAGTTCCAGTGCTTCACTGTTTAGGGTGAGACAAAAAAAAAAAAAAAGAAAAAAACACCACCAATGCAAAAATAGTACAATGTTAAACCAAATAGTTCCTACTATGATGTCTACAATGTCAATTATCACAATGAACAGAAATGACATGATCAGTTATTGTCTACACTAAAAACAGCAAGTTTGTAAAAGGGGTTTACAATTTCAATGTGGACAGGGAGAGAACAGAAGTGATATAGGATGTGATGAGTATCATAGAAGAGGAGAGAATATAAAAGTAAAGAGTTTAAAGGAATAGTGAAAGAGAGAACAATAGGATTGGCCGGTTAGTGGAAGAAAGAGACTCAAGAAACAGGTAGAGAAAAATATATATAAAGTAAAAATTTCAAAATAAATTAAAAACAAAAATAAAGAATACAAAACAAAACTAAAATATACTAATCCACATCCTAGTTCTCAAAAACTATCCATGAAAATAACTAACTTCAATGAGAAAAAACAAACAAACATGAAAATATATAATATGTATGTACCATTACAATCATAGTTAAACAGAGAAAAAGAAAAAGGGGGGAGTGAGAAAAAAATCTTGATGAAGAATTAAAGAATTCTTTCCACTGTAGTTCAAATATTCTCAGCTTCTCTTCTCAGCATTTGGATACTCCACCCTCTAGATTGCTGGAATGAGAGGTAATCCCTGGCAGAATTCCCGAGGCAGCATTTAGGCTTAGGTGGACTCCAGGCTCTTTGCTGAATGCTAGTTGGCATGGAGATTCAAGTCAGCACACCTCCAGCACCCAGTACCTGCTGGTCCACTCTGGAAGTTTGTACCCCAGTTATCTCCCCTGGGTACCACTTATGTGGTGGGGACCCAATGTTTCCTAGTCTTGGTTTCAGGTCTCCAAACAGTCTCTCCTACCCTTATCTTTTCTAGGTTCTGGCCAGATGTGTCTCTCCAAGTCTTTTTTCCAAGCAGTTTGATTGGAGGAGAAGGATAGAGTCAGGTGGGTTTCCAGGACCAATTCTTCCCTGTGTAAATCTGTCTCCACATTTGATTTTCTCCTAGTCACTTGAAGACTCTATTTCATGCAGTGTGTGTTTATTGGGCCTGTATTGCCAGGAATCTTCTCCCTCATCTGCTGGCACCTGTGCTTTGTCTTCCACATGCTACCTGGAAAAATGGTACTATGTAGGCCAGCACACAGTTACTATGTAGGCCATCTTTTTCAGTTTTGTTGGGCAATGTCCTTGATCTCTAAATGCTCCATACCCAACACACCTTGGCACTCCCCAAAGCATGGGTTCCTTTAATTCCATTATCCCTTCACTATGCTCACAGAGGGACCACCCTGACTGGAGAAGCTGCCTGTCTGCTTTCTTCGTTTCATGCTATGGAGCAGCCAGGAAAGCAACCTTCTCTATTCTGACATCTTGACAAGCCCTCCAGATCAATATTTTTAAACACCTGTGGATTAGTGTAAAAGTTAAAGTCAGAGTTTGTTAAGGTTTCCCATGAAATTGCTGGTGTTTGGGACTTCAATGGACTGAATGAGCAAATTAGAAGAAAATTACCTTTATATAGACTGCAGTTCAGTTTCAAGTTGTATATGAGATTCATAAAAACTCAAGTCTCAGAAATTGAATTAAGATTGTCTTGAATAACTAGTGTCCCCATACATCTGGGCAGAAATAAAGAAAAAATATTCCATGGAGGAATATAACATAATTTATACCTCATCAAAGATAGCCAGACGCACAAGGAAATAAAGCAATCTGAGGCAAGAACCAACAAAAATTACAAGCTAAACAACAAAAGACCCACAAAAGCTCAAGGTATTTGAATTATTAGAAAAAATATTTGAAAAATATTTGAAAATGAGCATGATTTCTTTATTTAAAGAGATTGAGGCAGGGTTGAAAATATGGACAGATAACTAACCATAAAAAATATTATACTGATTTGTAAAAGATCCAGGTATAAATTTTAGTGTTGAAAAAGAACAATATCTTGAATTATATCAGATACAGCTACAGAGTGAATTAGCGAATGGAAAATAGATCAGGAAAAAATCATCTGGAATGTAGCACAGAGTCATAAAAGAATGGAGAGAATGGATTAGTGAATTAGACATCTTGCTATAGATGCAAGAAAATACAAAATGTATTATAAGAATTGTAATGTAAACATGAAGGGCAAAGGGTCGCAAGATAAAGTGAAGAGATAATAGTCAAAAACTTTTCCAAACTAATAATGACAATTGTCTTGGCCCATTCATGCTACTCTAATAAAATACCTGAGACTGGTGCTGTAACCTGCACAGCACAAAACAGTTCTCCAAATGCAGGTGGTGGGTTGGATTAAGAAAATAAGAGGGATATGTTTGTTAGTTTACCTCCTTTGTGCCCGTGGATTCCCCTGAGAAAGCATCATTAAAGTCTCTGTTCCTTCTGCCATCATGTCTAAATCAGAGTCCCCTGAAGAGCCTGAACAGCTGCAGAAGCTATTTATTGAAGGACTGAGCTTTGAACAACTGATGAGAGTCTGAGAAGCCATTTTGAACAATGGGGAATACCCATGCACTGTGTGGTAATGAGAGACCCAAACACCAAGACCTCCAGGGACTTTGGGTTTGTAACTTATGCCACTGTGGAGGAAGTGGGTGTAGCCATGAATTCAGGACCACACAAGGTGGTTGGAAGAGTTGTGGAACCAAAGTGAGCTGTCTCAAGAGAAGATTCTCAAAGACCAGGGATCCACTTAACTGTGAAAAAGTTCTTTGTTGTTGGCATTAAAGAAGACACTGAAGAACATCACCTACGAGATTACTTTGAACAGTATGGGAAAATTTAAGTTTTGAAATCATGACTGACAGAGGCAGTGGAAAGAAGAGGGACTTTGCTTTTGTAACTTTTGATGACCATGACTCTGCGGATAAGATTGTCACTCAGAAATACCATACTGTGAATGACCACAACTTTGAAGTAAGGAAAGTCCTGTCAAATCAAGAGATCTCTAGTGCTTCATCTAGTCAAAGAGATTGAAGCGGTTCTGGAAACTTTGGTGGTCATTGTGGAGATAGTTTTGGTGGAAATGACAATTCTGGTCATGGAGGAAACTTCCGCTCTGATGGTGGTAGATATGGTGGCAGCGGGAATGGCTACAATGGATTTGGTAATGACAGAAGCAATTTTGGAGGTGGTGGAGGCTACAATGGATTTGGTTATGACAGAAGCAATTTTGGAGGTGGTGGAGGCTACAGTGGATTTGGTTATGACAGAAGCAATTTTGGAGGTGATGGAACCTACAATGATTTTGGCAATTACAACAATCAGTCATCAAATTTTGGACCCATGAAGGGTGGAAACTTTGGAGGCAGAAGCTCTGGACCTTGCAGTGATGGAGGCCAATACGTTGCCAAAACAGGAAACGAAGGTGACTATGGCACTTCCAGCAGCAGCAGTAACTGTGGCAGTGGCAAAAGGTTTAAATACTGCCAGGAAACAAAGCTTAGCAGGAGAGGAGAGCCAGAGAAGTGCAGGGAAGCTACAGGTTACAACAGATTTGTGAACTCAGCCAAGCACAGTGGTGCAGGGCCTAGCTGCTACCTAGGAAGACAGGGTTTAGATAATATTCATGTGAATGGGCAAAAAACTTGAGGACTGTCTTTGTAGCTAATTATATAACAGGTTATTTTAGTTCTGTTCCTGGGAAAGTTGTAAAGCATTCCAACAAAGGGTTTTAATGTTTTTTTTTTTGCACCCATGCTGTTGATTGATAAATGTAATAGCCTGATCATGAAACTGAATACATGTGTCTTAGCAAAAGAAAATAAGAAATTATAAGAAATAAAGGCAAATACTCACTATGAGTAGAAGTAGGACTTGATGGGTGATCCAGCTCTGATGGGGTCTGTTCTAACAATGAGTGAGGCTCTGTGTGTTTATTTTATAGGTTTTAAACATGAAAAGGGATTCATATTGAAAAGGCTTCTTTGAAGTAGAAAGGAAGAAGTCTGTGAGCAAAAGAGTTTAGTTGAGCTTATCAGTTCATGCCCATCTCTTCTATCTCCAGGCAGTTAGAACTTGAATTCCAGAGTTTTGGATTAGTAAATTCCATGACAAGCATTGATAGGCATTCTTCCTATTAACAGGAGTGTCTGCAACAGGCCTTCCCTTGGCACTCTTGTACCAAAGGATTCCAGGGAAAGCCTTTCACTGTCCAGGATTACATAATTAAAAGCAATAATTTATTCCCAGCTCCCACAATTGGGTAGTTTATAAATAGTAAAAAAATAGATTTCTCATAGTTTTGGAGTCTTAGAAGCTAAAGATCAAGGTTTGGTAGGTTCAGTGTCTAGTGAAGGCTGTTTTCTGCTTCTACAATGGTGCTTCGAATGCTGTGCCCTCACATGGCAGAATGGATGAAACCAAAAATGGCGAATGTATTGGGTAGCCTGTTTTATAAGGTATTAATCATATTTACCGTGATTTAGTCACTCCCAAAGGCACTACCTCTTAATCCGGTAACACTGTGATTAAGTTTCAACATCTGAATTTGTGGGACACATTCCCCCATAACACTTAATATTGTCATTTTCAGAAGCATAATAAATACTAAGCAATATAATTAAAGATGTTCTTAACTCATGTTAAAATTACAGAAAATAAAACTTAGCAAAGCAAAAATAATATTTGGACAAACATTAAGGAGAGGTTACTTTCAAAAGATAATAGGAATAGAGGTACATTAAGAGTAAAGTTCTAACAACTATTTTTATGAAATTGGCAGAGTCAATCTAAAATTTTATGGCAGGTGAAAGAAATTATAAAATATTTTATTTTATAATTTTATAATAAGTCTCAATATCTGCTGTAGTCAAGTTCTTTCATTTTATACTTGACTACAGCAGATATTGAGACTTATTATAAATATTCAGTTATGAGGTATTGTGATATGGCACAAAGATAGAGTATAAAATAAATAAAATCCAGAAATAGACCCATATACATAAAACACTTAACTGATGACAAAATTTTTTCAGTGGAGAAGGAAGAAAAAAATTATTCTTCCAGTATAATAATGTTGAATAAATATGGTTCAAGGACTGGAAAAGGGACCATGACTACTGCCTTTAATTCTGTAACAGCACATCTTAGGTAACTTAATGTAACAGAACATTTTAGGTAACTTTATCAGCTGTAATGAGTTCAAAAGCAAAGCATTATGTTTTGATGATTATCTAACCTCAGGGTGGTGGGGTGGGAAAGGTTTTTCACAGTACAGAGGAAAACACTAATCATTTAAAAGATTGCTAAAGAGATCTATAGTAGAAGTAAAAACTTTATTCATTAGAATATATGAGGACAGTAAAGAGGTAAGCTGAAGTACACAGAAGGACTCACTTATATCCGGAATGTATAAAGAGTTCCCAAAATCAATAAGAAGTCAGAGATTCAGTAGAATCCTGGGCAAAATCTTATACAGGGATTTCACAAAAACAAGATGTCCACCATTGCCAGCAACATTTGAAAAGATGCCGATCCTAATAATAAGGAAATTACAAATGAGAAACTCAGTGAAGTGCTTATCTACCCAAACAGCAATCACTAAAGAGTCAAGCAAAAACTAGACAACATAAAGAGAATATAGAGGCAAAAAAGCTTCTGGTAGGATTATACATTTCCTTAAAATGATTGAGAACAGTTTAGGTAAGTTATTCAGTATTTACTAAAGTTAGCTTATTCATTCGGCACTTCCCAATATTCCATTTCTAGAGATACACTCAACAGAAATGTACCTAGATGGACAACAGTAGAGATACATAACAATGCTATGACAGCACAGTGCAGAAAGTTCACCCAAATCTTGCATACTTGCATCAACAGTCAATTCAACAGAATGAAATGCTACTAAGTATTCAGGAAATGGAATGATATTCAGAAACAAAATAATGGTCTACTTATACCTGATAACAAGGGTAAACCTATAATAATATGCATCAAATAAAGGCAATCTGGCACAGATGAACACATACTGTACCATTCTATTAAATCAGGTAGGAAAGGAAATTTAAACTGTACTATAATATTTACCTTTGTACACTTAGATGATAAAAGTTTAAAGAAAAAAGTGAGATGATAAAAGTTACACTTAGAGATTATAAAAAGAATTGATATGCAGTGTTTTATGTTATTGTTTCTTGGCCTACATTGTGGTTACAAGAATGTAACAATTTGTTAAGCTCTTGTATTTGTTTTTGGTTCTCTGTCATTGTTTTACAATAATGTAGTTTTTATAATTAGTACCAAATGCAACTTTTTAATGGAAAACTAATTTTGAGGTGAGTCTCTTAACTCTATGTGTATGATTTTTATATTTGTCATATTGGTAAACATTTATTTTATATCTAGGTTATAATAAACTCTATACTAGGTGATTATGAGTCACAGTCACATAAAAATGAGTTGGTTCCTTCCCCTGCAAAACAGCAATTATAATTTAAAAATAAATTTTAACTGTAAGAGAGAATGATTAAAATCCCTGTTTACATGCATATTTTTAAATGTAATTTTAAAAGCTGCTTTTCCTACCTGGTTATCTCTTGTGTATGCATATGGACAGGAGGGTGGAAAGAAAAGACCACTTTTAAAAATCTATTTTGTTTTAGAAGTTCAATTTATACTTTTCTTTTATGTCAATTTCTGACGGACCCAATGAGTATAATAGATCCATCAGAATGTTGACTGTACAAAGTAGGGCACTTGTGCAGAAGTAGCTGTGCATGATTATGGCTATTGTTGAATTCAAAAGTGCAGATACAACTGTGAATACGTAACATGTTAGGCTAATACTTTTCTTAAGCATGATATGTATAGTAAATTTAAAAACATAGATGCACACTCTGGTCTGGGTGTATCAACTTGAGCCTTCTTACCCAATATTGTTAAAAACTTAGCCAGAAGCAACTGTACTTATTACTTCTGATTCTGCTCATCTTCTTGTTCTGTGGTTCGTTTGGTTTCTTATCCATTTCGTTTGTGGTATCCTCAGTAAGGCGGATTCCTGCATATTTTTACAAATGATGTAGTAATTGTGGTTTTTAACTATTCTCTTATGATCTGAAATTTTTCAGTGATTTAAGGTTTAGTTCTAGGTATTGATTTTCTGCTTAAAAGATAAGAATTAGACATTTTGTAATACGCTTACCCTATTTGCTTCGATTCCTATTACAGTTGCCTGTGTGGGTGCTGAGTAAGAACACTAAGATGCATGGTCCTCTGGGGCAACTTGGTTCAAAGGAGTTTTGGCTTGTTCTTTGTAGCTCTAGAGGCTAAGCAGAGATATTTGGGCTTCAATGTATACACAACAAAATGACTCTTTGGGCAGAAAGATTCATTCTCCGCATTCAAAAGAATTTTCATCTACAGTTGTTTTGTGTATCTCTTCACTGACATTTGTACTGTAGAGTTAATCACCTTGAACTCTGAAGAAGGGTTTGGCCACTTGAGCTGAAACTTGGTTATGTAAAACCCTCCAATGTCATTGCCTGTAGCATTATCTGTTTGAAAGAAAAGAATAAGAATCAGAAGTTTTTAATATTTGCTAAAAATCATATTTAGGTAAAGAGACATGATATAAAATCTTAAAATTGATTTGACTTTTTAAAAACAAGGGTGTTCTCAAAAGTTAGTGTTTTATCCATAATTACATTTTATTTTTTGATGTGAATCTTTCCCACCAGATATCTGGCACCCTTTGATTTACAAACTTTAAAGATTATAAATCAGCAAAGGGTCAAATCACAAGGGCTGTTGAAGGAAGAACAGATCCAGAATATATTCATGAATACAAAAAAAAGTTAAAAAACAAGTTCATAATTTACAGTTGCCCTGAGGCAGCAATAACTAATACACTGAAAATTTACCCATTTTATGCATCTATTTTGCTTGTTTTACTACTTTGTTTTTCATAAAAACCACATTTATTGTCAGCAACTGTCACTTCTCTTGGGCATTTATGGTGATCTCTGAGCTATGTGTGAAAATATCATATTTCTGCTTTACAATTTTTATTGAAAAATTATTTCTTTTACAAATTTGTATCACATTTTTTGTTCCATGCTGGAATTATTTTCATTGCTCTTTTTTTCCCTATCAGTCACTTCAGAAAATGAGTATTATAGTTTATTTAGTTGAACATCTGCTTTAAATCTTTTTCCAATTGCAGCTTGAATGACATTTTATCATTAACTATAAAGTGGAACAAGTGGAAGTTTTCAGAACACAGGTCACACCAAAAATTATTCATTGAGAATAACACTGTAAATTAGCATTTAAATGACACTACCTTCATAAATACTCCAAGCTATCCACAACTGTAACCTAATGAGTTTTGATATTGTTCCTAGGAGTCAATAGAACTGTATAAAACAAATTATTATTTTCAGATACATGAGAGTAGTATAACTTGAAAGGGGGAAATAGAAGCAGGTAGCCTCTCAGTTCTATTTCTCAAAAGAATGGGAGCAATGGATTCAAGGCTCAGATTTTGTGATATCTTATTGAATAAAACAGTAGATAATAATGAAGGGGAGGATAGTGGACTTTTTTGTTTTGTTTTTGTCTGATTAATTTTCTTTTTGTTTTTAGAAGAATCAATTAAAAATTTAATTATTTAGAATTCTGATAAACCCAAAGAAAACAATATGCTAGATAAAAGTCTCTTAAGAGTTCTGTTTGTCTTCCTTGTTTTAATTCATTTTATTGGTAAACAAATGGGATACATCTTGTTTCTCTGTTTGTACATGAAGTAGAGGCATACCATTTGTGTAATCATACATTTACCTAGGGTAATATTTTTGATTCATATCTGGTTATTTTTTTTCTTCCCCCCCCCCACCTCTCCTACGCCCCTTATCCTTCTATAACAGTCCCTCCTCCCTCCATTCGTGCCCGTCTCCCACCCCCCATTATGTGTCATCAACCGCTTATCAGCGAGATCATTCGTCCTTGGTTTTTGGAGATTGGCTTATCTCACTAGCATGATATTCTCCAATTTCATCCATTTGCCCGCAAATGCCATAATTTTGTTATTCTTTATGGCTGAGTTATATTCCATTTTATATATACACCACGATTTCTTTATCCATTCATCAATTGAAGGACATCTAGTTGGTTCCACAATCTGGCTATTGTGAATTGAGCAGCAATGAACATTGATGTGGCTGTATCTCTGTAGTATGCTGATTTAAGTCCTTTGTTATAGGCCAAGGAGTGGGATAGCTGGGTCAAATGGTGGTTCCATTCCACGTTTCTAAGGAATCTCCACACTGCTTTCCAGAGTGGCTGCACTAATTTGCAGCCCACCAGCAATATATGAGTGTACCTTTTCCCCCACATCCTCACCAACACCTATTGTTGCTAGTATTCTTGATAATCACCATTCTAATTGGGGTGAGATGGAATCTTAGGGTAGTTTTGATTTGCATTTCTCTTATTACTAAAGATGTTGAACATTTTTTCATATATCTGTTGATTGCTTGTAGATCATCTTCTGTGAAGTGTCTGTTCATATCCTTAACCCATTTGTTGATTAGATTATTTGCATTCTTGGTGTAGAGTTTTTTGAGTTCTTTATAGATTCTGGAAATTAGTGCTCTATCTGAAGTATGAGTGGCAAAGATTTTCTCCCTCTCTGTAGGTTCTCTCTTCACATTGCTGATAGTTTCCTTTGCTGAGAGAAAGCTTTTTAGTTTGAATCTATCCCAGTTATTGATTCTTGTTTTTATTTCTTGTGCAATGGGAGTCCTGTTAAGGAAGTCTGATCCTAAGCCAACATGTTGAAGATTTGGACTTACTTTTCTTCTATAATATGCAGGGTCACTGGTCTGATTCCAAGGACCTTGATCCATTGTGAGTTGATTTTTGTGCAGGGTGAGAGATAGGGGTTTATTTTCATTCTGCTGCATATGTATTTCCAGTTTTCCCAGCACCATTTGTTGAAGAGGCTATCTTTTCTCCATTGCATATTTTTGGCACCCTTGTCTAGTATGAGAAAATTGTATTTCTTTCTATGAAGTCAATATCACTCCGATTAGCTTAAATTCTAGTATCTTCTAGTCAGAATGCATGCATTTTAATTCAATTTTGGATGATACAGTTCAGACACAGCCACCTGTAACCCCAATTCCAGGTATGGTCCCTTGATGTAGTCCTACACCTTCAGAACCTTATTCACTCTTGGAAAAATAACTGATTCAGGGTTCACAAGCAACCAATCTATGTTCTGTTCTGTTACCACTTCCTTCTCAGTCTTCCTTTGTGGAACATTCCCTGTTTAACAGCCTTGAAAACTGCCAAGTTTGGAAGAGTCATCCAAAAGAATTTAGTATAGAACAAGGGTGGGAATACCCATCTCAGGGTATTCGGTCTTGAATTTTCTTAGAAGATAAGAATGAGAACATTAAGCTCAGTTCTTGATTGAAGAGTTGGATAGGATGTTGGTTGGCAAGAACTCCAAAGCCTTTTGCTAAAAATACAGTCTAGATTGAGCTATAGATGTAAGAATTGTGAGTCACAAGACCTCTAGAGTGGACCAAGTATAAAGTGCTCCAAGAGTGTCTAAACTATGAAGTGGTTTATATTGACAAGAAAATAGCAGACCAAAAAAAAAAAAAAAACTGTGGCTATGCCTGTGAAAAAATTTGTCTTCTTTAACCAACACCAAAGTCAAGAAATTAGTGATAATAGAACTTGAATTCACAATGAGTGATTTGATTCTAGAGATTGTGTTTTAACTACTCTGAAGATTGTCATGTAATCTAGAATGGAAAGTTTTATTCATCTATAGGCTATTACAACACGGAAGTATGTGCCAGATATCACCAAAAACCTGGGCTTGCATCTGAATGCAATTGTGGGCATGATATTAGATTTTTTTTTTGTCATTGGGGAGTAAAGTAAGTGTATTTTTAGTTAAGTGTGGAACTATTGCAAAAATTGGAGAATTATGCTTGTAAGTCTTTTGCAATTAAAAAAAAATAAACTTTATTTCTCAGTAGTGTGAATTTGCCACAAAGTTGTGAAGATAATACAGAGATTTCTATACCCAGTTGCCCTTACTATTAATATCTTACATCAGTATAGTACATTTGTCCCAATCGATGTAACAATATTTATGCTTTGTGATAAAGTGCACACTTTATTCAGATTTCCTTAGTCTTTACCAAATGTCATTCTTATGTTCCCATAGGATTTCATCCAGAATAGCATATCATAGTTAGTCATTATGTCTCCTTAGGCTTCACTTGGCTGTGACAGTTTCTCAGCCTTTTCTTGTTTTTGGTGACCTTGACAGTTTTGATGAATGCTGGTCAGACATTTTGTAGTCTGCCTCTCAATTGGGATTTGTCTGAGGCTCTTCTCATGATTAGACTTGGGTTATGGGTTTTGGGAAGGAAGACCACAGGGGTTAAGAACCATTCTCATTATATCACAGCAAAGATATAGATTATCAACATGATTTATAACTGTAGATATTGACCTTTATCATCAGGTTGAGGTAGTATTTGTCTTTGGGGAGTAGTTGTCAGGTTTCTCCACTGTAAAGTCACTCTTTGGCACCCCACCCCCATCCCTTTAGAAGGAATACACTCTATGCAGCACAACCTTAAGGACTAGAATTATGCTCTGTTCTTGATGGTGGAGTACTTAAATAAATTATGTAGAAATCTTCTGCAAGGAATATTTTTGTTCTCCATTTATAAATTTATTCAATCATTTATTTATATATGCATAGACTCATAAATATATATTTTCTGCTTAGAGTTATGATCTAATGTTGCTTTATTTAGTTTTTCAACTTGTTCCTGCTTTTACAATCAGGAGTGCTTAAGACTAGGCTCTGTGCCCCTTTGACATATCCTCATCATTGCAAGTTTTCTTTTCTTTTTTTCTTGGGTACTTCTTTAAATTTTTGTATTACAAGATGTTCCATACTCATACTGTATGTTCTTTACCTGAGCCTGATAATCAGCCTTCCTAAGACTGAATTTCTGTTGTTGGAGTACAACATTAGGAGATAAGATCTGGGTGCTAGTTGTGTTTGTTGCATTGGGATGACCATTGTTTCTAGGCCCTCACAGCTGACAGAACCAAGAAACATATTTATGTATGTAATCGATGCATATACAAATATCTATGCATATTTCCATTTGTATGAATCTATATTAAACTAAACATCCCATATTGATGTCACCAATTATAATCCATTATTATATGGGTCATTCCAGCCTTCCCCACTTTACTTTAAACTTAAACTCCAACACTCAGAATTTTGGTTCTCATTATACATGATTCCTTAGTTTTGTTATTCAGTTTCTGTGTAAATGTATAATACTTTCAGAATGCTTATTTGGTTCTCCCATGAGAAACCACTTTATCAACCATATACAGTGCTTACATGCAGTTATTTTTGCCGTTCATCTCATAGAGTCTACAAATTGCAGAGGTCACTCAGATCAGTTATATTACATTTATTTTTACTACAGTTAGGTTCCTTTTATGTCACAGTTTATATTTCATCCTGGAATTCTCAAATTCTTATTTTTTTACAAATGTTTTTATATTTAAGGTTAATTTATAAAAGTTTTTACAGTTTAAAACAGTCATAATGTATGTATTAACCATTGAATTATAATATAAAATTCTTTAACCACCTATAAAACATCCCCTTTTACCTGGTTAGTTCTCCAGACTGCTCCTGAACAACTGATCTATTTATTGTCTCTTTAGTATTCCTTTTTCCAAGATGTCATGTAAATAGAATTGTATAATATGGAGCTTCTAAAAACTTGCTTATTTTTCTTTGAAATATGCAATTAAGATTTAACCACATCTTTATGTGGTTTTAGAGCTAAAAGTTTTGTTTCAAATTATGATTCTTTTACTTTACAACAGTGAAAAGTCAGTCTGTATTCAGCAGGAAATGTATTTTGAATTTTGAATTTGGATGTTTTCCAAGGCTAATGATATAGAGTACAGTCCATACTTATGCTGGGCAGTAGCAATTAGTCATATCCCAGTCAACCCTATAATTGTGAAGGTACGTAACTAACAGTCTATAGTGTACTTTGTTGCTAAGCTATGATGTGCTGGGGTTAGGTGTATTAAATACACTTTTATGATATTTTCATTTTACAATGGATTTATCAGGACATAATCCATAGCAAATTGAGGAGTGTCTGCATTGTGTTTTCTGTTCTAGGTATTCTGTCTTTCCATATACACTCTGGATTGGATGAGTTCATGTGACAAAAAATAGTTTGCTAGAATTTTGATTGGAATTCATTGAAGAATCCACAAATCAAATTGCAAACAATTAAAATCCTATACAATGTTGTTTTTCAATACATAAATCTGCTTTGTCTATTTAGATCTGTGATTTTATTCATTAGTGTTTTTGTAGTCTTCTAAAACTAGACTTGTACATACTTCCTCAGATATATGCTAAATAATTCATTTTATTGGTGTTATTGTAAACAGTGTTAATTTTTAAATGTAAAATTCAAATCATTCTTTGGTGGGAAATAAGAAAACAACTGACCTTTACATATTAACTTTGTATCCTGTTTCCTTTTTGTACTTACCTGTAAGTCCCATTAGTTCTTTAATTCTTTGAGGGTTTCTACCTAGATAAGCCATGCCATCTATAAATAAAAGTTTTGTTTCCTTTCCAACTTGTATACTTTTATTCCTTTGTATACTTCCAGTAAAGTGGAAAGAGAGGATATCCTTGCCTTTATCCCAATATTAGGCAGAAAGCTTCCTGTTTCTTCCCATTAAGTAATATGTTAGCCGTAGATATTCTGTGATGTTCTTAATTGAGTTCAAGTAGTTTTCCTCCATTCCATGTTTTATGAGAATTTTTGCTATTACGAATGGGTGTTTATTTAGGTAATATCCTCTATCTTTTCATTGCTTTTTTTTCTGTAATTTTTTTTTTTTTTTATTCTACAAGCAGAAAGGAAAACATAAAAAAGGAACATTGGAATGAAATGTCTGGCCCAAAACCTGTTTGCTAAAACCTGCTTTAGACTTATTTGCTTTACTTTCTCTAGTTTAATATAATGGAATTTTATTTTTTATTTTAGGCCTTTCTTCTCCTTTAGTGCACATGTTTAATATTACCCATTTCTAAGCATTGCTTTAGTTGCATTTCACAAATGCTGACAGTAGTATTTTCATTTTTTCTGTGTTTCAAATAGATATGTCCGTAAACTTACCATTCTTTACTGAATTCATCATTTTACCACTTCCAGTAAAATAGAGGAACATTTCTTTGTTTTTAGTTTCTTTATCTTCCCCCACTTACGAAATAATTGTCTTTCATCTACTATGGACATTCAGAATGACTTCAGACTGTTATAATTCTTCAACTTGAAAACATAATTTGGGCAATAATGAGAAGATCTTATTGTATTTACTGATATCTTTTTTTTAATCATCTTCTTTCTTTCTTACTGGTGTTTCATTCCAGAGTTCCTTTTTGTTTATAGATTTTTCTTTAGTTATTCTTCTAGCATAGGCCTTTTCTTTCAGTATTTGAAATATACAGTGTGATTTCCATTTGAGATCCATGAATGGTCATGCAATATCCACTGTCATATAATTGTTCCCCCCCACTAGATAAAGTTCATTGGGCCCACTTGTATAAGACAAAACAATCTCCTTATCTTAATGTCAGACAACTAGTGAAATTCCATCTGCAACTTTAGTTCATTTTTCCCATGTAGCATTACATATTCAAAGGTACTAGATGTGGGTCTCTTGGGCAGGGGTATTATTATGATTACCAGAGTTCAAATTATGATCTTCAAATATTCATATCCCTGGCATATTAGAAATGTATTTCCTCATTCAAAAATCTGCTAAAATCTTAACCCTTGCAGCATCAACTCAAATTCAAAATCTCAACTAAATTCTAGGACCTCAAAGTCCCAAATCTCATCATCTGAATATTGTAAACCAGGTAGGGGTAAAACCCTGGGCAGAGCCCATCCTTAGGCATAATTTTTCCACATGGCTAATGAGGTGGCATAGATAGTCGTTATGGATATCCCCACTCCAAAAGTGAGAAAATGTAGTGAAACATACTCCATTCGTTGTCAGGGTTTGAGAATAGTCTCATGAAGTTCACTAATCCACTCTCTATACTCATATTTCTGCCTCAGGGTTCTTGTCATTTTCTGAGTCAGTCATCATTTTTCATGAAAAGTAGAATGTTTGTTGTTGAGTCATTTTATCAGCTTGTATCTTGACTGCAGATTGCAAGATCTTCTTTCATTTTGTCCTCTCTCTGTCACTTTGGGGCCAAACTGGCAGTGTTGCTTGCTAGTCATCTAACGATCTCTAGTCTCGTATGGGTCTCCCTACGTATGGCATGAAGGTTCACCCACTACATAAGAGGTTTCTCTATGGAGCTTTCTGAGATAATCTCTTCTTTTTTTTTTTTTTTTCTGCTGATTTGGTAAAGGGAATCAATGAGTCAACCTTCAATTTAGCCAAGAGCCTTCTCTGTGACCGAATGCTGTGAACTTATGATCTTTTTGAGGAATTGGGCAAAGATTATAAAGCGCACTCAGATTTTTCTCTAGGAATACTTCCTAAGTACATCTCTTAATTTGGGCATCTCTGTCATCTGTATAGACTAAGGATTTCAATAATAATCATGCCTGGTTTCCTTTTGGTTCAACAATTTTCTCCTCAGTTTGACTCTTCTTGGATTTTACTTAAAGTAACGTGAAGAAACCAGGCCATTCCTTTAACACTTGCATGGCACCCTGCTTTACTAAATTTAAGATAATTTTTATTCTAAAGTTTCTCTTTAGCTTTCCTTTATGTGTTTTCTTTTTTCCTTTACATTTCTTTTTGTTGTTGTTGTTGAGGCGTTTTATTTTACCATTTGATTCAAGCATGTTGATAGTTGCCTGTTGAAACATTTACATAATACCTTCTTTTAAACCTTTGACAGATAACTCTAATATCTCTGTCACCTCAGGGCTGAGACCTTTGTCATTTCACACAATCTACTGTTTTTACACTTTTCAAATTGTTTGATATCTTTCTGGTGCTTGATGTGATGAGTGATTTTTTAAAATTGAAACCTAGACATTTTGGATACTTTCTTATGAGATTCTTGATTGTATTTAACCCTTCCATTTTAGTTGGCTTTCTCTGACTCTGTTCCAGCTATGAAGGGGTGTTGTTTCATTGCTGTCGGGTGCATATAGAGGATGTTTTCTCCATTTTTTTAAACTAATAGAGTTGACAACTTAATTTTCACTTTTCACAATACAAATGGAAACTTCACTTTTTCTGATCAGCTTCTTCCCTTCAAAACTGTTCTGTCTTTCATAGGAAGAAGGAGCAAGACTTCATTGTTATGCTGTTACAGAACACTCAGTCACAGCAGCATGATCACCTGGTGAATTAGAACAATTAATACAAAATTGATCATAATAGGCTCCTATCTATCCTCATCTGTCTTGTTGAGTCTTTCCTGGTGAAGTGGGTGCCATTGTGGGAAGCAGTGGGAGGTCTTTTTCATAGGAGGCTCAGGCATCATTAGCATGTGACCTCCCATGATGTCTTTATTCCTGGAGAAGGTCCCCTGGGTTCATCCCAGGAGGAAGAAAGCCTGCCATTGGTATCATGGGAGGGCCTCTCATACGTAGTGCTGGCATCTGGGCAAGGAGGACACAGTGGACTAAGGAGAGGGGAGAATATCACCTCTGCTGGAAAGGAACAGATAATGGAATAGCAGGTATCTTTGTTGAAGTGTAGCCATTGTTTTGTCAATGAGGCTCTGAGTCTGCTCCTTCTCCCATTTCTGAAGAGAGTCTTTCACATTCTCCTTGTTTCCTACCATTCTGGTGTGTTTTTTCTCACAGATGGAGAGCCATAGGTGATGTGTGTATTGCAAAAATCAAAATAAATTTGGGCATGTTGCTCTATAGCCATTAGTCTGTTTTCTCCATCTGAACTTCACTGCAACTCAAGGGAGTGTGTTCTCATTAATGCTGGGTGAGAATGGGGGTTTGGCTGTCCCTGGTGTCCATTGGCACCACGAATGCAGGGAGGTTTTAATTGACTGGCAGGAATGAAAGTCTGGTTCCCTACTTGACCCTACTAGATCAAACTTTTATTCGTAGCATACATTAACTGGAGATATATGAAATGGGATTTTGGATAGGGCACAATCATTTTGCTGATGAAGTCTGGTTGTTCATGGGAGAAGATGACTGAGATGAGGCAGGAGAACCTGTTGTGGAAAGTAAGAAGGTTAAGGAGGTAAGAGGATGAAGTACTGGACAAATGATGTATGTGGAGGTTGAAATTTCCAAGAATTTTTGGTACAGTGCTGAGAGGGAGATTAAAATCTTCAAATAAAGGCAGATGATGGCACAATTAGAAGTACATTTTAGTGAAAGTATTTTTGAGAAAATATTTTTAAAATGATAAAAGTATGCATGGGGCACCTACCTCACTCACAGTCTCAGGTCTGTCAAAGAATGGAGAAGAATGTTTTTGTTCAACAGGATTTTCAGAGTTGAACAGTGTTTAGGGGTTGCAGTAGGGTTTTGTTTAGGGCAAAAAGCATGAAGGGAACTTTCAGAAAAAGATGGAAGATGACTAGACTATACATGAGTTTCCAGGGAGCTGGTATACTGGGAAATCACAGTTGGGTAGGAAGTAATGTTGATGAGTAGATACACAGAAGTTTGCTGTGTTTGTGTCTCTTCTCTTTGAGCCTTGGAAATTGGGAGGTGACTGAGATATATAGATAGAGGCAAAAGACATAATGAGATTAGTTTGTATGGTTCTTCAGGTGAAGGAAACTTTATAGTAGCCTCCTAGGATTCCTCTTGTTGGTGAGGCATTTGATGTCATAGCTGGGGAAGTTTCGTATAGGACCTTGGGTATCTATAGACTTTCTTATAAAATTCTCAGTAGGTGGTATCCCAGCTGGGGACAGTTTATTCAGAAACAACAGTAGACTTCTGGTCTCCTTGAAACTTGTTATAGAGTATATCTCAGCCACAATCTGGTTAGGATTTATCAAGAGCACATAGATTTCTAGTAATTCCTTTAAAACCCCTAATACAATGTAAAATCTAGTAATAGAAAATATAGTTAATGTAAGATATTCTGTGGAAACTATGACAAGAGTTACAGAAGTTGAAAGAGTTATCAAGGACTTATTTGAGAACAGTTCATTGAAATGGTATTAAAGCTGCATATTAAAGGATATAACAAATTTGGTGAGAAGTCATTCTTGACAGAAAGAAGGTTATAGGCAAAGTTGAGGAAGTATTCCTAAACTTACTGAGAAAATATTGCAAGATAGAGTGAAAAGAGAAGACGGTGCTACATAAAGAATGTGATAAAATGAAGAGATATAAGAACAAAGAGGAGAGAAGGAGAAAAAAAAACAAAGATTTAAAATGTATAAATAAAGTGAACAAGTAAATAAGTTTTCTTTTCAGACTTTATAAGTCACCCAGAGAATCCTGTTAAATTGCAAACTGTGATTTAGTAGTCTGATGAAGAACCCTCAATTCTGCATTTCTAATAAGCTAATGAGGTCAGTGCTGCTGATTTTTGAACCAACTTTTGCACTAAGGAAAAGATGATATAGAAGTAGAAAATAAAAAAAAAAGGAGGATGATGGGGTGAGGCAAAAAATAACTAGAGTCCATTTCTGGTTCATTGCTTTGTGCCCATTCTGTTCTATTTTGATTTGGTATTGGATGGGTATATAATCTCTACTTCTTTTACAGTCTGGTGATAATTTGACACAAGGAGCTAAAGGTAGAATAAAGGAGTAGGTGAAGTTAGGACTTATGTGACATTTGTTAGGACTTAATGTTATTTTTCTTTTATTCGAGTTTTGCCAGGTAGCTTCCTGTATCGTAGTATTTCACCAATGTTGTTGTTCACCCTGACACATTCTTTTCTCCTTTGAGTAGATCTAGTCACGCTTTATTTTCTATGGAAACTTTATTTTCTATGGAAAATTTAGCATTAAGTGAAAAATTAGCATTAAGGAGAAAATTTCATTCAGCAAATTCACATGAGTTTCGAAAGAATATAAAGCATTTAAAGCTTTTGAGGTACTTGAATATTAGAGATAGCATTGCTTGATCAAGAATAACAAAATCTTTAATACTGCTTTATTATTAAAACAATATTTAATAGTGCTTTATTATTATTTCCTTATCTTCATAAATAATCTTATAGACCACTTATTAAAGAAATGTCAGATCTATTATTTATTCCCCTGATGCTCTTATGTACAATCTTCTCAAAGGATTAAAAATGATTCTTAACTTTTACTTTCTTATATTAATAGTACTGAAGAAGTAAGGGCTTGTGGACTCTCACTCATAATACATATATTGTATGGATTTCACAATATCTAGTTTAAAAAATAAGCCATGGTCACCTCTTTGGGAAAATTACATGTATTGTTACATTTTATTCTCAGTTCCCTCCAGAATCTATTCTGGTGAAGTGAATAAGAATTGCCATCACTCACTGCTTCTGTTATTAGTAGTTTTCATGCTGCCTCTTTCATTTCTTTTTCTTTTTTTTAATATTTCTGCCAAAGCTCCAGAGTAGGAGATCATTTCTAGGTATTGTGTAGCTATTATTCCTCTGGACTATTTGGATGAACTCAGTTCTAGCACTTTTTCAGGTGTCATCCAACTAAACAGTAATACCATTTTTTCTTCTATTGTGTGGGTATTTTATTCACTGGCCTTTAAAAATGCTGGAGCAAGTCTCAAAGGTGTGTTTTCATTTGCAAAAGCAATCATTACATAAGGCAGTTTGTATGTTTTTGAAGGTTTCTCTCATTTTACACTGTTTAGATTACTTTGTCTTTTAAAAGAATACTTTCTAATTTAAAATATATTTTTCCATTCATTTCTTTGTGTTCTTGGCAATATAATTGAGAGTTATTACCAGATTCTTCCTACTTGACAGTTATTTTCAGAACATAAAATATACAAAAGTCCTAGGCACCTAAACAATCTTCTTTAAGAAACTTAGTGGATATGTACTAATTTTACTGGATATGTATGTTAATGGATGCAAATGGAATCTTATGGAAACTAAATTGAGGATAAAAGGAGAACAAGGCAGAGAAATGGAGAAAGTGGAGCATCACAGAACTAACTTGGCCAGGAAACACAGCTGTTTGCAAGGGTGATTTATCTTCCAGGGAAAAAGAAAAAAAAAATTATCTGGCTTCTTCTTGTCTCCCATCTATTATTGATTAAAGTTAACTCCAAAGGGCATTGCCATTTTCGTGTGATGTTACCTGGCCACTTCCGATTGCCATTTTAGAAGCCAGATTCCATAGAATTATAACAACCACAGCCAACTTGTAAACAGATGTGAGATAGCAGCTTTCTGCCTATAGCCTTGTTGTCAGAGAGTCTTGCACGTCTCATTCATCAGAGGTAATAGGAAGGCTCCAGTGTGGGAAGTGAGCAGTGTACGGTGCTTCAGTGAGGAAAGGCACTGTCCTCCTGTGGTTTAGAGTCCTGGAAGTTTTTTTCCAATAGAGTGAACCAACCTTCTTCTCTGTGGGGTCAGAGAATGTCTTCTGTTTTAATTATTATTTTATCAACTCAAAGCATTTTCCTATGAGTTAATTTTATCTTGGAGTACCCAAAGCATCTCAGTTTGATGCCACTCCTCATCATTTTCTAGGGACACTTCACATTCAGAGTGTCCTTGTCCAGTCATTTTATTTGTCTAAACTCTTCAATGTACCTTCCTCTCTTACATATTCACAACGACCTCTTCACATTGCAGAGTCTAAGCAAGCTGTTCCTGTGAAGGGTCAAAAGAATACAGGAAAAGAGTTCTCAGTTTGAGTTAATTGATCTTTTCCTTTCACATCTGAAAAGTGCACCATTGTAAGCAATACCTTAGTGGAGCGCTTACCCAAATAGATGTATTATGATTTAAAAGTTGGAAGAGAATTTTGAATGCATATTTCTTGTTAAAATAACATTTGCTTTATTTAAGGGAGAAAAGGAATACAGTGTTCTGATAGAAAACTTAAATAATAGACACAATATTTACCTACACTTCCTTTACCTTCCACCATACCCACTTGGTGATAGACTTCAACATTTTACATATCTTAAACCTCATTTTGAGGCAAATGCAAATTTATTTCTAGTTTTAGGTGTAGCAGACTGAGAAATAAATTGATATTCTAAGCACTGATTTTTTTGGACTTTCAGAACACAGAAAGTACAAATTAAATGCTCTTATTTTTTTAAGATTTTTTTTTTTCCAGGCCATTAGGTTAGCCTATGCTTTAACTTATTCTTGCTTGTCACATGTACGAGTTTTCCTTCCTGGCATGCTTGATGATAGGCGTTGAGCTGATGGGAGTAGCAATCACCAGCTTACTCAATGTGCCCCTTTCAGAGAGCACTGCTAGACTTTTCCCTCTTACTCAACAAGCCCTCTTATGTCTTTGAGGAAAGTAGGTGGGTCTCTGTGCCTGTTGAGCAAGTTCAATTTAAAATCTTGTGGGGAGAATTTCACAGCAGGTAAGCAGAAACAGTTTTATTGCCTCTATTTTCAGAATCTTTTTCAAATTACAATAATAGACCCGAGAAGCATATAAGAAAAGACAATCATTGTGGACTAAAACAGAGCTTTTACCCTTTAAACCCAAAGTACAAGTAAAGGAATCACTTTAGTCTTAAAGGTTTATTTTCCAATTCTAAATTCCATACTTCAGGAAACGTTACATTCTTCTGGAAGGCAGAAACACAATGTTTTTATAAGATAACTATTTTCTCTAAGTATTAGACTGATCCAGATTGAAAAACTTCTCATAATTTATCACATTGTATAATATTTGATAAATTTTCATTTCCCAAAAATATGTTTTAAAGATTTTGGGAAAAGAAATTATTGCATATATTCAATAAAATTACTTTATTTAATTTCTAAAGAATTGTATACTAATTTTTATTATTAATCATGCTTATGGAAAATATGTAAGAAGGGAAAATTTATATAGTTTACACATTTTATAATTTTCTATGAAGTTTTGTTTTAATTCAAATTCATGAGGAAAATCAAAACTTCCAGATTTTGATTGACACATTCAAGGATTGTTGTAATCCAAATAAGGGTATGTTACAACCTGTTGTTTTACAAAGCATAATTTGCATTTACTTGCATATTTCTTAGTATAGAACTAAAATTTGTTGCTTCTAATATTTATGATGAGAAGTGGGTTGGAAATTAAAACTAGGTAAATGTATAGAATTCAAAAATTATTATAGAAAATTAATTAATCAAATAAGCCACAGATAACTAACTTTGAATATTTGGGAGTTAATAAATCAAATCATTTTATACATAATCTATTCCCTGAGTGGGATTCTTTGAGTGTTGGGACTAATGACATGTTAACTAACTCAGGCTGACTCCTTACTTCCTGGCGGGTGAGCAAGATCAAGGCCTCAAAGGCAGTTTCAAAAGTTAATAACGATAAATTGGACCACAGTCAGGGATTGGTTAACAACGTTCCACCAATGTGATCAGCTCGTGTTTGCTATATAGTCCTACGGGACTCTCACCTGCGTGAACCCCCCCATGCCTTGCTGACCTTTAAGCTGATTGGTTCCTGCCTAGCCCCCACCCTACATAAAAGCTGTGTGACTTCCTCAATAAACGAGTTCCTGCTGTGACTGGTCTCCCTGACTCGTCTGATTGTCCTATGCCTGGAGGGCTGGGTGCAGGTGGTCAGTCCGCCCTACCTTTCCCAGCCTGGCCTTGTTGGGGAGTGTCCTCTTCCCTTGTCACTGGTCGAGAAGAGCAAGGGTGCTAAAGGCCCCAACATTTGAGGATTCTGGAAAATGTTTACATATACATATTTAATGATCACTTTTAGGTTGGGAATGAGGAATGAAACATTAATGTACTTGGCCATGAGATCAATGACTAAATAAATATTCACTTCTTTTGTCAGAAGAAGAAGTTAGGTATGGGCTAAATCTTTGTAAAATAAAGAGTAAAGTCCCTATGGAAAGTCTCCAGGCAATGCTTTGCTATTCTACTACTAAGACTTCAATGTTTACTCTTACATAATTTCTCTTCATGTATTGGATAGGTGAAACAAATTTTCTGCTTAAGTACTTGTCCTTATTATTCAGAATAATGAAAACATACATATTAAAAATCTAAACACAAAATGATTTATGCCTTATCAATATCATAAAAATGTTTTTAAAGTATGACTTTAAAAGGAAACTTTTTCAAAAAAATATTATAATATTCACAAAAGAATATTAAATTCCATTTTATCAGACAACATGGAAACTTTTGTAAACATGCATTAATTTTTTTAAGCAATTACCCAAAGTTGAGTCACTAACATTTCACATTTCTAGGAGAAGTTATTGAACCATGAAATAAGATAAGAAGAATTACTTCAGGTGACTTACATAGTCATCATAAAGCTTGTCTAATAATCAAAATAAACTAAAATAATGATGGAAACATGAAGAAAACCTAAAAAAGTTTATTTGAAAATGGTACTTAGTAACAGAGTCAAATACCTATTTATGTATACACACACAAACATATACGCAGGTAAAAAACACTTAAGGTAACCTGAGACCATATAATACAGAGATAATAACCAAACAAGTCCAAATCACCCCAAGATTTCCATTGAATTGTATCATGTTAAGATGAATGTGCATAATAATAAAACATTTTTAAAAGATTAATCTATTTATACTTGGTCTCAAGAAAGAGGTAAATATTTATTTGGAAAATTAACTTTTAAAATACATTATTCCATAATACTCTCCAATTTTTCCAGTACTAAATTCTTCCTTTAAATTTTAATTCTAATTCCAGATGAGTGTGTGGCAAAATAAACATCTTCAAGAGGTTACCCAAATATCATGGGGAAAAACATAAAATGTAATAATAGTTAAAGAACATTTTCTTTTCACCAAAGCCAATGTTCTAAGAGGTGACATTCTATGTGACGATTTAGCTGTCAAAAATGGGCTATCTAGTAGATAGTTCTCAATATGAAAGCGTAACAAATATTCTTTTTTTTCAAAATATGGTTTATTGTTTTCAACAGAACTTTTGAAGAGGAAATACATTTATGGGGTTCAAAATGCAAAAATAGGAAATATTATTCCACAAGTAATTTACTTTCTCATCTTTTATTTAGTCAGTTCCCTACTTAAATATGTTAGTTCCTTATGTATCCTTATTAGTTTCCAAGTATTCATTCCAACTTTCTTTATGATTGTTTAAAAGACTAAAAACATGGAGTTCTATTTCTCTGTCCCTTTAACACATACTGCTCAAAACTTTTTAACTTCTTTCAAATAACACTAGTCTTGGAGATGTTGCTCCATTAATAAATACAGTAACATCTTTATCTTCTTCAAATAGCTGCTTGATTTCCTTTTATGTCATTCAACATAATTCACATTTGCCTATTAATGAATAATTGTTTGTGGTAGACTTTGTCATGTTTACAGATACTCATTTCTATTCCCTGGAGATCATTCTTTTCTGTCACTATAAAGAAAGGTTTGGCCACGTGTCTTGTTCTGACCAATGAAATCCAAGTAACAAGGACATAAGACACGGTAGAAATTTTAAGAGACCATGAATGCTTTGTGCCATGTTTCCTTTTCCTCTTCCTCCTCCTTCTTCAATGAGTATATTTTCAAACTGGCATCTAGATGGAGCATAATAATTAGGACCTATACTAGACAGTTTGTATTAATGGGAAATAAACTTTTATTGCTCTAATCCACAAAGACTTTGTTTCTATTGTCACCATTACTGTATATGGCATCTTGTTGAGCAATAAATAGCAAGAAAAGCATTGTTAGATCTGAAAAGATGAAGGTTTATGTAAGAGAAAAAGGCTTACGGAGAAATAATGTTAAAATTGTCACCTGAAATAACTTGGAAAGCCATGAATATTTTTTATAATTTGGTGAAAATGTTGTAAACAGAATACTAGTAGTGAGAATTGTTACTTGAAAAGAAATTATGAGATAAGCCCAGAAAATAATTCGTAGTTTGAAAGGTAATAAAAAAGGGAATGAGATAGTAATGAAAATTTGGAAGTAAAGTTTGCAAGAAGTAATAATTTTTAGATTTCTGAAAGAAAAACATAGGATTAAGGAAAAATGTCTTCATACTGACCTTGCAACAAAGATCACATAAAACATATGGACTATATAACACATCTGAACAGGTTAAGGGGCAGGAAATACATTATCTTGGTTGGAAAGAGAACTTAGTGAAAAGAGAATAAGGATGTTGCCGCCTTAAAAAAATCCTGGCGGTCTTCTTCAATTTCTTTCTTCAGTGTTCTGTAGTTTTCACCATTTTTTTTTTTTTTGAGGTTATTGTGAATGGGATGGTCTCCTAATTTCTTTTACCAAAGATTCATTATTGGAATACAAGAAAGTGATTGATATATTTATGTTGATCTTGTACTCTGCTACTTTACTAAATTTGTTTATCAACTCTACAAGTCTTCTGGTGGAGTTTTTAGGGACTTCTAAATATAGGATCATGTCATCAGTAAACAGATAATTTGAGCTCTTCTTTTCCTATCTGTATCCCTTTAATTTCCTTCTCTTGTGTGATTGCTCTAGCTGGAGTTTCAAGAACTATGTTGAATAGGAATGGTGAGAGTAAGGCATCATAGTCTTGTTCCTGTTTTTAGAAAAATGCTATCAGTTTTTCACTGTTTAGAATGATGTTAGCCATGGGTTTTTTGTATATAGTCTTTACAATATTGAGGTAAGTTCCTTCTATCCATAGTTTCTACAGTGTTTTAAACACGAATGGGTGCTATTTCTTGTCAAATGACTTCTCTGCATCTACTGAAATAACCATGTGATTCTTGTCCTTAACTCTATTTATGTGATAAATTACATTTATTTATTTGCATTTGTTGCACCAAACTTGCATCCTTGTGATGAAACTCACTTGATTATGGTGCTCTACCTTCTTAATGTGTTTTTGAATGCATTTTACCCTTGAGAAGATGGAAAGACCTTCCACATTCTTGAATATGCAGCATTAATATTGTCAAAGTGACCATACTAACTAAAGTGCTATACAGATTTGGTGCAACCCACACCAAAATGTGAATGACATTCTTCACAGATCTAGAAAAGAGTCTTAAAATTCATTTTAAATAATAAGAGAACCAGAATAACCAAAACAACCCTGAGCTTGAAGAGCAATGAAGGAGGCATCTACAATACTAATCTCAATTGTACAATGGAACTGTAGTAACAAAAGCAGCATGGTACTGGCACCAAAACAATGGGTAGACTACTGCAATACAATAGAAGACACAGAGACAAACTCATATAGAGTAATCTGATACTTGACAAATGTGCCAAAAACATATGTTGGAGAAAAGATAGACTTAACAAATGGTGCTGAGAAATTGGATGTCCAAATGCAGAAAAATAAAATTTGTCCCCTATTGAATGAAAAGTTAACTTAAAGTTGATCAAAAACCTAGAAATTAGACCAGAAATTCTATAACTGCTAGCAGAAAATGCAGGTCCAACACTCCAACATATTGGTGCAGGCATCAACTTCCTTAACAAGACTCCTAAAGTTCAGGAAATGAAACCAAAAATCAATAAATGGGATGGCATCAAATTAAATAACTTCTGCATAGCAAAGGAAACAACTAAGAGCTTGAAGAGAAAGCCTACAGAATGGAAGATCTTGGCCACCTACTCCTCAGATAGGGCATTAATATCCAGAGTGTTTAAATAACTAAAAAAATGTAACACCAAATAAGCCAAATAACCCAATTAATAAATGAATAAAAGAATTGAATGGACATTTCTCAAAAGAAGAAATACAAATGGCCAATAAATACATTTAAAAATGTTCAACATCTCTAGCAATCAGAGAAATGCAAATCAAATCACTACATTGAAATTTTATCTCACTCCAATCAGAATGATAATTATTAAGAATACCAATAATAATAAATGTTGGTGAGGTGTAGGGAAAAATGTACACTTACACATTGTTGGTGGGGCTGAAAATTAATATAATTACTCTTAAAAGCAGTATGATGGTTCCTCAAAAAAAAAAAAAAATTAGGAATGGAACCACCATATAACCCACTTATTCCACTCCTTGGTATATATCCAAAAGAGTCAAATCAGCATACTATGGGGATACAGCCACATCAATGACTATAGCAGTATGATTCACAATAACAAAGATATGGAACCAACCCAGGTACATGGTTAAAGAAATGTGTATGTGTGTACACACACACACACACACACACACACACACACACAATGGAGTTTTAGCCAAAAAAAAGAATGAAATTGTGACTTTTGTTGGTAAATGAATGGAAATGAAGACCATCATGCTTAGTGAACTAAGTCAGACCCAGAAAGTGAATGGTCAACTCTTTTCTCTGACAGATGGGAACTAGTGCAAAATTTGAGGGAGTGGGGGTAAATAAAGAAGAAACAAATAAAAAAGAAAAAGAAAATGGGGGTGGGGAGGATTCCATCAAAATAGAAGAAAGATTAGTGAAGTAGAGGGAGGGAATTGGTGGGGAGGGACACCGTAAGGGAAGAACAGAGGAATGAATCTGACCTTCTGATCCAACTTTGCTAAGTACATGTTTGAATATATCACAGCAAACCTCATCTTTATGGACATCCACAAGGCACTGTATGTTTTTAAATCACACACAAAAAACTGTAAGTAAATAGTGGAGGGAAGAGGTCAGGGGAGGAAGGAGGGGAAAGAAAGGGAAATACTGGGAACTGAACTAGAGCAAATTATATTCCACACTTTTATAATTATGTCAGAATGGATCCCTAATGTTATGTGTAACTCAACAGAACTAAGAATAAAAGCAAAACTGATGGCTCAAGGTATGTGCAATTAGGCATACATACAGAGTCACATATTGAGATGGATTCTGAGTTTGGCTATTTGTCCATTATACTGATTGAAATTAAATAAGTAAAGGGCTTAAAAATTCTCTGAGTCATACTACCAAGAAAAACACCAGCCTGGACCAAAACATATTCATTGTTTGATACTTAAAATGACAATCCTGCTTCCAAAGCTCTGTGGGCAGAATATAAGCCAAGTTTTTTCATTGATTAAAAAGTTATATTGTCGTGTGGTCATTTTAATTGTAACCTAAGAGGATAATGAAAAATAATTACTTCCCAGAGGGTGGATCAATAAGTATGGAGTACAATGGACTTGGGAATTATTCTTAGGAAGATAAATTAGAGACCAATCAAAAATGTACTTCACTTCCAGTATAAAAGCTCATTTCTGTATATAGTCAGTATAAATTTCCTTGGCTAAATAGAAGTAATTGTTAAATATTTCTCTATTTGGAAGGAACTGTTCATAGCAAGAGTGCCACTCTTGCTTTACTACTATGTGGCTAGTAGGTCTGACAGATGGTACTGGGCTTGATGATTTCCCAGAATGACTGAGACCTAGGATTTTGAGTTCAAAGCAGTAAATGGGTGGACATTTGAGTATTTTCCCTCTGTGGGAGATAACTGTGTCTGTGAGAGTGGGAACCAAGGATTTGGTAATCTGAAAGGCAGATTATGTAATGGTAGACCCTATTACCGTTCACCAATATGTACCTATATTCAATTCTACCCTGCTGTAATTCTTCCTTTCAGGGCCAACTTTGCCTTTAACAGAGCATATTTTGCTTTTAACAAAGAAATGTCAATATAATTGATGAAGTCAACATTTATTCAGAATGACATGCTTCTATCTTTTGCTTTCTCCTTTGTCATTGAAGCCTGCAATGTTCTAGTCCATTCCATCTCCATCAATTTGATTCTAAGGAGAAGATAAAATTTTTGACAGTACTTACGTAAAGAGGTTGGTTGAACATCCGTAATGACTAGTACATAAAATGTTGCTTTTTTAATCCACTAAGACTTTTTTAGCGTTTGTTAGTTCGGCATATCAAGTCCTATCCTGACTAGTAACATGGTTATCTCCAAATGTTTGCAATAATAAATAAAGTTTCAATGACCTAAACATGTCATTTGGAAAATGTGTAAGTGAACTTAAAGTTTAAATTCTCAACAGTGTAATTACTGAATTCAAGAATTAAACCCAGTGCTTTTGATAGTTATGGCTAATCTGCTGTCCATAACTAAGATATCAATTTACATTTTTCAATAGCAGTTTATAAGATGCATATTTGCCTATAGAGTTATAAAAAATCTGAACTATCAATATTTCAGTGGACAATCTGGAAAGTGAACATTTTCACTAAGAATTAAAACTAAAAATCTATGGGGCATGGTGGTGCATATTTGTAATTCCAGTGGCTCAGGAGGCTGAGGCAGGAGGATGGCAAGCTCAAAGCCAGCATCAGTAAAAGTGAGACACTAAGTAACTCAGTGAGACCCTCTATCCAAATAAAATACAAAATACTAATGGCTTAGTGGTCAAATGCTCCTGAGTTCAACCCCAGTAACCCTCCCTCCAAAAAACCCTAAAAATCTGAAAATGAGATCAAAAGTAAATGTTTCAAAGAGAAATTTATCTAATGGAGAAATAATTTTGTAAAATAAGTATTTTAGTATATCCCTATTATGTAATTTTGAAGACAATGCAGGTATAGATAATCAAAAACTTTATCTTTCATAGAATTATACAATGGACATACTGAGAAAAAATTTTTCTAATGTAGTTAAAATTCTTCCATGTGAAGAGTTTTCATGGATTTTTGAATCAATTTCTTTTTTTTAATTTTCAAAATTTTTTAAAAAAATTTTTACTGACTGCATTTTGATTCATTGTACATAAATGGGGTACATCATTTTGTTTCTATGGTTGTACACAATGTAGATTCATACCATTCATGTAATCATACATGTACATAGGGTAATGATGTCTGTCTCAGTCCACCATTTTTCATACCCCTCTCCCTCTCATTAAAATAAAGGTATACATATTTTGCAAAAATTGCATTTTTTTGTCAGAAATGGTGCATACTTTTGAAAAAAAAAATGAAGTACCAAAGGAGAAACATTATATAATCATAGTATTAGATGCATAAATAGTATTTGATAAAGTTTATTACTCAGTGGAAAAATATTTTAATAAACTAAGAATATAAGGTGATTTAATTGATATAGGTATGTAGTTATTCTAAGACAATTTACTTAATGATGAGTCATTAAAAACTTTCCATTTAAGAGTGGGAATAAGATAAAGATACTAGCTAGTGACACTTCTATTAAACAGTGTATTGAAGATCTTTTTAAAAAATGTCTTTATTTTAATAAATATAATCGTGTATATTCATAAAGTACAAAGAAATATTTCAATCCACACATACCCTGTAGAAAGATTCAATCAAGATGATTATATCCATCACCTTACCAAATTATTTTGTTTGTGGTGAGAATTATTTTTTGTGGTGAGAATATTTAGCCATTTTGAATTCTATAACCTATTATTATTAACTATGGTCACTATGCAGTGCAATGGTCACTAAAACTTATTTCTCTGGTCTAGCTGAAACTTAGTCTCTTTAGATCAATATCTCCCCTTTCCTTATCTCTATCCCACCAGTCTTTGTTAATCACATTACTCTCTATTTCTATGAAATCAACTTTTTTAGATATCACATTGGAGACTTAACCAGTGTTATAAGACATGAAAAATAAAATATATAAGAATTAGAATAAAGATATAAATATGTCATTATTAATAGATGATATAAATATGAAGAGATAATTCCAAAAAGTAAAAAATAAGTTATTATGATGTTAATAAAGAGAATTTAATGAGGTCATTGGATACAAAATGTGCAAATCAACTTCATGTTTGTATTTCAGAAGCAAACCATTTTAAATGATATTTTTTAAAGTCATCAAGTAAAAGTTTATACAGAGAAATTAATATTTGTAATTGCATGAAATGCAGCAAAACTCTAAGAAATAAATCACAATGAATATGTGTCATATCTCTACATCAGGGATTTTTAACAGTAGCACTACAAACCTATCCCAGTTGAAAATCACAACTGTATAAAAATCACACAGTAAATTACACATAAAAAATTAAAATAGGACTATTTAATATAAGAATTTACTGCTGGGTGCAATGGCACATGCCTGTAATTCCAGTGGTTTGGGAGGCTGGGACAGGAGGATTGTGAGTTCAAAACCAGTCTCAGTAACTTAGTGAGGTGCAACTTAGTGAAACCCTGTCTCTAAATAAAATACAAAATTGGGCTGGGGATGTGGCTCAGTGGTTGAGTGCATCTGAGTTCAATTCCTAGTACCAAAAAAAAAAAAATTACTATGTTTATTGATTGTAAGATTTGATTCTATAAAGATGTTAGTTTTCTACAAATTGATCTGTAACTGTAATGTAAGCCCCATAAAATTTCTACAGTCTTTCCTCTTAAAAGTTAATGAGTTGGTTTTAAAATTTATGATATGCAAAGGAGGGTAATTCAGATAACAGAAAAAGAATTTGGTTTGTGTTGTTTTTCTCCTCTGACAAAATGAGAGAAGATCCAATTTCTGATTTGTCAAAATGAGTTTATGGTGCCCTCCCTGACTAGAATTTTTTTTTTTCCTTGTCTCTTTACTTGATTCATCACTTGATCTTAAGAGGATGGGATGACTGTATCAAAGTTTACTGTAGTCTTTAAGCCTATGGACAAAGCAATCTGACCATATATAGTTCTACCTTTGAACCAAGATAATAATCATTAATCAAACCAATATATGTCAATGTGAACAATTGATTAATATCTCTCTTTCCAAGAATCTAAATGGCAGTGGGTAAAACCCATAAAAACCCTGGCCTTCAGTTTTGCATTCACATCTGGGTAGTTCTTTCCTGTTCTTAGGTGTGCTGGTCCCAGTAAGTTCCTATTTCATCAAACATCTAATCTTGGTTATAGCCAGTTCTGGAAGTTTCTCTCTCAACCTTTTCATTTTGAGCTGGGTATTTCTCCTCTATGGAAATTTCAGACCCTGTTTATCTTTCATGTTACATTAGTACTAAACTCTCTATTGTACTGTTCTTTCTGTACTACAGAAAATTTAAACTCAATGCATCATTTGAGTGAAATTGCAGGAAAAAAATATTCTCTGAGGTGTGAAAAATAATACAACTTCTCAAAAACAATAGAGGTTTATTGATCACTCAAGTAACAACAAAAAATAAGTATGTCTCATTCTTAGGTATCTTTTCCATGAACTAAAGCATCTACTCTTGGGTGGCAAATCACTTGCTTTCAGTGGTAAAGGAGAAAGAAAAAGGAATATTTATGTGAGGACTTTTGACCAGTCCTGGAAATGGTACACATCACTCTGATTCTGTTTCCTCTGGGAGAACTCAGTTACATACCCCACCTATTTTCAAAGGAAGTTGAGAAATGTAGGCTGTGTGTCACAATCAAAGTCTCTAGTAGAATGTTCAAACCAATTTTAATCATCTTTCCTGACATCTCTTCCATTTCTTGTAGTTGTCAATTTTTTAATTATGTCACCTTTCATCATTCCTCCAAGCTATAAAACCGTGTTTTTCATAGTCACATGGAGTTCCTGTCAGTTCCTTGCCAGTACTCCTTCTACAATCTGCAAACGGCCCCTCTCCCTGCTAAACTTGTTTGTTTTGGTTTTTGTTCTGCTTTGGTTTCAAACCACTGTCCTAGACTAGATCATAAATATTTCTTCCCTAATCTAGTTTGCAAGTCAAATAACTTGTTTTACTGCCATACAGTCTTATCACACACTTCCACAATCTCAGCAATGTGATTTCAACATCCCCAAATCCAATATTAACATTCTCTTAATTGAATCCTCATTATATGTGTTGTTTATGTTGGTTCCTATTTCCTAGGGGCTCAAATAAAATCCCAACAGTGTATTCAACAGCTCTCATAATAAAAACCTGTATTTCCAGCATCTCTTTTTCTTCTCCATACCCCTCAAGACTCCAGACACAGCCTGCTATTTCCTATCCTTGAATAAAACATGCAATTTTAGGTTTTGGATTCTTTCCTCCCTCTGCCAAAAATATCTTTTCTCCCTCACCCTGCTCTCATTTTCTTTCTCTAACTTCTTGATATAAGTATCTTTTAAGGTATAACTCAAATGTCGTATCCTTTGCAAAACTTCTCTTTCTCCATATCCATAATCTCTATTAATCAATCACTTTTTTTTCCCTTTTTGCTCCCATAGGAAATGTTTATAGTTTTCCTACATCATTTGTCAGTGTGCAATTGCATAGTAGTTATTTGTGTATGTGTCTCTTTCCCTTTATCCAGGATAGACTGTGAGATTCTTGACAGTAGTTATGGCATCGTATCCATCTCTGTGTCTCCAGTGTGTAGACACAAATTACACACTTGCAGGGTTGAATTTTAATAGTCCAAAGACCTTTTTACCAACATTTTATACATGCACAAAACAAAACCTCTGTGTGCTTCCTCTTGATTCTTAGAAATAATTTTGGAAATTAACAGAAGATTCTGTAAAACAAACATGACAATCCACAAATGAGAAAATTTAATATATGATAAATGTACCAATTGCCCACATAAATCAACTGTTAATCAACTGTTATAACTGGAGATTGCCTATATATGAAAATAACATGATACAACCAAAACCAGATGGTATTTACTAGCAAGACACAATAATATTTTAAAATTCTATGTAGATATACTTCAGAATATGAGTGCTCTTCTACCTAGAATATATTTTCTGTGGCAATGAAGTAGGGGAAAAAATCTACTTTAAAATATATGGACGAACACAAATTTATCTTTAAAGAACTTAGGCAAGAAAGGTGAGGCAGTTTATCAGTGACTGACAGTAATCTGTAAATCAGAGGAGTTTCTAGGTGATAGAATTAGAGGTCAGAAGAATCTTTCTCTTGTGGAGAATGCCAGGTTTTGCCTTTCCCCAGATCTACTTGGCCCTTACACAGAGCCTGCTTTACTAGTTCTTCCCTGAGGCAAGGAATATAAAGAAGTTCCAGTTCCACCACCTCTGAAGTATAGGATGCATTTCTATACATCTGTTGAAGATCTGTTGTTCAGTATTTTGGTGGGAACCTTGCATGTTCACTTGGACCCCAATTGGCCAACTTTGCATGACCTGCTGACCGTTACCTTGGTTCACATGATCAAGGTTCTCTCTGCCTCAGTAAATTTGTCTGACATTACACTTGCCTACTATTGCTGAAGTCTTGCCTAGGTGAGGCCGGGCTACTCTAACAATAAATGTCTGAAGTTCTCACCCGAGTACTGAAGCCTTTTGTATACTCCACAATAATAATCAGGGTCTTACTGTGGTAAGTTTGTCACTTCAGCCCTCATTTTGCCTATCATCAACTTTCACTGCTCCACACTTGTGGAGCAGATGATAGTTTTAATTTCACCTTTTTTTAAAATGTTTTATTTATTTACTTATTTCTTATTTCTAATTGGTTATACATGACAGTAGAATGCATTTTGACACATTGTACACAAATAACTTCTCATTCCTCTGGCTGTACATGGTGCTGAGTCACAACAGTAGTGTGATAATACATGTATATAGGGTAATAATGTCTGTTCCATTCTACCCTTCTTCCCATCTCCACTGGCCCACCCTTCCCCTCACTTTTCTCTACACAATCCAAAGTTCCTCCATTCTTCCCTACCCCCCACCCCCACACACACTATGGACCAGCATCCGCTTATCAGCTTATCAGAGAAAATGGTCGACCTTTGGTTCTTTGGGATTGGTTTATTTCACTTAGCATGATATTCTCTAGTTGCATCCATTTGCTTGCAAATGCCATAATTTTATTCTTCTTTAAGGCTGAGTAATGTTCCATTGTGTATAAGTACCACATTTTCTTTATCCATTCATCTCTTGCAGGGCATCTAGGTTGGTTCCAGAGTTTAGCTATTGTGAATTGAGCTGTTATAAAAATTGATGTGGCTATGTCATATAGGATGCTGATTTTAACTCTTTTGGGTATAAACTGAGGAGTGGATAGTTGAGTCAAATGGTGGTTCCCTTCCAAGTTTTCTGAGGAATCTCCATACTGCTTTTCAGGGTAGATGAACCAATTTGCAGTCCTAAAAGCAATATGAGTGTACCTTTTCCCTCACATCTTCATGAACACTTACTATTGCTTGTATCCCTTTTTTCACTCTTTTAATGTTCTATTAGTGCATTGTAGTTATACATAATAATGGGGTTCAGTTTGACTTGTTCATACATGCATGTAATAATTTGCTCTTTTCTAATCCCTGGTATGTCTGTATTCCCTCCTCCCTCTCTCACCCTAATCCGTTCTACTGGTTTTCCTTTTATTTATTTATTTTTTAAATTGATGTTTTATAGGTATACATAAATGTGGAATTCAATGATATATTCATACATGTGTATTGCATAATTTGATCAGTTTCTTTCCACAGTTCCTCCCCTTTCCCATCCCTCCTTCCTACCCATCAAGTCCCTTGCTCTATTTTATTATTCTCCCTATTTTCACTGGATTCTCCCTTCTTTTAATTCCTTATTCCTCTTTAGCTTCAGTACATGAGAGAAGACATTTGGGTCTTGATTTTCTGAGTCTAGTTTATTTCATTCAGCATGATATTCTCCAGTTATAGCCATTTACCAGCAAATTACACAATTTCGTTCTTGATAATTGCCATTCTGACTGGAGTGAGATGAAATCTTAGAGTAGTTTTGATTTGCATTTCTCTAATTGCTGGAGATGCTGAAGATTTCTTCATACATTTGTTGAATGATTGTATTTCTTCTGTGAAGTGTCTGTTCAGTTCCTTTGCCCATTTATTGATTGGGTTATTTGGTTTTTTTGGTATTAAGTTTTTTGGAGTTCTTTATATATCCTAGAGATTAATGCTCTACCTGATGTGTATATGGTAGAGATTTTCTCCCATTTTGTAGGCTCTCTCTTCATGTTATTGATTGTTTCTTTTGCTAAGAAGAAAATTTTTAGTTAGAATCCAACCCATTTATTGGTTCTTAATTTTACTTCTTGTGTTTTAGGAGTCTTTATAAGGAATGCTGAAAATTTGGGACTACTTTTCTTTTCTATTAGGTGTAGGGTCTCTGTTATAGAGTCTAAGTCTTTGGTACACCTTGAGTTGATTTTTGTGCAGTGTGAGAGATTGAGGTTTAATTTCATTTTGTTACGTATGGATCTCCATTTTTCCCAGAAACATTTGTTGAATAGGCTCTCTTTTCTCCAAAATTTGTCTTTGACACCTCTGTCTAGCATGAGATAGCTGTATTTATGTGGGTTTGTCTCTGTGTCTTCTGCTTTATACCTTTGATCTACATGTCTATTTTGGTGCCAATATCATGCCATTTTTGTTACTATTGCTCTGTAGAATAGATTAAGTTCTGCTATTTTGATGCCTCCTGCTTCGCACCCATTACTAAGGATTGCTTTGGCTATTCTGGGTCTCTTATCTTTCCAACTAGATTTCATGATTGCTTTTTTCTAGTTCTATTAAGAATGTCATTGAAATTTTGATATAAATTGCATTAAAGTTGTATAACACTTATGTCAATTCTGCCTGTTCAAGAGCATGGGAGATCTTTCCATCTTCTAAGGTCTTCTTCATTTTCTTTCTTCAGTGTTCTTTAGTTCTCATTGTAGAGGTCTTTCTCCACTTTTGTTAGACTGATTCCCAAGTTTTTTTTTTTTTTTTTTTTTTTTTGAGGCTATTGTGAATGGGGTAGTATTCCTAATTTCTCTTGCACTGGATTCATCAGTTATGTATAGAAATGCACTTGATTTATGGGTATTGATTTTATATCCTACTACTTTGCAGAGTTCATTTATTAGTTCTAGAAGTTTTCTGGTGGAATTTTGTGGATCCTGTAAATATGGAATCATGTTGTCAGCAAATAGTGATTGTTTGAGTTCTTATTTTCCTATTCATATCTCTTTAATTTCTTTGATCTAATTGCTCTGACTAGAATTTCCAGGATGATGTTAAATAGAAGTGGTAAAAGAGGAAATCCCTGTCTTGTTCCAGTTTTTATAGAGAATGCTTTCAATTTTTCTCCATTTAGAATGATGTTGGCTTTGGATTTAGGGTAGGTAGCTTTTACAATGTTGAGCTATGTTCCTACTAGCCCTAGTTTTTCTAGTATTTTGAACATGAAGAGGTACTGTATTTTGTCAAATGTTTTTTCTGTGTCTATTGAGATAATTATATGATTCTTGTTTTTAAGTCTATTGATATGATGTATTATATTTATTGATTTCCATATGTTGAACCAACCTTCCATCCCTGGGATAAACCCCACTTGATCATGGTGCACTATCTTTTTAATATGTTTTTGTATGCAATTTGCCAGAATTTTGTTAAGAATTTTTGTGTCTATATTCATCAGGGATATTTGTCTGAAGTTTTCTTTCCTTGATGTGTCTTCATATGGTTTTGGTATCAGGATGATACTAGCTTCATAGAATGAGTTTGGGAGGGTTTCTTCCTTTTCTATTTCATGGAATACTTTGAGGAGTATTGGTATTAGTTCTTCTTTGAAGGTGTTATAGAACTCAGCTGAGAATCCATCTGGTCCTGGGCTTTTCTTGGTTGGTAGACTTTTGATTGCATCTTCTATTTCATTGCTTGAAATTGATCTGTTTAAATTATAAATGTCCTTCTGATTGAGTTTGAGATCATATGTCTCTAGAAATTTGTCAATGTCTTCAAGATTTTCTATTTTCTTGGAGAACACATTTTCAAAATAGCTTCTAATTATGTTTTGTGTTTCAATAGTATCCATTGTGATGTTTCCTTTTTCATCATGAATTTTAGTATTTGAGTTTTCTCTCTCCTTCTCTTCATTAATGCGGCTTATCAATTTTATTTTTTCAAAGAATTAACTTTATGTTTGGTCAATTTTTTGAATTATTTCTTTTGTTTCAATTTCATTGATTTCAGCTCTGATTTTAATTATTTCCTGTCTTCTCCTACATTTGATGTTGATCTGTTCTTCTTTTCCTAGGATTTGAGACATAATGTTAGGTCATTTAGTGGTTGACTTTTATTCTTTTAATGTATGAACTCAATGCAATGAACTTTCCTCTTAGCACTGCCTTCATAGTATCCCAGAGATTTGATGTGGTGTATTGGTGTTCTCATTTACCCCTAAGTGTTTTTTATGTCCTCTCTGATTTCTTCTGCTATCCATTTATCATTGAATAGCATGCTATTTAGTCTCCAGGTGTTGGAGTTGCTTCTACTTTTTATTTTGTTGTTGCTTTCTAGTTTCATTCCATTATGATCTGATAGAATGCAGGGTAGTATTTCTATTTTTTTGTATTTGCCAAGAGTTTCTTTGTGGCATAACATATGGCCTATTTTAGAGAAGGATCCATGTGCTGCTGAGAAAAAAGTGTATTTACTTGATGATGGATGAAATACTCTCTATATATCTGTTAAGTCTGAATTATTGATTGTATTCTTTAGTTCTATAGTTTCTTTGTTTAGTTTTTGTTTGGAAGATATACCCAGTGTGAGAGAGGTGTGTTAAAGTCACCCAATATTATTTTGCTGTGGTCTACTTGATTCCTGAAATTGAGAAGGGTTTGTTTGATGCACATAGATGCTTCATTGTTTGAGGAATATATATTTGCGATTGTGATATCTTGTTGATGTATGATTCTCTTATATAGCATGAAATGTTCTTCTTTATCGCTTCTAACTTTCATTTGAAGTCCACATTGTCTGATATGAGGATGAAAATCCCTGCTTGTTTACCCAGTTCATGTGAGTGATATGTATTTTCCCAACTTTTCACCTTCAGTTTGTGGATGTCTTTTCTAGGAGGTGAGTCTCTTAAAGACAACATATTGTTGGATCTTTTTTTTTCAAATCCAATCTCCCAGTCTATGTCTTTTGATTGATGAGTTTAGGCCATTAACATTCAGGGTTATTATTGAGATATGATTTGTATTTCTGGTCATTTTGTTCATTTTTGGTTTTTAACTTGACTTTGTTTCTCCTTTGATTGAACTTTCCTTCCGTATACTTTCTCCTTTTGCTGGTTTCTTTTTTTTTCATTTTTATGTTTTACAGACTGCATTTTGATTCACTGTACACAAATGTGGAACATCACTTTGTTTATTTTGTTTTTTCAATACCTCTTCATGGAATAACTTGCTGAGAATGTTCTGTAGTGCAAGCTTTCTACCTGTGAATTCTTTTATCTTTTGTTTATCATAGAAGGTTTTAATTTCATCTTCAAATCTGAAGCTTAATTTTACTGGATATAAAATTCTCAGTTGACATCCATTTTCTGTCAGAGCTTGATATATTTTATTCCAGGATCTCCTGGCATTGAAGGTCTGGGTTAAGAAATCAATGAAATCTGAATTGGTTTCCCCCTACAGGTAATCTGATACTTTTCTCTCATGGCCTTTAAATTCTATCCTTATTCTGTATATTAATAATGTGCCTTGGTCTGCTAGAATTTTGTGCATTTGGGATCCTGTAAGCCTCTTTTAGTTGATTTTCCATTTCATTCTTTAGATTTGGGAAGTTCTCTGATATTATGCCATTAAAAAGATTGTGCATTCATTTGGTTTGTATCTCTATGCCTTCATATAGTCCAATAAAACTTATTTTGGTGGATTTCTTACCATCTTCTTTGTGCAGTCGACTTCATTTTCAAAAGTTTATATTTTGTCTTCATTGTCTGAGGTTCTGTCTCCTAAATGGTCTAGTCTGTTCATGATGCTTTCCATTGAATTTTTAATTTGGCTTATTATTTTCTTCATTTCGAGGATTTCTGTTTGATTCCTTTTTATAATCTCTGCCTCTTTATCAAAGTGATCTTTACTTCCTGTATTTTCTCTCCAATACCAAACTTTAATTCAAAGATCAATCTATGTATTTTCTGAATTCCTTCTCTGACATATCTTCTACTGTGTTGTGTATGGATTCTGTTGTTGGAACATGCTGGTTTGTTTGAGGCATTTTGTTTCCTTGTTTTTTCATGTTGTTTGTGTGTCTTCTCATCTAGTGGTATGGATCTGAGGTAGTACAGTTTCTACTCTGAAGTCTTATAGTGTCCCTGAAGGTTTCTAGTATCTCACCTTTTGGTAGAGGTAGAGGCCAATATTAACTGCACTCAAAGCAAACAATATACAACCTTAAACCAAATGGTTTTTATTAAGTTGTCTACAGTTTTGTTGCAATAAACAGAAATGAAGTGTTTGATTATTGTCTACAATATAAACAGTAAGTTTGCTAGAAGGGTTTCCTGTTTCAAATGATGGACAATGAGAGAACAGAAAGTAGTGTAAGATTTGATGTTTATGAGGGAGGAGAAAAGATAGAGGTAAAAATTTACAGTAAGTGTGAGGGAGGAATTAATAGAGGTTGGCTGTTAATATGAGAAAAGTGAGAAAGAGAATCCAGGGGGACAGATAGGTGAGCAAAAGAATATATTCAGATTTTTTAAAAAAACTAAAAATACAAGAATAAACAAAACTGTGATATACTATTCAGATATCCTATTCTTTAGTAAATTGATGCATGAAAAATATTTGAATTCAAAGATGGTAGAGGTGTGAGAAAGAAGAAAAAAAAGAAGAAAGTCTCAATGGAAAACTGAGAGATTGCTTTTGTTGGCTTACAAAAACTTTCTCAGCTTCCCTTCTCTGCCAATAGATGGGGTTTTCAGAAGTTTGGTATTAACTCCAGGCAGGAGGGTGTTGGACCAATTGGGTGGGTGAGGCAGTAGCAAGATGCCCTCACACCTTCTTCCAGTCTTCCCACCTGTTGTAGCTGGCTCCTTCTATCCCTGTGCACTTCAGGACTCACTGAGCTGGAGAGAGCCCAGTTTTCTCCAGTTTCTCCAATCTGTGCTCCCTGCAGTGAACTGCCCCTAGTCTCCGGGCTTTTCACAGACTTGCCAGACCCAGACTGACCCAGGCAAACCCAGCTGCAATCTGATGGAGCTTAGCTTCAACTTCCCCAGACTCTGCCTTGCTGAAGTTCCAAGATCTCAATGCCCTTTCAACTTGCAGAGAGACCACCAGGGGTATGCTCACACAAGGAGTGGCCTTGCAAAGAGGCAGCCCAATGGTGGCCACTAGCACATCCAACAGAAAGACCTCAGGTGCAACCAGACCTTCAGGTATCCCAATATATCTCCAGGTCCTGGACGGTGTCCCCAGACTCAGGCGGCCATACCCTGAGATGGCAGTGATGGTGGTGGCAAACCTGCAGGCCCTGGCTGGCATCCCAAGATGGTGGCAGCCACGTGTAACCAAACCTGTGGGTACAGTGACAATGGACTTCCAAGCAACAGTGGGCAGCAGCTAGTGGGTGATCCACTGGTGGTCTGTGGGCAGTCTGCAGACTAAGGATGCACAATTGGTGGGTGAACATTGAGTGGTAGGTGATGGGCAGGCAAGAGGCAGGCAAATGGGCAAATGGTGGATGATAGGTGGGGGTTGGAGAGCGATCTGCATCTAAAAGGCGGAGGATATGCTGGCAGACAGCAGGTGATAGGGGCAGAAGAATGGGCAGTAAGGAGCAGGGGATCAGTGGGCAGCAACCACTGTCTTGCAGAGAAACAGTAGTTCCTCTATTTGAATCCTGAGTCACAGAGGGACAAGGAATGCAGCCTTCCTTCGCTATCTTGGATCCCCCTTGAATCTTATCTTCTGACTTGAGCACAGTAGAGAAAACTGTTTCTTTGGCCACTGCACATTGGATTGTCTGATTCTCCCTTCCAATCCACACTCCTAGAGGGCTATTTTTCCAGTTGCTGCTCTCACTGATGCTTCTTCTTCTGCTTCTCCTCTCCTTCTCCTTTTCCTTTTATACATCTGCCTGTATCTTTTCCAGTGGAGAGCATCTTGGTATAAGTTTATGATCTAGAACATTATGATTTTTCTTTCTGACAGTCACTGCTCTGTTTGCAAGTTGACAAAATTAGTCTCTTGATTCCTCTTAGGCAGGTGACCTAAGTATTCCACTTTGTATTCTAGCATACTATGTTTGTGAGTCTCTATACAACACAGGTAGAGAGATTTACTAGTATTCACTCCAGTTCCCATAGCAGTGACTATGTATCTAGCATCATGTGACATGTGTCATGAATTATTAAGCTGCTAGCTACCCTTTTTCTCTTCTTCATTCCTTCTTCACACTGTCAATGTAAAGACACAAAGATAGCTAACAGTTCAAAGGGCAGCTTCTAGAGTTTTATCACTGAATCTCAATTCAAAAATTAACTGTGTTCCTTTGAGCAAATCATCTACCTTCTCTAAATCTTAGATTCCTGTCCTTAAAATGGGGGTAATAATATCTTTTGCTTTGTGCATTATAATACTTGGCATTATTAAAAGTTTCATAAACCTTAATTGCAGTTGTGGTAAGCATTTAAAATATTCAGTAAACAAATTACCAAGACAAAATAAATCATTAGAGTAGAAAAAGCACTCAATGGAAATAGAAATCCTTGTCAAGATAATCCAGATTACTTATTCCTATAAAATCCAGAGAGATATTTTGATAGAATGATACTTGAGAGCTGAAAGGGAATTATCCAGAGAATCACTGTTAGTTATTTATTTCTGTTAATGAGATGTAAGAAACATTCCTACATAACCAAATATGCAGGAAGAACTTTTAGAAGTGTAGAATGTGGTAATAACTGGTAAGTAAAAGTAAAACAAAAGAAATTGCACAAACACATACTGTAGACCAGCCCTCTTATTATAGCTCTGTGTTGATGTATGCTTTTGAAAGCTAGCAATGGAGGTCACCAGTCACCTGTAAGAACTGAGTGTTTGAATTGTATTTAGTAGCATTAAAGACATACATTTTAATTTTAGTTTTAAATCAGCTATCTGCTACTGTATTTGTGCATTGTTACATTCTTGCTACACAAAATGGTACATGTACCAGCAGCATGAATGCCTCTTGGGAATTTGTTTAAAATGCAGACTGAGGCCATAATCAAGCAGGCTGCATTTTATCAAGATCCCCAGGGGGTATATTTTAACAGAATTTACCAATTTTGAGAATTGCTGGTCAAATTATTTGCTCACATGTGACAGTGTGTGTTAGTATATGCCCAAGGATTCTTTAAATATTTAGGTGGAGGAAATTATAGTGCACTTTTTTAGACCCAAGTGTCAAATCACATATATGTTAAACAAGTAAGGATCTTTTTTTTTTCTTTTTGAAGTCAAGGATCCAATTGAACCTGTTGATCACATATCTAACAAATATTAATAAATCATTACCTAATTTCATTATGTAACAAGAATGAAGTGTAAGAATAAATTTCCTGGAGGGTGAGGTGCAATAGTGCATGCCTATAATCCTAGTGACTCAGGAGGCTGAGTCAGGAGGATCACAAGTTCAAGTCAGCCTCAGCAACTAAGTGATGCCCTAAGCAACTTAGTCAGACCCTGTTTCAAAAGAAAAAATAAAAAGGACTGGGAATGTTGCTCAGTGGTAAAGGACCTCAGGGTTCAATCTGCAGTAGAAAAAAAAATTCCTGGTTTAGCAGCATTGATGGCTTATGAACTAAAAACTTTTCCCCAGCTTTCCTTACATCCTGATGATTCTGGATGGACAAAATTTCCATCAGTGGAACAGGTGGAAGTGATGTCAGCAATATCCCCATATGACTTCCTTAAAGATAAATTGTTTGACTTCTACTCTTTCTTTCCTCTTACTCAAATACCAGAATACAGACATGCTGATGTATCCTATTTGTCCTTGTGGTTCAGAACAATAATTCAGGGAACAATGAAGCAATAAAGCAGAAGGAATCTCTTGCTTGGAGTGGGGCCTCCAACCTATTCTGTATTACCTGTCTTTTTCAGGAAAGAAAGACACATTTGTTTCTTTTGCACCACATTTTTCTCTTTGTTTCTAGTCTTTCCCCCTCCTTTTCCCTCCCTTTCCCTCTTCTCTGCTCTCCCCAACTTTTCCTCTCCATCTCCTCCATCTCCTTTTCTTTCTTAGTTCTCTCTCTCTCTCTCTCTCTCTCTCTCTCTCTCTCTCTCTCTCTCTCTCTCTCTCTCTCTCTCTTTCTCTCCCCCCTACAGTGTTTTAGTCATGCCCTCTGTAGTAGAGAGTAGAATAGTAGAATATAATCTTTTAATATAAACTATAATTAAAAGACAACATGATTTCTGAAAGAAACCATAACTTGGGGTCTATTTTGCTATTTTAAAATAGAGTTGATGCATATATGATTTAAAAAAAACACATTGTTTTTTACTTTGCTTAAATTTTGTGACATATGTGGAAACATTTTTCACAACCAAAGGCATAAGATTTTGAATCATCACACAATTAGGATAATCTTTCATCAGGGATCTAGAGATGAAAGTCAGATGTCTGAATAACCAACCACTTTTTTCTCTTCACTTCTCCTCTCCCCTGTACTTGAATTCCATTGGCATGTGTGTGCTCTTTTCATAAGATTTTAAAGAAATGACTCTACACATAACCTCTGCCATTCACATTTGTAAATTAGACCCTGTCTTTAAATGCTGAATTCCTCAATCCCTGCTGTGGATAAATAGCACCCAGGATGCCCTCATCTTGTGTTTCTGTCACCCATCCTTCAACCTACTTTTCTTTTGTTTTCTTCTCCTTAACTCTGCCATGCCTTTGACTTCTTTCCAAGCTCTGCATTTAAGCAGTTGGCATCCATATTTTGTTAATCTGTGACTATTAGGAAAGATTAAAGTTTCTCTTGGAGAAAATAATATTCTTAGGATGATTTTTAATACCCAATTATTCTATTGCATTCTTAAGCATATTAAGGTAATGAAAGGATTTCTTTTCTTTTCCCAAAGGTTACAATTGCTTTACCAATACTCTACAATACCCCAGAATTTCTTTTATAAACTATTGACGCATTAATGGAAGAATTTTCTTTTTGATTAATAAGAATTTGTACTTGAGATATTACTTCATTTCTCTGTTGACTTAGCAGCACAGAATCTTCCACTTGTCACTGAAAACTCAATTTGATTTCTCACAAGAGTATAGTGTTGATACTTGGACTGTATTAACAGGATTGAAAATGTTAGCTCTGTCATACATGTCTGGTTTATTCTTGTTTATGACATTTCTCTAATTCACTCATTTCTTTCATGTAATCATTTTTCTCCAAGTTTCTTCCTTTCTATTATTTTTTTAACTTGAGAATGTATTCCTTATACTTTTCAATCATTTCTAAAATTTTCAGATGTTATTGTTTAGAATGTTAGAATTCAGTTCTATTTTGTAACCCTATATAGCTCTAATCCTTCTTAAATTCATTAATGAGCAGTACATTTTAATTAGGGTGAAAAAAAAATTGGCAGTTCTGATAAAAATCTGTTTTATCTGTATAATAAGTGCAATTTTGTAACCTAATATCAAGGACATGGTTTGAATATCAGTAAATTTATAAACAACTTGCCTGATATTTTTGGTTAAAATCAGCAAGTTACATGCATGTTTGTGACCTTTTTATTGTTTGAACACAGAAGATGATTTCACTGAATAATGTACTGGTGTAGAAAGGTGTCTACCTCTCTTTAAAGAATCTAAAACTGGCCCAAACCGGAGAGGCTCAGAATGAAGCAGATACTTGATTTATCCAGCTATGTTACAAATCCCTTTATTCAGTCTGAGCTCACTGTTTTTTGTTTTGATTTCTTTTTGTTTTTTTTTTTTTTTTTTTTTGGAAGTGCTGGGGATTGAAACCAGGGCATCACATATGCTAGTTGAATACTCAATCACTGAGCTATACTCCCATGCCCTTGGGTTAATATTTTATAAAACATTTTTAGCAAATCATCCCGGCGGCTCACATTTGTCACTTACATAATGTCATCAATATCTCTGAGCTGATTGTTTATTTCAAATGTATTTATTTATTAGTGTATACATATGGCTATTCAGACTTCCCTTCTTGCTACTCTCCAAACTCATATGCACTGGGGTAACAGTGTATCTCAGGAAAGTTAGTCTTTCTGAAAAGTTTTCATATTCATCTAATTAAATAGAAGTTCATCCATGAGTTTCCCAACACAGTGAAACAAGTAAGAATGTATGGATACACTGGCATTGGGTGATTCATGAATGAATTATACATACATAATTCATTAATTGGAAAAGGAAACTTTTATACTATACCAGAAACTTAGGACTAAAGATTGCATGAATCCTATATCAGGTGGTTCTACTTTTTATCTTTAGATATTATCTTCATTAATGTAACTTTGCAAGAAGTCTCATATGGATGCAATTCATAGAAACATAACTTATCACAATAAATCTATAAATTTTAAATATACCAAATATGCATAATAGCAATGAAGATTGTAAGTGTTGAAGTTACAATTCTTTTCATTTTGCTACAGGGGAGTTTATAATATTTTTTCAGGATACAAAAAAAAATAATGAACATAATATTTGAGATCTATTTCTATCAGGTATTAGAAATCTGCACCTTCTTAAAGTAATATCAAACTTACAGAAAAGTTACAAGGAAAGTACTTAGAAGTTCTATCTTAGCTTCAATTAGATTTCTTCATTTGCTGATTTTTTTTTGCCTATATATGTGTTTATCTGAACCACTGGGGAATATGTTAAAGTTATGAGACCTCTTTAACCAGTGAGTAATTTTATATCTCCTAAAAAAAATCATCTTCATTGACAGCCACAAGACCATGGTTAAATCAGAAAATTAGTATTGATATAACATTATGATCTTATTGCTATCAAACAAAACATATTCCAATAATATCTATTAGAGTAAAAAAAATGTTAGGGTGGCACAGATCTGTAAATTACTTATTGTCATGTTACTTTAGTCTCCTTTAACCTACAACAGTTCCATGTTCTTTTTATACAGTCTTTGATAACTGTACCAATTTTCAAGAGTATAGACAGTTATTTCATGAAGTGTCCAATAACTGGGTTTGTTTAATATTCCCTCATGATTAGATTCTGATGGTCCTTCTTTGGCAGAATTACTGCAGACACGAAGTTGTGCTGTTGTGAGAATATCTTTTCAGGAGCACGTATCCTGTCTTTTAATCCTACTTGTGATAATGTTGATTATGTGATTAAGGTGGTGTCTGACAAGTACATTTTTTGTTTTTGTAATTTGTAAGCATTTCTTACAGAGATATTTTGAGACTGTGAATCTAATTCCCCAACAAACTTTGTCCATTAGTTTTAGTATTAATTTGTGATTCATTTCAGTATAAAATGAGAAAGTGCCTGCATAAAGAAACACTAACTAGAACTCAGTATTGTTCAAATACCTTCTAGACCAAAGTCTGAAAGAAATTAAAATACTGGTTTCCCAGGTTCCTGTGTTCAAAAGTTCCACATCTGCTTAAGGTGCAAAATGCTGTAAGAGATGACACACTATTGAAATGTAAAATCTGGGTAACCTATGCTTTCAAAGAATCTTTTTAAGTGAGATAAGTAAGGTGAAAGGACTTCAAAGAAATAAGACTCAATGAGGAGAGACAGAGGACACAAACTGTATCTCTATTAAGCAAAGTATAAGAGAAAGAGTGACAGACATAAAAATAAGTAGGAAAAAATACAAAAAAGTTAATAAATTCTTTAAGGTCAAATGTGAACCTCCCTAATAGTTGAGAATCACTGGGAGTCAGCACCTATTTGACAGGTTTTATTTGAGGGGGTGGGTAACAGAGAAGATTAGGAACAGAAAAGAGCCAGAAGTGGCACACCTTAGTGTCACAGCTGTGGAAATAGCAATTGGGTGTTACCAGGTGATAAACCAGGGCTTATTTGGTAGGCTAAACTTTTCTCTCTTATGAAACAAAATGTGACTGTTACTTGGGAAGTGACAATAAGTCCTCCTTTTTCTTCATCTTCATCAAGTATCTGCTGTTACTTGGGGATAGATATGATCAAAGGACTTTTTCAGTTGTGAAAAATTCAGGAAACCCATTTGCACCTAGGATTCTCTGATGGTACGATGCAGAGCTCAGCTATCACTGAGGGAGGACTGGAAACTTTATGTCTAAAATTCTTCACAGAAAAAAAGGTAAAGAATGCTGAATGAACTTCTCCACTGACTCAAGTGCACAGCATATAAGGAAGGATGAGGCTAGCAGAGAAGACCCTGGAAAATACATCTTTTCCTAGGTTAAGAGAATTTATGACTATCCTAAGCAACATTCAGTTGGGAAAGTAGAATTCAAATCTCTTTCTCAAAAATCTCTGGTTTCAGTCTCAATATAACAGAATCCAATTTCTAATTGCCGTTTTTTTCTGAGTCTCTATAATTTTCAAATATTAAGTCTTCTATTCTGTTGCTGCCTGGTTTTATGAAGAAATTTAGTAACTAGAAGAATGCAAGTATAATAGGTATGGGATGACTGTGCAAATACCCAAAAATGAGGACTTCGGAGAAGGCACAAGACACCCTGCTCCAGGTTTCTCTTCCTCTCTACTCCAGCCCTTGTTTATCAGATATTCCATAAAGTTCAATTCTGCACTTGTAAGTAGAGGATGGCAGAATTATGAGGATATATGAAAACAACTAGGTAGTGGAGTTAACAGTTATCAGGAGTATCACACACAAACAGAAAACAATTTTGGTAGTGTTTAGACTGAAGGCAAGGTTTGTGAATTTAAAAAAATTTTTTTAGGTGTAGAGGAACACAATGCCTTTATTTTATTTATTTATTTTATGTGGTGCTGAGGATCAAACCCAGTGCTTCACACATGCTAGGCAAGCACTCTAACAAAGAACCACAACCCAGTCACAGGATTGTGAATTTTTTGTTTGATGGGAAATTAAGAGGAATAAAAGTTACATCAGTTATATTGATATATTGATATGATATTACTATATCATATCAATACATTCACATACTTATAACTCAATGTCATCTACATGTTTTATTGCTTCCTATAAAACCTTTGATAAGTGTTTTATTACAATTAGTAATTTAACTCTGATATAACAGTAGTACTGAGAATTTTGACCATGCAGTTTTCAAATAAGACTATTTTAAATTGTCTGTATTTGAAACTTTAATAACTTATTAATCAAAGAAAAGACCAAGTGATTGAAGGCTACAGAAGCAGTTACTGCTTTTTCTTTTTTTCTACTGATACTAGGGATGGAACTTACATGTGCTAGGTAAGAACTCTAACCACTAGCTACTGCCTTTTAAGAGACCCAAATCCATCATGTAGATATACCACATTTTCTTTATCCGTTCATCTGTTGAAGAACATCTAGATTGGTTCCATAGTTTAGCCATTGTGAATTGAGCTGCTATAAACATTGATGTGGCTGTGTCACTGTAGTATGTTGACTTTAAATCCTTTGGAAGTAATCCAAGGAGTGGGATAGCTGGGTTAAATGGTTGTTCCATTCCAAGTTTTCTGAGGAATCTCCATACTGTTTTCCACAGGGGTTGCACCAATATGCATTCCCACCAGCAGTGTATGAGTATACCTTTTCCTCCACATCCTTGCCAACATTTATTGTTGCTTGTATTCTGTTTAAATGTCCTTTCTCTATTTTAGAAACATGAGTAGCAAAATTCAAATATTACAACCAGATTCTTGCTGGGTATGTTTTTCCTCAAAATTTGTTGTAACATATTTCTTATAATAGTCTTTAGAATAGGAAATATATGTGGAAAAATAGTCAAGTGTTAAACAAAACTAAAAAATTAGCCATCTGGATGGAACCACATTATCTTGCCTAATATTTAGTTGTATATAGTCTCATAAAAAATCTCCATCTTTCAACCTTTGGAATAAACCAGTTTAACTGACTAATCCTTATGTTTCCTCAAATGCATAACTTATTGAGTTGAGAAAAAAATAATTGATAATAGTCTTCACAGTTCCATCTAAGGGTTACGAAGATCATTTTGGAAATCATAGCTAAAGTGATAAACATTGCCTAAGATAATACTTGAGAAAATGTTTGAATTTTACCCAGTATATTTTTCAAGAATTGCTTAGAACTTACATTTGATCATGTGAACTTGCACATGGATCACTTGGACAAAACCTCTGCTGATGGTAGATGTGAGGAAGACTGACTGTACAAACCAGTGAACACTGGGAAGAGATGGGTAATCCAGATGATGCATAGCAGAGACCAAGAGCTGCTACCATTTAAAGTCTCAATGATATTTCTCTGCAGATGGTTACTGAAACCTTGTCTATGCAATTTTCTAGCAACATTACTCAAAATGTTAAAAAAGGAAAGAGGGAGAAAGAAAAGAGGAGAAAAGAGAGGAGGGGAGGGAAGCAGAGAGGAAGAGGAGAAGAGAGAAGAGGGGAAGAAGGGAAAAGAGAATCAAATCAGCAAAAAAACTGATAATCCATCATGGGTTCACCAATAACATTTGAGTTGCTTATTCTGGTATTTATGACTGTGTACATTCTAACTCTAACTTTCCAATTTATGCTGCAATAATTTCTGTTCATTCATCTTTTTAATCAAATGGAAATTACCACTGTTCCCATAGATGCTCTGTGCTTCTCTTTCACGGTGCCTTTGCTTTTGAGTTTACTTTTTTTTGTATTTATCCCATCTACCTAGCAATTAATTACTATTTAATTTCAATTTCCTTTATCCAGGAATACTTTACAAGGAAGAAAACATACTCATTTTAAGTGCACACTTCAATAAGTTTTGCTAGGGTTTCATTACATTGAAAATGTAGAATGTATCCACAAAACTTTATTCACAATCTCTACAATGAAATCTTCTCTCACTCATCCCCTTTACACATGCCCTGAATGAAGGCAAGACAGATCTGCCTTTTGACACTATAAATCAGTTTTGCCCTTCTTAAAATTCCATATACACATAGTCATGTAGCATTTACTCTTTTATATCTGGTTTATTTGCTCATTTTAATTTTGTTTTGAGATTTATCATTTAGTTGTATGTATTATTATGTCATTTCTATTTTTTGTTAAGTAATATACCATTGATAGATAATAACAGTTATGGTTTGGATGTGAGGTGTCCCCCAAAATCTCACAGATGGGACAATGCAGGAAGAGTTAAAGGAGAAATGATTGGGTTATAAGAGTCTTAACCCAATCAGTGAATTAATCCCTGATGGGATTAATTGAAGTGGTAGGGTATAGCTGGAGGAGGTGGGAATTGGGGCATGGCTATGTGGTGTATATTTTGTATCTGGAGAGTAGAATCTCTATCTCTCTGCTTCCTGATGATGCAAGCTGCTTCCCTCTGCTACACTATTCTGCCATGATGTTCAGTCTCACCTGGAGCCCCAAGGAATGGAACCAGCCTTCTATGGACTAAGACCTCTGAAACCATGAGTCCTCAAACAAACTCTTCCTCCTCTGCAGTTGTGCTGGTCAGATACTTTTAGTCACAGCAGTGAAAAAGATGACTAAAACAATACCAAAATGTGTCTGTCCACATATTGTGATCAGATCCTTTGAGTCACAGCAATGAAAAAGATGATTAAAACAATACCAAAACATATTGTTACACATTTGATTGTTTCCAATTTTGAATATTACAAATACAGCTTCTACTTGCATTTTTATACATGCTGTTGTACTGATATATGCCTTTTACTTCTCTTTGCGAAATGCCTAGAAATAGGACTAATGAGTCATATGGAAAGTGTATATATAGGTTTTTAAGAAATTGTAAAAACCATATCCCAAGTCGTTGCACCATTTAAACTCCCACTAGCAATGTATGATCACTATATATTACTATACAAACTTAACAATGGTATTGTCAGTCTTTCTGATTTGAACAATTCTAACAGATGCTTGGTAGTACATTATCGTGAATTTACTGTGAATTTTCCTTATGACTTTAATGCTGAGCATCCTTTCAACATGTTTTAGCAATTTATGTATCACCATCTTTTGATAAGACTCTATTTAAATCTTTTGTTCATTTTTTTCCTGGTTGTCTAATTTCAAGTCCTAGTTTCTTTTTTATGAACTCTTTAAAATTATGTGTTCTATGCATAAAGGTATTTTTCTGCTTCCTTTAATATCTATAAGCTATATATTTATTTTCTTGTTTTATTGCATTAGCTAGGTCATTCAATACAATGCTGAGTAGATGTATTAAAAGTGGAGGTACCTGATTTTCCTTTGATCCTGGGTGAAAGCATTTAGTCCTTGATCATTAAGTACAATGTTAACTATTTTGGCACTCTGTCTTCAAATATTCAAATGTACTTGACATTTATTGCATATTTATGGCATATATTATTCATATCTCAAATGGTCAATACCCACATGTGACTGGTATTGCTTTATTAAACCTCACAGTATTCTTTTTTTAAAATTTTTTACAGACTTCATTTTGATTCATTGTACACAAATGGAGTACATCATTTCGTTTCTATGGTTGTGCACAATGTAGATTCATACCATTTGTATAATCATACATGTACTTTGAAATATACAGAAACTGATAATTTAATCCTTACAGAAATGTATCTTTACTTTATTTCATATACTTCATCTCAGAGAAACTGGTCCATGATCTTTCAACACATAAGTAAAAAGATGTGATATGACCAAATTTTTTCCAAATCCTGTGTTATTTTAATGATTTTGCTGGACCCACAGTTTCAGGTTTCCTTCCCTCTTCTCTCCCACTAAATCTTAACTTCTCTCAATCATGATTTGAAATCATATAATCAAAGGCAATGTACTCAAGAGCTTCTGGCTTAGGGGTGAAGTAAGGTACTCATGCGAATAAAAGCAAAGGGCGGGAATGTAATGATGTTTCTCTCTATAGTTCTGGTTAGTCAAGTTTCTCTTCTTATCTTTTTTTCCCCCTTATATCCTAAAAGAAGTGCAAAAGTGGATTGCAGAAGTATAAAAGTGTGTTCTGGCAGTCCTAATCCTAATCTGCTTCCCTGTTTAGAAAATTACAAAATAGTTGGTGGGTTTGATCATTGGCACCACAAACAATTAATCAGTCAATCAATACAAGCTGGGAGAATTTGACTTGGATAATAAGAAATAATAAAGCGAATTATATTGCTTAAAATTATTAAGTATTCTTGCCTATAAATGATCAGATGAAAAGTTTTCTTTGCTTATTGGCTGACAATATTGAAATTCTCAATTGTTGATAGGATAAAGGGCCATGTGGGTAAACAAAATCAGTTCAAGATGTCGCTAGTCTAGTCTAGATTTATTGTTAAACCACTTGATCTATGTCATATTTTTAGGATTAAATTTCTGTGGCCAAATAATTTGTTACATATTTATGGATGAGAAATCTTCAAAAGCCTATGCTAAAAATTAACTGACTTGTGGAACAAATTTAGATTTATTAATCCATTCACTTGCTGACACATGTATACATATTCATTAGGTGTAAGTGAATTGGGTGCTGGAATTGTTTACTGAAATCTCAGGAGTTCTCATTTCTTTAATCAATGCCTGATCTTGGGCAGAGCTCTTAAACTTTCTGTGCTGTCTTCAGTAAGTATAACCTAAGAAATCAGAAGTCTATGGTTCCTGTTTATTGAGCACATGTTAAGAACACAAAGCAGTCTTTCCATTACAGCCCAATCAGATGTGCATGCACAAGTATTCAATTCCTCACAGATTTCCATTTACTAGCTCTCAGATCTTACCACACTCCTAGATTACATCTAATTCTTGGAATTCTTAATTTTTAAATTCAAAACCTTATAAAGATATTATAAAACAACTAAATAGAGTGATATGCTATATTCTTGGATGAAGAGTCAATGTAATTTCATATATATGCATGTATATATAATTATATGAATATAAAATTTTAATCTCATGGACATATAGTTTGGGTGGTTTTCCAATTAAAGCTTTCATATTTTTTTCTGGCACTCTTTTATTAATAAGACTGTTCTTAGAGCACTTTTTAATAAAAATTCTGCTGATAGAATACATTTGTCCCACACTAGGCAGTTTCGTGATATTTGATGATTCAATTTTACCTTCAGGTTATGACAAAAATTCAAGGTGAACATGCAGCATAAGTGTCTTGTGTCCATTCTTTCTTAGATCGTGGGTCTGGCTGTTGACACCGGACTTCAACACCCAGTGAAGCCAGGCATGGTAGCACATGCGTATTATCCCAGCTTTGGGAGTCAGAGGCAGCAGGATCACAATTTTGAGGCCAGCCTTAACACTTAATGAGACCCTGTCTCCAAATGAAAAATAAAAAGTGCTGGGGATGTAGCTCAGTGGTAAAGCACTTCTGAGTTCAATCCCCAGTACCACAACAGAACAATACAAAACAAAACAAAATACCCATTGATACATTGCAGCTAATTTAACTTGACTCTGTTTGAGAATTTGTCATTCACATCTTATTTTTTTTATAATTAGACATCTTATTTTTTATAACTAGAGAATTTTGCTAACCTGTAAGACTTAACTTCAGCATATAAAAATCCTTCACCCAAAAACTGTTCAAGATAAAGGAGGATGCATTGAAAACTATATTTTAAGTAAAATATTATTGCAAAAAAGGAGGGTGGTTTTACTAATATCAAACAGAACTGCACATGACTGAGTTCCCAGTGCTGTTGTTCAAGACAAATAAGTAGTTGCCTGTGCCTGGGCAAGTGTATGTGAAATGAGGTGTCAAACATTTTCAGCTCAAAGTGATATCTAAGAGGAATAATAAAGATGTGAACCTTGAAATGAAAAGCAATGAGGAAGACAAAGCCTATCAGAACAGCTAACTATAGATCCAGGTTATGAAATTGCAAAGCCGCATTCACAAGCAGCATGGAAGGAAATTTCACGTGTCTGTATTTATTCAGATATCACAAGAATGACCCACTCTTCTGTTTCTATTGCAAAGATCCTCCCCCTCTTAGCAAAGTATGCAAAGTATGCCTGGAGATAACTGAATTTGCTAATGTGAAGGGATTGTCCAATCCCTTATCAAAAGTGAAAAACCTGTTATTTAGTCAGGGCAGAGAGAGCTTCTACAGGCAGTGATGAATGGCAATTCTGGGATGCTTCCGAGTGAAAGATACAGCAACCAAGTATGTGTGTATCTATGTATTTATTTATTTATTGTCACTGAACCAAACCACAAAGAAAAAACCCATCAGTTGAAGATATCCTTAATAATTATGCCTTCAGATCAACTACATTTATACCCTTTCTACCCAACTAACTCACTGTCCATTGTATGTAACTTTATAGAGTTTTTTTTTCTTAAATAAGTAGATTAAATAAAATATAAGTTGCCTAAAAAAAGAAAATAAAATATAACCTCCTCTGTGTAAAACTTTGTTCTTGGATCTGATGCTTTAACAATGAACAAATGAATAGTGTTCCTTTTGTCTTATGAAACATACATTCAAGTCAGGAAAGACAGACACTAAAAATGGACAGAAAAACAAGTAATTAGCATTAAAATTTTTAAGTAGATAAAAGAAAAGGAGTAAGGGAGGGAGTATGAATTTTGGAAAAGGTCTTAGGGAGGAGTTTCTAGTATGTTGACATTTGATGACAGACCTGAATGAAGCAAGTAGTGAGGCAGAGTACATAAATAGATGGCTTTGTGTGCACTCTTGTCTATTCTGGGAATATTTTTCTTATCATCTCTACCTCCATTATCTTGCTTAGATTTCAAAGTCAAGATGGAATATTCTTTCTTTGGAAATTTTAACTTCAATCAATCAATAGCATTTGCCATCACATTCCAAACTAACACAATCTTTTATTCATATGTTAGAATACTACTTGTTTAGTCACTAAATAGTTATTAAATTATGGGTTTGAGACTGGGGGACCCAAAGAGTAGCATTACTTGCCCTCCAGAAGTCAGTGAAATTTCACTTGAGGAATTTACACTGAATTTTAACTTTTTTGTGCTCCCTTTTTAGACTATAAGTAACTTATTTGTGTTAATATGACCATATACACACAACTTGTTCTATATGCTGCAAAATGGCATATAACCAGTAAATATTGTGTGTAATATTGATAAAGGATAACACCCACATCCATCCAGTAGTGGAAAGAAGTTCCACCTCGGGATGGAATTTTAGCTATGACTTTAATTGGAAAGTGGTTTTTGCTGTTTAAGGAAATAAAGTTGATCTCCCTGTGTAGGGAAGAAGCAAGACTACACCGAGGAAACTTAATGCTGGCATGACAAGGATGATGCATAAAAGACAACTCATGAGGCCAAGCATGCAGGAAGCATTTTGAAGAGCATATTGAGGGGATCAAAGCTGCTATGGAAATCAGTTGAAAAAGTCTGTTCTTAAAGTCAGCTTTGAATAACTGCAAAAGTAGAGACCAAGAATATAAATGTAATTACAGAAAGGACCAAATCCAACACAGATGATTGTGGAACAAGCTTTAAAGGAAAAGATCTCTAGTCAGGCTCCCACTTTTGACTATACAGCTGTGCTTCCCTGTGCAACAAAAGGGTACATTATTAACATGCACCACCGGGTGAATGGAGGGTTGTGGAGGTGAGCCTTGTGGCAGCTTGTATTCCCCTTGCTCCAGCATCATCCGAAGCCTCAGAACAGAAATGACAGTTTCCTTTATCTTCCAAGCTAAAAATTTCCTGTTTCATTTGTCAATACAATTTGTAACTGGGATATTAGAATTTTATTCTTTATTCAAGCTGATATGTTTTTAAATATAAGATTTTCTCTTTCCTCAGTGTGGTTGTCAATACCCATTCTTTTTTTTTTTTTTCACTTTTACTGAGCCTGACATTAAAGAATCCCTATAGTATTGCTACAAATTGCTTGCTGAATAGAAAGAACAATTCCATATTACTATGGAAAAAAGTTTTCAGTGCTTCTTGTCCTCATAAAAGAAATTCCTAACAGAATACTGTTTCAATAAAGTTTATTTTTGTCTTTTGTGCTACATATTATGGCTAGTCAGGAATATTTTGAAGTTGTTGAGTTCATAACAGTGATATCTGGCCTGTGGCACCTAAAACTCAGCCCGAGTTCCATCTTTGGTTTTATGTCCAGGCTTCCTCCCACCAGGACCTGCTCATTCCTCTTATCTCAGTCTAGCCAAATGGAATCATTTTCCCTGGCAACACTCAGGTCAGACACACTGGGAACTAGTTCTTACCTTTATAGAGAATATCCTGAAATGAAGCAAAGCTTTGGCACAGTAGCAGGAGGGTAGAATCACAGGTTAATTACAGAAAGAATCCCAAAGGGTGAGAAGATGGATCTTAAAAATATTAGGTATTATACTAAGTCTTTAATTCTAACAAAAGGACTTTTCTTTCTGTTGATGATTTTAAATATGTCCTCCAGGCAGAATGATCAGGTTGAAAAGTAGTATTTATTTTCCTTTCTTGTGACTTGCTGTAAAATCAATAAATAGCATTGAGTAAAAAAATTTCTGATCAGAAACTAGTATTTGGTCTGAATTTTGAATAGAGGGAATAGTTATTGACTAGCTTTCTAAAAATAAAAGAGTTATGAAATAGCAGAAACACCTCTTGGGCATAAGCTCAGCTGATGCATAATAAATGTTCAAGATATCATTATTATTTTAAAACCCATTCTATAATTAGATATACTTTACACTGAATAGTCTGAATAATAATAGATAACATAAAGAGTTTTGTAGCTAAGACATATATTAATACATCATTTCATATCCTCCTTGAAACACCTGGTGATAGAAGTATCACTAGTGTCCTGTTATAGATGTAGAAGTGGAATCTCAGAGAATTTAGAAGATTAAGCAGTGATCACCAGGGTTATAACAGGTAAAACAGCACCTTCTATTTTAAATTCTTACTTCTCACTTACCTTTCTCCACCCTCTTCCTACTCTACCCTTGACCAATTCACAACTAGTTTCTCAAGAAATTATTTTAATCTTTTTATGATATCTTCTCTGGGTTCTATTTACCAAGTTTGACACAAAAACCACCTGAAACTGAACAAAGCAGTCTTATGACATTAAGAGGATTACATTAATATGCATTTGTATAATTAAATTTATGATTTTTTTTCCACAACAATCAGTAGCACATGATTAGCTCATAAACAATAAAATATGTTATATTTCATGGAGTTTGCTGAAAAGTGAAAAACAAATTCTGCTTTTTATTAGCAAAAGAAGGGTGAAAACCATGATCCTGAGGGAATTGAGGGGGACTGAAAATAAAATATAATGATTTCCAACAGGAGTCACTGTGGCTGACAAGATTCTACAGGCAGATAATGCAGGCTGAGATTTGACTAATCATGAAATTTACATGTTGATTATTTATTTATGCTAAGTATTGTTTTGGCTTCTGTTTGTCAAACATGGTTGCAGCTGTTGTAAGAAGGCATTCACAGTTTAGAGTCAAGTACCACTGGGAAATGCAAGAGCCATGTTTTGTTTTGGAATATTCGAGCAGATTGTACAGAATGTTTCTATCAACCAATGAGTTAAAATGTCACATCTAGCCTCTTTGGCCACATTAAGCTCAAAACAGTAGGGGAGTAAGACTTCATAGCCTCTGCTTTAATTAAGCGATATCTTTATAGTACTCCCAAATGCTCAGGAAGCTGAAAGATACATTTTCAGCATTCTCTCTTTCTCCAAATCGTATTTTCTCTATAAGCAAGACAAATGAAAGACATATTTTCTTAACCACCACATGCTGCTCAGGGCACCACAGTTTGTGAATTTTTAAGTGAAAATGGAAATTGTTTTTATTTCCCTGATTTTTATTTGCAAGTTTCATGTCCAAACCTGTGCGCCTTCTGATCAAAAGTGACAGCTAGAAGTAGCAACCCGTTTAAGGGTGACATATTGTGTTACACTCAGCACATCTCTAGTTTAGAGAATTAGAGAACGCAAGTATGCAAACAGAGGAGGAAAAAGGACCATTTATCTTTTTTCCTCCCTCTACAACTAAATTAAAATGAAGGTAAACCTACATGCTATGACTTCATATATGCTTCAAAATATATCATTTAACAGGTTTAGGAGTTCCTGTATCCATTTCTTGTCCCTTTTGCTGAATATTTTACCCCAAACTTTGCCAAATGACTCCCCCCATGAAAAACTAAAGAAAAAGAAAGAGCTCGCACAAAAGTTAAGAGGATTAGAAAAAGTCTCATCAAAAGAATATCTGATTTGTGTTTTCATCTGTAAAAGCCAAATTGCCTTTGAATTTAATTTCTTTACACAGAGCTATAGAGACATCATTTAAATTACTTGAAATTGTATCAAATACTGCTGACCAGCTCAGTTTGCAGACTAGTTCGATTACATTTGACTCTAAATCTATATTTGAATACATCATCTTCATTTATATGAAAAAGAAAAAAATTCATTTGTCGTATTTTAAATTAGGTTTTGAGGATATTATTTTCTTCATAAATAAATGCATGCAGGAAAAAAAAAGACCTTCTTTGTTCTCATTTTGGATCATTAGAATAATGCAATTTTATCCCGTGCACTTAAAAAGTGTTTTAAGAGAGTACCTTCCATTGCATTCCCCTGAAATAAATTTCTGAGACAAATGTTTGAATACAGGTGTTTGGGGGAAGGTAATTCCAGAGAGCTGAACTGAAGAGAATAAAATGCAGGAGAAAAGCAAACACAAGTCCACTTAACTGAATTGGCCTTCACTATGGGCACCTAGTACTCTCTTGCAGCAAAATCTGAGAAGTCATATAAAATATTCATCAGTACTCTCTACCTGGGTGATAAAAGGCAGAAGCATTTGATCATTAATTTCTATATTCCATGGGTCAGAGTTGGCCCTGGAAATGTTAATTACCCTGGACATCCTGGGTGAATCATGAGTCCTGATCAGGATGCTGCAAGGTTTCATATATGCAGGTGTCAGAGAAGTACTGTAGCAGAAATCAAGAGATGCTTGATGTGAGCAATAGATCTTTCACTGTGGTTCACCAGAGTCTCCATTTCAGCATCTTTTATGCTATGAATAAGGCTAGTACCATCACATCTACTAGGTCATACTGCCTGAGTGATAGAGAAACTTTTAGCAAAGCCTTTACCTGCAACCTGGACCTCAAACTATAAAGCAGCCTCTTCCTCTGGATCCCATTTCAGTCTAGTGGAATTCTAAGTCATCCATCGAATAGGAGTCTGAAAATTATGGCCCATGGGCTAAATTCAGTATGGTATCTGTTTTGTTTGTCTTTAGATAAAATTTTATTGGAATATAGTCCCATTTACTCTAAAACTCTAATTTCAAGCATATTTCTGTCTCTCTATTTCTTCTCACCTTTCTCCTTCCTTTTTCCCAAGAATTGCCACCAGTACCACTGGACTAATTCACTATTTTTCTTTTTTATTATCAACAATTAGTTTCATCTTCCAAGTTAACTTCCAGGTCCAGATCTTGTATTTCATCATTAAAATGATGCACTTACAAAAACTCTTATGTCTTGACATCTTTCCTCCTTCCTATTCACTTGGCTGAACTGTAAAGTTAATTAACATAACATCCATATCTGGGAAACTGAATTTTACTGTAGAAAAGTATACAATAATGTTAAATGGCATTACCTTTCAATCCATAACCACAAATCTCAAATGGCCATTCAGTACTCTCTGGACATTTCTATAACATTTCAGTAATAAGTGAGAATTTTCATTCCCAGGAACATCTACTTCATATTTCTTCTCTCCTCAGACCTCTCCCATCCCCTAGCCACTCTCTGGTAATGACCTCACCTTATATTCATTTACCAAGGTAGAAACAGTAATGGTTTAATCTTCTGTTGAGCAAACCTATAACCTATCCGATTTGGAATTCTGTATTTCCTGTGACACTACAAAGAATAGTCTCAGCTCCTACAAAGCCCATTTCTACACTTAGGACCTTGATCCTTCTCCTTTTTGCCTTCCTAAGCATTTCATTCTTTCCTTACTCTCTTTTCCTATCACACCCATAATTTCTTCTGCTTTAATGAATAATTACACCAATATGCTCTAGTATTTCAAATCTTAAAGGAAATAAAAACCATATATTTTTAGAAACCCCACCTTGTATGCTACACAATATGCTGCATTTCCCTCTTTTTTCATCCCTCCATAGAATAACTTAAATATGTCCTAAAGGGTCCCCTTGCCCTCATCTTCCATTTTATTTAAACTTCTCTTTGGTCAGGATTTTGTTCTTACTACTTCACTGATACTGTTTTCATTATGTGCATTGGTATTCTCCATGTCCTCAGAATAGCATGAAGTTGACAGCTGTCAACCTAATTCTTTATTTTATTTATTTGAGAAACCACATTTCTTGCCTTTTTTCTTAACTTTTTGGATTATAAAATAAAAGCTTAAAACCAAAACTTCTAGGGTTCTTAACTTTATTTTATTATTTTTCTAACAGGTCTTTTATATAATATCATCCAGCTACATTGCTTGAAATACTATGAATTGGGTAATGAGTTCCAAACATATGTCCTCATGTCTTACTTCTCCCCTGAGCTCCAAATTCATAAACCCAACTGTCACTTGAATGACTAATAGGCATCTCAAATTAAACATGACTAAAATGGAACTTTTAGATTTGTGCCTCCTACCCCACAACATGATTTTCCATCAGTCTTCTCCAAGTCAGTAAGAGCAAAATCATTCACTCATTTTCTCAAGCCAAAGGAACTCTGTATTCATTCTTAAAACCTTTCTTTCTCTTTCTTTTCCTCATCATCACTCTGCTCCACACACACACACACACACACACACACACACACACTTTAACCCAGTGTAAAATCTTTTAACATGCATGCTAAATATACCAAATACGAAAACTCTTTTATATTTTATTTTATTTTACTAATTCATTGCCACCATCTTGGACTAAGACATTATCATTACCTACTGGGTGTTTACACTGATATTTTAACGAATTCTCCACTTAACTGAACTTCCTCAAGGTAAAATTTCTTTATTGATAATAAACAAACAAGCAAATTAATCTTTGAAGATAGAAAATAAATAATTTCAGCACTGGCTAAAAAATGTTCTGCAGTTCTAAAAATCCTTTATTTCATAACCTGACCTTTGACATTCTCTGCTGCCTGAGTTTTTAGCCACCCCCCGCCGCCCCCTGCCCAGTATTTTGGCAATGTTGAGTTGTGATTGGTCCCTGTCACCTAGAAACTTTGTATGAAAGGAAAGAGAGCTGTTCCCTTTGCCTGGGATGCTCCTCATCTGAGATCTTCTTGTGGTCATTTGTCTCAAAATAATGGATAAACATAACCAATGTTGAACTCTCACAGTCTATTTTATTGCTCAGATTTAGTTCCTTTATGATAGTTTTCAAAATTTAAAATGATCTTTTGGTATGTAGAGTCCTTTGATATTTTTCTCCCCTATTCACAATCTTGGTTTGCCCACAGAATATAAACTTTACAGGAGAGAGCCAAGTGTGATGGTGTATACCTATAATCCTAGCTACTAGAGAGACTGAGGCAGGAGGAAAACAAGTTTGAGGCCAGCCTGAGCAACTTAGTGAGACCCTGTCTCAAACTGATGATAATAAAAAAAGACCTGGGGATGTAGCTTTAGTGGCAGAGCACTTGACTAGCATGTGGTAGTCCCTGGGTTCAATCCCAGTACAAGAAACAAAACAAACAAACAAACAAACAAAAAAACAGAAGAGACTTCACAGGACTAAAGGCCTTGTATGATTCTCAAATATTTTGAGTAATAAAGAGTGTGGGAAACTATTGGATAACTTAAAAAATTAGTTTCATGAATTATAGGAATAGGTATGAGACATACAATGTTAAGAAAGAAGACGAAATTCTTATATGACATTTATTTCAATAACCAAGGAAGAATGCTTTTGAAATTTTTGTAACTTTGGATTTTGAGTTAGTAAAACAATTTCAAAGTGGTAAGGTACAATTTCAATATTTTGCTTATTCCTGATAATAATAATTTACTTCTCAATAAGTATGGTACTTATATAAGAACATACTACTCTCAATAAATATGGTACTACTGTCTGAGAAATTTCAGACACCTGGGTACATACATTTATATTTTTGCATAACTATTCTTGATATAAAATTCTCAAAATTCTAAATATTAATGAATAGTGATAATATATGTACTTCATGCTTCATAATACTTCTTTCCTACTATAATATTTCAACTATTTCCTTAAGTACCACTAATGCATTAAGTGAAGGGCTTAAAGGACAACTTTTAGTATTATTTCAAACATATATTCTCATATTCTACTTTGCAGCTATAGCCTGTGGGAGAGGTAATCCTGGGGAAAAGAGGAGCATTTTGCTTTGTCTCATTTGTTGAAGCAATAGTATTTTCTTGTTGAAGAAAAGTCAAACTCAGGGAAGGGAATAAAGAAAATAATGCAACATGCCATAGACAGATTTCTGAAAAATTTCTTAACGGAAAACTTCCACATATTAAATTATGAGGACACTAAATACTGGATATATAAATTAATAACCCCTCTAAACTTCCAAAATATATGACAAATAAAGCAATAAGTTATTTTTTTAAAACATTCTTATTTTTATTCCTTTTTAGTACTTAGCTTTTTTAGTCCCCTTTGAGATCCTAAATATCGTATCAGCCCTGTCCAGGAGCTGCAACAGCTCAGTTCCCATGATATGGACTGCAAAGTGGAATTCCAATCTATGGAAACTATGGAAGCTTTTTTAAAGAAAAGAGCAGAAATGCATTTGAGAAATCAAAATTTAAATTTTCTATGGTTCTTAAATTAATATATTAAATGGTGCATTGTTTTAAAAGGAAAAATTGTAAGTGTGACTTAAAATTTAAGTATTCTCTGTAAAGTCCTTGATTTCTGGTTCTTAGGATAATGAAGATAGAAGCACTCTTACTGTCCAGAGAGAAAACTTGAATGAGTTTAATTACTTAATACAGCAAATAAAGAAGTCATGAAAAGAGAATATTTCAAGAAAATGTCTCATTTTGTAGAAAATACTTGGACTTTCAGCCTCCTTACCAACATTTGTCTAGCAATGTCTCCACCCTTCCTCTGATGGAATTAATTCATACCTTTAACATGTTTCCTTCATTTATTAAATTATTTTTATTTATATTGTTCATTTTAAACTAGGAACCAACATAGGCACTTGGATTAAATTCACAGACAAAAAAATTGTTCTAGCCCCCAAACAGTTTAGAATCTAGCAAAGATTCACAAATGACCCAAACACTCCACAATAAAACCCTCATTGCTCAAGTAAAAGTATGTATATAATATGGTAGGAGCACAAAAATGTACGTCCCAATCTGCCTAAGCTGGTCATACCTTCAAGACCCAGCCCACTACCACTGAAAATAAGTCTTGTTCTCAAAACTGGAGATTGCTTAATTCAAAGATTGGGTGGCAAAAGCCAATAGAACATTAACAAACAAAACTAAGAAAACTACAGATCAAAGTAAGTCAAGATTTTCACTGTCCATGCAGTTGTCACCCATCATATACTCTATAATAATTGAAGGGGTAGTCAGGATGGTCAAAAGATACATATGAATTGGCCTGGAGTCAGGGGTGCAAGATACCTGCCAGCAGCCAGGAAACCACTATAATGCTTGATAATGTGCTGTTTGATCCTATTTGCCTTATTATATCTTTCATCCTTCAGGTAACTAGATCTGAAAGAATGTGGTCAGATTTGTTTAAGATTGGTTTCAAAGAGCTGGAGAGTGATTGTGTTAGAAGTATCCTTTCTGGCAAAAGTTTTCTTCTTCAGTTTTAGTTAACCAAGGTAAAATTCAAAATCAAAGTTAGTACATTCCCCAGAAATCAAGCCTCACAGATGTTAACATAAGTCTTTGATCATTGTTAGATTCCAATTAGATTCCTTGGCCTTAGCCAAACTTTCTGTAGCATTCCACTGGCCTTGAAAGTAGATTGACTCTGCCTCACTGTATTGTGCCAGATTCTAGATGATGCTCAGAACCAGAACTTCACCTGTATGTCCTTGTAAGTTGGTCCCCATTCCTGTATAACCTAGGGGGAATTTCAGATATAATACTGGTTTATTTATGCTTTTTTTGTTTCCTCATTCTTATATCTATCTGGAACCAGTATGAAAATTTCTTTGGCTTTCCACTGAGCAATTTCAAATTTCTTTCCAATCCTGGCTTTCCTATCTAATGTCAACCAAGGATAGGTTTCCTATACTTACTTAAGTCATAGCATTAATTAGTTATTTTTCTTTTTTCTTTTATCTTCCATAAAATAATACTTTTATTATTGTTACTGTATACTACTACTTACAATTCATATATATTAATTCACTTAATTCCTATACTGACCTTATTGAATTAACTATTATTATCCATACCTTATACATGAAAAAATGAAGTGCTAAAAAGTAAAATAACTTTCTGGATGTTCCAAAACTACTAGGTAAGAAAGCTAAGATTAAAGCCAGGCAATTCAGCTCCATGTTTAATATTTTAAAGACTTAATTCCATCAGATACAAATTTTAGAAAATTCTTAAGGCAGGACTGAACATGGACTGGTTTGTGGGGAGGAAATGCTATGAAACAAAAATGGAGAAAAAAGCATTTCAGGTAGGAAACTATTGAAATCATAAGATAAAATTTCAAATTTAGTATCAGTGGAGAAGCAAGAAATAAGAGAAGAAATCAGCAGGACACGAATGACTGACTAGTAATATGGTCTTGATTTGTCTTGATATTCCTGATGGCAAAAAATGAAAAATCAAATGGTTTACAAAATTTCTATCAAGAGGCAAAGGGTAATACTTCTCTTCATTTAGTTTTCAGAATTAAAAACTTCATCTAATGTCTTCTAAGAATAATAGGTTGACATCTTTCCCCCAGGGCTTCATTTCTCTAAATTGGATTACATCCTTGAAAATAACATCTAGAAGAGTCTGCATTCCAGATTTATGGTGAACTGAACAAAAAAGACACATATGAACAGCAAATGGCATTGCATTTTACAGTTGTCACTATTAATACATGGTAGATTCTATTTCAAATACAGGAACTTAAAATTATGTGTGTCATTGTCAAACATATTTGCTTGGTTGATCTCTTTTCAATTCAAATTTTGTAAGGAAAAGAACCAATATCAAAAAACCTACAGTATAGGTTTTTTTTAATCTGTGTTGAATTAAACAAGATAATAAATATATTAATCATGATTAAGCATTCTATTATGTAACATTATTCTTGTCATTTTCCTATAGTTAGACATTTTGAAAAAACCTCCTTCTCAGTTTTCATATATGACAAACATGCTTCTTCCATTGATATTAATAGTTAAACAATATGAGGGAAATTAATTCATAATTTTTAGTTGAACTATAATCACTAAGATACATTGAGAAACGTACTTCTAGTTCACAATGATCATAGCACCATTGTTATTTCCATTTAACTTTTTATTCTATGAAAAATTTGAGTTCTTAAATCACAAGTATTTATTAGTAGCTTTTTCTGATTCTTTTCCCAAACTATGGAACAAGAATTGTCTTTAAACAAGCTTCATACTTATTCCAAAGTCCAAATTCTTTATTGTAATGAAATATATTTTTATACATACACTGATTTAACAATAAAATATAACACATTTTGTCAATGTATTTTTTTGTGTGAATCTGCCATGTACTAAATATTCATTAAAAAAGTTATGATTTGGATATGAGGTATCCCCCAACAATCTCCTGTGATAGAAAACACAGGAATGTTTGGAGGTGAAAAGATTAGATTATAAGAACTGAAACCCAATCAGTACATCCTAGTGTGAATGGATTGACTGGGTGATAACCGTAGACAGATACATCTGGTGGAGGTAGGTTACTGAGGTCATGCCCTGGAAGGGTTTGTCTTCATGTCTCTCTCTACTTTCCTGTTGCCATGAGCTAAGAAGCTTTCCTCCACCATGTAAGAAGCTTTCCTCCACCATGCCCCTCCCCATGATGTTTTTCTTCTGCTCAGGTCAGAGCAGTGGAGTAAACCAACCATGGACTGAAACTCTGTAACTGTAAGCTAGAAATAAACTTTTCCTTCTCTAAGTTGTTCTGGTCAGGCATTTTGGTCACAGCAATGCAAAGATAACTAACACAAACAAAGATAAAAAATTATTAATGAAATTGACATAATGTGTACATAAAGTAAATTTTGCCAAAACCCGTGCTTCTGGTTACACTACTTCATATGTAAGGACCTTAGGCGAATTATCTAATCTTTTCATGCTTCAGTTTCATTAGTCAAAATGAAGGTAACAATAGTACCTGCTTCACTGAGTTATTTTAAAAACTAAGTGGATTGATGGTGTTTCACACATTTAGAATAGTTCTTGGCACATAATACTTAAGAATGGTTAGCCATTGTATATATATTATTATGGGATAAATATATTGTTAAAGTGTTTTGCTGATAATGAAATTGGGAAATAACATAAAAGTAGTTCTTTAAATAGTGAGGACTTAAAAATTATGAAAATGTATATTCACACGTTTCATGAAAAATCACTGTGTTGTTATTTCACAAGTAATTTTCAACTTTGTGTACAAAGACACCAATGATAGAACTTTTGAAAACATACTTTGAGACAATGAAGAACAAATAAAGAAGGCATGACAACAGAAATTTATCCAGGGAAGATTTTTCAAAGCTATTATATGGTATCCTGAAGAGTAGAGGGTACTCTACTAAAAGCTTGCTAATACCTTTTTCTCAAGGTGAGGCACATGGAAAGTTGAGTAGAAACATAGATGAATGGAAATGTGGGGAGGCTGGCAAAGCAAGACAGAAGGAAATCAGAAAATCAATGAAGTATCCAGGGGAACTCTCTGAGATGAGATAAAAGACAGAGTCAAAATGTTAGAAATGAATCACTCAGTTTAAGGTAATACAAAGAGAGAAAATTATTCACAATATCTTATTGGTCACTAAAATGTGTGAAGTTTTAAAAATAGATTCTACATGATGCAGCAAGATTACTTAGCAGTTATTAATGTAGAAACCCTTCCTATGGTGAATGTTATTAAAAAATCACAAAGAAAGCATCAACCACAAGGGTCAACCGAAAAGGACATATGGGCAAAGTGCTCTTAAATTAGAATTGTGTAAATTAAATTTGATAAAATTTCTTTAGAAAGAAAAACATTTATTTAGTAAAATCTAAGTATTATCATTTTACAATTTATAGAAACACCAAAAATAAAAAATACTATTAAAAATTCATAGTGTTATCTATAAACACCTGAACTTTGCAGTCTTTGTCTCCAGACATCTCCCTAGACATACAGAAAAACAATAGAGATGGATATAATTGATCCTAGATAAACAGACTAATAACTTGATCACTGTACAGAAGGAAGAAAAATTTTTAACTCTGATTCAAATTATTTACAATGATTTATTAAATATCTCTAAAATTAAGTAAAGCAATATTATTAAAAATACTGGTGAGAGTGTTATTTTAAAGATTTCATGATCTCTTTTAGAGGGAATCTACTGAGTTCCTGAAATCAAGGTGCAGATACAGGCAATTTGTATTTCTTATATGCTCCTGCTCCTTTCTACTCTATACTTTAAATATTTTATTACTTTGAAACTTTTTAAAGATTATAATGTTTCATATTTTAATAAATTTAATGCTCAATGGATAATAATCAAACGGTTTTCTCCAAAATTTATTTCATAAAAGCTACAGTCTTTGAGCTCCTTTTTGCCTGTGAATGCCTGATTATTGGATTTAAGCTTATGTGCCTTTGATTGAGTAACATTTCAGTGGATATTTTTCAGTTGTCTTTGGACATTATAGGCTAATATACAGAGACCTGGGGCAAGTTTGATTTTTCTCCCTTTTAAGTGATTTGTTTATTATCCCTGGATTCCTTTGAAAATGTTTAATCTTGAAAACCATCCAGTTGACAAGATTATGTGAATGTGTTGATCATTGTTATCAGGAATGAAGTCCAATAATGTCTGTATATATTTTAAGGTCCTAAATATCAACAGAACACATTTCAACTATAATTTTGGAGAATAAGGCATTTGTCATTTTTCCTTGAGTCCTTCAGGGACCTGCTTTGAGTTTACACAAGCAAACTAAATTTTAAGGAAGAATCTCCAAGGAAAACTTCTTGTTTCACCTGTGAGAGAAAATTGGAGAGAGATTTGGCTGCCACACAAGGAGTAAAGAAGTAATCAGCCAAAATTTTAACGAATTCTTAAAGGCCAATTTAAAAATAACTCAAGAACCTAGAAAAAATAAGCATTTTCACTCACTTGCAAGCTCTTCTTCAGTGCCCGCTACTGGGTGCTCACAATAAAGACTGGGACAGGGCAGAGGATCAAAGACAGTGACCAGAATGAAGTGATTGGCAGGTGTGGTGGAGACAGACCAAAGTTTGTCCTTTTTCCTGTACCCTCCTTTCGTATAGAGAAAATTATTATCCAGCTGGAGGGAGTATAGCAAAATTTTTCACCATCAGGACACAGGCAAAAGGTATCCATTATTCTGAAAGAGATATTTAAGCAAGATCTATGTAGAGAAGAGGTATGAAATGAACTTTTGCCCCAGAAGCTATTATCGATACTCTGCTAGGATGGAGATGTGAAATCCCTAAGACCCACCACAGACACAGTCTGGATGCCAAAAGAAGAAAGGCAAGGAATGCTAAAAGCATTTGACTCATGAGGTCCAAGTTCTCAGCACCTCCCTAAGCCCACAGCTAGACAAAGATGATGAGGAACATTTTGTCTGAAGTAAGAAACTGGCATTGAGTAAGGAACAACATCAGTCCGACACTGAGGGAGGGTAGAGACACTCATCTGTAACATAAGGCTGAAAGAAATGCTAAAGGCTCATAGTGAATATAAAGGTTGGGAAGAATTTTCCAGCACCAGAAGCACACACTAAAAAGAAGGTAACAGTCAGCTCACCATGGAGCAAAATAAATCATGATACCAATGATAAAACTCAGACCAAATGCAACTGTCTAGGTTGATTCAAACTTCATGCTAGATTTCTGTTAGAGCTGTGCCAATTGATGGACTTAAACTACATTTTCATTAACCTTTCTGTTCTTTGTTACACAATGTATGACAGTCAATTAAAAATTACAAGATATATAAACTGGACAAAAATGGAATCCATTTTCAACAAATAAATGATCACCTGGCACAAAAAAATAAATGGCCCAGTCAAGGATTTTGAAATAGCTATGATTCATATATTAAAGGATTTATTGAAAACAGTGCTCAGGATTCATGAGCAGTTAGGAAATTTCAGCAGAGAGATTAAAAATAAAAAAAGAAATGAAGTCAGGTACAGTGTTGCATGCCTGTAATCCCAGTGGTTCCAGAGACTGAGGCAGGAGGATCACCATTCCAAAGCCAGCCTCAGCAAAAGTGAGGTGCTAAGCAACTCAGTGAGACCCTGTCTCTAAATAAAGTACAAAATAGGACTAGGGTTGTGACTCAGTGGTCAAGTGCCCCTGAGTTCAATCCCTGGTAACCACTCCATACCCCCTCCAAAAAAGGAAAAGAGAAATGAAAAAGTCAAATGAAAATAAAAAATGCTATAAATAAAAGCATACAATTGAAGTTAAAAAAAGAAATAACAAACATATACAAAAAATAATTCATATGGAAAATAAAAATAAATAAGTAAAAGCATAACATCAAAATAGATAATTCCTTCAGAATTATCAGAGGAACAAAGACTGAAAAATCAAGACACTTTATTTATGGCAGTAAACATTTCCAAGATGAAACACAAGAGAAAAAAAAAAGAGTAAAAAGAAACCATGAGAGCATTCCAATCATAACATCAGCCTTTTTATCAGAAAATATTGCATATTTTATGTCATATTTTGCAAGTAGGCATAAAATACAAAAGAAAAGGAAACTTTTAACTTAAAAGTCTATCCCTTCAAAAATATTGTTAAAAATCAAGGCAATATAAAGACTTCATGATATAAACAAAAACTGGAAAATTTTATGGCCAACAAAACTATGTTATGAGAAATTTTAAAGGTTTGTCAGGTAGAAAGAGAAACATCCCATAGAAAACTTGGACTTCCAAAAAGAGTGTGCTTAGTAATGGTAAAATAAAAATAGATATACAATACATTTTAAAAGATAATTTTATTTAAAAAGATAATTAAGAATCAAGCAAAATAGTGGCATGTTCTTGTGATGCTTGTGACATATGTAAAATTAAAATGTATACAAAATATGACATTAATGGAATTAGATTATATTGCTGCAAGGTTTTAATGCTGTATGTGAAAAGATACAATGTCATTTCCAGTAGACAGTGATGTATTAATGTTTAAGTATTAATGAAATCAAAAGGTCCTAAACAAATAAAGCCAATAAGCTAATGGTGAAAATGATATGAAATCATTTTAATAATATTTTTGTATTTTAAAAAAGGAATAAAAATAAAAGAAGTAATGGGATAAACAAAAAATTGCTACAAAGCAGATTTCAAGTTCAATCAGATTAATAATAATAAAACTATAGTTTATATATTAAACTAACAAATAATCTATATGCTCAAAAAGTTTGGCAGATTAAATTTTTAAAAAGTAAGAAATTATGTACAATCTAAATAAATGAACTTTACATATATAAGCATAGACCTTATAATTTTTTTAATTCATTTTTATTGTAAACAAATGGGATACATCTTGTTTCTCTGTTTGTATGTGAAGTAGAGGCATACCATTTGTGTAATCATACATTTACCAAGGGTAATAGTTTTTGATTCATTGTTATATTTTTTCTTCCCCACTATCCCTCTTATCCTTCTATACAGTCCCTCTTTCCTTCATTCTTGTCCCTCTCCCACCCCCAATTATGTGTCATCATCCGCTTATCAGCGAGATCATTCATCCTTTGGTTTTTTGAGATTGACTTATCTCACTTAGCATGATATTCTCCAATTTCATCCATTTGCCTGCAAATGCCAAATTTTGTTATTGCTTATGGCTGAATAATATTCCATTCTATATATATATATATATATATATATATATATATATATATATATATACCACAGTTTCTTTATCCATTCATCAATTGAAGGGCATCTAGGTTGGTTCCACAATCTGGCTATTGTGAATTAAGCAGCTATGAACATTGATGTGGCTGTATCTTTGTAGTATGCTGATTTTAAGTCCTTTGGGTTTAAGCCAAGGAGTGGGATAGCTGGGTCAAATGGTGGTTCCATTCCAAGTTTTCTAAGGAATCTCCACACTACTTTCCAGAGTGGATGCTCTAATTTGCAGCCCCACCAGCAATGTATGAGTGTACCTTTTTCCCCACATCCTCGCCAACACCTATTGTTGCTAGTCTTCATAATCGCCATTCTAATTGGGGTGAGATGGAATCTTAGGGTAGTTTTGATTTGCATTTTTCTTATTACTAAAGATGTTGAACATTTTTTCATATATCTGTTGATTGCTTGGAGATCTTCTTCTGTGAAGTGTCTGCTCATTTCCTTAGCCCATTTGTTGATTGGATTATTTGTATTCTTTGTGTAGAGTTCTTTGAGTTCTTTATATATTCTGGAAATTAGTGCTCTATCTGAAGTATGAGTGGCAAAGATTTTCTCCCACTCTGTAGGCTCTCTCTTCACATTGCTGATAGTTTCCTTTGCTGAGAGAAAGCTTTTTAGTTTTAATCTATCCCAGTTGTTGATTCTTGCTTTTATTTCTTGGACTATGGGAGTCCTGTTAAGGAAGTCTGATCCTAAGCTGACATGTTGAAGATTTGGACCTACTTTTTCTTCTATAAGATGCAGGGCCTCTGGTCTGATTCCAAGGTCCTTGATCCATTGTGAGTTGATTTTTGTGCAGGGTGAGAGATAGGGGTTTATTTTCATTCTGTTGCATATGTATTTCCAGTTTTCCCAGCACCATTTGTTGAAGAGGCTGTCTTTTCTCCATTGCATATTTTTGGCCCCTTTGTCTAGTATGAGAAAATTGTATTTATTTGGGTTTGTGTCCGTGTCCTCTATTCTGTACCATTGATCTACTTGTCTATTTTGGTGCCAATACAATGCCATTTTTGTTACTATTGTTTTGTAGTATAGTTGAAGATCTGGTATTGCAATATCTCCTGTTTCATTCTTCCTGCTAAGGATTGCTTTAGCTATTCTGGGTTTCTTATTCTTCCAGATGAAATTCATGATTGCTTGCTCTATTTTTATGAAGTACGTTGTTGGAATTTTAATTGGAATTGCAGTGAATCTGTATAGCACTTTTGGTAGTATGGCCATTTTGACAATATTAGTTTTGCCTATCCAAGGACATGGCAGATCTTTCCATCTTCTAAGGTTTTCTTTAATTTCTTTCTTTAGTGCTCTGTAGTTATCATTGTAGAGGTCTTTCACCTCTTTCGTTAGATTGATTCCCAAGTATTTTATTTTTTTCCAGACTATTTTGAATGGGATAGTTTTCCTAACTTCTCTTTCTGAAGATTCATCACGTATGTATAAAAATGCATTAGATTTATGTGCATTGATCTTATATCCCACTACTTTACTGAATTCACTTATGAGATCTAAAAGTTTTCTGGTGAAATTTCCTGGTTCCTCTAAATATACAATCATATCATCAGTAAACAGGGATAGTTTGAGTTCTTCTTTTCCTATTCGTATCCCTTTAATTTCTTTGGTCTGTCTAATTGCTCTGGCTAGAGTTTCAAGGATGATGTTGAATAGAAGTGGTGAAAGAGGGCATCCCTGCCTTGTTCCAGTTTTTAGGGGGAATGCTTTCAGTTTTTCACCATTTAGAATGATATTGGCCTTGGGCTTAGCATAGATGGCCTTTACAATGTTAAGGAATGTTCCCACTATTCCTATTTTTGCTAGTGTTTTGAGCATGAAGGGATGCTGTATTTTATCAAATGCTTTTTCTGCATCTATCAAAATAATCATGTCATTCTTGACTTTAAGTCTATTGATATGGTAAATTACATTTATTGATTTCTGAATATTGAACCAACCTTGCATTCCTGGGATAACACCCACTTGATCGTGGTGCACTATCTTTTTAATATATTTTTATATGCGATTTGCTAAGATTTTGTTGAGAATTTTTGCTTCAATGTTCATTAAGGATATTGGTCTGAAATTTTCTTTCCTCGATGTCTCTGTCTGGTTTAGGTATCAGGGTGATATTGGCTTCATAGAACGAATTTGGGAGGGTTCCCTCCTCTTCTATTTCATGAAATACTTTGAGAAGTATTGGAATGAGCTCTTCTTTAAAGGTTTTGTAGAACTTGGCTGAGAACCCATCTGGTCCCGGACTTTTCTTTGTTGGTAGGTTTTTGATGACTTCTTCTATTTCATTACTTGAAATTGATCTATTTAAATTGCGTATGTCCTTCTGGTTCAGTTTAGGTAATTCATATGTCTCTAGAAACCTGTTGATGTCTTCAAGATTTTCTATTTTGTTGGAGTATAGATTTTCAAAATAGCTTCTAATTTTGTTTTGTATTTCACTCGTGTCTGTAGTGATATTTCTTTGTTCATTCCGAATTTTATTAATTTGGGTTTTCTCTCTCCTTTGTTAGTGCGGCTAAGGGTTTATCAATTTTGTTTATTTTTTCAAAGAACGAACTATTTATTTTGTCAATTTTTTAAATTGTTTCTTTTGTTTCAATTTTGTTGATTTCAGCTCTGATTTTAACTATTTCCTGTCTTCTACTACTTTTGGTGTTGCTCTGTTCTTCCTTTTCTAGGACTTTGAGCTGCAGTGTTAGGTCATTAATTCATTGATTTTTTTTTCTTCTTTTATTAAATGCAGTCCATGAAATAAACTTTCCTCGAAGTACTGCTTTCACAGTGTCCCAGAGATTTTTATATAATGTTTCTTTGTTCTCATTTACCTCTAAGAATTTTTTAATTTCCTTCCTAATATCTTCTGTTATCCATTCATCATACAATAGCATATTATTTAATCTCCAGGTGTTGGAGTAGTTTCTGTTTTTTATTCTGTCATTTATTTCTAATTTCAATCTATTATGATCTGATAGAATACAAGGTAGTATCTCTATCTTCCTGTACTTGCTAACATTAGCTTTGTGGCATAGAATATGGTCTATTTTAGAGAAGGATTCATGTGCTGTTGAGAAAAACGTGTATCCGCTCTTTGTTGGATGGTATATTCTATATATGTCCACTAAGACTAAATTATTGATTGTGTTATTGAGATCTATGGTTTCTTTGTACAATTTTTGTTTGGAGGATCTGTCCCATGGTGAGAGAGGTGTGTTAAAATCACCTACTATTATTGTGCTATAGTCTATTTGATTTCTGGAATTGAGAAGGATTTGTTTGACGTACATGGATGAGCCACTTTTTGGGGCATAGATATTTAGATTGTTATGTCTTGCTGATTTGTGCTTCCCTTAAGCAGTATGAAATATCCTTCTTTATCCCTTCTGACTAACTTTGGCTTGAAGTCCACATTATCTGATATGTGGATGGATACTATGGCTTTTTTGCTGTGTCCATGTGCATGGTATGTTTTTTCCCATCCTTTCACCTTTAGTCTGTGGGAATCTCTTTCTATGAGTCTCTTGCAGACAGCAAATTATTGGATCTTTCTTTTTAATCCAATCTGCCAGTCTATGTCTTTTGATTGATGAGTTCAGACCATTAACTTTCGGGGTTATTATTGAGATATGATTTGTATTCCTGATCATTTGGCTCATTTTTTTTTTCTTTGACATGACTTGATTTCTCCTTTATTTGGCTGTTCCTGTAGGGTAGTTCCTCCCTTTGCTGATTTGCATTGTTGTTTTTCATCTCTTTCTCATGTAATATTTTAGTGAGAATGTTCTGTAATGCCGGCTTTCTTTTTGTAAATTCTTTTAGCTTTTGTTTATCATGGAAGGATTTTATTTCATCATCAAATCTGAAGGTAAGTTTTGCTCAGTATAGGATTCTTGGGTGGCATCCATTTCCTTTCAGGGCTTGAAAAATGTTTTTCCAGGCCCTTCTAGGTTTTAGGGTCTGGATTGAAAAATCTGTTGATAACTGTTTGGTTTCCCCCTGAATGTAATTTGATTCTTTTCTCTTGCAGCCTTTAAAATTCTGTCTTTATTTTGTATGTTAGGTATTTTCATTAATATGTGCCTTGGTGTGGGTCTGTTGTAATTGTGTGTATTTGGAGTCCTATATGTTGGGGTCTTTAGCCCCCTTGCTCTTCTCCACCAGCGACTAGGGAAGGGAGCACTCCCCAACAAGGTCAGACTGGGATAGGTAGGGCCGACTGACCGCCCGCACCCAGACCTCTGGGTGGAGGACAATCAGAAGCGTCAGAGAGACCAGTCACAGCAGGAACTCGTTTATTGAGGAATTCACACAGCTTTTATGTAGGGTGGGGGCTAGGCGGGAACCAATCAGCTTAAAGGTCAGCAAGGCACTGGGAGTTCACGCAGGCGAGAGTCCCATAGGACTATATGGCAAGCACGAGCTGATCACGTTCGTGGAACTGTTGTTAACCAATCCCTGACGGTGGTTCGATTTATTGTCATTAACTTTTGAAACCGCCTTTGAGGTCTTGATCTTGCTCACCTGCGAGGAAGTAAGGAGTCAGCCTGAGTTAGTTAACATGTCATTAGTCCCAACACTATAAGCCTCTTGTACTTGATTTTCCATTTCATTCTTCAGATTTGGGAAATTTTCTGATATTATTTCATTAAATAGATTGTTCATTCCTTTGGTTTGTTTCTCTAAGCCTTCCTCAATCCCAATAATTCTTAAATTTGGCCTTTTCATGATATCCCATAATTCTTTTAGATTCTATTCATGATTTCTTACCATCTTCTCTGTTTGGTCAACTTTGTTTTCAAGATTAAATATTTTGTCTTCAATATCTGAGGTTCTGTCTTCCAGGTGTTCTATCCTATTTGTTATGCTTTCTATGGAGTTTTTAATTTGGTTTATTGTTTCCTTCATATCAAGGATTTCTGTCTGGTTTTTTTTTTTCAATATCTCTGACTCTTTATTGAAATGATCTTTTGCTTCCTGTATTTGCTCTTTTAACTGTCGATTGGTGTAATCATTCAATGCCTGCATTTGCTCTTTCATCTCATCATTCAATGCCTGCATTTGCTCTTTCATCTCCTTGTTTGCTTCCCTGATCATTTTAATTATGTACATTCTGAACTCCCTTTCTGACATGTCTTCTGCCATGCTGTCATTGAATTTTATTGCTATACCATCTAGGTTTGTTTGGGACATTTTCTTCCCTTGTTTTCTCATATTGCTCAGGTATCTACCCCTCTAGTAGAGAAACTCTGGGATATTGCAGATTTCCTCTATTGACTAATATTGTCTCTGTAGATTTCCAGTAACTCACCTCTTAGCCTTCAGTAGCCTGAAGTCTTGGAGGAACTTGATAATGCGGTGCTCCACTAGGAAGTTGCCCTTCTAGGGGTGGTGGGCTTCAGGTGGGGTATAATCCCTGTCAGTGGGCAAAGGCGCCTCCACTTGTTGACTGATGGTCAGCCAAAGGGGGACTAGACTGCAGACTGGGTCACATCTGATCTGGGCCTTTGTCTCTGGTTCTACTGCCCTGGTGGGAAAACCTCACCCAGTGGGGAAGACTCATCTGGTCGGGAAGTTTCGCTGGGCAGCTCTCCTCTGAGCAGTTCCCATCGGTCCAGAACTACCACCTGGACTGGGAAGCCCTCCTCTGTGATGTTCCCAGGGGACTTGATGTACTGCCTGGCCTGGGGAACCTGTCCCTGTGAGGGGCTCCCTCTCTGAGCAGCCCTCCTCTGCTATATTCCCGGGCGACTGGAGCTACCGCCTGGGCCTTGGACCCTCACTGTGTGTCGAAGCCTCTTGCTGTGCGGCCCTCCTCTGCAATGCTCCCAGTTGACTGGGTTCTTGGCTCCAGCAGGGGAGTCTCACTGGGCCACTCTACTCCACGAAGTTCCCTGTGTTTCGGGACTACTGCCCCATCTGGGGAGCCTGACCAGTGGGAGAGACTCACCAGGTGGCTCTGAGTTGGTCCCGAGTCTCTCAATACCTCCTCAACTTCTGGGTCTTCTCAAAGGTCCTCTAGCCTCCTTAGGTGTCTCAGGAAGGGAGCTGCCCTTCCAATAATGATGGCCACGCCCTCAGGAATAATTTGAAGTGCTTCACCAGCCTATATAGAAGCCTCTCACTAGCTGCGCGATGCAGGCGGGCTGGCTGGTCTGCTGGCTTGCTCCCCGATGGCGACAGACCTCGGCGTGGTGGTCAGGTGGGATCCCTCAGTGATGGCATCTGTGCTTGGCCTGGTGGTTGGGTGGGCTGGCTGCTGGCCACCTAGCTCCGCAAGGCAGGCGGGTTGGGTGCCTGCCTGCTACCTTCACGGTGCAGGCCACCTGACTCACCTGCCAGCTCGCTCTGCGACTGCGACCTACCAGTGATGGCACTGCCCCCAGTGCAGGGGTCAGGCAGGGTCCCTCAGTGATGGTGTCTGTACTTGGCCTGGTGGTTGGGCAGGCTCAAATCTGCTTTAAAATCTGTGCCACATCTGTGTCCTTGCAGTCAGAATTGACCTTGAGGTTCTTCTGTGACTAGGGGGGCTGAGGCAGGAAAATCTCAAATTCAAGGCCAGTCTCAGCAACTTAAAAGATGGTTTCAGAGGTCTTAGTCCATAGAAGGCCAGCTTCATTCCTCAGGGCTCCAGATGAGGCAGAACGTCATGGTGGAAGAGTATGATAGAGGGAAGCAGTTCACATGGTGATCAGGAAGCAGAGAGCTAGACATTATAATTTAAATGATCAAAAGATGTGTATAGTGCAAACAGTAATCAGGAGATTGATGAGTTGGCTATACCAATGTCATTCAAAATAGATTTCTCAACAACAAGAAAGTTATCATAGATAAAGAAAATTCATAATGATGAGAACAATTACTTAAGAATATATAATAATTTTATGCATATATGTATTTTTTCTTTAAAACATATGAAGAAACTAATATAAATGAGATGAAAAACAGATAAGTTTATAGGTATATATAGAGACATTGCTATTCCTCTCCTAATGACAGAAAAGCATTAGGAATATAGAAAACTTGAACAATACCATCAATCAACTTGACCTAATTGAACATTCCATGATATAACAGAATACGTGTTCTTTTCAAGCACACATCAAACATTCATCAAGAGTTGATATTTCGAACCTTAAAATAAACTTCAATAGATTTAAAGAATTAGAAGCCAAAGCTAACTAGAATGAATAATAAAAAGATGTCTGAAAAATTCCCCAAATACTTGAGAATTGAAAACACACTTCTAAACAACAGTGAATCAAAGGGAAAAAATCACAAGGGATGTTGGTAAATATTTTGAATTGACTAAAAAATTTAAAATATGTGAAAATGTATGAGAAGCAGCTATTGGTCCTAAGTATTTACACATTATATCTTTATATTGTAAATCAGGAAAAATCTCAGTAAATCTAACCCTGCATTTAAAAAAAATATTTGTTCTTTTTAGTTATACATGACAGTGGGATGTATCTAACCCTGCATCTTAAATACTACAAAAAGAAAAGCAAATGAAACCCAAAGGAGGCAGAAGGAAGGAAATAAAAATTAAAGCAAATATGAATATATGTATAAAAATAATGAGAATATTTTAAAAGGACTTGTATACAGAAAATATGAAAAACTCTCACAGTTTGCACAGGATGACATAAACACACAAACCAAAAACAAAAAACAAAAACCCTAGCAAATAAGCCTGTGAAAAGTTACTTGATATCATTAGTTATTATGGAAATTAAAATTAAAACTACAATGAGATATCATTGTAGATCTATTAGAATGGCTTTAAAACAAAAACTGGCTATAATAATACGATGGTTATGGATATCATTACATACTTAGCAGAATGTCTATAAAACAAAAATAACAATTCCAAGTTCTGGCAATGTTGAGGTGCAATTAGAGCTCTCATAGGAAATTGGGGGTGAATGTAACATGATACAGCAACTTTGGAAAAGGTTTTCAATATTATAAAAGGTCAAACACACTCTTACAATATGATCCAGTAACCCCACTCCCAAGAATATAATGTTTCTCCAAGAAAAAAATTCTTCAAAAGAAATGAAATCATATTTCTATATAAAAACCTATTCATGAGTGCATATAGCAACTGTATTCATAATTGCCAAAAACTGGGGTGAAATGTTATGTCTACCAACTGGTGAATGAATAAATAAATCGTGGCAAAGCTAAATAATTTTTACAGCAAGTAAAAAGAGATAACTACAAATACATACAATGACATTGGTAAATCTCAGTGATATTATTGTAATTGAAAAGAGTCAACTTGAAAAGACTACATATTGAAAGACTCATATGATATTCTGGAAAAGTATCTCTCCACATACACAAATTATTTGAGGTAATGGATGTGTTAACTCATGTGGTTTAGCCATTCCACAATGCATACACATATCAAAATATCAGCATAAACATATTCAAGTTTTGTGAGTTAAAAAAATGCATTTATTTGTCAAAACTCTTAAAGCTATATAAACTTAAAGGTGAATTTTACTGTAGGTAAAAAAATTACACATACAAAAATGTAAAAGAAAAATGGGAGAATCTAGCAGGTGTATACAGAAGTTATACTGTAAGATTTTAAACTTTATAACTTTGTTACATGTTATAAAATTCTTATATAAAATGTTGAAAAGTTGTATAAAACTGGTTAATTTTTCAAAAAAAAAAAGAAATTCTTAAACTACAACTAGGAGACATAAACTTGTCATTAAAAGCAAAAATAAAGCAAATGAAGCATAAACAACTTGCATAGCATATAGCATAATTTGTATCGGGAATGCCCTCCAAAGACCTCTGTGTTGTAGGATTGTACCCAGACTGGCACTGTTTGGTGGTGGTGGAAACTTTAATAATAGGTGGAGACCTGTGGGAGGTCATTAGGGATGTGCCTTGAAGGGGACTCTGCTCCCTTCTCATTTTTTTCATTAACCATTAGGTGAGTGGTTTTACTCCCCCAGGCACTGCTGCCATCATAGGCTGTCTTGTCATAGCCCCAAAAGCACTGGGGCCAACTGATCAGGAAGTGAAACTTCTAAAACTGGGAGCCAAAAGTTTTGTCTCTGTAAGTTGGCTTTCCCAGAGAGTTCTTACAGTGATGGAATGCTGACTAACACAACATTTTAATCACTTTCTCCTTCAAGGTCATGTAAGTAAGTAATATAACTAAATAAAATGTGATATTATTAATTGTCGCGGTTTCCGGGACCCCCAGCCTTGGGCACGGTCAAGATGGCGCCTGGCGCTGAGCCAAAAGTGGCCAGCTATACAGTAAACAACCAGCGAATTTCAATGATTGGCTAGTTAACGATGTGATTAGAGCATGCCCCCCTCGTGTACCTATTCTATGCCTGCAGCTGTCCGCGCGTTTACCTCGTGTGCTCTCCCCTGATTGGTTGAAGTGTATATAAGCTTGATGGGTGGGGGAGTAGAGGAAGAAGCTGAGAGCAGGAGTAGAAGCGAGGAAGAAGAGTGCGAGCGAGGGCGAGAGCCGAGTGGGAGAAGCGGAGTGGCCGAAGTAGGCGTGAGCCGAGCGGGAGAAACGGAGCGACCGGAGCAGGCGAGAGTTAAGCAGAGGGAAAGAGAGCGAGAGAAAGAAAAGAGAGAAAGGGATAGAAAAGAGGGAAAGAAAGGAAGACTGTGCACAATAAACTTCCAAAGCTTCAGACGTTTGTCGTGCCTCTCTCTGCGGGCAGAGGGAACGCGATAATTAATATTAACATAGCAATATGTTCTAAATCATAATTAATTTGTTAGTATTAAAATATAAAAACTCATGTTTATTTCATTCAGTTTTACATAGTACACATTTCACACATGCTCACTTTGGATGCATATGAAACAAGTAAGTTAGGTAAGTGATGTTACATTAGATCCAGAAAGTGAGAGACAGAGTGAAAGCAACTTGCATTGGGCACATAGTCCAGGGTCTATAAACCCAAATTTCATCTCAGTTTCTCTGTCTTTTTTTAAAAAATCAAATTGTAATAGTTATATAGGAAAATATCCATATTGAAGCATAGTACATATTCAGAAAAGTGCATATGCTGTAGCTCAATGGTTATCAAACACCTGTGAAAACAGCACTGAAATTGAGGAACAGAATATGCCTAGAACACCAAAGGCAATTCAGTTCTTTTTGTGTATAGGAAATACATTTTTATAAAGCATTTAATCTTCAGTATTCTATAAAATATATACAACCTTCTATTTGTAGGCCCTTTAATTATTTTATAACACTTAAAATGTGATTTTACTTATAGAAAGTTTACATGCACAAAACTTTTGGGGAAAATAGATTTAGGCAGTCTAATAGGAAAATACTCCAAAGATAACATTAATTGATTTTCACCATTTATAAAATTAATAACTCTATATAGAAGGATCACCCTAATAGTTGTTCTAAACGATATGTCTAGAATGCATTGACTAATGGGACTCACATCACTGGCTCGTTCTTAAGATATATGTTAAGTATGATCCTGATGGCCTTAGTGTTCCCCTGTACTTCACTAGACTTTAGACAATTTTCTCTCTGACTTCTCTTTCCTCAGAGCATTCACTTTAGAAAACTTGCAATTATAAATTCTTTCTTGTGCCACCTGAGATATAAATTTTTCAGGGCTCTTGTGTTTTAGAGCCCAGGAATGTCTTTCTCAAGAATCTGGTAGCCATCTCATTGGAATATAGTAATCAAGAAAGAGTACACATAACCCAGTTTCTGTGAGAAAACAGAAGCCTAACTTTGATAATCCAATGAGCAACACAAATGGTCTAATCATATTGACCAACCCTGTCTCCCTAAGGTCCTCAAGTGCTCACTCCAATGCTTCAAAACTTTCCTAGCTTTTGCTTCAGAGGAGTTAGGTTCAATCTCTTTTCCCTGTCACACTTGTCTTGAATAAAGTATTTCTTGCCTGTTTAACTCAATCTTGTGCCTTTTTCCTTTGACAAGCACCTACTGGATTCTAAGTAGTAAGCCATAATCTCAGACCTTGGACTTACTCAGACAGCTAATCAGATAAAAGTGAATATTGTAAATTCAATGTTTACATTTAGAAATGTAGTATATATATATAAAAAAAAAACAGCTGAAGAATGACTAGAGAAGCCACAGAGGTTAGAAGACAAAGTTAAAACGTGAATAAGCAAGGACATTTTCTTGTTATGCAACATATAAAGGTAATTCTAGATAGTGCAAAAAAGTAAGAATACGGAGACACAGAGTTCATGATAAGTTTGGTGAATCTTAAGAAATCAGGAGTTGCCATAACAATGTAAACATGTAAATTGCTATAACAATGTAAAGATGTGTGATCTAAGAAATGGAAATTAGAATTCCAGGAGAGACAATAATTGTATAAGTTGTGAAAATGATTATAAGTAATCCTACATAGTTTGGACTCTAGGAATTGGGAAGTGAGTACAAGTAGATATAAAAAAAAAGATCATATGTGTTTTTCAATATTCCTCTATTAGCAGCAGAAGGTTTGATGTGCAGGTAAGCTGGATCTGCAGGAGGGCAGGGGGGGAAAGAGAAAGCCCTGGTTTACAGATATCCCTGGGGTGGATAACCCCAGCATGGCTGATTTAAATCTAATAACCAGATTTCAAAATTCCCAAATGTTTAAGAGTTGTATATTCTTTAGTTGATACAGTTAACTCTCGAACAACACTGGTGGCAAGGAAAGACTAGTGATTTTACTGAGCAACTGGGAACAAAGCTGAAAGGAAACAAAGCAGAGCTAACAGGTGTAGTATTCAGATTATAAACATCATTCTCTTAGTAGTCATTTAGATCTTCACCATTTTCAGGCCAAATAGTAAGTGTCAGAGACTGAGAAATACGTCTACAGTAACTGCTGTGTCAGTGGCAGAATCTAGATTTGAACACCCAGTCCCAGACATCAGGAGTAGGAGTTCAAATTACCATAATATATATCTGAAGCATCTATGGAAACACCCAGCACCCATGAATTTTATGCAGTTGCAGCAAGGGTTATTCATATTGTGAATACCATTGTCCTTGTTTTCCACAATTGTTATTATGTCTGACTTAATATGTTAGGAGAGTGATGGAAGAACATATCAAGGGCTCCTAATACAGAAAGGAATTTTTATGCTTAAAAAAGTTTACAAGCAGAGGGAAATTAATGCCCTTGAAATGTTGTGGGTTTTAAATTGTGTTTTTGACTCTTTTTCTTTAATACCAACTAAGTCTTATAAACAAAACTAAATGGGTTAGTATATAGACTTCCTTAATACTGTCACAGTGTGGGATAGCTTTGCTGGGAAATGATAAGCTCATCAAACGTTCCTTTATTTTAAAAGCTAAGATAATGACTCTGTAAACATCAACCTTATTCTTCCCATTATCCTGCTAAAATCTGAAGTATATTTTTAATTTTGAATTACGCTTGTAGTGATCCATAATCCTCAAGTAACTGAAAATTATTTTTCCTAAAATACATGTCACAAAGGAGACTGACAATGTCCAGCCTAGCTTTGACCACTAGAGATTATATAACCTGTGGTGCATGTGGCATACTGTTAGGTTTGGCATCTGTGAAAAGGGTTAGTTACAACTACAATGAGATAAAAACCTTTTAATCTATATACAGAGCAAGAATATTTTGGGCCCCAGCTTTATATCCTCTGGTGCCTTGGACCTACAAATAAATCACTCATAAGATAGAAAATTTGGCAGAAAAATTTGAACTCCAAAATAGGCTGCCAAGTATTTAATTTTAAAAATTCAATAACTGCTATCAAACACACATGATGAAGATGAATGTATCTCCTGCAATTTTCACAGTTGGCACACCAGAGAATACCTGAAAGACAAGGTCACTGGAGCTGGGATTGTGTTCACACTTTCGAATTTAAGTCCTTGATAAATAAAATATCTTCACTCAAAATTGAAACATATATTCATGAGCCAGAATCAACACATAATAAAGTAATGCTGCTGACTCTGAACAATTCATAGAAATACCCAATTCAAATCAATGCTGAAGAACACAAGCCACATTACTTATTGCAGAGAAATTACTTTGTTATATAATTACAATATTTTTACATTTCATATTTTTATTTAACGTTTATTATCATTTGTCACCCTCAGTGTCAGCCTTGGCATATACATTCTTGCTGTGAAAGCACAGAGCAAGCTATTTATTGCTGTTATTTTGTCCTTACAGAATGTATACATACCACAGTCTTTACAATAAAATTATAGCTGTGTTCTGCATGTGATCATGAAAGGGATGTTTGCAACAAAAGCATGATGTTTTAAGGAAAAAATTAAGTTCTAGTAGAAAGGGCAAAATTTTATATGTAAGTCTTATGTGAAAAACTCAAATAATTTCTCTATTTCTGCAGCAAGGAACTTTGATTATATTTGTTTAAAATAAATTATGTGCTTTTGGCTCAGAGGAGGTCAAGGTGCAACTCTCTTCGGTCGTCCCGAATCCGGGTGCATCTGACACCAGCCGCCTCTGCCATGCTGCCCAAGTTCGACCCCAGTGAGATCAAAGTCGTGTACCCGAGGTGCACTGGCGGCGACGTCGCCGCCATGTCTGCCCTGGCCCCCAAGATCGGTCCCCTGGGTCTGTCTCCAAAAAATTTTGATGATGACATTGCCTAAGCAACTGGAGTTTGGAAGGGTCTGAGGATTACAGTGAAACTGACCATTCAGAACAGACAAGCCCAGATTGAGGTGGTACCTTCTGCCTCTGCCCTGATCATAAACGCCCTCAAGGAGCCAAGAGACAGAAAGAAACAGAAAAACATTAAACACAGTGGAAACATCACCTTTGATGAAATTGTCAACATTGCCCGACAGATGTGTCATGGCTCTTCAGCTAGAGAACTTTCTGGAACCATTAAGGAGATTCTGGGGACTGCCCAGTCTGTGGGCTGTAATGTTGATGGCTGCCACCCTCATGACGTCATAGACGATGTCAGCACTGGTGCAGTGGAGTGCCCAGCTAGTTAAGAAATACATGAGAAAATATTTTAATATTTAATAAAGGATCATCTGACGACCAGTGGGGGGGGGGGGAGAGAAATTATGTGAGGTAGAATTTTATATGGCATTTATTTGACATCTCTCTCTCCCAGTCCCCAGATTAAATATGAGTCAAAATTGTGGCAGTGATTTGCCTAGTGGTCTCACTCACACTATATATAACTCTTCATGTCTTCTGAATCCTATGTGAACTTCTTACTGAAAGAATTGTGATGAGAGGCATTTAAAAATTACATGAATGTTATGTATCTACATCATGCACAACCATAGAAACAAAATGTTGTACCCCATTTGTGTACAATGAATCAAAATGCAGTCTGTGAAAATTAAAAAAAACAAATTAATCAAATAAAAAAAGTATATTAATAGAAAATTTGACTTGTAGAAAGGCCAACAGACCAGAAAACATTGAAAAGATAGTTTATAACTCACAGTGCTCAAGAGAGGGATGGGGTGCAGCATGCTATGCTTCAGAGGGCCACATGGGGAAACACCCAAGGTTGGTCATAAAGAACAGGAAAGGGAAGAAATTATAGGACAATTTATTGTAGCTTAAGTGGAAATAAATGGTTAAGACAGGGTAAGCAATTTAGGATGAGCTGGTTTGAATAATTTTAATGGGCTTTCCTGCAAAGGGGGTTCCTAATTGCCTGGTTTCTGGCCATGGGGCTGACTAAGGTAGATGAGGAGTGGCTCATTGTATGATAACTCGGTAAAAGAGATGGTTGAAGATACGGAGTCTGGATTGTTTACTTGTTTTTGAAAAGTGCACCTGCATAAGGAAGGAGTCCCTCCTGAGAAGGTGGGGTGATGTTGAAGGTAGGGCGACAAGGCAAGGTGACAGGCATATTATTGAGTGGTGCAGAAGAGGGAATGTCTAGTCTATGCATGCGGGGTAGATGTTAAAGTGTAAAGTTTAGAGCTACAAACATGGAAGCTACAAACATGGTTAACACAGTGAGATTACTGCAATACAAGATTTAACATAGTAGTGTATACTCTCAGAGACCTACCCTGATTTCCTCCACCCCATTGAGCTACTACTCTTCATTGCTGTGAGGACTGTGTGCTAAGGCTCACAGTTTTATCCTCCTCTGGAAAATTTCCCTGAGTCAGTGGTTCTCAAACTGTAACATGCATCAGAATCAGGTGGAGAACATACCCCTAGAGTTTCTGATTCACTACAGCTGGGCTGAAGCCCAAGAAACTTACTGTTTCGACATGATTCTGATCCTGTAGTCTAGGGACCACACACGGAGCACATCCTCCCTGAATTTCAGGAGTTCCCTTTCCTGGAAATTCCTGGAAACTTATACCCTCCAGAGTCCATTGACAGGGTGAAAGAGTTCTGACCTCAAATCTGGACAATTCTGTGGTGCCATCGTTCCCCAGAGATCCATATGGGATGGGGGTTTAGTTAGATTCTGCAGACTGTATCTTCACCCAGGTTGCTCCCCTTACTTCCTATCAGAGTTCTCCCTAGTAAACCACTTGCTCAAAGTAAACTGTTCTATTTTTGTTTTTAGGAAACTCAGCCCAAGATATTAGTATACTTTTTACAAAAAAAATCTAATTGACTGAAACAACATCTAAGAACTACTTTACCATTTTAAAAGTTTTTTTTAGATTCAGAATTCCTGTTGGTTCTCAAACACAATAATTTTGAAAGTGGTTAGTAGTTATCAAAATTCTCAGAGGAATGAAAACTACAAATAGTAAATGTGTGTGTGTGTGTGTGTATACATACACACACACAGAAAACTAAAACCAGAGCTATTTATTTGTAGAATAAAGACAAAAATGGACTTAGTTAGTTATCCTTGTCAAGAGCAGCTAGTGTTTGCTTACTGTTGGTGTTGTTTTTACAAGACAAGTTAAAAGAAATAATTCTGCTTTCTAGTATTTTACATTTCTATGGTATTGTCTGAAAACAAATTTACATTTTGGGAAGAGATGATTCAGTGAGTATCATGAACAATATTTTGATATCTAAACTAGTTCCCCACAGCTGATTTGTTTCAATTAATGGAATGTAATTAAATTATATGCATGAATAAATAAATTAATTAGTATACATTTAGTAATCTAAGTATGTTAGACATTGAGGTAGCCACTTTCTCATACATTATTTATTTAATCATTATTCATTTAATTGTCATGATCAAGGATTCCAAAGAGATTTTTAGAAATCAAAGAAAATTTCTACATATTTCTAAAAGTTAGGATAAATAAACTTGTAAAGGACTCAAACCCATTGTAGTATTGCTGTTTTCTCTGTCAATAGTATAACATCAGTAAGTGATTATAATGAATTCATATATGGCTAAAGAATTATTAATGATATACTTACCACCAAATTTGGCAAACTGTACAATGTGGGACTACATCTCCTTCACCCTCTTCCAAGCTTTGAAACACAATTTATCACATTTAATTCTGATTCTGGTAGGAAAAAGAACAAGTATTTTTGACTCAAATTTGTTTATCATAAGCCAGAACATGTGATGAATGAGATTGAATAGTATAAACAAAAATATGAGTTGGAGTTTCTTAAATTACCATTATGGACAATTTATGGCATGAATTGTTACCAGTCCAGGAGCCATTAAGGTCATGGTTTAAAAGTGTTAGTTTTTGGAGTCTCATTTGACTTTTCTGCAGTACAGTTTGTTGCAGTTAAAAGAATTCATTTCATAGGATTGCAAATTCTGCTTTTTCCACTTAATATCTGTTTGAACTAAATCAGTGTATAGGTTCTCTGAGTCGCAATTTCTTCATCTTTGAATTGATGATTATGCCCATCTTGAGAGTATAATTGTGAAGATAAATGAAGTAATTTATGTAAACTTCTGTATACCATTGACAAATGGATCACAACAAATCTTCATTTTCACTCATTTAAATTCTATCCATATCTCCTTCCTCTCAACACATATTCGGTTGCTACCATTTCTAAGCAGACTGATATCATCCACCCTGAGTACCTCTTTCTGTCTCATGCTCGTCACCTTATTAGGGTTTTCTCTTTAAGTCCATCCTTTATGAACCTGCCCTGATTCTCTAATGAAGTAAGATTTGCTCTTCCTAGGACATATCACTCATGACATTGAGCTTATCTTGTCATGCATTATCTTGTATACACATGACTTGCAAATTATCTAGTGGGATGTTTTATTCTACCTAAAGTAGGTGCCCCTCATGTTTGTCCCAGCCTAAATCATCACATGAAGTATTATAAGAACTATATGAATAATTGTCTTGTCTCTGCCTCCCAACCTATACCACAAGCTCTTAGCTAGTTCTGTATGTTTTATTTTCATACATTCTATATATACCTCAGTAGTATATTATCATTGTTATATAGTAGTTAGCAATAGACTTGAGTGACAAAGTAGAATTTCTCCTGAAGAGGCATACATATTCTTGCCCATGGTTTGTATGACCAAATTATTGAAAGCTTCATATATTTAACAATGTTATGATTAAAATCAGTGACTTTTAATCTGAAAGAGGGACAATTGATACCAAGCTTTCAGGCAATAATGGGAAAACTCTTATTAACCTCTATTCTATCTGTGAGACAGTTAGGCATATAGTTCATGAGACCACAGTTAGATGCTCTTCCTCTCATCTGGTGACCTGTCTTCCTGAATTTCCTCAACTACTCTAACTGACCTTGCTGACTTTTGCTTAGTGGATTTGACTCTATTTCCTTGTTTTTCTCACTATGACTTGTCATCCTAACTTAGACCTCTCAATTGCTTTATGATTTGCTCTAGAGTGTAATTGTTGTGTTTTTGATCTGATATTGATACCTAATGTCATACTGTTTTCCATTTATCTTTTTTTGATACTTACAATACCCTGAATACTCAACTATTCTTTGTATTTTAGGAAGAAGCAATTCTTTTCCTATGAAAATAACCTTGTAAAAATATGGATATATTACGTTTTTCTTCTTTTCCTGGTCACAATAGGAGTGGTGCTGGCTCATTTAGGTCCTTGTCATTATTTTGCCACTTCAGCTAATTCATTGTGACTGCAATATTGGAATTGAGCAGCATTCTTTTCCACAGACTTCCTAGGAAGCAGGGATTGCTTAGTGCTTCCCTAAACTCTAAAGGAAATAATTTTAGAAACTTATCCATAGTGTAAACCTGAATCTCCATCTGCCTCATAGAAGTCATGAAGAAACATCTGGAAAAAGTCCTTGAAGACATGCAAACTATGACTTTGGTGTCTGGGACTAACTTATAAGGAGAACATAGCAAATGCGTCTTCAGCAAGCAGGGTTTCCCAAACTTGAAGTATGGACACCTCAATTATACTTAGAAGTAAATGAACATTTGATAAAACCTTCTTCCTCTTGATATAAATGAATATGAAGGGCATCTAGGTTGGTTCTACAATCTAGCTATTGTGAATTGAGCTGCTATAAACATTGATGTGGCTGCATTACTGTAGTATGCTAATTTTAAGTCCTTTGGGTATAAACCGGGAGTGGGTTAGCTGTGTCAAAAGGTGGATCCATTCCAAGTTTTCTGAGGAATCTCTATTCTACTTTCCAGAGTGGCTGCACCAATTTGCAACTCCACCAACAATGTACAAGTGTGCCTTTTCCCCACATCCACGCCAACATCTATTATTGCTTGTGTCTTGATAACAGTCATTCTAATTGAAGTTAGACAAAATCTTGAGTTGTTTTAATTTGAATTTCTCTAATTACTAGAGATATTGAATACTTTTATATATATTTATTAATTGCCTGTATATCTTCTTCTTTAAAGTGTCTAACCACTTCCTTGGCCCATTTATTGATTGTGTTCTTTGTATTTTTGGTGTAAAGTTTTGTAAGTTCTTTATAAATTTCGGAGATTAGTGCTCTATCTGAAGTGAAATATTATTCAGCCATAAAGAATTATAATATGATGGCATTTGCAGATAAATGGATGGAATTGGAGAATATCATGCTGAGTGAAATAAGCCAAACCCCCAAAACCAAAGACTGAATGTCCTCCCCAATAAGTGGATGATGATACATAATGGGGGTAGGGGGTGGGGATAAGGGAAGAATGGAGGAACTTTAGATAACAGAGAGGGAAATGAGAGGAAGGAGGGGGCGGTGGTATGAAAGATGGTGGAATGAGACAGACATCATTACCCTAGGTACCCGTATGATTACACGAATGTTATGAATCTATATCATGCACAACCATAGAAATGAAAATTTGTACTCCATTTATGTACAATTAATCAAAATGCGGTCTGTAAAACTTAAAAAAATATATTTAAAAAATGAAATATGAAAACAGAAAGGGTACTTTAAAAATGTAATATGCATATCAAATTTCTCAGAACACACATTGATTCCAAAAGGCCTTGCATTGCACTGTTGGAGAATATGCTAAAAATTATTTTTTACAAGTATTAAGTGGAGAATGGAAGTGTATAACAAGATGTTTCAACCAAAAGAAAATAAATTCAGTTAAATAAAATCTCTTGGTAGATTATATTTGCATGAGCTAGGTCAAGATCAAGAATGAGCCATGATCATGACCAAAAAATCATGGATGGGAAGATGAAGCAGATAGAAGGAGAGATGATACATTCTTACTCATAGCTACATTACATAACCTGTCCATAGGAGGAATCTGAGCATGCAAGGGAAACATCACCAAAGAAAACAAAGAATCCCAATTACACACACACACACACACACATACTCCTCAACTTTAACAAAGTGATCAGTTTCTAATTATGGGTATTATATGAGTATGACCTCAAACATGTTGTATGGTTCTGTTTCACATTGCTCTGTTTACCTTTGTCTGTGTATAGATTTTTGGGGGGTCTCATTTGAATTTGAAGCGACTCCAATAAAAATATACATGTCTATTTCTAAAATTCAAATGTTTTCAGTGTCATCGGGGAAACATGCCCTATAGACTATTTTTCCATTTTGTCCAATCAGAAATCATTTTCTATTTCAATTTAATATGATGTTAAGATATGAAACTAAGCGATTCTGTGAGATGCATACTTTTAAGTTACATTTACCTTATTATTTTTAAATGTGATTCTGTTTTAAAGGAACTAAAACTGTCTAGCTCTTCATTGAAGTACACTTTAGCTTTGTGAATTTATGGGTATTATAGACAAGGCTCAAATAATAAGTGAAAACTGGACTTCCCCATTTCTTTAAAATTTGAAATCAAGATGCATTTTTCTCTCATCACAAGCATTAGTGGAAGGGTGAGAAACATCATTTTCTTAACTCGAAGGACCCAACTGCATGGCCAATCAAGGTTGATTGATTGGAGATGTCAAAAAGAGTGGCAGCCGATATCCTCCAGTCTGCTGACCTTGCGTTTCAGAAGACAGATTAAACCAGACTGTCTCTTTCTAAATTCAAATGGATTGGAGGGGAAAAAATCATTGTGCCTTGATCCATTATGGGTCTTGTGCTTAATTGATCTTTGACTCATTACTGCAGCTGAACAACTTAGTGGCACTTACATGAATACTTGTTTACAAAATGGTAAGCCAAGTTAATTGTTCATCTCCCACTTTGAATCAGAAGAACAACTTAATAAACTGATAAAAAAACTAATAAAATTATAAAATAACCCCAATCTGGCAATATCCTATTCATTTCCCATAATTTAAAAGTTCATGGTTGCAAGAATAAGGTGCATAAATTAATGCTCTTTATATAATACATCTAACATATTAGCTGATAATTGTCAGTGTTTAGGTGAGAATGTCATCTTGCTAGAGTGCAAAAACAATTCCTGTATATGACTGGTACACAATGAATCGCAGACCTTCAGATTAGCTGTATGTTTTAAATTCATTTTCATGGTCCATTTTAATATTATTAAATAGTTATTAAATGTTTGAAGTAAAATTTTGTTGCAAAATACCATGAGCAAAATCTTTTTATTGTTTTCTTATGACCCATGTTGTTTGCTTATAAAAACTTAAAAGTTCAGTAACCTTCTGCACTTTTTTTTAATCACAAAATTTACGAGAACAGTTTGAAATTATTTCTTTATTACACAGAAAATTTTCAACTGATGGATTTATAATTTGAATATCATATTTATTCTCAAATTATAAAATTTTACATGTAGTAAGAAAAGTCCAGATCATATATCATGGGAATTTAGAATTTAGAATATTCTCTTCCTCAAGTATCACATGTAGAAACTCATTAATTTGTTTCTATATTATTTCCTAATGGAATCTGCAAGAATCCTTAGGAAAGAGGTCCAAATTCATGGTGGTGTTAGGGAGAGAGAGAGAGAGAGAGAGAGAGAGAGAGATTAGTAAACTGTACATGGTGATGTTCAGAGAGAGAGAGGTTACTAAACCGCATATGTGTTTTTGTAATTGTAAAAGGTGCTATTACTTTATGTACCAACATTTAAGAGAAAATTATAACACAATTAAATTATGACACAATCCTAAATTATGACACTATTAAATTATGACACAATCCTAAAATGCCACCAATTAAAGATGGATAATCATTTTAGAAATGTAAATGTGGAAAAGAAAGTGCATCTTAGACTTGAGGAGCTACAGTTCCCTCTTCCCATGAGTAACACAACCATGTACTCCCTAAGATGACTCCTATGCCCAAAAGGAATATGAATGAGAAACACTCTCTAGGTTTTCCTTTTACTTTATTCATGCCCACTCTCCTTTGACCAATCATTATCTTCATTATTTCTGACCAATAGAGTGCACTAAAGTTGAATCATCACACCCCTCTTTGTATTCTTGCCCCATAAGTGATTTTTGCCTAATCCCATAGCTTTAAATATCACCTTGATAGTGGATGGATAAATCTTCAATTTGTAAAAATCATCTTTAACCTCTGTCTGACCTGTATATCAAATTGCTGATGTGATAATTCCACCATTTGTCTTAAAAAGTTCTATAATTTTAGGACTAAGGCAGAATTCTTGGCTACCACTTCTAGTTCTCCTAACCTCAGCACATGGCACCAGTCATCCAGTTATTTAGATGAATGTAGTAGCCTTTCTTAATTGTTTTCCTCAAACCCCAGTCTCACTCCTCTCAGATACAACTTTAAAACGGGATCAAAATTGGTTGAACTTTTATCGTATTTGCTGCTCTCATTCTGCTCTTAAATACCCTCAGTTTCTCAAACACTAACACCTTGAACTCAAAGCCAATTATTCTTTTTCACATTCTCCAGAGTGTAGCCACAGAGACATTTCTGCAAAGCACATTTGATCATGTTATTTTCCTGCTCAAATCCCTTCATCAGCTTCCAATCAAATTTAGAAAATCAAAAAAGGGTAAAAAATTATCTTTTATGGCTATAATATTCTACATTATTAGCCCACATTAACTGCAACTATTCATTTCTAGCACTCTTTCATATACATATACACTACACACACACACACACACACACACACACATACATTCCCTCTGATCCTACTAGACTCATGGCTGCTGCTGAAATTTGATATTATCTTATTTACCATTCTAGCCAGAACCTGAAACCTTGACTGACATGTAGTAGATGCTCAGTAATTATGGATGATTAAATAAATAAATGAATGACTGAAACACAAAGATGCTTTCTAAACACTAACTCATTGTCTCTTCTCATAACTTTCCTGTGATATTGGATCTAGTAGAATAAGAAGAAGTGTGTTTGCAGGTGAATTTGGGATGGTAGAAATTTCTGGAATACAAAAGCCTTCTTGTTTTAAAAAACCTTTTGCCCACTAATATAGACATTTTGGTGAAGAACTGACTTGAGATAATTGATGTTTTTAGGTCAGTGTTGTTAATACCTCTAATATAATGATCATATACTACTTATATGATCATATATGTTCATATAAGAACATATACTACTGAAAGTCTCTAACATTAAGAAAAATGTATTTTCAATCTCAGACATTCTTCAAATGGTGATTTCCTCTTGTATGTCAGTCTGACAATTGTGAAGTTAATGATCTGCACCAGGTGGGGAAGATGTCTACCATTCAAGTAGATTTGCTGTCCAGAGTGCTGAACCTATGGGTAGGAATTGGGGGTCTAGACTCCTCACAACGGCCTGGCTATTAGACTTGTGAGTAGTAGAATAACTGCTGCTACTGAAATTTATCATAGAACACTCTGTCCAAAACTTACACTGAGACAGTCAGGGAAATCAGTCTCTGTAGGGCAGAGTCATCTGTCATTTTGAAAGAAGCTATGTGAGCTATGGGACTCTGAAAGGTTTTTTAAAATATGAAATATTTATGTGAGAATAGGGATTTAGTATGACTTTGGGGCTATGGAGCATATTATGGTACTATTTTTGATGAAAACCAGAATTGGTGGTATATAAAGCAGTCCAAGATTCTGAACCTTTTCTGGCCATGTGATTTTCTGTCCTCCAAGTTTCAACTGATACTGTGTGATCCTCCTCCACTGCTGTGAACTTGTCACTCTCTGATCTGAAGGGCATTCACTAGCAGATGCACTACAAGTAGAGAAACACCTATTAAGAAGACAATGTGTGATGAAAGAATTATTTTTTTCCCTTCATAGAAATTATATCCTGCATAGTCCTATCACTAAACACCTTTTATGTTGAAAACTGAGGTTCACTTTTAGACTATTTGTCATAGGTGAGCATGAGGATCCTGAAGGTTTGAGTACATGAGTGGAACTAATGATCAGAGCTAGGGAGTGCTGGACAACTCATTTAGTCTCAGATTATATTAATTAAAAACAGAAAACAATGTATCTCAAGAATTTTAAGGTTAATATAAAGTGAATCAAAAAATAGGTATTAACAGAAGAATCAGTTTAGCAGAAATGACATGGTTATTCGGAATCATTACTCAGATTTTTTTAGGAAGTTCTAGGATAATACATGAAATTTAAGTCATTAGAAAAGGAATTATGTCTCATAAACACTTTCTCATTTGAATCTTGGGAATAATGGAATAATGACTAATTCTCAAAAATATCACAAGAGAAAACACACCTACAAATACATGGCAAATTGTAAATGGCAAAACAATATTCAAAAGTTACTTTTTTGCTGCTTTTATTGGATATAGATGAACATCAAGGATTGCCATAGATTCTAGAGATTTTTTAAACACTAATATGAAAATGGATAATTAATTGGACATTTATAGAACATCAAACATAATCTTTATCTACATCTATCTATGTATTATGCATGTATATATATCTATCTCCTTGACATATGACATATCTATCTCCATAACATTGTTATGGTTTGAATGTGAAAAACTCACATGTGAGACAATGCAAGAAGGTTCAGGGAAGAAATGGTTGGGTTACAGGAACCTAATCAGTGAATTGATCACCTGATAAGAATTAACTAAGTAGTAACTGAAGTGGTAGGGTATGGCTGGAGGAGGTGAGAATTGTGGGAGGGGGGTGGCTTTGGGGTATATATTTGTATCTGGTAAGTGAAGATATCTCTCTGCTCCCTGATCACTATGTGAGCTGCTTCCCTCTGCCACACTCTTCTGCCATGGTGTTCAGCCTCACCTCAAGCCCTGAGGAATGAAGTATGCTGCCTATGGATTGAGATCTCTGAAACTGTGAACCCCCAAATAAAGTTTTACTCTCCTCTACAATTGTTCTGGTTGGGTTTTTTAAGCAAGCAGCAAAAAAGCTGACTAAAACATACATATATCCATTTATATGTTTTTCTTTCTTTCATGCTAGAGATGGAAGCCAGGGTCTTGTGCATGCTAGGCAAATGCAAATACTCTACCACTGAGCTACACCCCTAGATCTTTACCTGTTTTCCTCTTGACAAATAATAAGATATATTTGGTATATGGTCTGAAGAAAGAAATTTCTTTTAGGTGAGCACACATAAGATTTTATAATTCAATTTTAAAATGTATTTATAATAATAGTTAAACTGTGTAGGTAAATGTTTTTAGGCAACTCTGATAACCTGTAGCAGTACTTTCAAACTATATTACTGTCATGGATTACATAAAAAATGACAATATGTGTATGACCCACAGGTAAAAAGAATGAGGCAACTGGCTAGAAGATTAATGGAACTTAAACTCTGCCTGGCAGCTTAAAAATGGAGGATATCAAACATTGGAATGCACTAGTAAGAGATCTCTGGCTTTAGGTCTAGAAATCATCAGATCCTGAATTTCACTGACTAGCTTGGGAAAAATAATTAAATCTCTGAACCTTTATTCCTACATCTATAGGACTATAATATTCCTTTCTTTTTTTTTACCCTTCATAGTTTCCATGAGGGTCAAATAACATGGTTGTGTGGAAGCTTAAAGTACAAAGCATTATATAAATGTTTGATATTAGTAGCAAAGATAATTGGGATTTTACTTGTTTATCAAGATTTGGATACAATAGAGCAATTTGGAGTAATGAAATTCTGTAAGAGCAGAGAAAGTCAATGCACAAAATGGAAATGGAAGAAAATAAATGTGATTTTATTAATGTATTTATTATTGAAATAATCACAATCCAAATGAAATGGAATTTTGCTTTTAAAAATAAAAGAAAATTATTTTATCGTATTTTTAAAATATAAATTTTCTGCTTTTACTTTGTTATCTTTAAATGTCTAGGTCTTTGAAAGTCTGTCCAGGATATATTATATTGAAATGTTGAGTTAGTACCCATATCCTAAACCATTTAAAGCATACAACTGCTAAATCTCTTCTTTATCCACAAATAACATTTTCTAGGACTGGGGTATAGCTTATTACTAGAGCACTTGCCTAGTATGCATGGCCATGGGGTTGATCCCCTGTTTCACCAAAATAAATAAATACCATAAAATTTCCCAAATAAACAAGTTTAACATATAGTTCACATATTAAGTAGTTCCTTGTTAATTTCCCCATTCAAGACAGTGCTGAAAGCTTGACTTGGGGTCATGAAGTAGATTTGCTAAATAAAAGATTTAGAGTTCAAATTCCCTCCATACTTTTATTTTAATACTAGCAAAAATAATAGCAGGGGGAAAAAATGGAAAAAAAAACAAAAAAAAAAAAAAACAAAAAAAAACGTCTTTTTAACCTTCTCTCAAACTGGCCTAGCTAAGAAATCTAGCAGGGGATGGTCTGATGGTTAAGATTTATGAGCACTGTCTCCCCTGGTTGAAGATCAAGTCTGGCTCATTTGTAATTTTCTCGGTTTCCTTGGCTAAGGAAGAAGGGTTCTGAGGTTGAACACACCTGCTTCCACCCTTGAAGCCAGTGAGAACAACCTCTGCTCTAACTAACCAGACCTTCTGTGCCAGATGAGGATAGAAGTAAAATATGCAGGAAAAAAAATAAAATCCATGAAACACTACAGCATAGAGGGGTGAATAAAAATGCCACAGTATTATTATTTCATGTCTAACTTTTTGGTGACTACCTATACTTTAATAAATCAAAATGCACTGTCATTAAAGTGTAGAAAGGCTCTTTGGAGATAGGAAAGAACATTTACTAATAAAAGCAATGATAAATTAATTATGTTATCAGTGTGAAATTTTCATTTAAGCAGATATTTTGTCTTAGCAATCTTGGTATATTATTTTGAATTTGTAGCAAGGGAAAAAATAAACAATGTGACATATGTCAAAATATATTATTTGGCATTATTTTGAAGTTCTCTAAATGCAGTACGCTACCCCTGAACACAACTAGAATAATACATGTTTGAGTATGTTTCTCCCAGGGTCCTGGAAAAGCAACAAGACTCATTTAATTGAATATACTCCAAATTTTATTTTACATTAAATAATAACAAGAAGAAAGTTAACTATGGATTTTATAGAATGGATTAGGAAACATTGTGAGAAGATTAAAAACCACATGTAGTATCAAGTTGTCAGTAATGGATCAGTATGATCTTGTTTCTTAGGTAAACTCTTGGTTCTTCTTTTTCAAGTCGCTTTGTCATTGACCTTGCAAGTTATCAGAGCAAAATTTATACTTTACCACTTATGGTTCCCACAAAGTAAAAATGAGATTAAGTTTTGTCTGGTGTATAGACTACTGTGTCTAAAGATGATTGCCTTTTATCTCCAGGGCACCCAGGGATGTGGACAAAGGAAAATACATCTAACTGAAAGGCTTAATTCTTGATGATTTTCTTAATTCTATGTGATTCTCTTTTTAATAACGTCTGTCTTTAGATTTCAGGCATTGGCAGAACACTTATGATAATATCAATTAGAAAGACATTTCCAATGACCGTTCTTAATATTCTTTCATCTTCCTATCCCTTTTCTGTTTCTTTTCTAATTCTGCCATAAAACTTAATTTGAAAAGGATCCTGGAGGTAGAGGTTAGTGACTTAGAGTAAAATAATGAGAAGAAACTTTGTAAACTCTAAAATGGGAATGGAGACCAAGAAGGAAGACCAGGCACTCAGAATCAAAACATAAGCATTAAGTTGTTTCATCTGGCCACCTAGTATTTTTGATTAAGCAAGTGTATTTGGGAAAACTAATTATGTTTTAGTTTAACAAAATATATAGTTTGGTTTTGGAAAATCGGTGGCCTGAACTCATGGGAACCTTTGTGAGAAGTTGCATTGTCCAAAGAAATGGCAGAGAGAAAGATAAGCAAACCCAGGCTCCCCGAAGAGCCTAATCACATAACTGACTTAGCGCAACTTTCAAAGCTGCCAGGAAAACTGTTTGAAAAGCTTGCCAGTGAGTCAGATCCTGCTGCTAGCGAAAGGTCTTTCAAAGGCTGGCATCTGGGTCCTCTGATTGCCATTCAGAAAGGGCTGCTGGGAGTTGGTGCTTTATCTCTGATGATCATGTGCTGGGCCCATTACCAGGCTATTTGGACAGTGATGACTGTGGTCTTGATTAACGATGAAAGCCTATCTTGTGATTTCACTTCTGAATACGATTCTTTCAAGCTGTCCTTTGTATTTATTTACCATTCTGCGCTGACTTTAGCATGTGTTTTCTCTGTGTTATGAATTGACTAAGATCCCTCTTTTCTACAAAATGGGAGGTAAAACTACAACCCTGACTTTTTGTACATTTGTGGCTAGTAAATAATGAACTTCACATCCTCTCTTTTTGAGAAAACTCCTATCAATGACATATCCTCATATTTGTTTTATACAGAAATTTCTTTAACTCATCCTACCAAACATCTAGTATCATGTAGCTAGTAGACATATTTTGAGTCATGAAAAAGTTCGTGGTATCTCTCCTCCTCCTTCCTCCCACCATAAGATTCCAACCATGTTCCACGATCAATATGGTCTCCAATGAAGAGGGTCACATCACATCAGTAATGGAAATGCTCATACTGCTCTTTGAGGAAAGTTTTTCTCTAATCTACTTTACCTGACAATGGAAGCTACCTCTGTCATGCTTCTTGTCAGTCCTCATTCCATGGAGGTGCCCTTCAGGAAACTCAGTTCACTCCCTTCTATGTAACTCACTACCACTTTCTCCTTTCACCTGTCCTCTAATGATCCTTGCCATACAATGTCCTCTTCCATTATATGTGGCCAGTTAGACAATGACATACAATTAGAATTCCTTCACAGCAAGTGCTATAGTCCTTAAACTGTCTGTGCTATTAACCACTCAATCCTTCTGCTGTCTTTTTCCTCCTAGGTCTCAATTTTGTCCTCGACTATCCATCATCCTCTCCTCCTAAATATCACTCTGTAGTTTTAAGCCATTGTGCTCAAGCAATTATGTCATAATACTGGCCACTTGGTGATTTGTCTCACAAGCTTGAGGCTTCTCTAATAATCTCCAGGAAAGTGTACACAATTCAATATAAAATCACCATATGGAATTAAGAATACTCCACCTGAACACTGGCACTTTACTGAAGTTCACTCACTTTGTGATTGAGGTATAATTATTGTGCTCAGAACTATAAAGTCATACTGTACAGATTTTGAAAGAATTACTGAATGCTAAGATATTTTACCAATCAGTTCAATACTCTGTGAACACATGGAATTATAGCCATGAGTAATTTCAATGTTATAACTGTAGGCATTTATCTCTTTAATTGGTTTGATAGGGTAACTGACTCTTGACTCATATTTAAAGGAGAAATAGGGCTGTAGATATGGCTGTTGCCTCTTCATATTCCAGACCTGACTGCTTGACATCTAATAAACCAACCACTGAAACCAGAAGCAAAACCAACCCACAATGGACAGGCTATATCCGCTTATGTAGAACCAAACTTTCCTGGTTAGAGAAACTAGCTTACATATGCAACAATGGAGGAAAACTGACTGACACATACAATTATTCTCCTCAGCCTCTAGTAACCACCATTCTACTCTTAACTTCTATGAGATCAATGATTTTTATTCCACACAGTGAAAAATCATGGGGTAAAGTCATTTTTAGACAAGAAAACAGAAATGTTATCTCAGTCATTCTTTCTGAGAAATTTTCCAGAGTTTGTACTCTAGCAACATGATGGGAGAAACAAAGAAGAAATGTAATAGTGCAGCTATTATAGAAATGTTAAGCAAAAGTATTTCAGAATGACAATTTTAGAATAGGCCTGGAACAAAAATATCTCAAATGATAACATCAATGATAATGATTAATAACAATAATGATAATAATAATAGTAATAAACACTAATTAAAGCTGTTGTTTTGTGGAAGGCTATAAGTATATTAGAAAGCGATGTTCTATTTATACTCATATGAACTGAATCCCTCTAACCAGTGCCAAGAGGTAAGATGATTATTATAACCATATTACAATGAGAAAACCAAGACACACAAATAATTCATATTACTTCCCCAAATATGGAGCTGCATTAAAGCTCAGATGATATGACTTCTGAGTCTGTAGGCAGTCAATGATTCTGAAAACAATGTCTTTATGATTTAAATAAAACCCACTGAAACCAAAAGTTTTGGTGATGTGAGAGAATAAATGTTTCTCTCAGTAAGGAAAAAAAAAAAGATAATTAGATCATTCAGGAAAGAATACTAATCATAATCTTTGGATATGGAGGAATCTAGTTTTTCATGACATGGGTACACTGCATAATCCTCAAAGAAAATTACCAACTGGTTTCTGGACTGGCTTGAAAAATTAAAGATTTGTAGTCTATCTAATTTTTCCTAGTTAAGTAAATTCTTCTTTATACAAGCTATTTAAAATAGAACATGACATTTATTTGGATGTTAGAACATAATAAGAAAATGATATATACCACATATCACTTTAAATCTCCATCTTTTAACCCAAGATAAGGGCTTCTCTTGTTTGAAGATTTTTATTTCAGCATAAATGTTTTTGAAGAAAAAAACTGATAATTACTCTTCTTGGGTCATGGTCTGGTTGATTTGAGTTACAGTTTTGACTGAGTGGCTTATTCTAGAAGTTGTAAGAGCTAGAGATGGGTCTTAATGAACCACCTAAGAGGGCAAAGCTGTACTTCCAGAGCTATGCTTTCTAATTCCTCTTATCTGAGTGCACCAAGAAGACTAAATGACCCAGCAAACCAGCTTCCTCTCCAGTTCTTCAGAAACAACCCAATTCCTGTTTGGTTTCCTTCAACTAATATTATTGTACCAGATAGGGAAGGAAGGATAAGAAGGATGGATAGAGTGTTTATATTTTACTGTCTTATTTACTTCTAGATTCTAGTCTGAGGAGGAAGCAACCCATTTTTCTTAACTAACCTTTCTGTTTTCAGGGGATGTGTTAACCACCTTTCTGTCACTGTAACAGGTATGTAAAATTATCATTTTATAAAAAGAAAAGGTTTACTTTGGCTCATAGTTTTGGAGGTTTCATCCATAGTCAGTTGACCCCACTGCTTTTTGGACCTGTTGGTAAGGCAGCATATCATGGTGCAATGTGTATGGCAAAGCAAATTCATTTCATGGCTGGGATGCAAGAGAGAGGAGGGAACTAAGATCACAGAACCCTCTTTGAGAGTATGTTTCTAAAACCAAAGACCTCCCACTAGGCTTCACCTCTCAAAGATTCCATGGCCTCCCAATAGTGCCAAGCTGGGGACTAAGCCTTCAACACTTGGGCCATTGGGAAAATTCCAGATCCAAACTATGTAAACAAGTATAGCTTTAGCAGAAGTCAGAACATTTTTATCTGAATAAGTTATTTTATTATAAAATTATAAAACTTTTATTTTTTTAAGGAGAAGGTAATATCTATTTTTCTATTCATGTTAGAAGTCCTACATACAGGCAAATGTATCTACTTTAGCTTTCATCTTTCAGCAAAGCCCTACAGGAAAATGTACACAGTCATGTTCTTGGATAAGAAATATAGATAAAAACTAATTTTTAAGTCATTGTTTTATACTAATCCATTGTTTTATTTGGTTTTAAATAGGATTATCAGGTACTAAAATGTTGTATCCAAATTCTTACCAGCACAATTTAAATTCCTTTAAGACAAAGCTACAAGAAGATTCAGAAAATAATTGACTTTGAGAATCAGGACTCATAACAAAAGATGTAGAGGTAGATTTGGTTTATTTTGTAAAATTACATGTCAGATACAAAATGTAAATACTAAAGCACTCAATCTTGATTTGCCTCATAGTATTATCATTTTTAAAATGTCAGCCTTGATTATTTCATTCAGTCTCATGGTCTTAGAATTGGTGACCATGCCTCTTCAACTAGTTCACAACATGCTGGTAAGGATGGCATAATTAGTTTGAAAACAATTTCATTACAACTGTTAAACACTATATCATGACAAATTTCGATATGACTATTTAATTTTGTAAGAATTCTTGGGTGTTAGTTTTTTTTGAAATTCTGATCTTTGACTGAAGGCCTTCTGACATCACTAAGATGAACTGGAAACTATAAAAATGAGGAGGGAAGACAATACTTTTTCAAAATAGTGTTAATAATCCATATTACATTTTAATATAATGTTTTATTTTTGTATAACTATGTAAGTAAAAATTTTCAAATTCTACCATTACTTGCTTACTTTGGCATATGCAGTCCCAGTCAGTTTGCAATGGATTTGTTAAATCGAATACATGAGAATACTTTCTTGAGTTCTGGGATAATTCAGTGTCCTAGGAAAACCTGAATACTGTGTTTTTCATGAAACTTATTTTTGAGTTATTCAGGAGCAACTTGGGAATACATACTGAATTCCCAAACTAATCTAGGCTTAGTTGCTCATTTGATAGTGAAATGCTTAACACCCTGGTCCCTACATTCAGATGGAAGCCTTTGCTCAAGTTCAATGGGCTGTATCTCTCTTTACAGTTTCTGTTCTTTAAGGACTCAAAGGTGTTTTTATTGATTTCATTGAAGATTTTAAGAAAGTTTCTGTAAGTACTGTTTTAAAGAAATTGCTATTTTCCCCAAATTTTCCATTCCTGTTCACTTGAGAGGACACTAGTATGCTTCAAAACACATCCCTATGGTTTTGATGGAGTCAGTGAAAGTTTTCAGATACATTCTTTCTTATTAGAAGAGTGCCAGTATATATTACTCTTCATTGGAATTTAGTTTTATTATAGGAGTAGTGAGTGGCAAGTGAACATTTTTCCTTTGATTGTATACTATACAAGTGTAATGCAGATTTCAGTAGGAGGTTGAATAGAATATGTTAATAAACATATATATTGAAGAGTTATCAGAACACATATTAGCTATTATAAATTGTCCAAATCTATGAATATATTTGCATATAAGTGTTTTCAGCAGGACTCTAAGATTGCTTTATGTAATTTTTTCCAATTGATATAAATTAAATTTCAGTTGTTTCTTGTTTCAGCATTCCTGAGCACCATGTATGGGTGTATGTATATGTGTGTAGGTACCATTTGAAATATCACTTGGCTCCCTGCTTTCAAGTTCAAAAATCGGAGTCTACTATTATTTTTAATAAAAATCATTTACATTAGAGCTATATTCTTTTCATAAATGGATGTGTCACATTTAAAGAAAGGGAGTGGTTACAGGGAGAAGTTAGCATGTAGGGTTATCTGCCATTTATTTTATCAGGTGTCTTTGAAATGTTTATCAATTCTATTTGATTACATGCAGAACCCATGTACATGGTTGTACTTCTCTGGTGGTCACTTTTGTTTGAAGATTACAAATTTTCTTTGTAAGTATACACTTCTTACCTGTTTCCTAATAGCTTTGTGTAGCTAATAGGGTATATTACTTTTTAATATGTAAGACCATTAGAAATAAATGATTTGATTTACATTAAAGAGTATCTTGTGGGAATACATTAGATAAACAATTCTCAAAAGGAGGGTGACTTGTACACTTAATTGAGGTTAAAATGAGGGTTAAATGATAAAGCAATATTATGTCCTCTTTCTAAATTGCATATGTATGTTCTAGATAAATGGCTTGGATTGAATACATGAAAATATGAATAGTAGTTATCTCTGAATTATAGTAATAGTGATGATTTTACTTTTCTTTTACATTATTTGTGCATTAAAAATGTTTAGCAATGAGGATCCAAGACTTTTATGATCAAAATAATATTTCAAAAAACAATAAATGTGAAAAAAAGAAAAAAACAATAAACTTGGACTTAAACTTTAAATGAATAAATTATTAATTTTTTAAAAAGGAAAGCTCACCTAAACACTATAAAAATTATGGCTACAACAATTCCTTGGGATCTCCAACTACATGAATCAAAGAAATCATAGCATATTAATATCAACCTATGCAACTATTTTTTAAAAGACAAGTAGAGTGTGTCCCACAAATGTCAAATGATTTCTCCAGTGTTATAGCGTTTGGATCTAGGATTCTGAACCTCCCAATAAGATATTTTAAACAATAGAATCCTCTCTTTGTTAAGGGGAGATACTTTTGGGAATACCACTATGCCTCAAGGAAAAAGAATTCATCTTTGTTCCTCATATGCTATTTTTTATTTCTTATCTTTCTTGATCTTATTCTCAAATAAAAATCTCCTTACTTATCTCTGTAACTGAGGATAATATAGAAAAGGGAGAAATCATATCAATTTGATTATTAATTTTTCCAGGCACTCATGTCTTTGGTTAAGCAAATTTCCCAGTGCTCACTACATGTAAAGTAATGGACAATAATGGCATAATGCTGGGTTTTATGGCAGTTAAAAGGTATGTTGATATGAATCCTGGAAAAGTGGGGTTAACTTCCTTGGCTTTCTAGCTGAAGCTCTCTTAAGCTGGAATGGTGAGGTCCCATCCTGTCTTCTCTGAATGGAGCTTGCAGAGAAGAACTCATCACAGGAGCCCTAGCATGGTGAGCTAGACCAGGGTCTGATTCCTGATGGCATCACTTAACAGCCAAATCAAGATGTGCTCACGACCCGCAAACTCCTAAGCTTTTTACTCAGTGGTTTATAGATTTCCTATCTAGGGTTAAGGTAACATGAAGGATTTTCTTTTGTTTTGATCATTTATATTTTAAAAATTCTTGACTAATAAAGAAAACTTACAGTTAGCTTCTGTGTTAGTTTTCTAGGGCTGCTGAAGCCAAGTGCCACAATCAAGTTGTGGCACTTAAACCATAAAACTATAATATCTCATAGACTTAAACGAGAACTAAAAGATCAAGGTGTCAGTAGGATTGATCCCTTCTGAAGGCTGCGAGTAAGAATCTGCTCCATGCCACTTGCCTGGCTTCTGGTGTCATGTGGGCAATTCTGGGCATTCCTGGGCTCAGCTTGGAGAAGCATTACCCTCACCTTGGGATTCATCTTCACGTGACGTTTTTAATTTGTATGTGTATGTCTCCAATTCTCCTCTTCCTATAAGAATATGAGTCACGCTGGAGGGCCACCCTAATGGCTAACTTGCTTCCATAAGATCCTATCTTTAAGTGAGATTATCTGAGATTCTAGGTGCTAGAACTTCAACATATAAATCAGTGATATTTGTGTTTTTGTGGAAAAGGGATGTTTCAACCTCTAACAGTTCCCAACCTGATACCCATATTTGACACTTAGAACCTTTAAAGAAGTGAAGCCCAGACCCTAGAATTGTTACCTTAATAGCAAGATCTAAGAACAAATTCCTTTCTACTCTTACACATCTTTGAGAGGGACTGACTCTGTTACCCTGAGTGTTTCCTTGGCTTTCATTTTTGCCTTCTGTTTCTTATTGCTGTGTTAGCTCCTACTAGTCTTCTGTCCTTTGCCACAGAGATTTAGTTCTCTTGGCATCATTAATTCTGGATAGGCTGTTACCTGCATGAGTTTCAGCCAACTGTCTCTCAGTAAAACTCAGCATTTTCCCCTCCTGAGATAGCCACTCTGCTCTGGGGCCCAGCAACTACCTTAGCAAAATAGGAGTATGGACTATCTAAGAAATCAACCTTTACTGCAAAGCAGTACTATTTCAAGCTCTAATCCTCCCTCCTGTGCAACTGCTTTCTGATAATCAGGATCAGTTCTCTAATCTTTTCCTTCTATGTGTGTTGACCAAGAGTGCCTTGTTCTTCCTTGTATACCATCCCTCAGTACTGGTGATATAGCCCATCATGTAGAGTGCCTGACTCCCATGCTGGAGGCCCCGGTTCGAGTCCCCAGCACTGTGGGATTGCGGAAGTAACAAGCAAACGAAACCATTTCTGAGCCTACCATCCCTCATTCCTGCCCCCATGCAAGTGAGTCTGCCATTTTGTGGGAAGGGGTAGCAGTTTCATTGCTTGCCACAAAAGCAAATTTTCAGGCACCTTAATTGTCATTCAGATCCTGGTTATGGGAATCAACCTATATTTGCTCAGTGAAACACACGTGCAAATTATTTCCTTCCGTAATTCTGCTTTGAATTTATCATTCAAAAACCTATACAAACTAGCCCTGAGTACAGATAATTACTTAAGTAAGAGTAATAGCACAGATGAAGTGCCAAGTGTATGTCAGAGACTCTCTGCAAAGAACTTTAGAGGTGTTGCATTTGTGGTCCACAGATCCCATAAAAGATGCATTATTGCTTTTATGTTTTGAATGGAGAAATGACTAGGATTTATTGAAGCCTTACTATAAACTTGGCACAGCTATATACATTTCATAAATATTAACTTACTTAAACCTTACCAAAAACTTCTGAAGTAGTCATTATATGGGTTAATTAATGTCTTTGGAGGAAAAGGATGATTCAAACTAAGATAATGCTATTACACTGAGTAATGCTGATACAATCCAACGAACAATTTTGGTAAGATTTTTCATCCTGAGGGTCAAGGGGACTAAGAAGGAACATGTGTGATGGAGCCAGGAAGAGCTGAAGCTATAGTATTTGGGGAAAATATTTGGGTGCTATAGTACAGAAGAGATGGAGATGCTACCAAAGAAGTAAGGGGAAAAGAGACAAAATAACTCTTAAGAGCAGATTTTCAAGGTCGTGCACATTTTTTCTACTTTTATCCCACTGATCAGAACTTGACTTTGATCTCATGTCTGGTTGCAGACTTTTCTGGGGAATTTTAATTCCATTATTAATTCTAGATGGTCTTGTACTTAAACAAAATATGAGGACAAATGATATTGGAGGATAAAGAGGAATTTTTCAGGGTCAAGGATGTAATTCAGTAATAGAGTTCTTGCCTAGCATGCATGAGTCTCTGGGTTTAATTCGCAGTACTACCAAAAATAAATAAATAAATAAATAAGATTATCTGACATGCTACTCATCTAAGAAAACTGACCAGAGGTTTTGGAAAAATATAACACTGATTAGCTTTATCAGTTGGGAAATCTATGAAATCTCTTAAAATGTTGTTATTCTTTAAAACAAAACAACTTTAATTCACTTTATAATGATGCTTGATAAAAACTATTTGCTGTTTCACTGTGCTTTGAAGAAAATCGGTAGAAACTTAACATTGAAATTCAATTCTGTGTGCCAAATTTTGGTAGCTGAGTATGTCTTCCATTAATGATTAATGGCAATATCTTTACAAAAATTACTTAAGGACTCTTGTCAGTCATGAAACATTGATATTTTAGTTTGATGAGATTTTGATACAGCATCAATCAATACCCACTTAATAAACATCTCAAACTTTATACAGGCTCATATGTTAGTTAAATTAAAGTCTCAGAATTCAGACTGTTGGGGTTCAATTGCTAACATCATCAGAACAGGAATCCTCAAAGTGTGGTTCTCTGACTAGCTGCATCAGCAAATTCTCAGGCCAAACCCTCAGCCTGCTGAGTCAGACACTCTGGAGTTGGGCCCAGGAAACTGTCTTAATAGAGTTTCAAGGTGATTCTTACCCATATTTAAAATTGAGAACCACTGGCTTAGATCAAGTTACTTGACCTCACAAAACCTCAGTTCCATCCTCTGTCAGAAAGAATAACTGTAACTACCTTCTAGAGTTGTTCTGAGAGTTAAGCTGTGAAACTTAAGCAATGCCTTTAATATAAGTCCTGGAAAGAGTAAAAGCATGAAAAACCTTAGCAGCTTATATTTTCATTACAATTAGTAGCCTTTGGGCTAGTCTTATTACAAAAAAAAAAAAAAGTATTCACTTGGGAGATAATAAAACATATTAGTTGAAAGCCCAGCTGTTATATTGCTTTTACTCAATTGCTCAACTCAGATCTGGGAAGTGATTGACATTCCTTGTTCCTGTTTCCTCATCTGTAGAGTTGGGATAATAACAAAATCCCTATATCATTAAGTTGTTAGAAAAGATAGAGTAGTTCCTAGCAAAAACTAAATTTTCATTTAAATAGTGCTTACTCTTATTACCATGTACTTGTGTTTGAAGGAGAATGGTTTTTTAATGTAAATTTATTCCAAGTACATTATTGGTCTACATTAAATTAGTTTCTTTCAATACTTATTTCAATACTTCTATTTTGCGCTATCCCTTAAGAATGACTCTTTCCTACCCCGCTTCATAAGTAATCCTTCAAAACATATACTTCCTGTACCTGTTTATTTTTCATTAGTTCCCAAATTCCTCTCCCAGGTGAATTAGAGCTCAGGAAGGATAAAGAAGGAAGATTTTAAATAAATTGTAAATAAAAATTTATGTCTGTGATGCTTTTAGGACTCAAAACAATCCTTAAACTTTTTCTTTTTTTTAATCTGCCCAATTTCCTATCACAAGGAATGGGTGCTTTATAGATAGGAGCTTCCTGTGCTGGAGAAAATCAGGGTTCACACCTATCTAAAATACTTTCCTGAACTCTGAAGCCAACTTAGCATTTCATGTCATTTTCAAAGTTTTTCTCACTCTAACAAGAACTGCTTGTGTTGTCTGGGATAGTTGGTGATTCAGTTTCTCAGGGAATATGTGACACATTGTGATGTAGTATAAAAGGATTTCAGAGTTATCAACTCCCAGACTCTTTATAATCCCCTAAAAATACATTTCAGCATCCCCTGACTGTGACTCAAGGGGCCCTACCCACCTCATAGTTCTTCAGCTGATCTTATTTTCTGGTCATCAATTTGATTTCTCAGAGACTGGCAGCACATGGTCTTCTTTGAATAGCCTCATGTCTATAAATCTTTATCTCAGGTTTTTTCAATTTTCCTCCCAGTTTCTGTTGATCCTAATCCCTAAATTTTTATCACTTGTAGCCTGAATTATAGGTGACCTTTTCATTGCTATCGGTCAGATTTCCACTTAATAAGACTGGAATGGCCCTTGTCATTTAAAAAAGATTAATGAGCAGTCCTAAATGAAAAGTGGAAGATAGAAGAACAGACACACATGCACACACACACACACACACACACACACACACACACACACACAGAGAGAGAGAGAGAGAGAGAGAGAAATCAAAAGCTACACTGAAAAGTTGAGGTATTCATTGCTTGTATATTTTTCCTTCTTGTTTAACCCACCCTATTTTAAATGAATGATTATTAACCATTTCTGGTTGGGTAATTGGAATGTCATAATAAGCCACTGTGAATAAATTAAATACATTGTGCAGTAATTAATTATTATTTGAGGGAAAAGAAACCCAATGCATATTAGTGACCTGAATGTACTATTTTATAACAACACAAGTGAATCACCTGTAATTTTGCATTTCCTGTGTAATTTTCTTTACATACTTGTGGAAAGAGCTTAAATTTAAAAGTACTTCAAAGAAAATGATTACTTCCATGTAAAAAAAATGACTTGTCTATTTCCTTTCAACCTTCTTTGAACAGAAATTTAATTATGCTGCTGGAGAGCACCTGATAAACATCCATCTTATGCAAATGAAGCTTATCTTTTTAAATGTTCACCTTCTCCCCTTCTGATTCTCTGATAAATGTGTCAAATTTGCATTTCTTTGTTCAACATTAATATAGCAGGGATTTCAGTGACATCGTGGTACTTGATGTAAGAATAAACCAAAGTTGCCATTTCTGGGAATTTGGGTCCAAAGAGAATAGATGTATGGATAAAAGAGATATTCACCTGGGGATGATGTTACCTCAAATTGTTTCCTTAGTTATGCTAATTATTGACTAATACAAGATGCAGTGCTTTATTGGAAATGTCAGGAGAAAATATGCCTCTTACATCATTCAGAATATTTTAGCAACATGAAAAAAAATGCTAGATTAAAATGACAACCAACAAACTTTGAAAGAAAATAGTTTATTTACCAGTGTGTGAAGTCAGAGAGAATAGACCATTGAATCATATATGCATTTAAGGGGTCTCAACTGGAACCTTGTTCTGTTGGTTATTTTAGATATAAGGATTAATTTTACACAGATTTGCTGCTGTGGTATAGGAAAGTGCTATACAGTATTATAGGTTTGTAATAACTCCAGTGAGTGTCCTGCCTGCCTCCTACTATCACCGCTAGTTGCTTCTCTTCACGTATTTATTGAGCAACTATTATATAAATCTAGACTTAACTAGTTAAACCTTTTTAAAAATGCTAAAAAAATTGTCATTTCTAAGATAAATGACAATTCGTAGGAAAACTACATGAGAAAAATGACAGAACCATAATACTACTAACAAAGAATACAATCTCTGTTAAATACTACAGTCTACAGAAAAAGAAATGCATTGCAGCACTATGACAGAAAAGTAATTAGAGCAATGTTATCCAAACAATGTTCCATGATGGTTCAATAAGAGACTTTGTGAGAAAAATTGTTTTGTGATCAAATACAGAAAATGCTAAAGGCTGTGATGTTATCTTGGAAATTTCACATATGCATTCACCTAGCTAAGCCTTGAAAATTGCTCCAGAAAGTTAATATTTTATTTTTAACTTCAATTACTGGTTTCTAAAGTAGAAAATTGTATATATGTGATTTGGGTCTTAATTTTCCCCCAACAACCATGTGTTAAAAGTGTGGTTGCCAGGGTGGCTCTATTAGGAGGTAATAGACCATTAAAGAGGTTATGGGAGGTCCTAGGATCATTGGAAGCATGCCCTTGAAGAGGAGAGTGGGTCCCCGGCCCCTTTCTCTTTCACTTCCTAGCCATGAGGTGAGCCATTTTGCTCTGCCATGTGCTCACCAAATTTGCCATCTGGTACTCCTGCTAGAGGAATGAAAGCAAGGGGTATCCTTCATCATGGTCTGGAACCTCTAAAACTATAGGCCAAAAAATGACCTTTTTCTTTTATTTTTTTCTTCTTATTTAATCTTAATTTTTTGTTGTTGATTTTTTGGTACCAAGGATTAAATCCAGGGGTGCTTAACTGTTGAACCACATTCTCAGGCCTTTTTTATTTTATTTTGAGACAGAGTCTTGCTAAGTTGCTGACAGCCTCAGTAAGTTGGGGAGGCTTACTTTGAACTTGAGATCCTTCTGTCTCAGCCTCCCAAGACTCTAGGATTATAGGCCTGTGCCACTGTGCCTGACTGAAATTTTTTTATTTATCAGTAAATTATCGTAAGTATTTTTTATAGTGATGGAAAGTGACTGATGTATACATGTTTTAAATACTGCCTACTAAGAAAAGCAGTTCTAAGATCTAGTTATTCTGGGAAGCCTCCTTAAACAATTATCCAAAAGCAGAAGATAGAATATATACATGGAATTTTCATGTTAAAGGATTTTGTCATGGAAGTCATGGTATTGTATTACATTATTTCTGTGCACTCATAAACGGTGAAATAATAGGAATTACATTAAATTTATATAATTCTTTTGGTATATGGTCACTTTGGCAATATTAATTCTGCCTATCCAGGAGCATGTTCTTTCCTTTTCTAAAATTTCTTTCTTTAGTGTTCTATAGTTTTCATTGTAGAGGTATTTCACCTCTTTAGTTTGATTGATTCCCAGATATTTTATTTTTTTGAAGCTACTGTGAATGGGGTAGTTTTCTTTATTTCTCTTTCAGTGGATTCATTACTGATGTACAGAATTAAAATTGTCAAAATGCCCATACTACCATAAGTGTCATACAAATTTAATGCAATTCATATTAAAATCCCAATGATATTCTTCATAGAACTGAAAAAAGCAATCATGAAATTCATTTGGAAAAATAAGAGACTCAGAATAACCAAAGAAATCCTTAGCAAGTAAGGTGAAGCAGGAGGCATAATACCAGACCTCAAACTATACTACAGAGTTATAGTAATAAAAACAGCATGTTAATGGCACCAAAACAGACATGTGGACCAATGGTACAGCATAGAAGACACAGAGACAAACCCACATAAATACAGGTATCTCATACTAGACAAAGGTATCAAAAAAAATGACTGGAGAAAATATAGCCTACTCAACAAATGGTTCTGGGAAAAATGGAAATCCACATGTAACAAAATGAATTTAACCTTTATCTCTCACCCTGCACAAAACTCAACTCAGAGTGAATCAAAGACTTAGGCACTAGAACAGAGACACTGTGACTACTAGAAGAAAAAATAAGCCCAAATCTTCCCACATCTGCCTAGGAACTGACTTCCTTAAAACAAGACCCCTAAAGCATAAGAAGTTAAATCAAGAATAAAAAAACGGGATGGATTCAAACTAAAAAGCTTCTTCTCAGCAAAAGAAACAATCAATAATGTTAAGAGAGAGCCTACAGATTGGGAGAAAATCTTTACCACATGCACCTCAGATAAAGCATTTATCTCTAGGATATACAAAGAACTCAAAAAACTTAACACCAAAAATACAAATAACCCAATCAATAAATGGGCTAAGGTATTGAACAGATACTTCACAGAAGATATACAATTGATCAAAAAATATATGAAAAAATGTTCAACATCTCCAGCAATTAGAGAAATGCAAATAAAAACTATTCTAAGATTTCATCTCACTCCAATCAGAATGGCAATTGTCAAGAATACAAGCAACAATAAATGTTGTCAATATGGGGAAAAGGGTGCACTCATACATTGCTGATGGAAATGCAAGATGGTGCAACCATTATGGAAAGCAGTATGGAGATTACTCAGACAACTTGGATTGGAACCACCATTTGACCGAGTTATCCCACTCTCAGGTCTATATACCCAAAGGACTTAAAATCAGCATACTACAGCGACACAGCCACATCAATGTCTATAACAGTTCAACTCACCATAGCTAAACTGAAACTGTGGAACCAACCTAGGTGCCCTTTAACAGATGAATGGATAAAGAAAAAAATATATATATATATACACATATATATATATACATACACACACACACACACACATACATATACACACATGCACACACTGGCATATTACTCAGCTTTAAAGAAGAATGAAATTATGGCATTTGCTTGTAAATGGACTGTGTTGGAGAATACCATGCTAAGTGAAAGAAGCCAAACCCAAAAAACCAAAGGCTGAATGTTTTCTCTTACATTCAGATGCTAATTCACAATAAAGGCAGGAGGCGATAGGGAAGAATAGAGTTGCTTTATATTAGGCAGAAGGGAGTGAAAGGAGGGGACAGGATATGGGGATAGGAAGATAGTAGAGTGAAACAGACATTATTACCTCATGTACATATATGACTACATGACCGATGTGATCCTGCACCATGTACAAACAGAAAAATAAGAAATTATACTCCATTTATGTATGACTTACCAAAATGTATAAATGCATTCTACTGTCATGTACAACTAATTATAACAAAAATTTTTTTAAAAATTTTAAAAAGGTGAAATAAACCAGTTAAATTTTTTCTTTAAAAACTTCATATTTAGAGTTTAATATTTGAAATAACTTTTCTACCTAAAGTCATGAATGTACATGTTTTTCCATGAAAATACAACCTTTGTTATATAGTAAGACCATTGGTTGCACAGAATTAAAAAAAAAAATCTATACAAGTGTTGAAAGTCATTACAAATGGTTACTAGGGTGATTTTGTGACTGAATGAAGCTAGCCTACTTTCTTCCTTGCTTAGGGAATAAAGCTCAGCCTCTCTGCTTCACTACATGCCTTACCTCATTTCAAAGCCCTTTGGTTCCCAGGACATACAAGAGGCTTACAGTATTGTCTTTGTTATTCTTTCCTGATGCAGTGCAAATTTTGATCCAATATTGCACATTGCTGGTACTGGAAATCATTACCCTACCATAATTGTAAAATGCATTTTTCAAGAAATAGTTATATGTGAGAGGAAGTATGCCTCAGAACTAATAAAGTACATCATTTCTTTTAAAGGTCAAGCCTGGCATTAGAATTGGGACATTTTGACCAAAGAAGAAACACTCTAAAATCACCACATGGGCACAGGCTTGATGTCAAATTTCCTTTAGTGAATTTCACCTCAACTCTTCTATTCTCTACCTAAAGACAAAAAATTACTCTTGGGACAAGTCAACTTGAAAACAAGTAGGAGACAATTTGTAAGAAATATGGAATAAAAAAAAATGGCTTCTTCTATGAGCATAATTTATTTCAGATATTCTCAATTCTCATTTCCAGTATTTGCCATTAGCTTCACAAATAAAATAAAATGTCCATTTGAATAACTTGAGTATTACAGTTTAGTTATATCAAGTTTTTCAACTTATGTTGTAAGAAAACAACAAAAAACTACTCTGAAATTTCACCTCACTCTAACCAACACAAGAAGTAAAATCAAAAATCAATAAATGGAATGGTATCAAACTCAAAAACTTTTCACAAGAAAGGAAACAATCAAGAGTGTAAAGAGAGAGCCTACAAAATGGGAGAAAAATCTTTGCCACCTGCACCTTAGATAGGGTATTAATTTCCAGGCTATGTAAAGAACTCAATACATTGAACAACTCAGTAAATAAACCCCCGAGTAACTCAATCAATAAATTGGCAAAGAAATTGCACAGGTACTTCACAGAAGGCAAAATATGAATGGTCAACAAATATATGAAAAAATGTTCAACATCTCTAGCAATTAGAGAAACACAAATTAAAACTACACTGAGATTTCATCTCACTCCAGTCAGAATGGCCATTATCAAGGATGCTAGCAACAATAAATGTTGAGAGGATGTAGGGAAAGGATACACTCATACATTGCAGGTGGGACTGCAAATTGGTGCAACCCCTCAGGAAAGCAGTTAGGAAATTCCTCAAAAAGTTAGGAATGGAACAATCATTTGACCCAGTTATCCCACCCCTCTGCATATACCCAAATGAGTTAAAGTCGGCATACTATAGTGACACAGCCACATCAATGTTTATAACAGTACAATTCACAAATAGTTAAGCTATGGAACCAACTGAGATGCCCAGCTATAGATGAATGGATAAAGTGATTTTGATATATATACCCAATGGAATATTAGTCAGCCAACAAAAGAATGACTTTATGACATTCATGTATTAAACAGATGGATCTGATACTATCCGGTAAATGAAATTACCAATCCAAAAAAACAAAAGGTTGAATGTTCTCTCTAATATGTGAATGCTAACCCAAAAGAAGGGTGAGGGATAAAAATTCAGTGGATTAGACAAAGGGGAACAAAGGAAAGGGAGTGGGGATGGGAACAGCAATGAGAGTGGAATGAATCAGACATAACTTTTCCTGTGTACATATAGGAATACACTGCATTGTGTACATCCACAAGACTGGGATCATCATCATCATCATCATCACCATCATCAATGAAAATTTAAATTGTTTTTTATTATTCCACAAATTATTGCTCTTATGAAGTAGCACTAATTTCTTAGGAAATCCCTATTTTCTTGAAAAACTCCTTAGAAAGTGAACAGTTTCACCATAGTGCTTCATGTTCTGTGCTTTTCCTCTGCAGAGGAATTGAGGAATCCCTGATCTCTTTGTTTGTTACATGGTAGGTCCAGTAGTTGTCATGCTCTTTAACATCACATGTCCATTTTCATCATGTTACTTAACAAATTCTAAGTTTATTAGTTATATTCTATATTTGCTTAGTATTTGTTTCTGACAATTCGAATGTTAATTATATGGGAGCAGAGATTACATCTAATTTGTTCATCTCTGATTTCTCAACTCTCAGCAGATAGTAGGTTCAAGATGTATTTGTTGAGTTAAATGAACTATTAAGCAAAAATGAAAGTCAGGATTTATGACTTGCTATTAATTTCAAGAATAAATGTATAACTTTGGAATTACTGTGAAATGACTTGAAAAATTACTTGAGATCCTGACCTACCTGGTATTATAAAAGCTCATAGAATCATACTGGCATAAGAAATGGAATTTTCCTGCTGAGTGACCACTGAAATATTTCAATATGCTATTTAGAAAATGTTCTAAGTGTTTTAATAATACTTTCAATTCTATGTAGTTTCAAGAAACTAAGTTACCTGGAGTTAGTGAAGAAAAGAATGCTGTTACAATGACCAAATATATCTCAACTGCAAAGCTACATAGACAATAAGATTAAAAAAACTACAAGTGACATTAGGTAGTAAACACTGGTTGACCAACTTCTTTTTTCTAAAAAGCATCTGGAACCACGGGTTTGTCCTTTGAACAGTATTCTTCTAATCCATGATATAATTTTTTAGTAAAATAGCTTTAGTTTTATCTGAAAAATCATAGTATTTCTACAAGTTCCAAAGACAAAAATTCTGTTCAACCTAGATTAGAAAAAATAAATACAATTCTATACTATACATTTAGCCATATAAAAAAAAATTAACCAGTATACAATCCTTTCTTTGTTAGGGAAAAATTGCAATTATTTCTCAAATTTAATTAACAGAAAGTTATTATTTTAGTCAGTTTTTCGATGCTGATGCTGTGACTAAACAACCTGACCAGAACAACTAAAAGGGAGGAAAGGTTTATTTGAGGGCTCACACTTTCAGAGGTCTTAGTCCATAAAAGGTTGGCTCCGTTCTGTGGGATTCAAGGTGAGACTGAGAGTGTGGCAGAGGGAAGCGGCTCACATCATCCAGAAAGCAGAGAGAACTCCACTGGCCAGATACAAAATATATACCCCAAAGCCACTCCCCTAAAGTCCCACCTCCTCCAGTCACACCCTTCCAGCATTCAGTTACCACTCAGTTAATCCCTATTGGGGGATTAAATCACTGGATTGGGTTAAAGCTTTTAGGACCCAATCATTTCTCCTCTGAACCTTTTTGCATTGTCTCACACGTGAGCTTTCAGGAGACACCACAGCTAAACCATAACAGTCATTTTTGTTTTTCTGTATCCAGTTGAGATTTATACCTTATATGGTTTCTCATGTGGATATTTTAGGGTAAATTCCAACAACTTAGACATTTACGTAGCCATAGTGGGGAAAATCATTTAGTAGAACAATGAGGCTTCTTTTAAAGAACAGTTTAAATGATTTATCAAATTCCCTATTTGATCATAACGTACTTCTTATTATCTCTGGACATTTCTCAACTGCACAATCATCAGCTTGCAGTGCTTGGGAAAGTTAATATAAATTGATCTTGTTCTTTTCTTTCTTTTTAATTGCTTTAGTTGTAGTAGGTATTGGACTTTCATTTAGTGTTCACAGTAAACATAAAATCTGTGTATTTGTGAAGTGTTCTCCATCTACAAATGTACCTGTTTAGTAATATAATTCACTGGATGCTGAATAACTCAAAGTATACTTCTTACAGTTCTTCCAATGGACCTGAAGTTGTTACCATGAAAACCCACCTATAAATTTCTATAACAGGGTTTTCCTGAATTATGTTTTAAAATCCCAGTACACTGTGGAAAAGATACCTTTTATACTAGTGTTCAGTAAATTTATGACCATGCGTCATAAATGGCTTGTTATCTATTTTTACATATAAAATTTTAATGGAAAACATTTACATTTTCATATGCTCATTCCTATGTTAGAAGGAAGGGATGAGTTGGGGTAACTGAGACTGTATGGGCTAAAAACTGACTGTTTACAGAAAAGGTTGCTGACCCTGTTTGAATTTTTATTGATGACTATTTACAAACTAAATTATGCTCATGAAAGTCAAAATATAGAACAAGACAAGCAGGTATACTAAAGGATCATAGCTGCTTCATGTGGCTCTACCTGCTGCTTCTGGGAAGCCTGGAGACAGGAGTCACAGGTTTTCAGAGGTAAAAGAGAAGAAGAGTTCATGTCAATGACAGTGGTTCAAAAATCAACTTTCACTACTCAATCACTTTACCAATCAGGATCAAGAAACAAAGTGATATAGTTTTAAAATAAATTCTGGTTCTTTACTAAGTTTCCATCTGAATCACTTTTAATTACTGTGGCAGCTTAATGATTTCCTGATTACACACACACTGCTTCAAAGTCAAGAACAACGACAACAAAATATCCAAAGAATTACATGGTTTGCTTCTCCACAGAATAAAATAGGATTCAAAGAGTTGATTTAAAAATAAATAAATAAACCTATCATTGTTTTACATTTGAACCATCACACATTTTATTAATTTAACCATATTACTGAAAATTTAAAATTAATGAACAACTTTAGTTTTAAGAAATCCAAAGCATTTTAAAGAGCTTTATCATATAATTTAATGAAACACAAGAATAGCATTTTCTGATATAAACATAAAAAAAAAAAACTGACAAGGAAAGCAAGTTCGGATATGCAGTCTCACTGAAAATCCCCAAACTGAAATCCAAACAGGTTAGGAATTTACAACTCCTTTAGGGGAAGATGTAAATGTGTGTTTACATTCGATTTTTAAAAATCAAATATAGAGAAGAAAAATGTTCATTTACCTGCCTACTCTTGGAAAAAGAAAAGAGAAATTCAAAAATTGAAAACAACCCATCAACTACGTAGAGGTTAAAAGTTTTTCAGATCAGCGGCAAAATTTCCTAGAATTGAGACAGACCTTATATGAGGAACTTGCCACTAGGGCGAGTGCAGCTAAGTGCTCTGTGACCCAGCAGGAAGATGAAATGGGCTCAGTGGCAAGCCAACAAAAGCTTACATAACAAGCAAGCTTACATCTGCTTTCAGCCTACAGAGATGAGTAATGCAGAACATTTTAACCTTCAACCTAAAAAAATAAAACCTAGTCAAATATTTAAAGCAATGATTTTAAAGTATTGGATAATGACCAGTGCAAAACAATTATTCCTGGTAGTTGGGGACTGGAAGCAAAGATTAACCCTACAATTGCCTTCATTTACTTTATTGAGATGATTTCCTTTTGATAAAGCTGGAGTTCTCAAAGATCTTTATAGTGTGATGGGAATGGCCAGGTCATAAGATATACGAATGTTGACAGTTAGTTGATACTGCAACTGTGTCTCTAAATCTTATACTTTTTCTTTTGTTTTGACCTTTTTTCCCCTTTGATTTGCTGTAACTTCTTGTATATTCTAGGCCTCAGTTGCTTATTTTTTTGTATTGCAAGTATCTTCTACTTTCTGACTGGGTTTTCACTTTTTTAATAGTTTTTTGATTGACAGAAGTTTGTAATTTTCATGATATCCAATTTGTCAAGAATGTTTATGCTCAATTCTTTTAAGGGTTATTTTCATGAAACATTTACCTATTCACATAGTGATGGATTTTAATTAACAAGACATAAATTAGTATGGGTATAAACTTCAAAACATAATTTAAGCTTTTCAGAAAGAATTGTATAGACCCCTATACCAAATGATAAAAGAAAACATATTTTTGAACCATAATTCTCTAGGTCTCTTTTAAAACATGTCTCTAAACACGGCCAATACCAGTCAATACTTTCTAATACTGTAGGCATTATTAACTACTCCTCATAGTGCTAAAGTTCATTATTTGCATGATTGGACATCAAAGGTATAGTATGTATTCATTTTACTAAGTGTTTTGCTAATGTACCACATAGGTTACCAAGTTTTCAATGCCAGAGCGAAATGATATTATCTCATGTCAGTATAGTCTTATAATACTGCAGTAATAAGAATACCAAAATCTCATGAATTAGCACAACAAAATTATTCTTCATGTTGGTTCTGTATATCAAGGTAATTGAGCATTTAAATCATGGTCATAATATATACTTTGGCATATGTGACAGTATTTGCTTCATGTGAACTGGAAATATTTATTAGCACTACTGATTCCTATATATATGGAACGCTAATACAATTTACCAACTAATGGTTTATACAGCATAATATAGGAAGTCTCCAAGAAACTGGATCACATATAGCTGACCAAAGGTAAGTTAAATTTAAAAGTTAGAAATCAACAATAAGAAGTTAACACCTACTTCCATCCAATATATTTGAGTTATAGGTTAAAAGGCAATCTTTCAAATAACTTATGAACCAAATATGAAGTTATAGCAGAGAGTAAAACATTAAAACTAAATAACAATGAAAGTCCAATGTGTCAAAACTTGTTAAAAGTATATAAAGCAAAAGTTTTACAAATTTTTTTGCAGTTAAATACTTTTATCAAAAAATAGTAAATATTGAGTGTTAATGAATTTTGCAGCAAAGTAACAGGACACAAGATCAATGTACATTAAAAAAAAAAAAAAAGGAGACAGGGTGAATTCCATGAAAATCAAAGGGTGGAGTAGAGGAAAGGAATAATGGAGGAGAGAGGAAAGTAAGAAAAGGGAGGAATGAGGTAATGAAATTGATCAAATTATTCTATGTACACATATGAATACTCCATAGTGAATTTAATCTTTATGTGTTCTATAAAGCACCAATTTAAAAAAAAAACAATAAGTAAATGGAAGGAAGATCAGTAGTGAGGAGGAAAGGAAAGGGAGGGAAAGAGGAAGTACTTGGGACTAAAATGGAATAAATCATTTACAATTCATGTATGAATGATTTGTCAAAATGAGCTCTGATATTATTTATAAAAATAATATAAAACATTTTAAAACCTTAAAACTTTTCCAAAATTGAATATGAAAAGTGGTGGATTATTGATTTTAAAAAGTTATGTATAAAAATCAAAACTGAAAAACTCTGGGAAAAAAGAAGAGAAGAATATATTTTTGATGGTAGGGGTAGAAAATATCTTTCAATAGAACTAAGCAAAAACCAAATAAGGTTTATGAATATGAATATAATTGCATCAAAATGAAAACTTCTTTAAGATGAAATACATAATTTAAAAAAGTAATAAATCACAATCACTAAAAAACAATTTGCTTTGATAATTTGCATAAGACTTTGATACCAGTATGAAAAAAAAAAAAAAAACCCAAGAGAAAACTGGGCAAAATTATGAATATTCAACATACACAGGAGTAAGTAAACCAGTTGCCTAATATATTTAAAAATGCTCAACTTCAGCAGTGATTATGAAAACAGAAATAAAAATTGAAAACAATTTAATATAATTTCAATTGGCAAAGTTTTATACCTAATAAAAATTGAAAACAATGTAATATAATTTCAATTGGCAAAATTTTATACCTAATAAAACAAAGGGAGATTGTGGATGAAAAAGAACCCAGCAATTCTACTAAGCATAAACTATAAAGAAACTCTTGCATAAGTATCCAAATTAACCTATAGAAATATGTGGATTATAACTTTTTTTTTGCAGTAGAATAAAAACCAATATTTATATTTCCATGCTCAGAGAACCTGAAATGGAAGCAAGGTTTTTGTAAGAAAAACTAAGAAGATAAAAATTAATTATAGTGGAGTTAAAATTTGGCATATCTCAGAAATGTTTTTGTTATTTCAAATCATGAAATTCCAAAGAAACATCAAAAGAATATAATGGAACTATGGAGTTGATTTGATTTTATGAACTCTCAAGTGGTAGCCTTAAATAAAACTTCCTGTTTCTAGTAAATTATTCAAGTTGAGTTCTTTATGAAATGTTGTACCATTTACTAAAATTCTGTCTTTGAGTTCTCTCAGTTTGTGAATGCCTTCCATTATGGTGGAACCAATTACAGATTTTAAATGCTGCTTAAATGGTTTTACTTCCTTCTGATACAAAGGTCAACTGTCTGAGGAATCTTTGGGTGAACTGAGTTTTCCTCTTGTACCACTTGAGACTCTGTGAGTCCTTGAGTTGCTCCCAGTTTTTAGCGGAAGCTTTTGACGCTCATGCCATCCATAGTTCTACCTCTTCAGGCTCAATTTGAATAAGTGATGGATTAGCTGTAAGGATTTCTTCATGATATAGCAACTCTTCTATCTAGTGGCACATTGGAAGTAATAGAGATATTTCTCAGCAAAAATTGTTGGTTTTGCTTCAATTTTCAAAATTAATTTAGGAGAACAGTTGCTAATGTTGATTGCTTGCTTGGATATTAATTCTTATTGGTAGGTTTTCAATGTACTTTTATGTTTATGTAAGATGTGGTTTCTGGTATCTCTTTGGCTACCATCTTTCTAGCCAAATATTTTATAGCATTTTGATCATGGTTTCATATAATGATTTTATTCATTCCAATAAATAACAATTTCTATTTGGATATGGATTTCAACATTTTCAAATGATTGATTTTTTGTTAATATTATCTGAGAGGAGAAAAGGGAATAATGAATTTAAAAATCAATATACTTTTTATTTTTGAACAAAGGTTAACATTTCTGCTGGGAATTGATCCACAAGAGGTTATCCTTAATATTTCCATAAATATATACTAGAACAGGAAGGCTAGAGACACATTTAGAGAATGATGATGCAGCTGGTCTTTTCCCCATTGTGGGTCTATTTTCTTACTCATTTGCATGCATACAAACCCAATGTTCTTGTCAGCACTGGATGGTTAGATACTTAATTATTCAATACAGCTCCACATTTCAGTGAAAATTAACATGACTGCCAATTTCTAAAGATAACTTGGTAAAGGTCCTTGAGAAATATGATTTAAAATACTGCCTTTGAATAAAATGTGATTTCAGTCAACAATCCCTTCTCCTTGCTAATGGAGTAGAGTGATGGTGGAGATAATTCAGAATGGTGGGGAAACCCCTGTGTTCTAGATTTGACTTGAAGAACTTTGTCTTTTCTAGAACAGAAGAATTTGTCTGATTTTGATTGGTTGAAGTTAATATTCAAATGTGTTAGTTTTCCTTTGAGGACTGGAACTTGAACTATGTTTGATACCAGGGTAAATGAGCTTCGCATTGCTGTAAATGTAGCTCCCTGTCCACAGACATTTTAGGCTGTGTTGTTCATAATTGAGAGCAAACTATGTAAGGGTGACTGCTCTAAATATAATGCAAGAAAATAATTTGCATTGATTCATTGTTCTTTCACTGGGCAAATATGTATTTAAAATAAAGAAATATAATAAATTGATATGTAGTCATACAATTTGTGAGCCTAAACATTTTCAGTTCCTTGACTTCAGAATTGACAGCCATTTTCTTGACAAGTTTTTTAAGTCCTGTCTGCCTGTAACTATTCATTTTTGAGAAAGAAATTTTGAAAAGATTTTAAGGATACTGTAATTATAATAGGTAAGAACTATGGAGAAAAATGTATTGAGGACTATGGCAAATAGTGGAACAATTTCTTTCATGTATATATGTAAGAATATAAGAAGGAGATAATTGGATTCTTCTGGTTACCTTAGAGCCTCACTTATTTTTTCTGGGTCATTCTTTCATTTTTCGATGGTCACATTACATTCTCAAAGCATCTTCCAAACTCTATTCATTTTCATTGCCCTTTTATCTTCTCCCTGATTTGAAAATTTCTCACATTGATATAATCATCTATACATACCTATTAGGTGGTATTTATGAATAATTCCCTGTCTCCATTTTAACTTAGGTACTAGACAGTCATCACCTTAAGTTTTACAGCACAGAAGAAATATTATTCTTTATAAAGCAACTTCGCTTTATAGATCTTTTAAAGATATTTTTCTTTCTGTTTTACTAACATTTCTATTATTTTCTTTGTATTCCAATTTTTTATGTTTGCTTTTCTTCCTTGTATCAGTTTGCATTTGTTATGAAAAACATAGACACTACAGAATTATGAAAAGTGCATTGTTTTATGTAGGGACTAGAGCTTACAAATTGGAAAACACCAGGAAAACAAAGGTTTGAAGCCCCTACCAGAGGATTGGAGACACAAATATTGATGTCAGCTGGAAGCCAGAGCTGGTGAAGAAGATCAAAAACGCAATAGGACTGGCTTCCATGACAACAGAGTGGAGCCCATGGAGCTGTCTGCAAAACCACTGTCTGAGAGGCCAGCAACACTTCCTTCTCCCAAATTTCATCTGAATTTCTCTGATTGACAAACTCTAACCCAGAACTACCCAGGAAAGAGGACTTTGGGAAATGTAGTTCCCAACTTAGGAGTTCATGGAAATGTTGTTTGCAACAGGAAATCCTCCTTTCACAAAGAGAAACATGTAGGCAACACAAACAAAAAGCCAAGCAGAAAACATGCAGTCTCTTCTTATTTCTTAAGAGATATGTTGGTGGACATTTCCATTGTCATCCAAATTTTTGAAATAACAATTATGGAGTTAATCATTCATTCTATGTGTTTGTATAAATATAATTTGATAATTATCATTCACTGTATACTTCCATGTCTTAATGTAAGTTTTAAGAATTAATAAGTTGATAATTCAACATCAAAACCCATTTTGGAAATAACCAAATATGACAATTATTTATTTTGGTATTCAAACACACTATATAAATATTTTCTGAGTTGGTAACAGTCTTCTATCCTCATCTCATACTTAGGAGAAGTAGGAGGTTAATGTAATGGTGAGGCTGATTGGAAAGATATGCTACTGTCTATGTCATGTAAAAACAAATTATATTCATCTTCCACATGGATGGGGATGGAGAAGGAAAAAACATGCCAAAATAATACCAACATTGGGATTTGTTTTATTACCACAAGCAGCACATGGTGGATCACCAAATTTTGGAAATATTTAAATCACTGATTTCAGTAGGGATATGATAGAAACTACCTCCCTGCATCATTTAATGTTTTTTAATAGTGATGCTAACTAATTTCTTTAACAATCCAAAGTATGTAGTATTATACTTGATTAACTCTCTTTGACTAGTGACTATGAGAGAAATTTGAGAATCTTTTTCTTCACCATTCATATCATACTCAAGGTATGTAACCAATGTGATATATTCTGCCACATGGTAGTACACATATTCCATTTACACATTCAGGGATCCTGGGAATAACATTGTAGTTTGCCATAGATCCAGTGGACCAGTGGCAAATGGACTTATGAAACTCCATTTATCACCTGTCATCCATGAACTCCATTTTAACAACAGGAACATGAGAGGGATTATTGTCTGGTTCTTTTTTTCTTTATTGATTTGTTTGGTTCAGCTTTATATTGACTCATGTCAGCATTTCATGATTTAAATTATGATTTAAATTTCAGTCATCTGTTCTTTGCAGTCACCTGGGGAAGTGTCTGTATTCACGTTAACGAAGACTGAAGGAATATTTATTGTGTGAATGCTTTGGATCCTTCCTCAAGGGTTCCAGAACTTTCTTTCAATCAGTGGTCTTTGGTCTCTAAACTGACTTAAGTGGTCATAACAGTGGGAGCCTATGATTTTCCATTGCAGGACTGTCAACTTTCTGCTTGACAGACCTTGACTATTTTATTATGCAAAATGGGGAATATCCTTGCCAAATGGTCTTCTGTCAAACTCCCAGGAACATCATGATTTATTAGCCATCATCTCAGTCTCCTATAGGAAAAAGTATAATTTCCTCTTACAGTAATTACATCTCCCTTGCTTCTCACAGCCAAATTCTGCTTCTTGGGCTTTGCTGTCCTGAAACCCATCATTCCCCTTTAAAGTTACCCAAATTGGATGCAGGAAGAGTTGGCAACATCTCTTGATTCCAAAGATTGGTCACTACTGAATTTCCCAAAGTTCAAGGCATTCCTAATTACTTTAATTGTAAAGAAGTGTTTTCTGAACATATTTTGTAAAAATGGAAAAATTGGTTATTCTTAGTTTTTATGAAGTATATCCACTCTATCTTTCCCAGTTCCTTAAGCCATTGAAGTCTTACTTCAATACCTTATTAAATAATTTACTGCACCTCTACCTTTTTTACTCTAGATTGTTTTATGCCAGACTTCAAGGAGCCATTCAAGAAAATTGCTAAATCCAGAGCCAGGTATTTTTGGCAACATTTTCAATCCTTTGTCATGGGTGAATATCCTTATGTGAATCGATTTTTTTGAATTTTATCTTCTATATCTCCTGTTCTAACATCTTTAAGATCCATGGTCTTGCATATTCACTCACTGCCTATTGGTTCACATTTTGTAGGCTTCCTCTTCCTTTGACGTTTAGAAAATCATCGTTCAGTCTACACAAGTCTGGTTATCAGGCTAGAGGCAAAGGGTGGTAATGGATTTCAAGAACCTTTCAGGAACATGCTACTAGCTATCTACTTCAGGTAAAGTCTTATCATAGACTGTCCTGAGAAATTGCCTCTATGTGTCAGTAGGGAAATGGGGAGCTTGGAGACACAATGGGTTTGGGATCATCAATTCAAATATCCCTCTTCTAATAATGTTTTCCATCATGATCTTGGCATTACATCAAAGACCTTGAGTTACTCCCAGTTTCATAACTATTGATACTCTGAAACCCTTATTATCATAACTTGGACTTGACTTTAATTTAGTCAGCTAATGGCTGCATTATATTAGACTGTTATTTTAACCATAGAGGATCTCAGCTTTCACAGCATCCCTTAAACTGGATGCATTGATTTTATGGTTTTATTTTGTGAGGTCTTCTGTGTCCTTAAAACCTGCATCCCAAACCATTATCTTCATCATTACCACTGTCTCTATAGTGACCAAACAATGTACCCATTTCTCTACCTAAACCTCGGCTCCATCTTATCACAATTAGGCCCAGGTCAAAATTTTAGTAATTGTGTTGTCACTACATGTCAGGAATTATTGTCATCTACTTGTGAACAGATAAACAATCTAACACCAAAATTTTACCCTAATTACTTGTATTTATGAGATTTTTTGATACAAATTGTGCTAACTCAGATACTTTGTAATTAAAGCCTGAATAAAGATTGTGAACATTGACTTTATTTGGAAATGCAAACCTGGGGCTACAAGAATAAAGGGGAATATGAAGGAAATGAGTGTGAGGCATGGAAGAGAAGAAAGGACAAATTGTTTCATTATCCATTTGGCAACAGTGTCAAAAGTATAATGCAATTTTTTTTTAGATTATGAGGATCATCTTCCAGAGATCAGATGTGAGCCCATCCATCTCAAGCAGCTTTCCGGGAAGACAAGATCATTCATTTCTCTTGTCTGTCTTAGTTCATTGTAGTGTGTTGTCATTCCCAGACTTCTGGTTATGTTGAGGAAAACAGACTGCATGAGCTGGATTTCACCAGAATCAGGAGGAATCACAGAGGTCCAGATGCTTGGAGAGTCTGGCCAAGTTCTATTTTACACAACTTAGTGAGGCATATACAAAAGAGCTCTTGCCAAAGTCCATTCTTCATCCCAGAAAGAGCTGAGACAGAAATATTAGGAGAAAAAGAGCAGACAGTAATAGGACGTCTCCATTGGTCTAAGATCTTGGAGATAGGCAAAGATGAACTATCTTGAGAAGCATGTAAACTTGCCTCAATTCATTATCCACATTTTAAATTATAATCATTTTTAATTTCAAGTACTATTTGTATTTTTGCAAATCATTGTATCCCTTTGAATGAAACAGCTTATAACACAAACTCAAGGTGTCTAGAATTTATTTTTTGAGCTAATTAACATGTATTTCTTCACATACTCATTTTTTTTTTTTTGTTAAGAACACTTAAAATCTACTCTGCCGTTTCTAGGTATAATGTATATATGGTGTTATTAACTATAATTACTGTGTTATACATTAGATCTCTTTAACTTATTCCTTCAATCTAAGTAAGATTTTGCATCCTTTGAACAACATTTCCCACTACTTCTCCTAACACAAGAACTCTTGAGTTTGGAGCAAATCAATTATGAAATACAGATAAAATATCTAATTGAAGATTTATGATATAATAAATGAAATTTCAAAGGCTGAATTCAGAAGAAAGGATATAAATTTAAGAGTTAAAAGTTGAAAATGTGAGTCTGACGGCAATCAATGAGATAGGTAGCATATAAAAGGGAAAACCACCAAGGACTGTATTTTACTGTGTGGATGTGATGAAGTGCTTATCCAACTTTCATCACTTTTTCCACTAATGGAACCTAAGGATGGAAAGACAACAAGCAGTTCTTCAAGGTTACATTGGCCTGAAGCTAACATTTGACTAGCAGTTAAGGATACTTCCACAAATATTATTTTTTTTAGTTCTTATAATAGACTTAAAAGGTGTTAGTGTGGTAGGTACTTTGTATTGTCTCTGAAAATTTGCATTCCATCTATCCTCTAAGGGGAGTGGTTGGAAATCTAAAAACTAATTTTCAAGATTGTCATTATCTCTACTACTAGACTTCAAACTGTTTCACTGATTTTTTTACACTGGCATGTTATTTAAAAGGCACAGATATGACAGAGCCTATTCTCCTGGTGATATAGCTGCTGGTGAACATGAATATAGAGATCTGGTTATTTCGAGGTAATTACAGCAGTGGACTCATTGACCTAGTACTGTGTGGGTACAAAAGTAGCTGTGGCAATGGTAGAAGTGGCAGTTTTCTGATCTCGGTTCAACAGGTATATTGGGCATTCCCTAAGAAATCAACAGTTGAATCAGGATGCCCAAAATTCTACAAATTGCCTTTCCAATTATTCTGAACATTTTAAATTCTCTTTATTAAATGTCCTTTGCATGAATATTGCCATGCCATCTTATACTTAATCAAGCTTTCTTAAAAATTGGGATAATTGTAGACTTACATCAAATTGTAAGAAATACAACAGAGTGAGGTCTTTTCCCCTTTAAAATTTTTCTTAGTGGTAATAATCTTGCAAATTTATAGCAAAATAATCAGCACCAGGATATTGATACTGAAACTGTCAAGATTCAGAGCATTTCCATCATGGAAAGGATCCTTCAGTTTGCTTTTTATAACCACACCAACTCCCCTTTCATTATAAACCATTCCTTGATCCCTGAAAACCACTAATGGGTTCCACATTTCTATATATTTTTTTCAATTCAAGGTTATTATATTAGTTGTCTATAACTGTCATAAAATCATACCATAGAGTTGGTGGCTAAATAACAGAAATTTATTCCCTCATGTTCTAGACAGCTAGAAGTCAGAGATCAAGGTACTAGCATGGCTGGTTTCCTTAAACAGCTTCTCTCTTTTGCTTTTAGATGGCCATCTTTTCCCTGTGTCTTCACATTCTCATCCCACCACATGTGTGTGTGTGTGTGTGTGTGTGTGTGTGTGTGTGTATAACAACTCCCATCATATTGTACTTGGCCCACCTTACTGACCTTGTATTACCTTTATTTTCTCTTTAATAACTACCTACAAACATGGTCTCACTCTGAAGTACTGGGGCTGGGACTTCACTAGAATACAAATTTTGGAGTAACACAATTTAGCTCCTAACAGTTATGTATGTGGCATCACATAGTAGCAAAATTCATGGAATTGGCTTTTTCTCAATCACTGTAATTCTCTGGAGATTAATTCAGGATTCTGTGCATAAATAGTTGGTTCCTTTTGATTTCATAGTATGAATATGTAACTTCATCCCTCAAAGAAAATCTAGGTTGTCATCAGTTTTTGACTATTTGAATAAAGCTGTTATGAACATTCATGTAGGTCTGTGTTTTATATGAACCTAAGTTTTTTTTTTTTGTACAGGAAAATGCTCAAGAGTACAATTGCTGGGTTATATTTTGGATCCATGTGTAAACTTTTAATAAAATTCCAAAATGCTTTTATGAGTGATTAGGCCACTTACCTTCTATAAGCTATAAGTGATCCAGTGCTTTGCATCCTCACCAGCATTTGGTGGTATCTTTTATTATTCTTTTTAACATTATTTATTTTAGTAGATGTGTAGTGATATCTAATTATAATATTTTCTTTCTTTTTGGTACCTAGGATTGAACCCAGGGGTGCCTAACCACTGAGCCATATCCCCAGTCTTTTATTTTGAGACAGGGTCTCACTAAGTTGCTTAGGGCCTCACTACACTGCTGAGGCTGGCTTTGAATTTGTGATCCTCCTGCCTCAGCCTCAGGAGTCACTGGCTTTACAGGTGTGTTCCACCATGCTGGACTTATAAGTAATGACTAATAAAGTTGAGCAGCTTTTCATGTGCTGGTTTTCCATCTGTACCTCCTCTTTGGTGAAATGGCTCTACATGGTTTTAGCCTATTTTCTACTTAGATTGTTTATTTCTTTACTATAAGTTTTGGGAGTTCTTTTAAGTTCTAGAGACTGGTTCTTTGTTGGAAATAGAGTTTGCAATTTTTTTTTAATCCGTCTGTAGCTTGTGTTTTTTCTTTTCTGTTTTTCTTTTTTTCATTTTTAAGTATCAAACCCAGGGTTCTGAGCATGCTAGACAGTGATATACCACTGATTTTATATATATATATATATATATATATATATATATATATATATATATATATTCATATTCAGTCCTGATTTCTCCTTTTACTGTCATGTTTACTAACAAGTCTAAATATTTTTAGACTTAAGCATGCTAAATAGTGATACACCACTGATTTTACTTATATACACATATATGTATATTCATATTCAGCCCTGGTTTCTCTTTTTACTGTCATGTTTGGTATCAAGTTTAAATATTTTTTTTGTAACTGCACCCCCAAAATGATCTCTATTCATTGCTTTCTAAAAGTTTAATAATTTTTCTTTTACACTGAAGTTGTAATATAGTTTGAGTTAGTTTTTGAACAGGATTTAAGACTTGGGTATTGTTTGTTGGTTTATTTTTCATCTTACCTACCGATGTCCAGTTCCTGCAGCATTATTTGTTGTAAAGGTTGTCTTTCCTCTATTAAATTGCCTTTGCACCCTAGTCATACATCAGCTGGGCATATTTGTGTAGGCCTACTTCTGGGCTCTCTGTCCTGTTTCATTGACTTATGTAACCATCAACTGAGTCTTGATTACTGGTGCTGTATGTTAATTGTTAAAATCAGGGAAACTGGTCTCTCCAGTTAGTCTCCTTTTACAAAATTGTTTTAACTATTATGATTCTTTTGATTTTCCATGTAAATTTTAGAATGAATTAATCTATATCTATATATCTATATCTATATATATATAGGATTTTGATAAGATTTTTTAAATCTGTATATCAATTTGGTGAGAATTTACATTTACTCTGTTGAGCCTTCTCATTCAATAAATATGGTTTATTTTTCCATTTATTTAGACTTTTTCTTTCATCATTGTTGTTTACTTTTCAGCATATATGTACTACAAATGTTTTATATCATGTAAATTTTTGTTTTGTTTCATGTTTATAAATAATATGGCTCTTTCAATTTCATTATCCACATATTTATTGCTAATATAGAGATGTTTTTAGATTCCTCTGGAATTAGTATATAGAGAGCCATGCCATCAGCAAAGAGAGGAATTTTTATTCCCTTCTGATCTCTGACCTTCATGTCTTTCTCTCACTCTTTTTTTTTTTTTTTTTTTTTTGTGCCTGGATCCACTAGCTACAACCTGCAGTTCTATATTGAATGTGAGAGTTGACCATATGTAGACTTGCCTTGTAATGGATCCCAGGAAGAAAGGTTTCAGCCTTTCACCATTGCGAAGAACATTAGCTATAGAATTTTTATAGATACTGTTTATAAGACAGAAAGTTTCTCCTTCCTTCCTATTTTTTTCTGACACTTTTCATCATGAATAAGAGTTGAATTCTGTCAAATGATTTTTTTCTAGATCATGCTATTTTTTTCCCCTAGCTAGTTAAGATACTATGTTATGCTGACTATTTAATATTGAACCTGTCTTGCATTCCTGGGATAAACACCATTTGGTCATGGTGTTTACTTCCTTTTCTATATTATTGAATTCCATGTGTAGTATTTTGTGGAGGATTTTTTGCAACTAAACTCATGAAACATATTGATCTACATTTTTATTTCTGTATTGTTTTTGGTTTTAATTTAAGTGTAATCTCGCAATACTAGTTTCATAAAGTAAATAGGAATATGTTTCTTACTCTTCTATTTTCAAGAGGAGATTATAAAATATTTGTATATTTGGGGTTAGAATAAACATTTTATGACAGTGATAGGATTATTCAGAGAAAATATCTGGTCTTGGAGACTTTTTTTTAAGGTGGCATAGTTTCATGAATTAAGTTTATTTAATAGGCACAGAACTACATGAATTTTTTATTTAATGTTTAGTGATCTATACTAGGTTTTATTTTCCAAGGAAGGGCTAATTTCACTAAGTTGAAAATTTATGTGTATAAAGTTTTCTTAGATCTTCTCAATGTCTATAGGATCTGTAGTTCTATCCTCGATTATATTCATGATACTAGTATTTTGTGTTTTTCTGTTTCAGTTTTACTGATTTCTGCTCCTACCTTTATTATTTCCCTTGTCTACTTGGTTGAGTTTATTTTGCTCTTCGTTGTCTGGGTTCTTGAAATGGAAATTTAGATGATTTCTTCTTTCTAATTGTGTATTTAATGCTATAATTTTCCCAATGAGCACTACTTGAAATGTCTTCCACAATCTTTGATGTATTGTCCCTTACATTTAGTAAAACTTGTTTTTATATTATTTCATAGATTTTATCTGTACGGGTTATTTAGCAGTGTGCCATTTTGCTAAAAGTGTTCATTAAATGAATACATTAAGATGCAGCCATTAAGCCCTAGTAGAGACCATGTACATGACTATGAGACCTCAGGTTATTATGCAACTAGAGTCATCTGTCATTCCTTAGGATATTAGTAGACTGATTTGTGAATAGATATCCTACTTTCCCTTGACACTTACTTCTCTTGCACTGATACATCTATCTTGCCCAACCTGTAGGCTCTCAGGACTTTTCCTACAGTCTAATTATAGTGAAGAAAAGTACTCAGTCCTGGTTCACAGAAAGGTCTGCATGATTTGATAATATGATGATAATCATTGGATTCAATCTGTTTCACATAAAAGTATTGCTAAGGTGTAATTTTCAAAAATAGATCTCAGCCTTCCAGCAATGAACTCTGTAAACAGTGCACTTCAACATCCACTTCATATGGAGGGAGAAGTCATCATAAATAGAGGTATATATTTAGTCCTATGAAATAATGAATATCTTGGCTAGTTAGGAACTTGAAAAAACATTGAACTATTAAAAGAAAAGAATCTGGAAGGTCAGAAGGCAAAAAGTAGTTACTTTATACTTTACTGAATGGAAATGATGCCCTTGTCAGTGAGAATCACATTTAGAATCGTATGATGGGAGAAGAGTAGATCTGGAAGCCAGGTAATTCTCTAGGATGTCTTTGGTACTGCCATGACCAGTCAAAGTATGAATATGTACTTGTATGACTAAGAAACAAAACTCTAAGTTTTAATTTAATAACTCGGGCACTCTAGAAAGCAATCAAATGACTTTGGTCTTGATTGGAGAAATTGATGGCCAATGATGAAGGAAATACTGACTCTGTGGTACAGAGATGATAAATATTCTTGGCTCTGTGGTTTGGAGGATTGTAGATTATAGCTTCAGTTTTTTTAAAGTGTATTATTTGTGACGAAGCTGAATGTGCACATTTCTTGTTGGAGAGTATTTGAGACCCCCTGTCCTCACATGAGATACAGATAACTCTGAGGTTGTACACACATCTGAGGGAAATAATAGATGAACTATACCAGTTCAGTTTATCTGCCTCTTCAGGAAAGATATTATCTATAAATCAGTGGTACTCAGTGAGTTACCCTAAAAAGCAGCGGAATAGATTATATGCATTAGGCAATATTTTTGGTATGTAAATCTCCATGAAAATTTAAATAAAGAATTAAATCACCATGACCTATATAATTAGAAGTAAATCATGAAGAGCTATTTTGGTTGGCACTGCTAAAACATCTTTTGTGAGATTATTAAAATTGCAATTCAAAGTTTGATCTTATGGTACTAGAATATGAGTTGAATGGGAGTGGTGAGATATCCAGTTTAATAGGTAAACAGGGCAGACTCACAGATTGCATAGAGGATCTATATGGTGTACCAGTTTTAAACTTCCCTTTGGGGACTAGGAGTTGCTAGATATACTGGCAAATAAGTGAAGAAAGGCTAAATTGCATAGAACCATTTATACCATGAAAGAGGCTTATTTTAGTTAGATATCTTGCTGCTGTGATGAAAATTCCTGAAAGAACAATTCTAGAGGAGGAAAAGTTTGTCGCACATGGTTTCAGAGGTCTCAGTCCACAGGTTGCTGACTCCCTTGCTCTGTGCCTGTTGTAAGGCAGGACATCATGGTACAAGAGTGTGGAGGAGAAAAGCACCTTGGGATATGGCAATCAAGAAGCAGAGAAAAAGATCTTTGGTCACCAGTGACAAAATATACATTCCAAATGGATTCCCGCAATGACCTATTTCTTCTAGCCACACCTGATCTGCCTATAGTTAACCTATGGTTAACCTTCATAAGCAAATTAATTTACTGATTAGGTTAATGCAGTCATAACCAAATTGTTTCAACTCTAAACTTCCTTCCAGTGTCTCACATATGAGCTTTTGTGGGCATGTCTTATTTAAACTGTAATAGGGCTGTATGTTTATCTTAGGAACCATTGACAGGGTCTTAGGTAGTGGGCTATGACACAAATTTCATTTTAGAAAAAACTCCAGTGATAGAAATCTTGAGAATAAAATGGAGAAGCAAAACTAGAGATAAAAAAAAATTACTTTGGACTTTGTTATGATGATCAAGCCAAAACAATAGAATCTTGAGTTAAGGCATAGCAATGGAGAGCCAAGGGAGATGTTAGGCAGAAATCATGGTGGCACTACTTGGATGGAAATGAGAACTCCAAACAACATTATCATCATTATAAAATATTATAAAGAGCTTACTTTGTGTTTTGTGTGTCACCAATTAATTTCCATGAATTTATATATTTATATTTGATCTTGGTTTCTTGACCAGAGGGATGGCAGTTCCATTCACAAAAGTTCCATACACGTGAGGAAATAAATTTATAAAGCAGACCTCATTTCTCTTAGTAGCAAAGAAAGACAACTCTGAACCTGAGGTTTTTCTGTGTGCTTTTTCTTCTTTCTTTTTGGCTCTTTTTTTTTTTTTTTTTTTTTTTAAATCAACTGGGGCATGTTAATTTCTACCCTGCAAAATCACTATGATATTTAAAGGAGATAAAATATAGAATGCATCATTAAACATAGTGAACACTCAAGAACTATTAATACCTTCACTCCTTTCCGTCCACCTTTTAATTTGAAAAAATGCATTTACAATATAAAACTCTTTGGTAAAATAGTCATCAATTATAATATTATAATGTTGGGGCATGCTATTATTGTATCATTGTCTTTAAATTTGGTTTGATGGAGGCATTTCCAAATATTGCTACTAGATATTTTCAACTCACTTTTTGCTAAAATTCTATTAGAACCCTAAGTTAAAATGCAATGTTGCATATTTTGTGTTTGAATCTATGACAAAGCAACTGCAACATTATATTTTTGTGGGGAAAAGTAAAACTCTACATACAGTTTAGTTTTCATTATAGCCATAGGATACATTTATTGTCAGTGTCTTACAGAATTTTTCTATATTTTTATAAGTTGAAATCAGCTTTGGACAGATCTAAACCACTATGTAACTGCTATGTCTTTTTGGAATTGTGATTTGTGTTTAAATAAGTTATCCTTTCTTACTTTATTTCTTTGATTTAACATCACATTAGCCAGGTCACTCACCGTTGTACCCACTAAACCTTTCATTTAAATTTACCAAATGGTCAGGTTGTTCTGAAAATATGAGATACTATAAAGCATCCTACTGGGTGGGCAGCACTGCTTAATTGTGCAGAGCATGGATTCAATCTCCTTGAAAGTGCTTCTACCCCGTCTGTGATAGCTTGCTATGATTGCCAAGTAAATTATGTCCGTGTCTCCAGCACATGAAAATGTTACAGATGCAATGCATTCATTTCATGCATTTATTTCTGAAATGCTCATGACCTTGACTTAGTACAAACTGATGGTTTTTATAAATAATACTCTGTTTTTATCTACAAGTCTCTGGAGGGAGAGAAAGTATCCTGCAGATTCCTTGGGGCTTATAAACTCGCTGCTGAGGTTTCAGCTGTTCCCTTGCTTGCTGTCCCTCTTCACTGAGGACCAGATTTTTTCAATATGGCAAGTGTTCACTTAGGTTATGATATTCATTTTGTAGCCTATGCTAGTATTCCAACCTTAAGATGACTGAATGAGCACTCTGTTATGGTCATTGACTGACTCACACATGCATTGCCTTGATCTTCTAAAAAACCAGATCACAGAAATTTACCCATGGCAAGTAATGAGTTAGCCACTTCATGTTTCTTGGGGCAGATGTTCCAGAGGTAATCAGGAGATTTCCATGGAAAATCCCATATCATAAATTGTCAGACATTAGAAAGGAAAACAAAAAATTCAACTCAATTATTCTTAGACTTCTGACTAGCAACATTTTACTGATACTGTCCAGAAAGTGACAAGTATATGTCATAACTATGTTAATAAATACAGGTAGCCTCTCCATTGGATTAAATATTTATATATTTAACATTTATATATATTTAAATATTTATGACTAAAATAGTTAAAGATTTAAGAATTATAATTCTTATCATTTTTATAATTATAATTATATGGAAACAATCAATGTGAAGAGAGAACCTACGGATTGGGAGAAAATTTTTCCCACATGCACCTCAGATAAGGCATTAATCTCTAGGATATATAAAGAACTCAAAAAATTTAACACCAAAAAAAAAACCCAATCAATAAATAGGCTAAGGAACTGAACAGCTACTTCACAGAAAAAGATGCATAATTGATCAACAAACATACAAAAAAATGTTCAACTCCTCTAGCAATTAGAGAAATGCAAATCAAAACTACTCTAAGATTTCATCTCACTCCAATCAGAATGGCAATTGTCAAGAGTACAAGCAACAATAAATGTTGGCAAGGATGTGGGCAAAAAGATACACTCATACATTGCCAGTGGGAATGCAAAATGATGCAAACATTAGGGAGAGCAGTATGGAGATTCCTCAGGAAACTTGGACTGGAACCAACATTTGACCCAGTTATCCCAGTCTGTGGTTTATACTCAAAGAACTTAAAATTAGCATATTACAGTGATGCAGCCACATCAATGTTTATAGCAGTTCAACTCACCATAGCTAAACTGTAGAACCAAACTAGGTGCCTTTCAACAGATGAATGGATAAAAAAAAGTGACACACACACACATACACACACATATATACACATATGTATATATATATATATATATTCAATGGAATATTACTCAGCTTTAAAGAAGAATGAAATTCTGGCATTTGCTGGTAAATGAGTGCAGTTGGAGAATATCACCCTAAGGGAACTAATGTGCCAAATGTTTTCTCTGATATGAAAATGCTAATTCATAATAAGTGGGGAGGATAGGGTTACTTTATAGTGGGTATAGGGGAGTGAAGGAAAGGCAAGAGGTATGGAATGATAGTATAGTGAAATAGACATTATCACCTCATATACACATATGAGTACATGACCAATGTGATCCTACAATATATATAATCAGAGAAATGAGAGATTGCACTCCACTTATCTATGTTCTATCAAAATGTATAAATGCATTCTACTGTCATGTACAGCAAATTAAAACAAATAAAAAAATAAAAAATAATATTCTAAGATATTTGGGAATTTAAGAACTATAATTCTGCTATTATGTCTCCTGAGTAAACTTACTTCATGACTTAATTTTATTTTAAAAATATGATTATCTTTATCTCACTTTGCTCCTAAAGCAAAAACAGATAATCAGACTTTTACAACAAATGATGGTCACAGATTTAGGGAAAAAGCACAACTCTACATACACTTTAGTGTTTATTCTTTTTATAGAACCTACTAAATATCTGATGAAAAGTTTTGTTTTTATGAAGATTGTCTGCCTTATAAGAATACTTTTGCTGAAGGACTATTAATTTTTCTCTGGGTTTACAATGATAGAGTGAAAAATAAGAGAAATAAAATGATCTGTTTGCTTGTACTAGTTTTTTATTTTTTTAAATGGATTGTATAGAAACATTTTCAACAACTAATTGAAAGTGATGTCAGATGCAGGCTGTTTTTATTTTAACTAGTGAGGACTTAGCAATAGCAAGAAGCATTTTGTGCTCTTGCTCAAGGGAAATTCGTGTTTTTGGAAGTAACAGTCACAGAGCACCATCTTGTACACTGTGCTGATATTTTGCATTCTTGAATCTACGGCAAAAATCCTTCTACAGTGTTTTGGGATAAAATACCCGGTCCCATACCATGAGGCGATTTACAGATACAGAGTAAGAACAAAATATTTTTAAAATTATTTTTATTTAGCTTTTAATTTTTTACAGACTGCATTTTGTTTCATTGTACAAAAATGGGGTACATAATTTCGTTTCTATGGTTGTACTCAATGCAGATTCATACCATTTGTGTAATCATACATGTACATAGGGTAATGATGTTTGTCTCATTTCACCATTTTTCATACCCCACTCCCCTCCCATTTTCTTCTACATATTCTAAAGTTCCCCCATTATTCTCTCATTCCCCACCCCCACCCCCATTATATATCATCCTCCACTAATCAGGAAAATATTCAGCCTTTGATTTTTTGGGCTTGGCTTATTTCACTTAGCATGATATTCTACACTTCCATTCATTTATTTGCAAATGCCATAATATTATTCTTTATGGTTGAATAGTATTCCATTGTGTATATATACCAGAGTTTATCCATTAATCTGTTGAAGGGCATCTAGGTTGGATCCACAAGATAGCTATTGTGAACTGAGCTGCTATAAACATTGATGTGACTGTGTTACTGTAGTTTGCTGATTTAAGTCCTTTGGGTATAAACCGAGGAGTGGGATAACTGGGTCAAAAGGTGGGTCCAATCCAAGTTTTCTTAGGATTCTCCATACTGCTTTCCAGAGTGGCTGTACCAATTTGCAACTCCACCAGCAATGTAAAAATGTGCCTTTTTCTCCACATCCACACCAATAGCTATTATTGTTTGTGTTCTTGATAAAAGCCATTCTAATTGGAGTAAGATAAAATCTTAGAGTTTTAATTTGCATTTCTCTAATTACTAGAGATGTTGAACACTTTTCAAACATTTATTAATTACCTGTGTGTCTTCTTCTGTAAAGTGTCTGTCCAGTTCCTTGGCCCATTTATTGATTGGGTTCTTTGTATTTTTGGCATTAAGTTTTGTTAGTTCTTTATAAATTTTGGAGATAAGTGCTCTATCTGAAGTGCATGTGGAAAAGATTTTCTCCCACTCTGTAGGCTCTCTCTTCACATTCTTGATTGTATCCTTTGCTGAGAAAAAGCTTTTTAGTTTGAGTCCATCCCATTTATTGATAATTGCTTTGATTTCTTGTGCTTTGGGAGTCTTGTTGAGGAAGTCTGATCCTAAGTCAACATGATAAAGATTCGGGTCTACTTTGTCTTCTATTTAGGTGCAGGGTCTCTGGTCTAATTCCTAATTCTTTGATCCATTTTGAGATGAATTTTGTGCAGGGTGAGAGATAGAGGTTTAATTTCATTGTACTGCATATGGATTTCCAGTTTTGCCAGCACCATTTGTTGAACAGGCTATCTTTTCTCCATTGTATGTGTTTGACTCCTTTATCTAGTATGAGGTGACTTTATTTATGTGGTTTTATCTCTGTGTCTTCTATGCTGTACCATTGATCTGCCTGTCTATTTTGGTGCCAATACCATGCTGTTTTTGTCATGATTGCTCTGTAGTATAGTTTAATGTCTGGTATTGTGATACCTCCTGTTTCACTTTTTCTACTCAGGATTGTTTTGGCTATTCGAGGTCTCTTGTTCTTCCAGATAAAGTTCATGATTGACCTCTCTATTTCTATGAGGATGGTCATTGGGATTTTAATTGGAATTGCATTGAATCTGTATAGTGCCTTTGGTAGAATGGTCATTTTGACAATGTTAATTCTGCCTATCAAAGAACATGGTAGATCTTTCCATCTTCAAAGGTTTTCTTCAATTTCTTTCTTTAATGTTCTGTAGTTTTCATTGTAGAGGACTTTCACCTCTTTTGTTAGATTAATTCAAAGTATTGTTTTGTTTTGTTTTGTTTTTTTTTTTAAGGCTACTCTGAATGGAGTGGTTTTACTAATTTCTCTTTCAGAGGATTCATCACTTATGAATAGAAATGCATTAGACTTACGCATATTGATTTTATATCCTGCTACTTTGCTGAATTCATTTATCAGTTCTAGAAGTTTTCTAGTGGGGTTTTTTGGATCTTCTAAATATAGGATCATGTCATCAGCAAATAGTGACAGCTTTAGTTCTTTTTTTCCTATTTGTATCCCTTTAAATTCTTTGGTTTGTCTAATTGCTCTGGCAAGTGCTTGAAGGGCAATGTTAAATAGAAGTGGTGAAAGAGGGCATCCCTGTCTTATTCCAGTTTTTAGAGGAAATGCTTTCAGTTTTTCTCCATTAAGAATAATGTTAGCTATGGGCTTAGCATAGATAGCCTTTACAATGTTGAGGTATGTTCGTACTATTCCTATTTTTTCTAGTGTTTTGAGCATGAAGGGGTGCTGTATTTTATGAAATGCTTTCTCAGCATCTATTGAAATAATCATGTGATTCTTAACTTTAAGTCTATTGATGTGATGAATTACATTTATTGATTTCCAGATGTTGAACTAACCTTGCATCCCTGGGATAAACCCCACTTGATCATGGTGCACTATCTTTTTAATATATTTTTGTATGGGATTTGCCAGTATTTTGTTAAGGATTTTTGCATCTATGTTCATCAGGGATATTGTTCTAAAGTTTTCTTTCTTTGATGAGTCTTTGTCTGGTTTTGGTATCAGAGTGATACTAGCCTCATAGAATGAATTTGGAAGGATTCCCTTCTTTTCTATTTCCTGAAATACTTTGAGGAGTATTGGTATCATTACTTCTTTAAAAGTCTTGTAGAATTCAGCTGAGAATCCATCTGGTCCTGGGCTTTTCTTGGTTGGTAGGCTTTTAATGGCTTCTTCTATTTCAGTGCTTAAAATTGATCTGTTTAGAATTATGTACACCTTCCTGATTCAGTTTGGGAGGATCATATGTCTCTAGAAATTTGTTGATGTCTTTGATATTTTCTATTTTGTTGGAGTATAGATTTTCAAAATAGCTTCTAATTATGTTATGTATTTCAATGGTGTCTGTTGTGATGTTTCCATTTTCATCACAAATTCTAGTAGTTTGAGTTTTTTCTCTCCTTCTCTTCATTAGTGTGGCTAGGGGTTTATCAATTTTGTTTACTTTTTCAATTTTTTGAATTGTTTCTCTTGTTTCAATTTCATTGATTTCAGCTCTGATTTTAATTATTTCCTGTCTTCTACTAGTTTTGGTGTTGATCTGTTTTTCTTTTTCTAGGGCTTTGAGGTGTAATGTTAGGTCATTTAGTTGTTGACTTTTTATTTTTTTGATGTATGAGCTCAACGCAATGAACTTTCCTCTTAGTACTGCTTTCATAGTGTCCCAGAGGTTTTGATATGTTGTGTCATTGTTCTCATTTACTTTTAAGAATTTTTTAATTTCTTTCCTGATGTCTTCTGTTATCATTGCATCATTCAGTAGCATATTATTTAGTCTCCAGGTATATGAGTAGTTTTGGTTTGTTATTTTATCATTCATTTCTAATTGCATTCCATTATGGTCTGATAGGATACAGGGTAGGATCTCTATTTTTTTGTATTTACTAATGGCTTTTTTTGGCATAGCATATGGTCTATTTTGGAGAAGGATGCATGAGCTACTGAGAAGAAAGTATATTCACTCAATGATGGCTGAAATACTCTGTAAATATATATTAGGTGTATATCATTGATTGTATTATTTAGTTCTATAGTTTCTTTGTTCAGTTTTTGTTTGGAGGATCTATCCAGTGGTGAGAGTGCTGTGTTAAAGTCCCCTACTCTTAATGTGTTTTGGTCTATTTGATTCTTAAAATTGAGAAGGGTTTGTTTGATATATGTAGATGCTCCATTGTTTGGGGCATAAATATTTAAAAGTGTTAATCTTGCTGTGCTGTTTTATGCTTCCCTTAAACAGTATGAAATGTCCTTGTTTATCCCTTCTGACTAACTTACACTTCATCTGACATGAGGACAGAGACCCCTGCTTTTTTACTGTCCATGTGCATGGTATGTTTTTCCCCATCCTTTTACCTTTAGTTTGTGGATGTCTTTTTCTATTAGATGAGTCTCTTGAAGGCAGCATATTGTTGGGTCTTTCTTTTTAATCCAGTTTGCTAGTCTATGTCTTTTGATTTTGAATTTAGGCCATTGACATTCAAGGTTATTATTGAGATATGATTTGTATTCTTGCTCATTTTGGCTTATTTTTGGTTTTTTGCTTGTCCTTTAATTGGCTTTTCCTTTAGGGTAGTTCCTTCCTTTGCTGACTTGTATTATTGTTTTTCATTTCCTCCTCATGAAATATTTTGCTGAGAATGTTTTGTAGGGCAGGCTTTCTATTTGTAAATTCTTTTAACTTTTGTTTACCATGGAAAGATTTTCTTTCATTGTCAAATCTGAAGGTTTGTTTTGCTGGGTATAGTATTCTTGGTTGGCATCCATGTTCTTTCAGAGCTTGAAATATATTGTTCCAGGCCCTTCTTTAATTTAGAGTCTGGACTGAGAAATCAGCTGATATCCATATTGGATTCCCCTTATATGTATTCTGAAGCTTTTCTTTAGCAGCCTTTAAAATCCTATCTTTATTTTGAATGTGAGATATTTTCATTATAATGTGTCTTGGTGTGGATCTGTTGTAGTTTTGTACACCTGGTGTTCTGTAAGCCTCTTGTATTTGATTTTCCATTTCATTTTTCAGGTTTGGGAAATTTTCTGATATTATTTCATTGAACAGGTTTTTCATGCCTTTGTTTTGTATTTTTGTGCCTTCCTCAATCCCAATAATTCTTAAATTCAGTCTTTTCATGACATCCCATAATTCTTGGAGGTTCTGTTCATGACTTCTTAACATCTTCTCAGTTTGTTCAATTTTATTTTATTTTGTCTTCATTGTCTGAGATTCTGTCTTCCACAAGGTCTATTCTGTTGGTGATTGAGTTTTTAATTTGGTTTGTCATTTCTTTCATTTCAAGTATTTCTGTTTGGTTTGTTTTCAGAATCTCTATGTCTTTATTGAAGTGTTCTTTTGCTTCTTGCATTTTCTCTTTTAACTGTCTTCTGGAATGATCTTGCATTGCCTGCATTTGCTCTCTTATCTCATCTTTTGCTTCACGGATCATTTTAATCATGCAGATTCTAAACTCTTTTTCTGTCATTTATACTGCCATGCTGTCATTGGAGTCTATCACAATAGCATCTTGGTTTGTTAGGGACACTTTCTTCCCCTGTTTTTTCGTATTGTTTCTATATATTCCCCTCTAGCAGTGATGATCAGAGATACTGAAGTTTGCCCCCTGCAGGCTTATTATGACCCTGCAGTTTTCCACTACATCTCCTTTGAAGAGGAGATCAATACCAGTAGCACCCAATACAGAGAAAATGCAGCCTTGAACCAGATAGCTCCTATAAAGACTTTAACATTTTTAAAATAAACATGATCAGCTCAATTACCACTTACTATATTTCTAGTTGTGAACAAGAGGATGGGGAAGGGTGCAGGATGTGAGTAAACAGAGGTACCTGTCAAAGGGCCTCCAGTCTCCTGTAGGTGTCTCAGGAAGGAGCCGCCCTTCCAATGATGATGGCCATGCCCTCAGGAATAATTCAAAGTGCCTGCACCAGCCTCCAAAGGAGCTGAGGAGCCCCAGCAAGGTTGTGCTAAGTCAGCACGGAGGCAGGCGCAGTGTCCTTCAGCAGTAGGGGGGCAGGCAGGCAGACAGGCTCAGCGAGGCGACTGACCTCGGTGTTGGGGGCAAGCTCAGCGATGTCCGACCTAGGTGTGGAGAGTGGGCTCAGCAACAACTGACCTCGGTTAGAACAACATATTAAAATGAACGAACCAGTCTGCTTTTTCTTAAGTGAATTATTGACAGAAACAATTCTGGGAGGGAGGCTGGGGAATCGCTGTACATTTGTTAGAAGTACCATCTTATAAAACATGCAAGTTCCAACATTCTAGCTTAGGATAAGAATACCAGTTAATAAATCCACCAAGCACATCGGTTAATTTTCTTGGTTTTGAGAAGGAGTTCCTGACATTGTTAAGAAGTTAGTTATGTTGTCTATAATGTATCTCCTAACGTAATATACCTTTCATATTATAGCTCTATAAGAAGAGCATTTTAATTATATTTCACTCAGCTTATAAAAGTATCTTTTACATAAATACTATAAATCACAAAGGATTAATCCTCAACATATCAATAGTGAACAAACATACAAAGGAAGCTGAATCATAGAAGAATTTTACTTTGTGTTCATCCGGTGTATGTTTCATAAAATTATTATGTTTAAAACTATAATACAAGAACACTTAGAGATAGGAGTAGGAATTATAGGGATGAACCAAAATAGTGATACACATCAAAAAAATATAGCTAGGAGTCTTAGATTATTTATGTGAAAACTTGGTTATTGTATTGTTATATTATTTTCTATTAAGGTAATATTATTTATTTCAAAATATATTGCTTTACTTTTAAGCTATATCATTGTAATTGCTACACTTATTTGAACAAATATCTTGGAACATTATATATCTTTGAAAGGTACTTTTCATTCTAGGAAAAGACCATTTTAATTTAAGAGAGGTTGTGATGAAAAATCTCTTTCAGAACTGAGCTTTAAAAGTCCTGTACAACAACAGGAACAATCTAAATCAAGCATGGAGGGGCCAGGAAAGCACATTATAGCTTTTTTGGTAATAGAGGACAGTAATGTATGATGGCACTGCTTTACTATAATCCTTGTGTTATAATAATCAAGAAGGCACCTCTTTACTCAGCAGCAGGACCTCTTTTTCCTGGATTCTGTGTGGAAGAGTGTGGAAGACTGTCCTTCAGAAATCCCATCCAATTATTTCCCTCTGTGCAAATTCTACAGAGCTTTTAATGGTTATAGACCTAGCTTATTGATGCTCATAAGGCAAGAAAGGTGAGGTTTTACAGACAAAATAGTGTCATTGGCAACTTGCTGGTATGCTGTGTATTTAAGGTCAGGTCACCAACTAGGAAGGGAAAGAAAATTCTGAGCATTCTTCTCACAGATTCAGTGAAGAATTCAACTGGCTATGGCATGAAGAATTTGAGCTTCAGGTGTTATAATGCACAATATAAATGTGATGAGATTTTCAAACAGATTTGGTGATAATTTTATAAACTAATATGTATAATACATTGAAACTGAGAGAAAGCAATGAACTTTGTGCCAACATTGCTAATTAACAGAACTCAGAATGCATAAACTTTTTAAAAAACATAGACATTTAATAAAACAAATCTTGAAAGCTTTGAAATAAATCAACATATAATGAAAGTGATTTGGCAATTATAAGGTCATTTATACATTTTAATTGTTATGTAGACACATAACATGAATAAGGATATAATGCCTCCATCATTGACAACCTGGCTATTTCCCAGGGTGCCATAACAACATACTGATACTTGGTACATGACCTCAGAGATTGTTAAGAAATTAATTGGGATAAAACTCAACAAAAGATCTTTAGGTAATTCTTATGTATACTTAAGAATGAGAAACTTTGAGTATGTAATATGTCCTAAGTAACTTACCTATATTATTTATAATTTCTGAATTGACTAAGAGTAATTATAAATCCTGTTTTAGGAATGAGGAACCTTAAAATGAGAAAAGTTTAAAAAAATTTCTAAGTCAATATTAGTTCTAAATGCAGAAGCAAGATCTGAGCCTGAGTATTTGTACTTTTACAAAGTCCTGATGTTTTGAATATATGATACAGCATATGTAATTATGAAACAAAGTAAACAGTAGAACTTAAGTTTGTCTGGATAAAAAGAAAAGTCATTTGGCAAAAAATCTATAAAAAATTCATGATTACAATAACTAACAATAATTGCATGATTACCCTAAAGTGATTTATTCCTAAGTACTACACATGTGTTACCTCACTTACTTTTCACAGGAATTTTATGTGTTATTATTATTCTTATTTTTCAAAAACTGAAAATATTTCACCAAAGAAACTTAGAAGGTTTATTCAGCTACCTAAAATTAATAGACAATTAAAGACAGAACTTGATTCAAACCCATCAACTTGCAGTATGACCCTATTCAATTTTTATCAATGTAATTTTGTTTTTATGAACATGTACTATAGAAATAATTCTGAATAAAAAATAAGCAAGGCACATAAATATCTACTGACATATTATTTTTAATATTAAAAAGTTTAGAATAGTCAACATCAGTACAATAGTCAAATGAGTTATGGTAGATATTTACAATGAAGTATTACAACCTATTGAGAATTTATGTAATTATAAATTTAGATAAATGTTTATTAAGTCATTTCAGGTTCTGGGTAGGATATATAAAGCTATAAAAATGTGTATTATTCACTTGCAGCATGAAAAAAATTCAGATATTCTGCAGAATCATGACTTCTTGAGCCTACAGATAGCTGGAGCTAGTAAACCTGAATCAGGTCCAAAGTTTCCACAGATGCACCATGTTTCACCTTTGACAGTATAGGGAAGAAGAATTGGCTGCCATATAAATGGGTAAGAACAAATCAACTAACATTTAAGTGGATTTTAAAAGGTGAAGTAAATGCCAACTTGTCAATTTGGATATTGTGAATTCCCCAAACAAGTGTAGTTCATCCTCAGTGAAAAGCATTTCTTTATGTGTATCTATCAAGTATGCATTTAATGCAATACATGATACTTATAAAAGATCATTAATCTCAGTTCTGCTGTTATTAGGTGAGTGGGAGGCAAGAGATGGTGCTCAGTTCCAACATTTTAACTATCATTAATTACATTGTTGTCTTCCATAATATTATGTGAATCATTCCATGATTTTGATTCTTGCTCTTAATTTCTGTCAATTTCAGGTAGCAGAGTAGGGAGGGGTATTTGCCTTGCCAAGGAAATAACGACGACTTTTATTTAAACTGCTTTTTATTAGATTTTCATTTTGATTTAGACGTCCTGCAAATAACTGCAAATATATATTTACTAGGTTCCCTGATTCTATATTCTGTAATGGATTTTTGTCAGTTCACAAGGAAAAGAGTGAGATGATTATTTACCATTTTAATTGCAACATGCATGTTGTGATTTAGTTTCATAACCAGTTAATTATCCATTGAATTAATTTTGGAACTCCTTAGTGTAGTTTCAAAGGACTGCTATATCATTTTTCAAATATGTCACTTCACTTGCCGTGGGCAAAATCATTTCACATAGCATTTGGCATGAAGGCCTTCCTTTTAGGAAAGCTGGAATAAATTCCTCCCCCACTCTCATTTTGTTTCATGTGTGTTATAAAAAGGAAAGACACACACTCAAAAAATCCTCCAAAAGGAAAATCATACACAAACACACATACACTGCCACACACACACACACACACGCACGCACACACACAGTCAGCATGTGCTTTCTTGAGCTAAAACTGCCTTAACATAGATTTTGGGCAGTATTCTGTTTCTGCCATCTCTATCCAATATTTAGAGGATATTGCAAAATCAGATGACAGTACGTTCTAGTTCTTCATACTCATTGCATCTGGGAGACATGTTTGAATTGGTCTTGACTGGTATGAAATAAATCTTCAGGATAAAACTGAATTGACTGTGTTTTCAAAAAATTCTTTTCAGAAGCAAATTTGACATTTTTCCCCTCTCCTGGGGTGACAGTTTACTGCTGCTTATCACTGCTATTTAGTGAAACTTAGAGCTCTCAAATAGAGAAACTAATTGCTATATTATTTTAAGGAGTTTTCATTTTCCTCTCCATTTCCCTCCAACCCACCCCCAACGCTACCCCTGACAGGCACTGTGGAAGAATAGATTTACATTCATTCATATTTAATAGAACCATATTCTGGCCATAAGTTATTACATAAAGTGCAATGATAAATAATTGAGAAGACAGTTAACAGTTTCTTACAAACCTAGACTCCCTTTTTAACCCTCAAAACTGGGGTCAAGTTCAGGAAAGTAAGTGAATGATATGGGAGTCTTCCCCTCTGGGTTCCCATATGACTCTTTAACTAGCAGAAACCAAATAGACCTTGTGTTTCTTTGAACTGACAATTTAAATTCTAATTTTGGCTACTCATCTTCAAAGAAACAGGAGGCACCCAGCTAGAGCCCAGCACGTAATTGGACCAAAGTCACAGTTTCTGCCTGTAATTATGTCCCTAAAGTCAGATGGTTTAAACTGGGAGCAAAGCCATGATTTTAGCTTCTTAGTACAAGTTTTATATTTTTAGAATGAAAAATATTGTTTGTTTTCTAGGGTATATATGCTTTTAATATTTAAAAATTGATGGTTAAAATCACAGATTTGAATCAGGTTTGAAGAGTATAAAGTATAAATATAGAAAAATAAAAACCAATCTAACAAAACTATAGAAATGGGTGATTGTTAGAGGACAAAAATGGCCACAGACTTAGTATATAGATGCTATAGATGAGAAAACCATGCTGAAAATTTATGCTTAGAATGGTAGGCTGGAGACTTTGGTTGGAACCTGGAGGATGCTCAAGCTTAGAAAATAATTTTCTTAATATTGTTAAACATACTAATATTACAAGTATACTATGAACCAAAAATAGCCAATCCCCACCAGCTGGGGTTCCACACCTCACTTTTAATCTGCTCTGATAGTCTTAGAGAAGGATGTTGATGAAACCTCAGAAAATGCTTATCCAACTCACTTAGAAAAATCCATAAATAGAAATAAATTATACAATAATTCTAGGGTAAGTATTTCAAGATAGATAAAGCAAAGTGGGACAAACAGACCAAACAATGAACATGAAAAAAAAAAAAAAAGAAGAAGAAAGGAGAAAGTGACATATTGTCTTAGAATTTGAGCAAGGTGTTTGCATGTTTTCTTCTTAAAATTATAGTTATTTTCCCTTTAATATACAATGAGTACTCAGTAAGAAATAATAGTTTTCTTTCCCTCTTTGTGACAGGATTTTAAGTTCTGGAAAGGATAAATCTAGGTCAGCAGCTGACCTTCAAAGAAATTCTCTAAAGAATTTCTCTAAAGTCTTTACTCTAGAATTATGTGTTATTAATGAACATTTCTGTCTAAAGAGGTTTGTCAGAGTTGGTTGCATTGCATGTAAAGATAATAAAAGAGAGATTCTTGGGTTGGAATGGTGAATTTATGCATGGAATGTATTCACAGATGCTTTCTTATCATTGAAATCTCATAAAAACCTTGAAAAATAAGTATTAGCACTCCTAATGGTTGAATAAACTGTTTATTGAAAGGACACTGGTAAGGGGTATATAGATCTCAGTCTTATGGCCAAATAACATGCAGAGAATATGATTACTTAAGCTTAGTTAAACAGAATCTAAGATATTAATCTCTTCCAAATTATCAGGACTGAGACTATTTCAAATGTAATTCACATTTTATCACAATGTATTTCAATTATTTCAATACACAATATATACATGACTAACCCAAAGGGAAATATCATGACTTAAATTCCTGTTTATTATGAGACTTTCTAGGTGAGTAATCTTACAGTCTTATTTTTATCTTTAAAAAATATTGCTCAAAGGCATTCTAATAACCGCTAAAAATATTGAATTGCCTCTGCATTCTATTTCTCTTCAAAATATAAGCAAAATCATTGCTCTAATACTATAAATTAAGCTATGTATAGATAGAAACTTAGCATGTTATAACTTATTGCCTATTGATGCTTTTAGCATTCTAAACCGTGTAAAATCTTTTCCTTTGAAACATAAAATTTATGGGACATTGCTCTTGATATTTCATATTTTATATAAATAATTTTTTGTGAATAAAAAGATTGTCTTCTTTAGCAACTTGAACTTTAGATAAGATTTTACATCCAATGTGTTTGTATTAAAATTCAAGAGGTAACCAAAAAGGATTAAATTTCCTAAAAGGAAAAAGAAAACTATCAGTCATCAAGTCGTGAATATTTTTGGACTGATAGAACATAATGTTCCAGCAAAATAGATGGAATAAGGTATCAGCCAAAACTTTCTGGGAATTGAACCACATATTAAGTATAATCACTTTCCAAAAAGGAAGTTAGAAGTAACATATATGTCAGAAGTGTGGCAAATGTGTTATATGGGCTTTCCATCTGTGCTGTAATATCCATTAAAACTCTGACACAAGGTAACTCATTTACTTCCTTATTTCTCAGATTGCCCCACCCATAAATGGTCTAAATAAAGATACACCACTTCTTTAGAGACACAAGTAAATGGGAGAGTATATGGAAAGGTTTTTGAATTTAATGAATGGAAGAAAGCGTATAAAGGTGTGCCTTCAATCTAAATAAGGTGGTTTAGGGGAGAGTAGAAAAACAAATCCCATACAAATGAAATAACCTGCTCAGAAGTTTACTGGCAAATAAACAGAGACTTAAGGCTTTGTCCTGTGGACTATGAACCTGTGACCAAACCATAAACCATTTTTATATTGTTCCCCTACTATTACCTTATAAAAATATGCATATTATTCTTCCATAGGAACCTTGCATATAGGACTGGCATAAATGAAATTTTCCCTGGTTTCCTCTTTGCAAGTCAAATAATTAGGTTGAAAAGAATAAAATTACCTCTTCTTCCACAAACAATTTGGCCTGGGCCAACGAGATACTGAAGATTAGAAGAGAGATGAGAAGTTGAATTTTGATAGTCTCCTGTCTGCACAGATCTTAAGTGACAACATCCAGGTGGCATGCCTGGAGATACAAGGAGATGTTTACTCTCTTTTACAAAGTTTACAGGTTGAGTAATTGTGGTTCAAGCTATCTGCTAATTTTCTACTTCTCAATGGCTACAAGTTTATTTAGTCATAATAAGTCTTCCAGTCATCAGAGAAGAGAGAAATTCTAAGCACTGAAAACGTCTAGCAGCCATTCTGCAAGTATTTCAGTTAATTAATGTAGAGACATACTCTACAAAACAATTCTCAGTATTTTTAAATCAACAGTCATATGCAAGATCCTTTTTATTGTACTTGAGATTTTTCTGAAGCATATGGTTTCCAGAAAAAGGTCAGTCTTAAGGTGCCTTAAGGTGATTCAAGTAATGTCTAACAGAATATAAAAATAAGCATTATGACTAGATTCCAGAGATTAGTGACAAATATATGTCGTAAGCTTAATATGAGATAATGCAGAAAATGGATAATCATGATACAGAAATTCAAGGAAGATTCAGTATTAGAAAGCTGAAAAATAGTGATGTCCAGAGTAATATATTAAAAGTGAAACATCATATGATTATATTACAGATAAAGAAGAGTTTTAAACCATCATAAATGAGAAACAGACAGGAACTTCCTTCCTTTCATAGACCATGTTTGCTAAGGTCCTAAAGAAAACATTTTACCTAGTTTCATAGCTTTAGACATGTTCCCTTTAAATAGAAAAAACAGTCAATTATATTTGTACTTTGTTGCTGCTTAAATTGTTGTAAATTTTCACAAATTTCATGGGTTAACACAATATACATAATATATGTATATTTATTAGCTTGCAGTTCTATAATTCACTGCCTATTTTGTAGTAAGGATCTCCATTTGAAAACTTGACATCATTCTTATCCTCCAGCAATAACCCATTTAAACTATAGTAGGTGGAAAAGTTACTATCTACAATAAGAAAAAATAACATGTTAACAAGGAAATATATATAATAGAATAAGTGGAAATATTCAAAATTAGAAATTTTTTTATTGAAAAGGATACTCAATATTAAAAATAGCAATTAGTTATAAATTATATATTGATGAAACTAGGATCTTCAAGTATTCATGGAATGTAAAAATAATTTTTAAATTCATATGGAGAATTCATATCAAATATCATGAAAGATAGGACCCGCCAACAGAACTCTAAACTCTCCTTGGAAGAACACAGTGGAAATATACCTGTTAAGAGTCAGGTACGTTGATAAACTGAAATCATCTAAATATCTATCAATAGTAGAGATAAATAAATTAAGATATATTTATAATTAGTATAATGCAGATACTAAAATAAACTAATTAGATATATATCAATATAGATAAATGTTCAAAATAATTTGAAAACATATAGACTGCTCTGCATACCATGATAAAGTCCAAAAGATTTTAGAAGTAATACTAGCTTTGTACCTACAATTAGATAATGAAAACATGAGTGAAATTCACAATACATTTATGGTAGTGAGATGTCTGGATATAGAAGGACAAGGGAAAGGTAGATTTTATGATTTCAGTTGTTTTTAAAATAATTTTTACCAAAACAGAAACTGATGATGTAGAGGGTAACTTTGGGGTCCCTAAAATGATTAGAATTAAAAATCTCAAACAACTTGAAAGAACCGAGTTGGAGAACTTACCAGGTCTAAATTTAAGTTTTACTATGATGCATAGGAATGACGGTATCATGGTAGAGAGAGGTCCAAGGATAGATTAGTGAATCACAATACACGGTCCTGAATAAAACATAATGCCTAGTCCTGAGATAGACCCACACATATAATGTTAAATGATGTTGAAATGAATGCAAACATTTAAGTGAGATGAAGAAATTATTTTCTACAAGTGGTACCAAGACAACTGATTACTCACAAAGATAGAAAGAAACCTTAACCCCACCTCTCATCTTACACAGGATTGTTCTGAGAAAGAATACTGACTTTAATGTAAAATGTAAACTTAAAACTCCTAAGACAAAATGTAAAATAATATCCTATTATTTGTATTGACTAGAGACATTTTTCTTAGAAGAAAAAAATGCATTCTCTTAAAATTTTTTTTACATTAGAGTTTATTAAAATTATAACTGGCTCATCAGACATTATTTAGAAAATAAACTAGCAAGCAACAGAGAAAATAAAATTGTTATGCATATATGTGACTGAGTTAGTCAGTTTTGCATCTCTGTGACCAAAATACTTTTCAAGAACAACTTAGAGAAGGGAAAGTTTATTTTGACTCTTGGTTTTGGAGGTTCCAGTCCACAGTAGGCTGAGTCCCTTGCTTTGGACCCAAGATGAGGGAGCGAAACACAGTGTAAGGGCATGGCAGAGGAACTCTGCTCCATTCATGACAGCCAGGAAGCAGAGAGAAGGGAAGGGACTACTGAGCAGGTGAGCTCTTCCAGGGCATATCCCTACTGACCCACCTCCTGCAGTCACACCCCACTTGCCTACAGTTACCACATAGTTAATTCTTTCAAACTAGGATGAACTGATTAGTTTACAGCTGTCATAATCTAACCATTTTGCCTCTGAATATTCCTGCATTAACAGGAGCTTTGGGGGGTATCTCTTTTCTAAACCATAACAGAGACAATTTTTATCCAGAGAACTCCAAAAAAAACAGGGATTTATAGACAAAGAAGCCACTAAATAAATTGGGGATATTTTAAGTTGATATTTTACAAGAGCAGTTATTCCAATGGCCAATAAGCACATGAAAAAGTTTCTAATATCATTAGTGAGCAGGGGAAGAAAAAACCAAACCACAATGAGAAACCACATACCTAATAGAATGACTAAAATTAGACAGCCTAGTGACATCAAATGGGGGTGAAGATGTAAACAGCCAGAGCTCATACTTTGTTGATGTAAGTAGTTCCTTATAAGGTTAAAATACATCTCCCCATAACGCAGTAATTCCGCACTTACGATTCATCCAAGAGAAAGTAAAAGGAGTTCACAAAAAAGCCCTACACTGATTCATATATTTATTAATTGCCTGTATGTCTTCTTCTGTAAAGTGTCTGTCCATTGATTGGGTTCTTTGTATTTTTGGAATAAAGTTTTGTTAGTTCTTTATAAAGTTTGGAGAAAAGTGCTCTATCTGAAGTGCATGTGGAAAAGATTTTCTCCCACTCTGTAGGCTCTCTCTTCACATTCTTGATTGTATCCTTTGCTGAGAAAAAACTTTTAATTTGAGTCCATCCCATTTATTGATTGTTGCTTTGATTTCTTGTGCTTTGGGAGTCTTGTTGAGGAAGTCTGATCCTAAGCCAACATGATGAAGTTTCGGGCCTACCTTGTCTTCTATTAGGTGCAGGGTCTCTGGTCTAATTCTTTGATCCATTTTGAGTTGAGTTTTGTGCAGGGTGAGAGATAGAGGTTTAATTTCATTGTACTGCATATGGGTTTTCAGTTTTGCTAGCAACATTTGTTGAACAGGCTATCTTTTCTCCATTGTATGTGTTTGGCTCCTTTATCTAGTATGAGGTGACTTTATTTATGTGGTTTTGTCTCTGTGTCTTCTATTCTGTATCATTGGTCTGCCTGTCTATTTTGGTGCCAATACCATGCTGTTTTTGTCATGATTGCTCTGTAGTATAGTTTAATGTCTGGTATTGTGATACCTCCTGTTTCACTTTTTCTACTCAGGATTGTTTTGGCTATTCGAGGTCTCTTGTTCTTCCAGATGAAGTTCATGATTGCTTTCTCTATTTCTATGAGGAATGTCATTGGGATTTTAATTGGAATTGCATTGAATCTGTAATAGTGCCTTTGGTAGAATGGCCATTTTGACAATGTTAATTCTCCCTTTCCAAGAACATGGGGGATCTTTTCATCTTTGAAAGTTTTCTTCAATTTCTTTCTTTAATGTTCTATAGTTTTCATTGTAGAGGACTTTCACCCCCTTTTTTAGATTAATTCCCAAGTATTTTATTTTATTTTATTTTTTGCGGCTACTGTGAATGGAGCGGTGTTGGTACTAATGACACATTAACTAACTCATGCTGACTCCTTACTTCCTGGCAGGTGAGCAAGTTCAAGGCCTCAAAGGCGGTTTCAAAAGATAATGATGATAAATCTGACCACCGTCAGGGATTGGTTAACAACAGTTCTGCGAACATGATCAGCTCGTGCTTGCCATGTAGTCCTATGGGACTCTCACCTGTGTGAACCCCCCATGCCTTGCTGACCTTTAAACTGATTGATTCCCGCCTAGCCTCCACCCTACATAAAAGCTGTGTGACTTCCTCAATAAACAAGTTCCTATTGTGACTGGTCTCTCTGACCCGTCTGATTGTCCTCCACCCGGAGGGCTGGGTGCGGGTCGGTCAGTGGGCCCTACCTATCCCTGTCTGGCCTTGTTGGGGAGTGCTCCCTTCCCTTGCCGTTGGTCGAGAAGAGCAAGGGAGCTTAAGACCCTGACAGAGTGGTTTTCTTAATTTCTCTTTCAGAGGATTCATCACTTACGAATAGAAATGCATTAGATTTACACGTATTGATTTTATATCCTGTTACTTTGCTGAATTCATTTATTAGTTTTAGAAGTTTTCTAGTGGAGTTTTTTGGATCTTCTAAATATAGGATCATGTCATCAGCAAATAGTGACAGCTTTAGTTCTTCTTTTTCCTATTTGTATCCCTTTAAATTCTTTGGTTTGTCTAATTGCTCTGGCAAGTGCTTGAAGGGCAATGTTGAATAGAAGTGGTGAAAGAGGGCATCCCTGTCTTATTCCAGTTTTTAGAGGGAATGCTTTCAGTTTTTCTCCAATAAGAATAATGTTGGCTATGGGCTTAGCATAGATTGCCTTTACAATGTTGAGGTATGTTCATACTATTCCTATTTTTTCTAGTGTTTTAAGCATGAAGTGGTGCTGTATTTTATGAAATGCTTTCTCAGCATCTATTGAAATAATCATGTGATTCTTAACTTTAAGTCTATTGATGTGATGAATTACATTTATTGATTTCCAGATGTTGAACCAACCTTGCATCCCTGGGATAAACCCCAGTTGATCATGGTGCACTATCTTTTTAATATATTTTTGTATGGGATTTGCCAGTATTTTGTTAAGGAGTTGTGCATCTATGTTCATCAGGGATATTGTTCTAAAGTTTTCTTTCCTTGATGTGTCTTTGGTTTTGGTATCAGAGTGATACTAGACTCATAGAATGAATTTGGAAAAGTGTTCAACATCTCTAGTAATTAGAGAAATGCAAATTAAAACAACTCTAAGATTTAATCTTATTCCAATTAGAATGGCTTTTATCAAGAGCACAAACAATAATAGATGTTGGTGTGGATGTGGAGAAAAAGGCACTTTTGTACATTGTCGGTGGAGTTGCAAATTGGTGCAGCCACTCTGGAAAGCAGTATGGAGAATCCTAAGAAAACTTGGAATGGACCCACCTTTTGACCCAGTTATCCCACTCCTCAGTTTATACCCAAAGGACTTAAAATCAGCAAACTACAATAACACGGCCACATCAATATTTATAGCAGCTCAGTTCACAATAGCTAGATTGTGGAACCAACCTAGATGCCCTTCAACAGATGAATGGATAAAGAAACTCTGGTATATATACACAATGGAATACTATTCAACCATGAAGAAGAAGAATATTATGGCATTTGCAAATAAATGGATGGAATTGAAGAATATCATGCTAAGTGAAATAAGCCAAGCCCAAAAAACCAAAGGCCAAATGTTTTCCCTGATAAGTGGAGTATGATATATAATGGTGGTGGGGGGTGGGGAGGGAGAGAGGAATGAGGGAACTTTAGATTATGTAGAAGTAAATGCAAGGGAGGGGGTATGAAAAATGGTGGAATGAGACAGACATCATTACCCTATGTACATGTATGATTACACAAATGGTATGAATCTACATCGTGTACAACCATAGAAATGAAATGATGTACCCCATTTGTGTATAATGAATCAAAATTTAAAAACAAATTAAAAACTAATTAAAAAAAAGTAAAAAAAGCCCTACACTGAAATGATCATAGTAGCCTTGTGCATAATAATACCAAATTGAAAACAGGACAGCTATGCATCAACGAAGAGATCATCACAAGATGGCATGCTACTTAGTACTGAGAAAAGAATGAACTAGCTATGTGAATAAGAGCATGGATACAGCTCAAAAAAATCATGTTGACAAAAGCAACCAAGATGCAAATAAGCACACACACACACACACACACACACAATAAATCCATGTATGTGTATTTCTGGAATAAGTGGAATTAATCCATAATCACGGAAATAAAATTAGCAATTGTTTTTATGAAGGCAGAGTTGACTGGAAGAAGAACACAGGAACTTCCTTGAATGATGTGAACATTCCATCTTAGATAGGGATAGAGATTGCACACACAGACTTGTCAAAATTTCTTGAAATGCCCACTTAAAATCCTTGCATCTTCCTACTTGTAAATTTCATGGTCAAAGCAAAAATTTTTCTAGAGAAAGTTCAACCGGCCAAGAGACTTGATTCAAGATCATTGCTATAAATGGGAGAAGTTATAACTTACATTGAAATCCAGGTACTAAAATAAAATTCAGTAGGATTTTTAAGAGTTTGGGGGAACGGAGTATCAGAACTCTTCTGTGTTGCTAATTTGGTTTGTCTCAAGGGAAAAGTGAACTTGGATCTTCCTGACAGGAATTGGTTTTAAAACATAGGGCAAGACTTCCAGTGAAGTTAGACCCCACCTTTCAGTAAAAGTGGCAGATAAGGGTGCTTTCTTCTTTGAAGATTACATTTCAAAGGGATGACTCCCAGTCTTTGAGTGATGGAGTTTTAAACCAGCAAAAGGATTTTAAAAAGATTTATATAAATCTAAAAGGGTCAAAGTATAAGTTTATCAATATACGTTTATTAAAGTAAATGCTGGAAGAAAAGAGAGGCTAGGAAGCCTACCTTGAGGCAGGATTAGTCAAGGTGAAGACAGTGTTAAATTGGTCTTGGACATACCTCACTACCTGAAAAAAATGAAATTAAAACACGCACACACACACACACACACACACACACACACGCAAAGCAATAGAATAATTTAGAAAGGCAAATACTCCAAGTTTTGTATGGAAATAATGAAGTCGTCATATAATCTGGACATCCGTCATTAAAGTTCATCACAGATCATAGACATGACAGTGCTCACTTGAATGTTACTGAAAGCTTGATCCTTGTCCCCAAGTCAATTCAATAACAAGGACACAGTGTTGAGAAAAAAGAAGCTTTATTGGTTTGCTAGCAAAGAGGAACATGGGGACTCCCATCCCAAAGGTTATGATTCTGCCCATCGGCAGGAACAGGGGGCTTTTAAAGAGGTGATTACCAGGCTACATTCCAAGTGTTCCTTGTTGGACTTGTAATTCACTTGTTAATTTGTGAGATAGTCATTTCTGAGATCTTCTGGTACCATCCCCCAAATCTGGCTTACTTGTTCCTGTGGTGGGTGTGTACCCAAGGACAGATAAATCTGCCTAAAATGGGGAAGAAAGGTAATCCCTGGTTCCCCTGAGATTAGGGAGGAGCAGGGAGAGAGGAAGAGGAAGACACATGTCCATTTTAAACATCAGTTGCAGTGGCAGAGCAGCAAGGGCTGTATTCAAGGCATAAAGTAGACCACTGTTACATGAGTACTGTGGTCACAGGGTGTCTGTGAGTACATGACAGGGGTAAATGTCTGAAGTTCATCGGCTCATTTCAGTCTCCAAGTGCCTGTTTAGGCATTGAGTACACAGTGGTGAATGAGATCAATGGGCTTCTAGTTTCAACAGGACTAATATTTAAGTGGAGAGAAAGATGGATCATAAGCAAATCAAATAAAAATAAAATTACAGTATCAGTCATCAGTATTAAATTACTCTGAGGAAGCAGAGATATGGTGGACAGTGACAAAACAGAGAAAGGTAGCCATAGGGAAATCTCTCCAGAAGAAATAAAATTTGAACTGATACCTGAATGAAAAATGTGAATTGAGCGTATTTCTGTAGAGGGAAAAAGGGCTAAATGACCTGAGGGAAAAGGAAAACAAAGGCTACAGGAATAGTTAAGTCCCCAATGTACCACTTTGACCACCCTAAGGCAAGTAGGTTTTTAAGGGTCAATGATGACAGCAGGGAATCAGGCTAGGAGTAGTAATTCAGGCAAACAATGATGGGAAGGTAAGGAAAATGATCAGAGGAGCTGGCAGGGTATAAGGGAAGGGCTGCTGACAGCTTAAATGTGGCAGGAAAAAGAGAGGAATCAAAGATATTTGCTAGATTTTTGGTCTGAAAAGTCTTGAAGAAGGTATCATTGACTACAATGGTGGTGGGAGATCAAAGAAAAGTAGAATTGGAGAGGAAAAAAGTGGACACATTAGGAATTCTTTTGGGGGCTTATTGACATTTGATATGACCATTAAATACCGCAGAGCAGAACTGCTGAGTGGGAATTACACAAAGGTAGAGCTCAGGGGAAATGTGTTCATGATACCGGTGATGAGAATCAATCAGGGCCCAGCCTCCTTTCCCCAGATGTGAAGACTGAACACCCAAGGAAACGCCAAGGCAAGCGTAGAAAGCAAGCTTCATTTAGAGGATAGAACAGATAGATTTCTCTGCAGAAAAGGGGGCACAGAACTCGGTATCTGAAGAAGTGGGGGTGTCCTGCCCCTTTTATAGATTTTAAAGTTCCTTTGTTCTCATGCTTTCCTTCTCCCCTTATCTTGCTAACTGACTAGATATCAAAAGGTGGGAAAGAAGTCTTCCAGCGATGCTTCTCCTGTCTGCTCCAATGGACAGGAAAGCAGGTACTTCTTAACAACTCATAACTCCCTACCCCAAGGAACAATTTCCTGGAGGCAGGTAGCCTTGGCAACAGGTTGGAAGAGGAGGGGGACAGGCTTTGGAGATAACAGTATTTGATTTCCTTTCCTTTGGAACCAGTCCCCATTTCCCGGATTGGATCCAATTATTTATTATTTACACTAAGTGTTTTTTTGTCTCTTGGCCTCAAGTAGAGACCATGGTCAAAACAATTTGACTTGCTCAATTGGTATCTGATGACAAAGACATCTTTATATTGTTCCTCCTATAAAATGTAATAAGACTTTTGTTTCACTAATGCTATTAAGAATTGGGAGTGCATGCCTGTGTGTGTGTGTGTGTGTGTGTGTGTGTGTGTGTGTGTTGGGATGCATGGATTTAGGTTTTAATGAGGATATCAAGATACACATTTTTTTAAAGTAAATATACCTAAATGCAAATGCCCACAACCTCATTTGAAGACTGCCTCCATGTACGACAAATCTTCTCAAATGCCAAATCCACAAACATTACTCAAATATCATACCCACAAAATAAAGAATACATTGTATAGTCCTTAAAACATCAAGTAATTAAGAAATATTTGTCGTTTTTCTTATATATGTGAGGTGGGTGGAAATGATAGAATTATTTTTAAGTTCAATTATTTTCAAACATATAGGCAAGACTCCAGAGTCTATTCCTGTGACTAAATTACTTTTTTTAAATTGGTCAATACAGTTTTATTTCAGTATTTACTTAAAGTTTTAATCATATAAAAAATTTCAAAAATGCAAGATATTAGAAACTTTATCAGTGCTGTTTTTCCACTAAGTTACTTTTAACCCTGTTTCAAAGACAGCGCAGAATTTTACATCTACTTTGTAAGGTAATCTTAAACAGGACTCCTAGGAGTATGTTTAAATAATATTGTGAGATATTCTAAAAAAGACCTAAAGATGACTTTTCTTTTGACTGTGAAAAATGTTTTATGTTGAATAATGGTTGAATAAAATATACACCTGTAATATTTTAACAATACAACTAGAATTTGTTAGTTCTTTTGCTGGTGCATTCCTTGTAAACAGCTTCCAGAAATATGTTCCCTGAGGCTGGATACCATGGAGTCTTCCTCTTTTTCTAATAAAATAAATAAATAAAGAAATAAATAAAATAAAACAGCAGGGACTGAAAGTTCTGTATCCTCCTTTTTTTCTATATATATCTAATTTCAGCCTGCTGTAACTTTTAAAATTTTTCATTAAAGTGATGATTTTTGTGTGTGTGTAACTATAGTCAAATATCTATTAGCATTTCTATTCAAAAGTGCTTACACCCATGATTTAAAATTTTAAGACTTGCACATGTTTTGGCACATGCCTAGTAAGAAAATCTTTTTTTTTTTCAGAAACTTGCATCTGGTTATGAACTATTTAATGCTAAATATGGTAAATAAGCAGTAATTGCATGTTATGCACAATTTATTATACATCTTCATTTTGAAGCATTAAGCAACAAAATAATGTGCATTCTCAAAGGAACTTGCCATCTGCATTTTGCACTTCAAGTTGGGAACGGAGAATGTAATAGGTAATGTGATGATAATGAAAATGAGAATTGTTATAGACCTAATAAATTACCCAAATTACTATATGGCATCTTTGCCTTGCTGCTTGTATGTACCATCTTTAGAACTCTTGAGAACAGGAAGGAGATGGGTGCATGCAACTAGAGAACAGAAGCAGCCATAAAACACTGACTCACCCTTCTGTTTCTTTTTATTTGCATGCTTCATTTTTTCTTCTTCTTTTTTTTAATGTGGCTCCCTCTCTTTCTTTTTTTCTTTCCACCTCTTCTTGCTCTAATAGGAAGTAAAAGGAGGAATACTTACTGCTCTATTCTCCACCCTTACCTGAAGCCCTGGGTCCTTGGTAATGATTTTACAACCAGCTATTTTGTTGTTGTTGTTCTAAAGATGTATATCTTCTTACTGCAGCCAAAAATCCACAGATGGAGATAATATCTAGACATAAGTTTCAATAGGAAGAAATTTTATCTTTGTATTGCAACTGCTTTTCAAGTCCCCTTGTTAACAAATGGGCTACACATAGCTCTTCTTCTTGTCTTCCCTTTGGAAAATAGTGTTTGAGAACTCTGGGTTTTATTGTTGACACAAACTACAGAAATAATTGAGAAGTGATTTTTATTTTCTCCTGAACTTTCAGTTCTTTTGCCTAAGAAGTCATCAACTATGTTATTTTCTTAATTTTAAAATTCACTAGTAATTTAGTTAGTAATTTGTAGAAACATTAACCTACCAGCATAGAAGTCTGAACATCATTGCATTTTTTAGCCTTGTTTCCATGTGCTATATTAGAGAATAATTTTTCATAATTTGTCAACTTTTTTTAAATTTATTTTTTATTGTTTGTTATTTTTGATTCATTGTACACAAATGGGGTACAACTTTTTATTTCTCTGGTAGTACATGAAGCAGAGTCACACCATTTATGTACTCATACGTATACACAGAGTAATGATGTTTATGTCATTCCATTATCTTTCCTTCCCCCACCCCCTCCCCATCACTCATTTCCCACTATTTGTTGGGGGCTGTGCCATGTGGGCTGCGCCGTGATGGTGCCTGGCAGCCAGTCGGAGGTTGCTTTGATCACATTGGCAGTGAGGAGATTGATTAATATAAGCACACCCAGGTGTTTTGTCATTGGCCGTATTCAATTAAGTCCATGCACACAACGTGTGCACAGGTGTTCCCCAGTGCTCCTGCTCGTGCCTGCTCATTTTGACCTTTGCAGAGATAGGGCAGCTGGTTCCTTGCCTGATCTCAACTGGTGTGGCCCTGCCCTCCGCCTCCTGGAGGGAATATAAGCAGGCAGTAAGCAGAAGCGGCAGTAAGCAGAAGCAGCAGCTAACAGAGAGAAGAAGCTAGCAGAGAAAAAAAAGAAGCTAGTAGAGAGAAGAAGCAGCTAGAAGAAGCAGCTAGCCCTCAGATAGATAGCACCTAGTTCACAGGATGCAGGACGCACCTGTAAGAAGAAGCAGCAGAACCCTAAGAAGAAATAGATTTCTGATAAGCGTAGAAGCCTTTCTCTAAAACTTTCTCTCAAAGCCTATCTTTCTCTCAAAGTTTCTCTTCCTCTAAGCAAAGTTTCTCTTCCTCTAAGCAAAGCATCTCTTCTTCTCAAAGTCTCTCTTCCTCTATAAATTAGTGAATATAGGAAAAGTAGTTTATTTTCAGTCCACCTCCGATAAATACCCATGCAATTGTTGCTGTGGGCGGTGACAACTATTCAATTCAGCATTCCTTCATTCTTCCCTTATCCCCTCCCCCGATTATGTATCATCATCCACTTATCAGAGAAAACAAATCAAAACTACCCTAAGATTTCATCTCACCCCAATTAGAAGGCCATCATCAAAAATATAATCAACAAGAGGTGTTGGCAAAGATGTGAGGAAAAAGATACACTCATACATTGCTGGTGGGATTGCAAATTGGTACACTCTGGAAAGCTGTATGGAGATTGTTTAGAACACTTGGAATAGAACCACCATTTGACCCAGCCATTCCATTCCTTGCCTAAACCCAAAGGACTTAAAATCAGCATACTAGAGCTGGGGATAGCTCAGTTGGTAGAGTGCTTGCCTTGCTTTCCCAAGGCCCTGGGTTCAATCCCCAGCACCACAAAAAAAAAAAAAAAAAAAAAAAAAAAAAAAAAAAAATCAGCATACTACAGTGACACAGCCACATCAATGTTTATAACAGCTCAATTCACAATAGCTAGATTATGTAACCAACCTAGATGCCCTTCAGTAGATGAATGGGTAAAGAAACTTTGGTATATATACACAATGGAATATTATTCAGTCATAAAGAAGAATGAAATTATGAAATTTGCAAGTAAATGGATGGATTGCAGATTATCATGCTAAGTGAGATAAGCCAAACCCAAAAAACCAAAGGCCAAATGTTTTCTCTGATAAGTGCAGAATTTATCAACTTTCACAGCATATAATGTAGGTAGATATCTTTTCTATACCTCTCTGGAACATGATATTAAAAGCAATTTTGCTGCTGACAGAAGTGATGGGAGCAAGTAGCAGTGAGATCACGTCCCAAATTTTAAAATATAATTTTATGTTCTTCAGTTTCCACCCAAAAAGTCAACTTTACTGCTTTGGGGGTAGGAAAATAAGTTTTGAATCACTCCATGTCCTTATTTTTGTCATCTAAAAAAATATCTACTGGTCAACATCTCTAGTTGTTGACCTAGAGATGTTGATATTTCTAGTCAACCCCTTTGAACTTAGAAAGTTCCTCTTTCCTCTCAAAATGTATATAATTGTATATGGCTGAAAAAAAAAGATTTCAATGATGGTACTTTGCTATAAGCTATGAGAAATGTATTTAGATTCTCTACTAAGATTCTCATTTTTCATAGGTTATTTTACATATCCCTTTCCCTGGTTGGGGGAAGTCTCCTGATGATAAAGACTTGTGGTTTGTGAGGCAAGGATAAAAATTTATGAAGGGACAGCTTATGAACTCTGTGATATACCCTGCCCCATTAACACTGTCATATCCCAGAAAGCTAATGGAATTGTACTTCCTAAAGATCTCTTTGCTATATGTCGGGGTCTTAAGCCCCCTTGCTCTTCTCGACCAGCGACAAAGGACAGGAACACTCCCCAACAAGGCCAGACCAGGAAAGGTAGGGCCGACTGACCACCTGCTCCTAGCCCTCCGGGCGGAGGACAATCAGACGGGTCAGGGAGACCAGTCACAGTAGGAACTCGTTTATTGAGGAAATCACACAGCTTTTATGGAGGGTGGGGGCTAGGTGGGAACCAGTCAGCTTAAAGATCAGCAAGGCATGGGGGGTTCATGCAGGCGAGAGTCCCATAGGACCATACGGCAAGCACAAGCTGATCACGTTCGTGGAATGTCAGGGGCGGGCTCTGAGGGTCCCAGAGCCACACTGTGGCCTGATCTCTAAGATGGTGCCTGTCAGCTTGCCAGACATAGCTGCACTCATAAACAAGTTTTAGGAAGTAACTCTGGTTGGCTGTTGTACATGAGGCGATCCTGGTATCTGCCTGGAGACTGTTCCTTGATAGGCTGACTTTCCTGGTAGTCTACTCTCTGATAGGCTGATGTTCTCAATATAAGTCAGAGACTTGTGGAATAAAGCCCTTTTTTGGTTCCTGTGATCAAGAAGAGCGTACGCATTGTGATCACCCACCGCCCGCGGGCGGTGGGCGATCATAGTGGAACTGTTGTTAACCAATCCCTGACGGTGGTCCGATTTATCGTCATTAACTTTTGAAACCACCTTTAAGATCTTGATCTTACTCACTCGCCAGGGAGTAAGGAGTCAGCCTGAGTTAGTTAACGTGTCATTAGTCCCAACAGCTATACATCCCAAAGAATCAATAATTCTGCAACTTGAGTAGCATTAGCTCTAAGAATTGGAGTAGCAATTCCTAATAATTATTTAACATCCAATTAGTTTTCTCTATGTTATACCTATGTTATACCTAAAAATAATAGTGTTTTTCAGATAAAACTATACTATTACAAATAATCCATTAAAAAAAAATTATAGGCCCTTTCAACAAAATATTAACTGCCAATGCTTAAATAATTTATAATAAAATTACATTATGATAAATAATTTTACATTTTTATGTATATAAGAACTCTACTGTTACACTTTCTTATAGTAATTGAGTATTTCTCAAGTTCATTCTTGCAGAGTATCTTCAAACCTTAAGTGCAGGTTAAAAAAAATTCTTTTTTGTGAGGGTGTCTGAAGATCAAATATCATAGGTCTCATATTCATCTCGTAATTGTATATTAATGAAAGATACAAAGTAAAATCACTTTATAAACTTTTTTCAGAATATTGCTGAAAAGTAGTAGCAAAGTTAGCCAATTTGAGTTCCATTTACCACCCTTTGTATTTTCTATTTGGTGGATATTACAATGATTAGTCAAATCATTAAGAGATTGTAGCAGGGGACAAGGACGAATACTAGCAAAGTTAGTAATACATACACTGAATAAAAAGGAATTTAATTATTGAGAGCAAAACCCAAAAGATACAATTCATTAATCACATGACTTCTTAACTCTCTTCTATGGTAATACCTCTAGCTGTCACTTCTAGAGATGAATACATAGTCAATAATAATTTTATTTTTCTGCAAAGATATAGGCATTTTGCCAGGGCAGAATAGCAGGTGATCTTCAGAATGATGTTCACCTTTCTTAATTTCTTCCCTTGGAACTGGAAACCTCCATCCTTTGATTTTTCTGACTTCAAATTCTACTCATTCTACATTTATAGTATTCACACATATCTTCCATTTATGTTTCTGCCACTAGAGTTCATTCTTTTCTCTCTCATGGACAAATTACTGCATTAGCTTCTTAATGTCTTCCTTTTATGTTGCCACTGCTTCCATATATTCTCTTTAACACCACCAACATAATGTTTCTAAAATAGAATCTGGTCAGATGACTTCCCTAAAAAAAAAAAAAAGAAAAAAAAAGAGAAAGAAAAGAGGAGAGGAAAGATATCTCATCTTTTCCATTAGCTCTTGACCAATGTCTAAATCTTTTAGTAAAGGCTCTTAAGAATTTTTTGTAATATCTACTTCATATGCAAAGTAATCTATAAAGATTTCCACAGTCCCCATTTGGTATAATCAATAACTAATTCTATACCCTATTTAGCATTTTGATTCAATTTGTACATTACTTTTATCAAATATCACAGGACCCTTTCTACTATAATCACTTCATTTCTTGCACATCAGTCTCATTAAATATAAATGATATAGGGACAAATACATCTGAATTTGCCAAATTACATATTGAAAGTGCTAAAAGTATGATTAAATTTTTAATTCATTGAATCAAGTGAATATATGTCCCAACCATTGAGATGGAAGTGATGAGATTAAAATATTCAACCTTTTAACTTAAACTTTTACTATTCCATAATACTTCCCAGAATTGGATTAATTTATCACTCAAATGCTCACATTTGTTTATATAACTGCCTGAAAAAATCTTTTTGGTGAGATTCATTCTGAAGGTGATGCTAACAATTAGTATAAATAAGAATTACTTACTGAAATATAGCATTTAATCTCTGTTTCTAGTTTTTAAGATTATGTATGCCAATTATTAATATATACTAATCCATTTCATTCACTGAGCACCCAACCTTTACCAGTCATTTTATTAGATTATATATAAAACAGAATAATATATAAGTTATAGTATTATAATAGTTATAATATACTAAAGAATATCATTCTGCTTCATATGTATCATCTACATTATAATATGCTTTTATAACTTGTAATAGATCATACAACATATATATTTTATATTTTATACATTAACTACCCTGAAATTCTGCAACTTAGGCATTATTCCCATAGTATATATAAGTAAGCTGAAGTTTGGAGATGAGAAATGACAGCTCCAAGATCACAGAGGTGGAATTTAACTTCTATATTTTTGACTTTGAAGCTTGCATTCTCTGTACTATGCATACACACTCTCTCTGTTATTTCCTGCCTCTCCTCCTTCCTTTGATTCACAAACATGCTCAAGTTCAGTTCTTTGCCTTTCACATCCTGTTATCTCTACTTGGAGTTTCATTTCTATTGGTTAAGTTCTTGATTAAAACCCATTTTCCACAGAACACTTCTCTGATTCTCTTAGTGCACACAGTGATGAAAGTGATAAACACTACCATTGCTGAGTGCTTGCTGTATGCCATTGACAAGTGGATGCTCAGACCCTGTGAAACAGATTCAAGATCCTGGCAGGTGAAGGGCAATGCTAGGTATAGTTGGGATAGTAGACATTTATTATTCAGAGATGACACCAGCCCACAACCTCCAGCTCCAGCTCCATTTAGCCCCAGTTACAGCTTCAGCCTCATTTAGCTCTTAAGTCTTTCCATAGCCTTTTTTAATGGATGTAGGTCAAAGAAGGCACAGTGCCAACAAGTTATATAAGTGGGTACATGTCAATAAGCAAATGTTTATGACCTTAAGTACATGCACTGAATCAGGGTGTTTATAACCTTGACTTCACACTAAAAACATAACCCACCAGAAGCCTCAGCAAGGGAGCCTAACTATAGACATCTTGGGCCTGCCCTATAGTTATATATTTTATATTCATTTTGTTAAGTTTTCCTGATGGTTTAATATTATATTAATATATAAGTGTACAGATGAGAAACAGAGGCTTAGAGAGATTGTACAAGTGCTTCAGGTCACCAACAGATACTGTTTTTTGTTTGATTATATAACCTATATGCTAACTATTCATTTGGAATATCTCCTTTAAACTTTGATTGTTACATAATTATTTTATGTAATTTTAGGTTGATTTTTCAAAATGAACTGCAAATTCTTTTGAAGACCAGTTATTCCAGGGAAGGAAGAAAGTAGATGCTGCTTTAAACAAAATACCAGTTAAAAAATCCTACTTTAGGGGTTTTCAAGATGGCGGACTAGAGGGCGGCTGCATTTCATGTTGCTCCAGGACGCAGGATTCAAAAGAGGAGATAGTGAGAGACTTGGGACAACTCAAAGCCACCGGGAGCGGTAAACACGGACAACTGGGATCATCGTAGAGGAGGCGGCTCAGCACAGCGCTTGGACTCGGAGCAACCAATGGGGCTCCGGGCGGTTGCCTGAGGAGGAGTTGTGTGGCAAGCTGTTTGGACTCAGAACGAGCGCTCCTGAACACCGGGGGGGTTGCCCGGAGGAAGAGGAGAAGCGCGGCGGGTCGCTTGGTCTAGGAGTGACTGCATTAGAGCCACAGGCGGTTGCCAGAGGAGGAGGCGAGTGGTGAGTTGATTGGACTCAAAGCGACCACTCCTGAACACCTGGGGGGCTACCCCGAGGAGGAGGAGGAACAGGGTGGGTCACTTGGACTCGGAGTGACTGCCTAGGGCTACGGGCGGAGACACAAAGTGAGTTGCTTGGACTCCTAGTGACTGCGTCGGAAACCGGGCCGCTGTCCGGAGGAGGAGGTGTGTGGTGGGTCTCTGGGTCTCGGAGCTATTGTATGGGGCTCCAGGTGGCGGCTCAGAGGAGGGGCCGCATACCAGGCGATTAGGTGCAGAGCAGGGTCCCAGGACCAGCTTCTTGGTGGAAGAGCCGCACAGAGACACGCCTAGGGACGGAGCGAAGTTTCCAGGACTGCGGGCAGATTCTCTGAGGAGAGGCAGCCTAAGGAGACTCATCTGCAAAGGGTGAGGCTCCCAGGCCCAGGAGGTAGGTCCGGGACCCTGGGAACGTTGCAGAGGAAGACAGCCCAGCCCAGGCGGTAATTGTAGGTCGAGGGGAACCTCTAGGAGGGCAACTGACCAGCAAGACCTCCCCACCGGGTGAGTCTTCCCTGCCGGGTGAGGTTTTCCCACAAGGTTGGTAAAACCAGAGACACAGGAACAAACAGGCCATGCCTCAGCCCGCAGCCTAGTTCCCCTTTGGATGACCATTGGTCAACAAGTGGAGGCACCTCTGCCCACTATCAGGGAATATACCCCACCTGAGGGTCACCATCCCTAGAGAGGCAGCTTCCTTGTGGAGCACCGCATTATCAACTTCCTCCAAGTCTGCAGGCTACTGAAGGATAAGAGGGGATATACTAGCAATCTTCAGGGACATTATAAGTCAATAGAGGAAATCTGCAATATCTAAATGACCCACTGATTCCTGAACAATATGAGAAAACAAGGGAAGAAAATGCCCCAAACAAATCTAGATGCTACATCAATAAAATCCAACAACAGTATGGCAGAAGAAATGACAGAAAGGGAGTTCAGAATGTACATAATTAAAATGATCAGAGAAGCAAACGATGAGATGAAAGAGCAAATGCAGGCATTGAATGATGAGATGAAAGAGCAAATGCAGGCATTGAATGATGAGATGAAAGAGCAAATGCAGGCATTGAATGATAGCACCAATCGACAGTTAAAAGAGCAAATACAGGAAGCAAAAGATCATTTCAATAAAGAGTTAGAGATATTGAAAAAAAACCAAACAGAAATCCTTGAAATGAAGGAAACAATAAATCAAATTAAGAACTCCATAGAAAGCACAACCAATAGGATAGAACACCTGGAAGACAGAACCTCAGATATTGAAGAAAAAATATTTAACCTTGAAAACAAAGTTGAACAAACAGAGAAGATGGTAAGAAATCATGAACAGAATCTCCAAGAACTATGGGATATCATGAAAAGGCCAAATTTGAGAATTATTGGGATTGAGGAAGGCTTAGAGAAACAAACCAAAGGAATGAACAATCTATTCAATGAAATAATATCAGAAAATTTCCCAAATCTGAAGAATGAAATGGAAAATCAAGTTCAAGAGGCTTATAGGACTCCAAATACACAAAATTACAATAGATCCACACCAAGGCACATTATAATGAAAATACCAAACATACAAAATAAAGACAGAATTTTAAAGAGAGAAAAGAACCAAATTACATTCAGGGAGAAACCAATACAGATATCAGCAGATTTTTCAATCCAGACCCTAAAAGCTAGAAGGGCCTGGAACAACATTTTTCAAGCTCTGAAAGAAAACGCATGCCAACCAAAAATCTTATACCCAGCAAAACTTACCTTCAAATTTGACGATGAAATAAAATCCTTCCATGATAAACAAAAGCTAAAAGAATTTACAAAAAGAAAGCCAGCATTACAGAACATTCTCAGCAAAATATTTCATGAGGAAGAGATAAAAAACAAAGAAGCAAATCAGCAAAGGGAGGAATTATCCTAAAGGAACTGTCAAATAAAGGAGGAACCAAGGTGTGTAAAAAAAAAATGAATAAATAAATAAAATTTAAAAAATGAACCAAATGACCGGGAATACAAATCATATCTCAATAATAACCCTGAATGTTAATGGCCTGAATTCATCAATCAAAAGACATAAACTGGCAGATTGGATTAAAAAGAAAGATCCAACAATATGTTGCCTGCAAGAGACTCACCTCATAGAAAGAGATACCCATAGACTAAAGGTGAAAGGATGGGGAAAAACATACCATGCACATGGACTCAGCAAAAAAGCTGGAGTAGCCATCCTCATTTCAGATAATGTGGACTTCAAGCCAAAGTTAGTCAGAAGGGATAAAGAAGGACATTTCATACTGCTTAAGGGAAGCATAAATCAGCAAGATATAACAATCATAAACATCTATGCCCCAAACAGTGGCTCATCTATGTATGTCAAACAAATCCTTCTCAATTTTAGAAACCAAATAGACCATAACACAATAATACTAGGTGATTTTAACATGCCTCTCTCACCACTGGACAGATCTTCCAAACAAAAATTGAACAAAGAAACCATAGATCTCAATAACACAATCAACCACAGCACTGCAAACAACAACAAAAAAAGTAGAATACAACGTAAGAGCTGCCTTTAGCCAATAGAAGCACATATTAGGTAGCTTATCAAGAAAACATACAACAATTGTGAGGAAGTAAGTGGATATTTATTAAGCATATAGGGTGTGCCAGGAACTGTTCTAGATGTTGGAATCTGACACCTGTTTCTTTTAGAATTCCTGATGATATAATGGAAATATAACCATTAAATATAATATGTTGTCTGGGAAGAAAATAAAAAAGCTGTTATTTTCTGAAAAAAAAAAAAAAAAAAAAAATCCTACTTTATAATGCCCAGAATTATCCAAATGCAGATAATTAAAAGTTATAGTTATTGTTTTAAAAATAAGAATATATACTTCTAGGACTTAGCATAAAGATTTAATGACTTCATTTTAGAATTGACTAATTATGTCACAGGAAACTAAAAGCAAAAAAATTCATCATATCCTGAGACGCATGTTTTTCTCTTTTAAGATTGTAACTAACTGAGGTTACCACCTGCTCATAAGGGTCACTCTTGCCAGAGGTGACATTCCTTCTGTATTACATCAAGTAAATACATCTTCATTTGTTCAGTCAGATCTTCTTTAGGAATATTAAAAATATATTTATCAGAGATCACCAAATGTCAATAAGGAACAATCTGGTTTCCCTGGTTGTTGATCTAAGGGTGATTTATTAGTATACAGCATAGTATCAAAAAGATTTACTTTCATACATTTTAATACAGTTAGTCTCCAAAAGAATCTGTAATTCATTTTGAAAAAAAAGCTAAAATTACACAAGACAATTACATATCAAAGTTTAAGATATTATGAAAAACTTCTTGCAGTATCTATACGTAGTAGGCTATAACACAGCAGCAATTAAACACTGAAGTATTGGTGACTTCTCAAGAACAGATTTATTTCTTGGTTATCTTGATATTTACACAGATCGAGCAGTTCTTCCTAATGTTTCTCCTAGAAGTGGCGGTTCATGAACTTAAACTTCTCTCATTTGCATCTATGCTAATTGGAACATAGGGCCATAATCCTCGCTGCAATAGGAAAGACAACTGGAAGATGATGCAGATGTTTTGGATGCCAGACTTGGAAGCAGTTTGCACTTCTTACTTCCAGATACCTTTGTGACAAAGTGGTGTGGCCCCAACAAATTCTATTTGGTGAGTACTACCCATGACACATTGTCTTAAATTCTCATTACTGTTATAATAAAACATCATAAACGTAGTGGTCTAAACAATACAAGTTTACTATCTTACAATTCCAGTGGTCAAAACTGAAATGGTTCTCATGGTCTAAAACCAGGATTGTGTTTCTTCTGAATTCTTTATTGGAGAATCCATACCTCCCCTCCCTACCCTGCCCCAGCTTATAGAGTCTAAGGGCATCTCTTGGCTTTTGCATCCCCTTCCTCCAGAAAAATTGGTCTGAATTCTTTTCATACTACCATGTTACCATCTCCTTTCCCCCCTTTTCCATTGTTAAGAACCCTGAGATTAACTAAAAAATCTAGGTTAATATTCTCATTTTAACCTCAAGTCATTAGTAGCCTCAGTTCTATCTGTCATGTGTATTAATCACCTTTGCCATGTAATGTAATATAGTCACAGGTTCTGTGGATTAGCATTTGGACATCTTGGGGGAAGAATTTCTCTGCTTCAACACACATTATCATTTTACCTTAAATTTATATCATCTAAATATTCCAATTAATGGCATAGATTTCCACATTGAATTTTTTAAAAGCAAGACAAAAGGTATACCATCCATAAGAAATCTACCTTAAATATGAAAACATAGAAATTTTAAAAGTAAAAGAATAAAAGAATGAAATATCATGAAAATAGTAATTAAGAGAGATCTGGAGGACTATATTAATATCAGACAAAATATACTTCAGAATAAACCTTTACTAGGGATAAAGACTAATTTCATAGTGATAAAAAGGGTCTAAGAAAACATAAAAATATTAGAGAACCATAATGCTAATATTAGAGTTTCAAAGTTCTTAAAGAAATGATTAAAGGATGAAATTAGAAAATCCAGAGTTATGTTGCACTCCTTTTATAGTAATTGATAGAATAGAAAAAGCAAACAGAAAATCTTTGTTACAGAATTCACGAACAACAATATCAATCAAATTGTTCAAATTGATTTTTATAGAAATGCTATCCAAAAATAGTAGAATACACACTCTTTTCAAGAGTACTTGGAACATTTAAAAGTTTCAACCATGTTCTGGGCCATAAAACATGTCTCAAAAATACTACAAATGAACTCATACAAAGCATGTTCTGTGAAGACAATGGAATTCAACTATATAAAAAACCAGAAAGATAATTAGAAAATCTCTAAATGTTTGCCAATTATAAAATATATCATCAGGAAAGCTATTTATTTACCCCAAATAAATGAAAATATATATCCACATAGAGTTGTGTTTTCAGATGTTCATAGTATGAACAGCAAGGAAAGAAAGGTGTGGAGAAGGAGGGTGAGAGAGAGAAAGACAATACTTGTAATGATGTGTTTGATGGGGAGGGGAGGAGACTTGAGGTTGTCTGTCTGCTTTGTTCATTATTTTCTTACAAATTTTAGCATTAATTAGATGTTATGCGTTTTTCTCTATTCTCTGATATAGAATATTTATTTTTTAAAGCTTTCTTTTTCTACTTCTTCCAAAAGACCAAAAAGATATTTTCCTTGAACATTTCTTCCAACTGAAACTATACAATTTATTATTATTTTTTTAATGTTTGTTTTGAGTGATGTTTTATTTGTCCTTTTGTTTTTATTTTGTACTTCCTACTTGGTCTATGGAAAACAGTTTAATAGACTTAGAGTTCTAGCAACTTCTAGTTCAAATCATCCACGGCAAATTGAAAGTCATTCTTGTTCCCATCAAATGATTACTTATATGTCCTTGGGTCCCTTATTATGTTTGCTAAGAAAAGAAAATGATTGTTTCTCTGTGATGGTATGTGAAAACAGCAAGTACTTTGTAGGGTATTTTTAGATTCTGTGGAATCTCTGGATAAGTGTATACCAAGGTGGTGACTTAGAATTCCACAGTGGTAAGGTAGGAGAAGAGTTTTCAATCCTTCACTGTTTCCAGTTGACATGTGTTCATTCAGGACTATTTTTAAGCTGCTTTTAACTCTTTAATCTTCAGAAAAGTTATAATATCCTTGTTAATTCAATGAGGCTACAGTAACATTTAGAACCTAATACAGGATTTATTTCATGATTTCCTCTTTCTGGGAACCCATGAAGGCCTTTAACCCTATCATTAGTCTTTTACATATAGACTGGTGAAACCAGACTGCAGTTCCAGTAATTAAGGTACAAGGATTTCAAAGTCCTTTAAAATTTTAACTACATATACAAACAAATACATAACTACCAGCAATCTATCACAGACAACAACCTGGAGTTTTAAAAGTGGATCAAATGAAATTGCTTATTCAATGTTTACTTTGTTCTTATGAAGATATTTTAAGCACTGTTTTTCTTCATTTTCTTGATGTTTTATGCATTTTTTTGGGAAAAAAATAACAGTTTTTAAAACTCCCAACATTCATAAATTGTCAATCTATAATAAATTTAGAAAGTGATTTTTCTTTCATTTGAATTTTCTTCATATCTGATATTGTAAAAACTTCTGAAAACAATTATTCAACAAAAGGCATGGCCAAATATAGCAAGGTCTATGTACTCTGCTGCTCAGCATGTCTACTGTGTTCTACATGAGCTCCATAGGACCTCAAGCTGGATGACATGCACAAACACACTCTCATTAGCACAGTCAAAAATATGCAGACATGTGGTCCTTGGCTGAGGGATCATTTACAATATTCCTATTGCAATATCCTTATGCTAGCTCTTATGACATATCTAATTTACAATTCTTGAAATAGAAATAAGACCCACATACTTACTTGTGTTTTGGAGAATGTTACTGTAGAGTGGTATGAAAGCAGAATCTGACTAGAGGAGGTCCCAAAATTCTGAGAGCAGTTTGGGAAGTCTAATCTGGAATGAGAAAAAACACTAAAAGAATCTGAATTAACTTGGAAACAAACTATTTTCATATTTGGTCAAGATGAAGAACTTCAGTGCCACATTACATAAAATTGAATTCGGTAGTGGAACTATCTTCTTTCCTCCTCCCCATCTTTTCTTCCTCTTCTTCTTCTTACTTTTAATTGCCGGAAGAATGGTCATGCAGAATGGTCATGTTTTCAAGAGTTATACAGATGAAAATAGAGGAGCATATCTCTAGCTATTTTAATTGCAAGTTGTAATGTTTAAAGAATTATATGCCTGTGAGAAAAATTTTAAACATTAATAATATTTAGGGATAATGCTTATTCAATATCTACTACTCAATATTCTTTATATCGATGACCCAAATTAAATGTCTCAATAATCCTTCCAGTAAAATATCAATATATGCATTTTAAGGTTAAAAAATTGAAGCTTATAGAGATTATAAAATTCATTGAAGTCACATAGTTAATACAGATTCAAATTCAGGAATTTGGCCTCTGAAGCCATGCTTTTCCTGCCTTCATATTTTAATTATTAAAAGAAAACAGGTTTTTTTTTTTCTGTACTTAAAGTATAGTAGTTTCCCCCTGTCCATGGGGGATATATTCCAAGATCCCAAGTAGACCCCTGAAACTAGGGATGACACCAAATGCTATATCTATTTTGCTTTTCTTACATATATACCTATGATAAAGTTTAACTTATAAATTAGAGATTAATCACAATGACTAATATTAAAATAAAATAGTTATAAACACATAGCATAATGAAAATTATGTGACTGTGCTTTCTCTCTTTTAAAAGAGTCATGACAAATTATAATGTCTTGGACTGTGGTTAACCTTGGGAACTGAAACAGCAGAAAATGGAACCATGGGTGGGAGGGGCCCTGTATGTATCACACCAGGGAAGTGGGTGATGGTATTTCCAATCTGTCAGTACATGGAGATTGGCGTTGACAAGTGACATGCTCTGGGTAGTCTCTCCCCACTCATAGGAGTTCTTGTGCTTTAATAGTCACCATCAAATTTTAGCATTTTCTTTATTATGCTTGAATGTCAATGAGCTGTGTAATCCAGATGGAGGGAAATGAGGATACTAAAGCATTATAGAGAAAGAACTTTTAAGTTTTTGAAGGAATGAGAAAATGTTTCACTTGAAAGAGTACTCCTTTCTGGTTAGAACAGGTGGTGTGTGAAACTTACTAAAGTGATGAATAATGAGCCCTTTTTCCATCTGTCTATATTAAAATGACTAACTTAACTCAGATTAATATTGTCGATTTTGTTTGGCCAGCTTTATAATTCAAAGTAGAAAAATTTTCACTCTTGATACATATATTACTATTATTATTTCTAATTATCATGAGTTACACAGAAAGCCTTACATGAGGATGAGAAACAGGAAAAGTATGAGGGAGACAAGGATATAAAAGCAGCAATAATTGTCTTATTAATTATTTAATTATTAATAAAATAATTGTCTTATATAATATAATTGTTGTAATACAAAGCTGCTCTCCCCGCCCTTTCCAGTGCAGCCATTTTCCCCGCCTCTCAACCACTTGTCAATCTGTGAACATCTTAGCGAGCTATTGGTTCATCAGTCAGCTTGCAAGTATCCTCCGTTATTGGTCCCCTGTTAGCCCGGCGGAATTCAACAGCTTCATGGTAGCTACCCCGCCATCTTTTCTCATGCTTCCCTCTCTCCTACTCACTCTCTTTCTCCTCCTGGCTTTTCCACTCTCTCTAGTGCACGCCCTTTCTCGTTCCCTTTCTTTTCCTCTCATTTTCTCTCTTACCCTGCAGGGAGACACTTTGCTTAATAAACTCCCTCATGTGATTTCCCGTGTCTGGCGTGGTTTTCGTGGGATCCCTTACAATTGTTTCTTCTCTCTTTTAGGTCTGAGGATGATTCAGTAGATATTGACTACTGGACCATATTTGAGTTAGCTATTTTGTGAGAACCACTATTGCTTTTTCCTCTGCTTCAGTACCAGGCATTAAACCCAGGGATGATTAACCACTGAGACATACCCCCAACCTGGGTATTTTTGTTTGTTTGTTTGTTTGTTTGAGACAGGGTCTTGCTAAGTTGTTTAGGGCCTCAGTTAAGTTGCTAAGGCTGGCTTTAAACTTGTGATCCCTCTGCCTCAGTCTCCAGAGCCACTGGGATTATAGCCATAGCAACCAACTGATATTACTTCTTATGGTGGGAAGAAATTGTGCTTGAACAGTGTAGGGTGAGTCCCCTGATACCCTAAATTTGGACACTTCCTTGGCCCACTGCCGGTAATTCACTTGCTTTTTTTCACAAAGAGGAAACATGAAAAGGAATGAAAACCTTCCTCAGTTTGACCCAAATATTGAAAAATGAGTGACAGATTACTGATGGTTGTTTTTATTTTGCCTAAGTATAAAGGACAAACTCTATTTTCAAAAATCAATTGAATAAAAGCAGAATATGAGTTCTATTTGCAGTTTTAGACCAATCATAGAGCTTACCATTTTTCTCTCCCATACTTTGAATGAGGAATAGTTGAAGAAACTTAAAATCAGTGCCTTTCCTTGGAGGTGTGAGAAAAGTGATATTGTATGGCAAACCACTTCCAAGTCTAGAAAGGTGGGCAAATTCAGAGTCCCAGGAGGAAACTGCCTGTCTGGAGCAGGAGCCTCTGAAGACATATTGGTGGGAACAATAAAGAGGTAATTTTCAGGAACAGCCTGGAAGTGAGAAACTCTTGGTGTTTCTGTCTGGGGAGTGTCACCTCCACAAACCCCACTTTGTTCTTATGGTGACAACTGTAACTCCAGCAGGGGAGGAGGAATCAACGTTGTAAAATAGGCCCAAAGAATTACCTATAACAAAGGTCTACTCTCCAAGGAAAAAGACTTTATCAGAGCCTTATCAAAGCACTAGAAAGACACTCTTCCCATGCTAGCATCCCCAGCCTTCTTGTCTTAATAAATGGCCCCAGGGAGGGAAAGCCATGTCACTAGAAAAATGCTTGTGAAGGTTACAGCCTAGAGACACAAGTCAACCAAAAGAATGAGATTTAATCACAAGATTATAAAATGGTTTCTTTTTCCCACATGTGACCATCATGCCAACAGAGTATTACTTAAGAGTGGATGACACCTGAAATTGATGCAACATGCAGATTTTTCTCTGAAGAAGACTATTTAAGAAATCAAAAGCCGACAGATCAACACAAACAAGGATGCTGCGGGGATCTGGAGCTTATGGCACCTAAAACTGCAGTAAATACTCAACACAGACTAATTCCCAGCTAGAGGAATACAAATTCTCACTTTAACGGTCCACGTACTTCAGTTCTATTACCTGTTACCACAAGTCTACTTCAAAGGAAAAATTACAAGGCATATCAAATAGAAAAAAATGCAGTCTTCAAAACTGAAGCGTCAGACTGAGACTGAGGTATGATCCATATGTTGCAATTGTCAGACAAGAGATTTAAAATTGATGATTAATGTCTTCAAACTCTAATAGAAAAAGTGATCAACATGTAGTAAAACATAGGTACTGTAAGCAAAGAGAATCAAACTCAGAGAGTGAAGGTTCAAGACTCACCCCCACCAAAAATTTGGTTCAGATGTTGAGATGAGTGATGCTACACACATTCCAGAAGAGTACAAAGAGAGACAACTGAATTCTGGAATTCAGGTCTTTGGAGACAGGGGCCAAGTCCCCCAGCAGATCCACCATGGTGGGAACAAGGAAAGGAAACTGCCTCGGGTTTGAATTGTGATTGGGAGTTGAGAAAAGGGCTTGAGTTTCAGGGTGAGAATTTTCATGCTTAGGAAGAGGCATGTGTGCCTTGAATCTCCTGAAAACTCCGGAAAGAAGCATACTTTCTTTTCAGCTTGCTCAGATGTGGGACAGAGGTAAAATGAGAGAGTAATGAGGCTTAGAAGTTATCAAGCATCAAATTTTTAAAAAGTCGAGTCAGAATTCTAATTATAAATCAAAAACACTGTAAAAAATTAAGAATGACTTTGGTGAGCTAATCAGTAGGACAGGACACAGATAAGGAAAGAATCAGAAAGAATTGAAAATAGTTATAAACATTATAGATAATGTAAGCTTCCTTTCCAAATCCATAAACCCAGACTAATTATAAGAAAAAAAAATTCTAATGGAGAGGCATCCTGCAATATATCTGACAAGTACTCCACAAAAGTATCAAGGTCAATGAAATGAGGAAGGTCTAAGAAACTATCATAGCCAGTAGGAGCCTAGAGAATGACAAGTAAGTGTAAATGGGGTATCCTGGAACAGATAAAATGTTTTAAAACAGATGTATCTTGAAGTAGCTCTCTGCATATAGAGAGATAGAAAGGTGGCATATATCTGATACAAATACAGAGAGAGAAGATGAAATGAAGGGTTGTTAATAACACTTTGAAAAATATAGAATATCTAAAAGGCAAGATATTATTGTCAATTGTATACACACAGATGTTGAAAGTATAATAAACAACTGATATGAGATTTTGGTTTAAAAGGACTTTAGATGCCATTCTAATTAGCATTATTTTATTTTATGTAAAAGAATATTGGCTCTAGAATTGTATCTAGAAGCCAGGTGTTAAGCTAAGAATTATTAGGTCATTGTCTTATTATCTTGGTTCACACCCCCACCCATAATGAGAAACATTAAAATAAGTTGGGAAACAGCAAGAGACTTATTTCACAGAAGTTTGAGACTGAGATATTACTCTGATCTGCTGTTGGAAGACAGCCACCATTAGGATAAGTTGAAATAAATAACTTTATTTTGTGGCAGCATTTATTCCACATATTTAAATGAAAGGCTAATTCAATGAGGTAAGGTAGAGCAATGGGAAATCTTTTGGAAATGTGGACGAGTGAAGAATGTTTTTGGATGACACCCAAAATAGTCCTCACATCTACTCAGTAATAGTGATTATTTGATCATTGAGTAACATGCACATAAGTACGTACCTGATTTTCAGACAAGAGAATTCTCAAATGCTGAAATCAAGAATCTTGGATTTTTAAAGTGTTTAGACTGTGTAAAGGGGGTGTGTTGGTCAGCTTTACATGACTATGATCAAAATACCCAACAAAAGCCACTTGGAGGAGGAAACGTTTATTTTGGCTCACAATTTCAGAGGCCTCAATACATGGTAGAGGACTCCATTGCTCTGGGCCCAAGATGAGGCAGAGCATCATGGCAGAAGTGTCTGGTGGAGGAAAGCTTCTCAGCTCATGGACATCAGGAAACAGAACAAATGCAAGGAGCAGGGGACAAAATATATAATCCCCAAAGCATTCACCCTGTGACCCGCTTCCTCCAGCCACGCCCCACATACCTACAGTTACCATCCAGTTAGTCCTTTCAAATTATTAATCCATCAAATAGACTAATCCACTGACTAGTTTACAGGTCTAATAATCTAATCATGAGCTTTTGGAGGATACCCCCTATCCAAAAATAACAGAGGATTTTGGATACTATGGTTTACGCTGGTTTTTCAAGTACCCTCTTCAAATTTTTCCCCATATTTTGTTCCCAGAAGTAGGTTAAAGAGTGAGTGATAATGTCTGAGCACAGTGAAAGACTTTGAACACTGGATTGTTTTTTTATTTTTATGAGCACTGCTTTCTACATAATTCCCTTGAGTTAGGTCCTTGGTAAATTTTCTGAATGTTTTAAAGTTGTTTTGTCAAATTAGGCCCATCTCTGTTTGGCATGGGTGAATTCATTTTACCCTGTCTATGAAGCTGAGGAAATTTTAAACATTTTATCCAAATTTGAAAACTGTGCGGCATACACTGTGACTATTGTCCAACCTAATAGCTCTCAAAATGCAGAAGGGATGGTAGCACACATCCTGAGAATAGTAGGCAAAGGAATAATTTTAGCAATTGTCTCCCCACCATTATTCCTCAGGATCCAAACTATGCTCTTCCTGCAAGCATTGATATCCAAACAGCAATTTGTTACAAAATCTATCCATTCTGCAAAATGGATGAATTGAGATGATTACCTGTATATGTTTAGAAAACACATTTAAAACTATTGCATAGAGCTAACTGGGTCAACAAAGCCAAATAATGCTGCCCTGGCTTTTCCTTCTTCAACAGTAGTTATTCTCAATTTTTTACCCATCAAGAGAATTTTACTATGATACCAGTCCTGTAAATAACAGCTATTTCTCTGCTTTAGGGCAATAACCTATTAGGACAAAAGACTGTCTAGTCCCAAGTCATATGCAGCTCTGTGAAGAAATTTCTGTTGATTATAAAGTGAAATTGTCTTCAATAAATATCTAAGTGCCAGTAACTTTGAAATAACAGAATACAAACTTCACTTTCACATAGAGTATTATACAGTATTCATTGATGTCTAAACTTGACCAAACTAGTTTGTTTTCTGCTTATTTTCTTAAATGGGTGTAGATAGTGGTATCAAACTATCAAGCTGACCAACTGACTGCTGTTTTACACAGGATGCATGTCTACCATACATTCAATGAACTGGTATGGAGGATGACTTCACTTTTTAAAAGCAGACTAATGGACAAGACAAAATCAAACATGTCCTTTTTCTCAAAATGTCAGTCAACCTAAGGGAAAAAAATTCACTATATAAACTCTGAAGTTAAAATGATTTTCCCATCAAGAGCAGAAAATAGGAAGTGGATCCAGTTCCTGTGCTTTTAGGGAGTGAATATTCACCAAAGATAAATCCTAAGAATGTTTGTCATTCTAGTGTCTCTTTAGTAACTGGACACAAACAGATCGATCAAAAATAGTGCCCACAGTATTATAGAGAGAACTTGAACTAGAGATATGAAATGACAAAGTCCTATTGTGCTCTGAAAGGAATGATGAAAAATCCATATAGACACTGCATATATTAACACTACCATCATTTGAATTCTTCAGAGGAAACCTCTAAACTCGATACCTTTGAAATGATTCCTTAAGCTGAAGCCAGTTAAACCTCTGGAAAGAACTCTAATGTCCAGAATATTCCCTGGAATGTCTGAACTTGGTAGAGAATAGGGAGCCAGGTAGCTTCTATATTTCTTATAGAAAATAAATTAAAAAGTTTAATTTAAATGAAAATTATTTAAACTGGTAATAATGTTTGGCCTATACATAAAGTCTATTCATTTCTTGCAAAAACATTGCCAGTATTTTCATTTGACTAAAGACTATATCTTTTCCTCATGCCTTTGCTCACTGATGTTCTTGCCCTTCATATTTTAATTATCAATGAAAAGAGCTAATGATATGAATCTTAGACATCTCCCTCATTCTTGCAAAGTGAGTAGGAGAATCCAGTATCATCTAAGAATGTGCAATATTTTAAAATTTTAGAGCAGGGTACCAACATAAGTAAATGTGATTAATATAGGCTTGTTAGAAAGAAAAGAGAAGTTTGTATTGAATTTTAATAATAATATCAATAATAATATCAAAGATGAATGATTAAATATTAATATTATTTTAATAATAATATCAATACTATAATACTACTAACATGAGTAGCTCAAGTAATGTAATATGTCAGTTTCTTCATATATGCTATGAGATAGGAATTATTTTTTCCACATTACAGATGAAGACAAAGAGAGTCTTTGGCCCAGAGCTACAAAGAAGTTAGGTCATGGAAGCAGAATTTGAACATGTACATGCAATAATGCCAATAATTGAAAATCCTACATTTCACATTGATTTGTATTGTTAGCTGAATGCAAGAAAAGTGTATGGCTTTCACATACACATGCACCTAATCCACCACTAGCACCTCCCTTGTGTTGACTCTTGCTCATAAGTTGTTTTTTGTAATTTAAGCCCTTTTGGTATATTAGTGAAGTATATGACTTTAATTAAGCCCTCCTTGTGCTAATAACATTCTCCATTCACTGCATATTAACTATGAAAAATCTAATCACAATATTTTACCCAATATTCCCTTTGTTTATAGTTCCTCATATATTTCTGACAGTGCTAAAATATTTGACATATTTGTTGTCATTAAATTTTAATGTTTACATTGTGACCTCTTTTCTACACCATATCTTTATGGATCCCTTCCAATTCCTAATTTTTGAATCTTTTTATCAGTTTCCAGTTGACTTCATTTCTAAATGGCCAACACAGATCCAAATACATATTTCTTGGTTTTCTCTGGAGTGCTGTGTCCTCCATGTCTGTGTCTTAATTTTTTCCTTCACCAGTATTTTTTAAATGTTTAAATGTCTACATAAACATACCTACCGGCTATCTTAAAAGCCAATATCTTGAGTTTATTGCCACACTACTGTCAGACGAAGGATGCAGGCTGATTTATTCTTATCCACTTTTATATCTCCAAGTGTTTTGTAGAGATAGGGAGCAAATAAAGAAGGTGAACACAAACTCAAAATCTACAGATTTCATGAAGAGACATGAGAATCTCAAGATATATTAAGAGATAGAGACTCTCAGAAAGGGGTTTTAGTAAACAACTCTTGTGTTTGTTGTTGTTAGGATAAAATATTACTCTAAGCATCTTTTTCTTCTTGTACTTCTCTTCCACCTCTTGAGCTTTACAGTTAGAAAAACTGGATAACAAAAATTTTAAAAATTTTAAAAAATAAATTTAAAAAAGAAAGGCAACAAATATTGATTTTGTAACTACTGGGGAGCATCCTAAATTGTGCCTGATAGGTGTTCTCTCATTTAATGTAATATCTATCATAACTGTCTGGTAAGTTTTATTTTTTTCTAATTCTACGGGTAAAGGAACTAATGTGAGGAACATTTGAATAATTTTCCTATGGTCATATGAGTAATAATTGACAAAACAAAATCTGAATCCAGGGAAAAAATCACTGAAAAGTCTAGACTCTTTCTCTACACCATATTGTATTAAATAGGTAAGTGACTTTTTGTAAATGTTCAAATAAATTTTGTTTCCCTTTTCTGATTGTGTATTCCTTATCAATATAATTTTTCTTCAACTTTTCCTACTAAATATATCAAATTATGGAAGATAACCTGAAACTCATATCAATAAAATTTTGGGAACCTTACTATAAATTGTCTACAAACTTAAGTTTTCCTTTAGGACTCCCATTACAATTATTATAATTGTTTTTCACTTTATAACTCATTTAAGATTTGCATTCTATTATGTAATGTGTCTATTTTATAATGAAAACTATTTTAAAATTCTATTCTAAAAAACACAAAACTAAATGTTATAACTTGTCACATTGATAACTGGGCATTATATTATTGGATTAATTTTAAGAGGTTTGTAAAATGGTTTGAATAAAGACTCATATTATTCCTATCTATTCATGTGTGTATATTACTATCCTTCAGTCTATCCATCTATCTATTCATCCTATCACCTACAGTGGTTTACATAATTCTGACCCCTGGCTGTCCCTCATACCCTGACCCCTGGCTGTTTCCTATAAATTTCTCTGGACTCAGTCCAGCTACATGAACTCTTTCCCTGTTCTTCAAATAATCAAAGCAAACTCTCACTTCAGCAGCTTTGCACACTTACTGTGTTCTCCACCTGATGTCTACATGGTTCATTTCCTCTCTTCGGTTAGGTCTCACTTAGGCATAAATACCATCTTTTCTGCCTTTGCTGTGCCTTCCAAACTATGCTTTTTTTAAAAAAAAATATAGGGTGGCACTATACTTTATGCTGATTTTCTCATAAATTTATCTATGTCCCCTCCATAGTTAATATAAAAATAATATATTTATTAAAAGTTTATAAAGTTGCTGCTGAACTCTCCAAAGTGTGAGATCATCAGACTTGGAGGTTAAACCACCAAGAAGAGTACTGAAATTTCACCATGGGTATATTCCAAGAAAAACTGTACCACTATTCCTACTGAAGTCCTAGATACCACAACTCATATGCTGATCACATGCTGCTCCTGGAAGTTCAAGTTCAGCTACTTGACTGTGGGCAATGTTTTCAGAAAAAAAAAAAAATCCTTTTCAGTGCTTGCTTCTTCACCTAATTGTTTCTCTCTTGATGGAAATCTTAAGTAAGTATATTTTGATTAGCAAATTCTGGGTAACACCCTTGAGTCTTAGATTAAGAATAGCTGGAAAAGTGTTTCCTACTTTTAAGTGGAGAAATTCACTAAATATAAGAAACTTCTTTCAAAATAGCAGCATGGTCAAAAAAAATCAAAATAAATGCCTACGTTGCTTCTGCATTCCCAGCACCTAAAACAGCACAGAATCCATTGTGAGCATTCTGTAATAGCTGCTAAGTGAGCAAACAAGGTACCACATTCATGTTCTATGTAATGTATTTTCTCACCTTGTTGTCACAATATTTTTGAGAATTGCATTCACAGAAATTTGTGGATACATACAGCAACACCTTTTTTTTCAATATTTTGGAGATCCAAAGTACCATCAAGGCAATAATAAAGCAATATTTTCAGGATTCCTGTAGATAAACGTTTTGTCAGTGGCTCTGCTTTTGCTGAGTTCAACTGAACTGCTTCCTAGGCTGGCCCAAGTGGTTCCCCACCTGCCATTCAGGCTCTTACCAGCTCAGTAAAACCCAGGTCAAAGGTCTTTTCGGGGTAGAGAGATGACTCAGTGATTCCTCTAATTCATTTTTCATTAAGTTTTGAGCAGGTCAACAATTTATTTTCTAAATTCTTTGAGGACAGGTGTATTTTAATATTCATAATTTTTCAGACAGTGCAATATTTGTAGTAGAGTTCAAATACCACATAAAAATTCTCAGGTAGGTGTTGGGCAGCACTCTACTCAAACCTATTACTATTTCTTCAGTGAAACATAAGAAAACACTCCATACTAATTATGATAGAGTAAGATAAAAACAATAAATAGCCTTATATCTGTTCACATCAAGTTTTGTTCCCAAGTTAAGTTATAAAAATGCTTTGATTTTCAGTTTTTTGGATGTTGTTGTTGGGACTAAGGGTATAGACCTGTACATTTATCATCCACCAATTAATGAAGACACTTGCTCATTGGTGCTGTGACCAACTTTCTTCATTCTACATTCAATTTATTTTTAGTGCTCTGATCTTGACATGGGCATTAAGCATGCTCACTTTTCTTTCTTTGCCTCTTGATTGAAAATGTTCAGCCCAGAATATAAATCAATAAATTTTATATTTATTTCCTACACTTATTTCTCTGCTCATAAATATAAAACTCATGTCTCACTAAAGCTTCTAACTACATTCTGCAATTTTCAGATTGACCATCTCTGTTTTCTGCACCAGTTCCCTGTGAGTGCTCAGTGACAACATCATTAACACCTTTTTCAGATCTGCTCAAATTCTTCTATTACCATACTCTATTATTTTAAGATTACATTTGAATTTATGGTTTTTCAGCACTGCCTAAAGTTCCCAGCTGACACATAAGGATATTATTTTAAAAATAACATTCCCCAAATAACGTAAAGTTTAAAGTGAACGGATGAACAATAAACCATTCTTGTAGCTGATCATTGCCTATTCAGCCAGAATAAACTCAAATAACAGTGCTTAATGTTCTGAAAATCTCTTCACCAGTATATTATCATTGGGTGAGAATTGCATGTCATAATTATTAGTGTAGATTTTCTTACCATACATATGGATATACCTTAATAGTTGACAGTGATTTGAAACATCCCTAGATCTCATTACCTGAAATATATTTTTATTTATTTCTATTTTGACAAAAATATATTGAACAATATGCTTGCCTATTATCTGATCTCTGCAGAGTAAAGTGTGTATGAATAGGAAATCAATTTAATGTTAACAATAGACTTGGTATTTAATATTTTAAACTACCAATACTACAACAACAGATATTCAATCTTTTCTACATTCATGTGTAATTTCTAACTTTCACACTGAGCAAAGCTAATTTGGATGAGGCTTCCAAGATCATATCGATGGCTACAAGAATATTTTAGTTTCATTTACACTTTTACAACTAGTCTTCTTTTTTCATTAAAAAATATTAGTTTTATTATACATTCCAGAAGTTTTTCAAATAAGTTTTAGAAGAGAGATGAATTTATAGCTTTTAAAAAATGTTCAAAAATTTCAAATAACTATTGCTTAGTAATACATTCTTTTTGACAATAGGTTTTGGAAGGAAGAGGGAAAATCATTAAGGGAAAATTGTTGTCGATTCTATTATCATGCCCTACAGTTTACCTGAATCCAGAATAATCCCACACAGATCAGCTTTTCCTATTTTTCATGTCATTCATTGCTCTGAACATAAATAAGTATAGAAAAGCACAAAACACACCACAGGTTTTTGAGGTCTTGATTAAAGGAGGATTCTCAACACAATGATTGGAATTGTCACTGTTTCCCACAAGTTCTTATATTCCAGCAGTGTAACATGGAAAAGTTCTGAAATGTTGGAGAAAAAAAAAAAAAATCACTGTCTTTTATAGAGTTAGAAGAATTAAAAGGAGAAAAGGGAACAGAAAACCAGCAAGAGACATTGTATTACTGCTCTCTAGAGGAACAGAATCAACAGAAAGTATGATTATGAAAAGGGGATTTATTAGATTGCTTTATAACTAGAAACTGGTTAGTCCACATTGGCCATCTGTAGCTGGAGAGCTGTAAGAACCAGTAGTTGCACTGTTCAAGAGGTGGAAGCGCCAAAACAAGAATGATCAACAGTGCTACCCTAGTCCCAGACCAAGACTTCTGGAAACTACCAGGAGAATCACCGGCAGAGTGTGCTTTGGGAGAGTGAGTGAAGAAGCGAGAGTCGGATATCCTCGGACAATCAAAACAGCAATCAAGAAACTGTACCAAAAAAAAAAAAAAAAAAAAAAAAAAAAAAAGAAAGAAAGAAAGAAAAGAAAAGAAAAGAGAAACTGTACAAGAAGAGTGAAATTTGGATCTGCATCTGCTTCCTTGTTCTTCCAACTTTTGTTCTATCCAAGCCACCATCCTATTGGGCAGTGCTGCCCTCACGTAGGGAGGGTCTCCAGTTTGCTATCCCACATTCCAGTCATTCCTAGACAGGCCTTCATGGACACACCCAGAAGCCTCTTATTCATGGGCATCTATTAATCCAATCAAGTTGACAATTCAAATTAATCATTACAGTCATAGATTGATTATAGGTCTATGTTTAAAAAAGCAATAAATATGGAAAATTAGAAATCAATTATTATTTCTCTTAACATTTATGCCCATGATGCCATTGGAAAATTTTAGTGTGACCCACAGTTCGTGTGTCCTAACTTAAAGACCAAGTTCTAGCATCATAGTTGTCCTTTTTCTTATATCTCCTCTTACACCAATGCCTACTATCAAATGCAGTGATTTAAGAATCCTGGATTTAGGTTTTTGGCACTAGTAGAGTTTATTTCTGGACCAGTTAGCAGGCTTGTCTTGTACATATAATACTGATGTTATTTGCCTAGAAAGCCTGAAGTTCTCTCACCACGTAAGGTCATATTCTCTTTAAAATTTAAAATGAAATGAAATGGGTCAAGACTCCTAACTGTAGGTTTGCAAAATCCAGGTCCTTCTTGGTCTGACATGCCCATTCTACTCTCTATGGTTATTCTCTTACCTCTCTTCCAAAGCAAACAGATCTTGTCAGCCTCCTTCCTGGCCCAGACTGCTTTTGGGTTGCTAAGGGTTTCTAAGTTTTCTTTTCATGATTTTTCCAAGTTGTCCCAAGAAACTAAAAATTCCTCAGCTTTAATCACAAGTAACTCAACTCTTTTTCCTTCCACTCTGGCTATGGGGGGGCGGGAAGGATGTGTCACATTGAACACTCCAAGAAAACCTCCTTAAATTTTCTTAATGAAAAAGTTTTCTTCCTGAGAAAGAAGTTCTTATGTAAACATATTCTATCTAAATCTTATGCTCATAACTAGTTTGAATAGTTTTTCTTGGCATTATCTAGACAGTCTTCCCTTATTGCTATATATTGGATAATATAAACTAGATGAATTATTCTAATGAGTATTCTCAGAATTTGACCATTTATAAAGCAAGTAAGCCATGAAAAAGTTTTTCCCCCTTTCTGGATAGTGTTGTGTTCACAAAACTTTTGTTCTGCATGGAAATTGTACCTTAATAGATTAGTTTGATTTCATATCATTTGATCTCAAATACTTTTCCCAACTTAGAACAACTAAAAACTAAAATGATATTTCATTTCTATGTATTTAAAAATCTATCAATGGAAATTGATATCAAAACATAATATTTTTTTTTTTGATTAGTCATGGGATATGGGAGTTCTAAATCCAAGGGTATATAAAATAAAAACCTGGGTCTTTGATATGTTATTTATCACCTAATAGTATTACCTATCAGTATGTTCTTTAAATACTTTTCTAGGTGTTCTCCTGGAATGTATTTTTCTAGAACAGCATATTGCAGCATGTATTGTTTATTAGAATAATTTGGGAATCAAGTTTTTTTAATATCTTAGACATTATTATTATTGTTGTTGTTGTTATTATTATTATTATAATTTTGATATTGAGGATTAAACCCAGTGGCACTCTACCTCTGAGTCACATCTCCAGGCCTTTTTATATTTTATTTTGGAACAAGGTCTTGCTCAGTTGCTAAGGGTTTCACTAAGTTATTGAGGCTGGCCTAGAACTTGCAATTCTCCTGCTTCAGACTCCCAAGTCCCTGTGATTAAAAGTATGTGCCATGACATCCAACCTAGTTAGACATAATTACATTTAACATTTAGATGATATCATATACATATCCTAGAATTTACAACTTTTATACAACTTTCTAGAGAATTATACATATTTGTATAAGTAGGTCTAGTTAATTAATTTTAACTTTGTAGATGTAATTATTCATTTATCTAATGCACATAAAGTGATAAAGGAATATATATGTATACATATGTGAATATATATTATATACCTTTTGTCTACTTTTGTTGATTCCATTTTTATATACAAACAAGCACAAAATAAAATAATATGCAGATTATACCAACAGAGTTTTATTTGTCAATTTAAAAAAATTAGAAATAATGTAAAATTCCTAAAAGCATAATACTAACCAAAATTGAGCTGAGAGAAGTAGAAAATCTGAGTAATTCTGAAATTGTTAGCAAAATTGAAACAATAGTTGAAAATCTTGCCATAGTAAAAAATTTCAGACTCAAATGGTTTTCAGAGGGAGTTCATAAACATAATAGCATAAAATCAGAATATACATATTAGCATAATAGCATGATATAATAGGTATGTCAAATCATATATAAACTATTCCAAAGAACAGAAAACCAGTCTTCCTGATTCAAATGAAATATTTATATCCTTGCCACCAAACCAAAGCTGAATGAGGAAAGGCTAATTGAAACTGTTCTCTCTTATGAAAATAAATGTAAAAATCTAAAAGAAATAGTAAAGAATGTATAAGATGCAATACATTGTATAAGATTAAGTACAATGTATAGTATATAATACAATGTATCATAAGATGTAATACAATATATATAATAAAATAACAGTTTTTATTCAAGGATTATAATTCTGTCTATAGAACATAAAGTGTACCTCATAATAACAATCTAAGTAACACCATTACAGAGATTCATAACATCTGTTACTAAACATGGGTAATTCAAGCTTGGCACCATGGCACAGGCCTATAATTCCAAGAGGTTGAGGCAGGAGGATCAGGAGTTCAAACCAAGCTTCTGAAAAAGTGAGGCACTAAGCAACTCAGTGAGACCCTGTCTCTAAATAAAATGCAAAATAGAGCTGGGGATGTGGCTCAGTGGTAGAGTATCGCTGAGTTCAATCACTGGTACCCAACTCCCCAACAAAAGGAGTAATTCAAAGGAAATTCCCTAACTTGAAAAAGCCTACTCTCAAGAAAAATCCTAGAACAAAGGCAACCTCAATAGTGAATCCATACATATTATTGCTAAAATCTGAAGTAGAAAAATGACTCATGTTTTTTTTTCCATTCATTCATTCCGCTGATGTCCCAATGACACAAATGAATAGAAGAGACAATGGACTTCGAGAATTGAAAAGGAAAATAAACTGTCATTTTAAATCTTTTTTAAAAAACATGCTAATTTAATTCTATGTAAATAGAAAACTCAAAGATATCATTCACAAGAACAACAAATATTTACAAATTAAAAAATGTTTTTGAAGGTAATTAAGAAAGAGCTGAAGAGAGATAAACACTGTTTCCACAGAAGGCTGGTATAGTAGAGTCAGTTCCTTTCACATTGCTTCGTTGATTTAATATCAACCCTTCAAACAGGAATTTTTGTCACTCTGAAAGCTAATTCTCACATAGATCTGGAAAATTAAAGACCTAAATCCAAGATATTCTTAATATAGAACATCAAGTGAAGGGATTGAGATATAAAATACCAGTTCATTATAAAATACTAGTAACTAAGACAGTTTACATTGGAAAGTTATTAGACATATAGACTATTATTATTCTGTATGATTTAACACATTTTTTAGCCTGTACCATATTCTTATTTTATTTCAAGTTGCAGTAATATTACAACAATAGTGCAAGCAAAACTGTTCTTCTGGAGTTTATGGTATAGCTAAATGAATAAGAAAAACAATATTAAATGGTGATGATTGCTATGGAGTGTGTGTGTGATGGGACACGAAAGGTTAGATAAGAAGATGGTATTGGTGTCAAAGCTAATAGAAATTGCAAATGTAAGGTATAAAGCCACCTTTCTCTCCCGCTACAGGAATTCCTGGCCTCCTAACCACCTGTCAATCTGCTTTCCGCCCACCTCTCCCGTTATAGGAATCCAGCCTCCTAACCACCTGTCAATCTGCGTTCTGCCCACCTCTCCCGTTTCAGGAATTTCCGGCTTACGTTGCCGTAATCTTCCTGCCTCCCACATTACATTCTAATATGTCATTGGTTCATCAGTCAGTCTGTAATAATTCTCCTCCGCGATTGGTTTCTCCCAGCCCACGAAATTCCAATATCTGAGGAGAAACCCTGCACCATGTTCTTCTTTTTCTTCTTCTTTCCTTTTCCCCGAGCGGATGTGAATCGTCTGCGTAAAATAAAAGTTCCTCGTGTGAGACCTGTGTCTACAGAGCGTTTTTCTGGGAGCTATCCGAACTGTAACTGCCCCTAACAGCAAGTGACAGAGCACACTCTGATGTATCACAATAGACGCTGGTGGGGAAATGACTATTTGATTAATAGTCCTGAGAAATTAGTTAACAATATGAAAGATAGGATTCTTTTTAAATTTCATATAATACCTTTGCAAATCCATTTGAATTAAAGGCTGTACATGTAGGATTACATGAATGATCTACATCGTGCACAACCATAGAAACAAAAAGTCGTACCCCATTTGTGTACAATGAATCAAAATGCAGTCTATAAAAACAAATTTAAAAAAAAATCATAATAAAGTGTAAATTACAAAACTTCACAAATATAATAAAACAAATACTGGGATATATATTTGGATATTGAATAGGGGAGGATTTAAAAGATAAGAATTAAAAAAGATTTAAACCTCAAAAGAAAAGAATTACAAATTTGACTATATTAAAATGATTTAAAGATACTTTAAAACCCAAACCAGGAGAAGATATTTTAAAATATACCTTAAATTGAAAAAAATATTAGTATCTAAAATGTTCTTAAATGCCTTATAAATTATTAAGAAACAAGCACTAATAAGAAGTAGTTTAAGAAAAAGGTCTTGTCTGCATCCACCGAGAGAGCAGGGATGCAGGACAGGTATGAGCCGAGCTGTCCTCTTCAAGCACATGCTGGCTGCTTCTTTGAGTACAGACTCCAGGAGAGTCCAAGAGGAAGCAGTGGCATTTCCTGAAAATGACTGACACTGGGTTCATGGCCAGGCAAGCAGCAAGCAGTGACCCAATCTGAATGTGGGCTGAAGGCTCAGCTGAAGGACTGAATCTGGCATAGGAAAAAAGGATGTAAGAGTGACTCCAAGGTGCTTAGCTTGAACAATTAGAAGATAATAGAGAAAAAAATCTGCTACATCTTAATTGCGCATTTTCCTTTAGTATTTTCCTCTATATTGTCTGGTAGATCGGTGAGAGTCCATCATCCTATGTTCATTTGGGTATGCAGAGATCAGGAGACACTTTCACATTCACTTTAAAAACACCAGCAATTACGTTTTTAAAAATTCTCTAAGTGTACAAGAATATTAAAAATTGTGGATAACCTCTACTAAGTCTACTGATAAAAATTGTTCTAACCTTGAAGGATAAACCAAAGAGAGTTAAGGAGAAGCAAATGGTCCCATTAGGCTTTGTTTTGACATCTCCATTTGAAAGAGATTCCTCTTCTGAAGAGGAAAAGCACTCTTTGGAATTGCTGGCTTCAGCTGCTACAGACAACAATGATATCCTTCATTTGTTTCAAAAAGGTCAAGAGACTGTAGGTGAGACCCAGCAGGGCAACTATTATAATTAGGAGAGAAACTGCATGTATTCTTAAAATCCCACATTCCATTGGGTACTGTGCTGTCACATTTATGCCAAGGGGCCATGAACCTGCAGTGTAAAGGGCAGTCTGTGTGTGGGGCAGTCCATTTTTGTCTCTAATATGTGGGTTTTAAGGGAAAAAAGAATTCGAAGATAAATGAGATCATGTAGTTGAATAGTTAAAGGTGATTTTACTATATGCACTTGTTTTCTGATCCATGTACTAGCAAACCACTTCAGGGCAGTGTGCTATAATATTTTCTTTTTTAAAAAACAAAGCCTTTCAAATAAAAGTGAAATCAAAAGTTAGGTGAGGAGCTCCACTGTAAGGTTGGTATTTTGCCAGCAAATTTCTGCTCAGTTACCACTGCTGATAAGTACTGTTATATGGCTCATTAAAACATTTTAGTTTCTTGACTTTCTTTACTTGAAGACTTATCTTTACAAATCACAGACGACACTTCCTGAAATTCCTTGATTGCTGCCTGAGCCTCCTTACTTTTATTCAGTACTAACCCACCCAATTCCTTCTATAGATTAAAGCTTCATTCGTTTCCGTTGTCTTTAGAATATTGTGTATTTGCGTGTGTGTGTATTTGCGTGTGTGTGTGTGTGTGTGTGTGTGTATGAGAGAGAGGGAGACAGAAGAGGGGGGAGTTGCCATAGGTTATAAATGTATTTGTAATGCTTGCACAAATTTTCTATATAACAGTGAATTCTTATTGGTTGGGAATTTCTTTTTATTATTTATTTAAAAATCATACTTAAACATCTTTCCACTTATGAGGTTGGAGTTTCTCTCCATATCTCTTGAGTAAAATATCAAAATCCCATTCCTATGTAGTCCAAACGAGGCCTGATAATGCTATGTGCTAATACTAGTCAGCTAGTGGATTCTTTCTGAGGGTGGGGAGATGAACTAAAAAAAATTAGATCCCTTTCTGAAATGATGGAAATATTTCATATCTTGTTTTGGATGGTGGCTACTTGGTTGAATATGACTATAAAATTCACTGAGTTCAATAGCCAATACCTGTGCTCTCTGATAAGTAGGTATATTATGCTCTAATAAAACATAAATATTGATATATCCCTTTTCATCCAGTGCCTTTCAACTCCTATTTAGCTGACACATCACTTATTTGGGTGCCATTATTTTTTTAAACACATTGGTAATCTCTGCTTCTTCCACACATACTTAAATTGTGGGAAATACAAGGAAAAAGAAGATAAGTAGCAGATCAAGAAAGGAAAGCAATCATTAGGTACCAAACTTCTGCAGAAAATATAAAATTTTATAATGAACCTTCAAAATACATTTTATAACATAACATGAGTACTCTCATATATGGAGGAAAAAAGTAAGAACAGTGGAAAGAATCTGACTTAACTTTCCTATGTACAGACATAAAAATTCCACAGTGAATCTCCCCATTATGTGTATTCACAAGACACTAAAAACTTGTAGTTTATGTATATACATAGGACTGAATGACTGAAATGAACCAGAAGTCAGGATCATTTGAGATGAGAAATTCAAAGAATGGGAATGCCAAATGATTGAAAATAAAGATTTTGACAAAAAGGATATAAGTATCTTTACTATTAGGGGACTCAGGTTCTAAAAAAGAGGTCATTCTTTGGGCCTCATGACAACAAAAATATATCATATGAATAATAGGAATTCTCATAGCAATTTGTATCTGCTGGCAAGAGCTAAAACTTGATAAATCACATTATAATAAGCCAAGAATTAAAATAACCAGGAATGAACTCTTAAAGTTTTGCAGAAGACTATACCAAGGTGGTAGTCTATCATGAGATTTAAGAGATGATAGGGAAACAAGGGGAAATAGAAACTCCCATCTTCAGGCTCAGTGAGGCAAGAGATGTGGAAGATAAAAACAACTTGATGTGAAAAATCTCTAATGAGCTATTACCCTTAGAAGAAACCAGGTTGCAGTTGAAACTAAGAATCACAAAGAATGTTGAAGAAATCCAGGATTATGTTGATTATAGCCTCTAGTTACTAAGGGATGCAGTAGGAATTACAAGAAGGCATGTGATGAAAGCAGATAAGGCAAAACTGGAAGTCTGCGGAAATGAGAATTGGATTGAAGAGGGATGGCATAGAATTTGAACTTCGTGGGGTGACATGACATTTGTCCAAGGGGACTGTGGTGTTGAGATTCTGGGTTTGGGGGAAGACTTGATACTGATAATAGTCTAGGAAGGAGATTATGAATTAATGACCAAGCTATCATAAGGATCAAATCATAAACTTATGTTAATAAAAGATACCTCTTAGAATTATGATTTGCTACTTAATTCAAAGGTACATTTAATTAATATACACAAGCAAATCAAGGAGAGTTTTTAAGACACCAAGGACCTCTCCCCTAATCCTATGTCAGGCCTATACTCTCTGACCTCAAGTAATAAATTCAAGCTCTAACCAAGTGTGTGAATCACTGCATGAAGCAAGGAGAGTTCACATTATAAAACACATCTATTTCATATCTAAATAGCTACATAATTTACATGGCATTTTTTCATGCAGTCATGCTTACTGAAGTCATATATTCTATATTTGTTGACTGTAAATAATCCTAAATTAGGATCAATTAACTAAAAAAATCCCATTGATAAGAACTAGCTTATTAACAAACAGAAGAGTCTGTATGTCAGGAAGTCTGGTCATCAAATTTATAAGGTTGTATAATCTGCTTCTCCCACCCCAAGTACCTATCCCCATTAATGGGATCAATATAAATCAATAGGCAGCTGCTTTTGTGACTTCTTCCACAGCAAAAATTATTTTCTGGGTAGTTTTTCCTTTTAACTTTCAAGCCTGGTCATTATTTTACCTAGGAAGATAAATCAGAAACAAATATCTGAGAGTTTTTCTAATTCTTGTAACATAATCCCCAAGGGAGATCAATACAACAGCATCATTTGGAAGTTTCCCATTTTAGATATACAAAGGATGCAATGTCCTCTCTGCTTAAAGTTGAGTTTGATAAACATTTCACATTAGGTTACTTTCCAGAAATAGAGGTGAGAGTAAGAGGTGGAGAATAAGTAGCTATGCAAGATACACACAGTAGTTTTCTTCTTCCAATTCTCTCATGCAAGCCACTGCCTGCTCACTGGCTATGGACAATGACAAAAGAAGCCAGTTACAGTGGCACATGCCAGTGTCCCAACTATTAGAGAGGAGTCAGGAGGATCTCAAGTTCAAGGCCAGCCTCAGCAACTGTGTGAGGCCCTAAGTAACTTATCAAGATTCTGTATGAAAATAAAAAATAAAAGAGCTGGGGATGTAGCTCAGTGGTGAAGCATCCCTGAGTTCAATCCCTGGTATCAAAAATAAAACACAGCTTCTAGGAAACTGACCTTGAAGTACTATGTTGATAGGAATCCAAATGGAGAGAAGTTTAACCAGATTTCTCAAGTTTACAAAATTCTCGCTAATGCTAATAAAGAGAATCATTTGAGACAGGGAGATGTATAGAAGATAACATTCCAGGATGAAAGAGATCAAGAACCAGGACTAGGACCAGGAGATGTGATCATTGTACTAGATCAGCACCAAGATGGTTTTACTCAAAGGGGAGGCTTTTTCTTGTGTATGGACATACTACTGGGTGAAGCCTGTGTGACTTCCAAAAGCCAACATCCACTCTTGACAACTAAACCATGGTCATCACCGCTGAGGCCAGGCCAGATTGTCAAGCAAGGAGATTTCAAGTGTGGTAAATGACAGCATGTCAGTTTATCACAGGCATTTGAAAAGGGTCACCTGATCATTGAGTTTAAGGTATACTTTCCTGTGAATGGCTTTCTCTTTCCTGGTGAACTCTCTTTTCTGGAAAAATTCTTACCTGAGAAGAAGGAAGTGGAAGAGAAGGATTAAATGGATCTAGTATAACTAATAAGTATTGATCCAGATCTGAAAAAATAATGTCATTTATTAGAGAAGCATGGGAAGATAAACTTCATCCCAGAGGTCAGTGCAGTTCCCCGCTTTGGGGGGCCCCAGTAAATATCCACTGAGTGGATGAGTGAAGGACTATAATCATAATATGCTGACTACTTGCTTTTTTAAAATATTCAATAATAGTAGCATTTTAAAAGTAAAATGAAGACTAAACGTGTAAGCTCAAAAATATTTTGCATTATGATCTTTAGGGTTAAAAGTTAATTTCATCTGAGCTAATAGTTCCATTTTAAGTTTGTGATAGTTCATTTAAAATGGTTCTTGCTGGGTGCCATGGTGCTCCTCTGTAATCCCAGTGGCTCTGGAGGCTGAGACCAGAGGATCATGAATTCAAAGCCAGCCTCAGCAACTTAGTGAGGTATTAAGCAACTCAGTGAAACCCTGTCTTTAAATAAAGTATACAATAGGCTCTTTCTCTAAATAAAATACAAAATAGGACTGGGGATGTGGTTCAGTGATACAGTGCCCCTGAGTTTAATCCCTGGTACCCTCCCCCCAAAAAAATAAATAAAATATAATGGTTCTTAAAAACAAATGCTCATTGACTTATGTTTTATAAAAGGGCCTTTCAAACTTGAGAGAATTACAATATTGGGTTTTGTTGAATATGTAGAATTGATGAAAGAAATTTTTTTCTACTAAACCAAGATAGACAATCTGTCAGCAGTTTACAAAATTATTAAACAAAGTTGGAGATATGGAAAGATTTCTCTAATTTTTGACAATGTTTTGTATTCTGGTTTATTTCATTTACACAGTTGCTTTCTAAATTCTTTGATTGATATGTTTATTTCAGGCATATTAGATTATAGCAAATCCTATTAAAACTTACATTTACCTTACTTAGCTATTTTATTACCAAAAAATTAGCTCAGTAAGTCAAAGGTAGTCCTTTATTTCAATGATGAACACATTATAATAAGACAAATACAAACTGTAGAATTTTGCCTCTTAGAATAAGAAATATATACCTTTACCCTTTAGATGTGAGGTGTCCCCAGATCCTCATGTGTGGGATAATACAAATAGGTTTAGAGGTGAAATGATTGGGTTATAAGAGACTTAACCTAATCAGTGCATTTATTCTCTGATATAGATTAACTTAGAGTGCTGTTGGGTGTGACTGGAGGAGGTAAGTCTTTGGGTGTGTGTCCTTGATGTATATATTTTGTAAGCTGAGCTTATTCTCTCTCTGCTTTCTGATGTCATGTCTCCAGCTGCTTTCCTCTGCTCCACTCTTCTGCCATGATGTTCTGCCTCATCTCTAGAGTGGAGAAATAGAGCCAGCTGAGACCTCTGAAACTATGAGCCCACAAATGAACTTTGTTCCTCTAATTGTTCTTGTTAGGGCTTTTGATCACAGCAATGGGAAAGCTGACTCGAACACCTTCAGAAATTAATTTCCTGATCCTACTAACACCCACATATACAAAGACACACGCTCATCAAAATATTTTTCTAAAAAGAATATATGTTTAAAGACACTATTATCTCATGTACACGTATGGCTGCATGACAGATGTGATCCTGCAATATGTGTAATCAGAAAAATGAGAACTTACACTCCATTTATGTATGATCTATCAAAATGTATAAATGCATTCTACTGTCATGTAAAACTAATTAGAACAAATAAAACTTAATTGAAAAAAGAGAGAAAAAAAGGATATGTTTAGATATTTTATGATCATGTCTACTTCATATGTCACATCTTCTATTTTTAAATGTTCCATGTCACAAAAAGAATATCCAAATGTCATTGAGATACAACATCAAAATATGTAGAATATCAAAGACTAATTACAGAGGTAAGGAAGTATTTCCACAACTACAAGTAAGGAAGACCTGAATTTTCATTTTGGTTTTGAAGCAGGGCAGTTATTTTTTGTGTCAATCAAGTGTCTTTGTTCTTTTGAACCTTAGATTTTTTTTCCCTGTCATTCTGTTCTGTTTTGCATTGTACTTTAACTTGTGTATTGAGAGACTTGAACAAATTTATTGCCATTGCCTTAAACATTGTTATTCTGTGCTTTGTTAACCTGAGAAATACCACAGCTAGCAAAGAGGCAAAATTTGGATACATCTTAGGAATATTCTGGTTATGTTGCCACTATATTGTGGAGCCTCCTGACCAGTGCCTGAAAAGGTCTGTTGTATTCTTTGTATTTTGCATTTTTTATTCTTTGGGTTAAGTCTTTGAATGCTTTTAAAAATATATATATTTATAAATGTACCCAAGAACAACACTAGTATATTTGAATCTATCAGATTTCTCTTTAAGAAAGATTTTAAAAGAACGAGGGTAAAGAGGCATGAGTTTATGTAGAATTAAAGAACACATGGCGGAGACACAGAGATGGGTACTACTTGAGAAGGCAGAACAACTTTCTCCCAAGGGACATGCATTAGAGCATTTTAGGAGTGCCAATCCTTCAGCACATAACTGTAAGGCTGGTGCCCTTGACCCACAGTGAGACAATTCAAGTTGTAAAGTTATCTGGTATGGAAACAGAGGCTTGCTCAACAAGTCCGTTATCAGAGTAAAAAAGAATGGGAGCTACCAACTTGTTCGAAGACAATGAGAGTCTCCTAGCTCACTAGAATTTACTGAGCTATGCCAGGTATTGGTAAGTGGCAATTTCAAGTTACAAGAAAGATTAGAGCTGTTGATTTTTAGAAGTTTTTAGTCCTGCCATCTATGAAGTGATTGTAATTCCTTTTGTTCACCCCAAATCCCATGTGTGTTGTTTGCTCCAAGCCCAGATAATTGCTTACTCCCTCATTATTCTCTGAAATGGGGACTCCACTCACTATATAGTACATTAATGACATGATATCATATATTCCAAAGAACTCCCTCAATGCAGACTATTTCTGCTATCTTATGCAGAGCACATCACACTAGCAAAATTCAACTTGCTCAGTCTTGTTAATGGTAAAATGCTAATAGGAAGAAAATGTTAGACTTCTCATTTTCCTTGAATTCTGGCTAAAGAGTTGACATATACTGCAGAAAGATAATCAAATAAAAATAGAACAATAAGAACTCTATAAACTTTGACAATATTCTTTTGAGTTTTTTATTTACTTAAAAATGTAATTTAGAAGAATACATATTTTTAAAATTGCTTTCTGGAAACTTTAGGGAGCTCATTTTCAGGCAACTGAACTATCCAGGCAAAAATCTCTTGGTAAGATAAGAGATCATATAGATGTCAGAAATATTACTGAAGTTCATACTTTACATTCCTGACATTGTCAATAATCTTAAACTTACTTCAGAAGTATCTATGAGATGCTATTGTTCAATTTCTCAATATAGAAATCCCTTTTGTGACATCCTGCTGGAAGACTTCATGTGATAAAGAACTCACCACTTAGTAAGACAAACCATTTTATTTTTAGAGGAAATTTAGCAATTTTAATTATAATCAGAACCATATTTTTGGCATCAAAGCTAAATGGTTGATAATTATTTTCTTATCAATCCCAGTTTTAACCTTTGCAATTAGAACTACCTGACATCACTAAAACTATTTCTGCCTTCTGTATGAATATCTGTGTTTCTTTCACTGGTGCACATGTGATTCAGAATTTTGCAGTTCCTTCCTGGCTTGTTGGCGATCACCCCTTTTGAAATGTATTTCCTAGAAAATTCTCCCAAAATGATCAGCATCAGCATCAAGTAGAGTAGCATATAGTTTTCCAATGGGAATTAAATTTGTGTTAAAAGACATTTAATGAATGATTGTTGTAGGGTCATTGTTATGGTTTGGACATAAGGTGTCCCCCAAAAGTTCATATGTCAAACAATGCAAGAATATTCAGAGGTAAAAGGATGAGATCAGGAAAACCTTAACCTGACCAACTTAATCAGTGGATCGATCACTTGAATGGATAAACTTATTGGAAACTGTACGCAGGGCAGGTAGGGTATAGCTGGAGGAATTAGGTCACTGGGGACATGCTTTTGTCTCATCCCATGTGTGTTGTTTGCTCCAAGAAAGCAGAGCTTTCTCTGCTTCTTGGCTGTCATGAACTGAGCAGCTTTCCTCTGTCATGCCCTTCTGTCATGATGCTCTGCCCCATCTTGGACCCAGAGCTTTATGGAGTCAGCTAACCATGGACTAAACCTGTGAAACCATGAACCAAATTAAACTGTACACAGTAAAGTGACCCTTAGTGATGTTGTTTAGTTAATCAAATAATGAAGAAGAAAAATAATGAGTTTTTGAGGAAAAAAAGTCATGTTTTCTTATAAAAATATTAATAGGAGTACTTAGTCAATTTCATAGTGATGTTTCATGAAAAAGTAGTGTGTACTACCAATTATAGCAATAATCCTACGAGGTGCTATATGCATTTACAATATTTAAAAACCTCAATTAAGAGGACTAATAGGAAATTCCAGAATTCCGCCCCCACAAAGAAATAAATTTAAGTGATATATGGACCAAATACCATTATTAGAAGTCCAGAATTCAGTTAAGAACCTGGAGTAAAGCTGATAAACCCCAAACTGAGGAAAGTCACATTTCAATGGGTAAGAGATTTTACTTTAGTCACATCAGCTCCTTTCACAGGCCAGCACAACTTAGTGCTGAGATAGATCACCTTCTCCCATAGCTTCTCCCTTGAGGGGAAGGAGAAAGCGAACTATGTACCCAACATCTTTAACCTTTCTGTGTGCTGCCTGGAGGAATCATCTGTATTGCCTCACTTGGAGAAATGATGAAACTGACATAGTTTGGACACCTGGGGGGCAGCTAAGAACAAAGAAGAGGTGGTGGTCTCGCTGTGGATAACACAACTCTGCAAGATTGGAAAAAGGTGTAGTTCCTTACCTAAAGAAATAATGGTCAAATCTCTCAAATCTGATGAGCTAAGTGGGCATACAGATTGATGAAACCCAAGAGACCAAAAAGGATTAACCCAAAAATCTACACCAAGACAAACTATAATCAAATTATCCCAAGTCAGAAAGGCAAAAAGAGACTTTTGAAAGCAGTAAGAAAAAAGAGAATCATCATATACAATGGAAACTTCATAAAACTATCAGATTTCTCAGCAGAAATTTTGCATGCTAGAAAGAGTATGATGGTGTATTGAAAGTGCTGAAAGAAGAAACCACCAAACACCAACAAGTGTGATATGTCTGACAAACTATGATTCAAAAAATGGAACAGGTATAAAGGTTTACTCTCATAAACAAAAGCTGAGAGAGTTCATCACCACTAGATCGGCCTTCCAAGAAATGCTAAATGGATCAAGGACCTCAAAATCAAACCAGAGATCCTGCATCTTATAGAAGAAAAAGTAGGTCCAAATCTTCAACTTGTTGGCTTAGGATCAGACTTCCTTAACAGGACTCCCATAGCACAAGAAATAAAAGCAAGAATCAACAACTGGGATAGATTCAAACTAAAAAGCTTTCTCTCGGCAAAGGAAACTATCAGCAATGCGAAGAAAGAGCCTACAGAGTGGGAGAAAATCTTTGCCACTCATACTTCAGATAGAGCACTAATCTCCAGGATCTATAAAGAACTCAAAAACTCTACACCAAGAATACAAATAATCCAATCAACAAATGGGCTAAGGAAATGAACAGACACTTCACAGAAGAAGATCTACAAGCAATCAACAGATATATGAAAAAATGTTCAACATCTCTAGTAATAAGAGAAATGCAAATCAAAACTACCCTAAGATTCCATCTCACCCCAATTAGAAGGGCGATTATCAAGAATACTAGCAACAATAGGTGTTGGAGAGGATGTGGGAAAAAGGTACACTCATACATTGCTGGTGGGGCTGCAAATTAGTGCAGTCACTCTGGAAAGCAGTGTGGAGATGCTTTAGAAAACTTGGAATGGAACCACCATTTGACCCAGCTATCCCACTCCTTGGCCTATACCCAAAGGACTTAAAATCAGCATACTACAGAAATACAGCCACAACGATGTTCATAGCTGCTCAATTCACAATAGCCAGATTGTGGAACCAACCTAGATGCCCCTCAAGTGATGAGTAGATAAAGAAATTGTGGTATATATATACCATGGAATATTACTCAGCCATAAAGAAGAATAAAATTATGACATTTGCAGGCAAATGGATGCAGTTAGAGAATATCATGCTAAGTGAGATAAGCCAATCTCAAAAAACCAAAGGACGAATGATCTTGCTGATAAGTGGATGACGACACATATAGGGGGTGGGAAGGGGGCAAGAATGGAGGAAGGAGGGACTCTGTAGAGGGATAAGAGGGGTGGGAAGGGTGGGGGTGGAGAAAAAATAACAGAATGAATCAAAAACTATTACCCTATGTAAATGTATGATTCCACAAAGGTATGCCTCTACTTCATGTACAAACAGAGAAACAAGATGTATCCCATTTGTTTACAATAAAAATGAATTAAAAAAAAAGAAAGATTAAAAAAAAAAGAAAGAATGACAGAAGACAGCATTTACTTAAAGGCAGAGGCTTGACTATTTGAGCCGTCCATAAGTGTCTGGCTCCAACAGACACTTGAAGGAGCCAGACTTAGTTTATAGCGGTACAGATCAAAAGGGAACCAGTAAGAACTTCTTCCAGAAAAATAGGATAGGGGGTGGAGTTAAGAAAGCCATTTGGCTCTAGTGGTTCATTCCCACATTCAGGGTTTGCTTGCATTTGAACTTCAGCGGTGAACCAACGCAGGATAACCACATGACTCAGGCAGTTCCTGAGGCCAGATCCTCCTGTCTAATAGCTCAATCAAACTTGGTTCTCCTATAAGCCCATGAAGGCTACCCGCAGGAGGGGGTGATACGTGACTGTCATCCAGTGATAGAGGCCAAGATGCTGTGAAACACCCTACAATGCACAGAATGGCCCACTCGCAATAAAGAATTATTCAGCCAAAAAATAAAAATAAAAACGAAATGCTCAATGGTACTGCATTACACACACCACTGTATGTAGCTGCTATAGTTTGAATCTTAAATGTGCCCTAAATACCCACGTGTTAAATACTTGGTACTCTGTCTGTGGTGCTATTGGGAGGTGATAAAACCTCAAAGAGGTAGGGTCTAATGGAAGGTGTTCAGGTCATTTTAGAAGTTCCCTTGAAGGGAATAGAGATCCCAGCCTCTTTCTATGTCTTTTCTTCTTTTTCAGGTTTTGGTCATGTGGTGAGCAGCTTTCTTCTGTCATGTACCTGCCTTATTACAGCTACAAAAGTGGCAGAGCCAACCTTTTATGTACTTCCAAAACCATGAGTCAAAATAAACCTTTTCTCTTCATAAGGTGATTTTTCTCAGGTATTTATTATAGTAACAGAATGCTGACTAACAGTTACTTTGTGTTTGTATGATTCTAGGAATTGAACCCAGGGGTTCTCTACCACTGAGCTATATCCATAGTTGTTTCCCTTTTATTTTGTGACAAGACCTCACTAAGTTGCCCAGGCAGACCTTGAATTTGTAATCCTCCAACCTCAGCCTGCCGAGTACCTTGGATTACAAGTAAGTGCCACCATGCCTGGCTTCACGATTGCTTTTTCTATTAAATAATATATAAATTTATATATACATATACATATATTTGTGTGTGTGTGTGTGTGTGTGTGTGTGTGTGTGTCTGTGTAGCCACCACCCAAATTAAAACATACTACATAACCAGGACCTCAAATTACTACTTTAGTTCACTTTTAAATCTCTCTCCTCCTTAGTGATAAATAGCATTCCGAGTTCTAGCACATTTGAGTAACTTTAATTATTATTAAATATAACCAATTTGATACAAATGAAATAATATATAAGCATTTTGTTTCTCGTACACAATGTTGTATCACACACGATGTTGCTGCAAGTATTGATAATTTACTGTTTTATATTTTGTGTAAAATTCCAGTCAATGAATGCTTGTCTCTCAATTTTATTTTTGAAGTTTCAGAATACATTTTTATTTAAGTAAAATCAAATTATTTTTATTTATTAAATGATCATTTTTATTTTTGTATGTACTTTCCATGAATATATTTTTTTCCTGTTAGAAGCATGTATGTGTGTATATGTGTTTGTGTGTGTGTGTCTGTTAATCATACATGAATATATGTATGATTGGATGCTGCTTATCTCAACTATTTTTTTGTTTTTTTATTATTTTCCTTTTTATTTTTTGTGTCATATACATATATCTGATATATGATTTTCAGCAGTTTGTAACATTCTTGTCTTTCACATTTCAAGATTTTTTTCAAATCAATGTTTTTTTCAATAATTTCATGGTTTAATTTTCTAAATTGAAATATTTGACCATCTTAAACTGTATCATAATAAAAGGTACCAAGAACAAGCTCAGTTTTATCCTTCTGGCAATTCTTACCTTTCAAATGCTGCCTTTCAGATCTTGACTTTGAAGTCAGGTGATGATTTTCTCCATTTTGGCTATTCATTGCACAAAGGCAAAATTGAGCTTAACATGAAATTCAGGCAGAAAGAGGTACCTCTTTTCCTCAAATCTACCTCAAATCTGTGTGAAGGCTGTGCATAATTAGAAACCGCTACAAGATCATTCCTTAAGAATGTTTCATACATCCCCAAACCAGACTAAAGTACAAGTAAGTAAGTAAGCTTTCAGTAAAATGCCTTTCTTCCATGCAAACAAAAACAAAAACAAAATGATAACAACAAAACAACCTCTTTCCTGGCTCCATTCACCTTCTCCTTATTGATAGTGGGGATTTAGAAGAACAAAACTCTCATGATCCTGATAGCACTATTTTGTCACATACTATGGCATTAGGTTCATCAATTTTCTTCCCAAGTAACTTGATCTCAATTTTAAAAAATAAAACCAACCAAACATTCTCTCTCTCTCTCTCTCTCTCTCTCTCTCTCTCTATCTCCAGAAACACACAAACACACACACACACACACACACACAAACACACACACAGAGTTTGTAAGTACTGGGAAAGTCATCTGCAGTCAATACCACACATAACATGGAGGAGGAGAAAAGAAAGAGATCTCATACCAAATTACAGCAGCATCTCTGTGATGTAGTTTGGTATAAAAAAGAATCAAAATGACATATTATTTTAACATTTAACTGCAGTATTACTCAATTTCTCTGAGCGTCTTTATGTTGTATTTCAGTAACACACTTTGAGAAGATATCCTGTCATCAAAAGTCATTTATGGGCATATTGGTTGGTAGGTTGTTGCCACTATTTTACCGAACCCAGCATTTAGAGGAAGTGTGAGTCCTAAAATATAAAGAATGCAACTAGCTTCAGAGCTGCAAGAAGTACTTGAACAGGTCTGTAAAGTACTACTGTAAGATTCTTGAACTAGGTTAACATTTTTTCTTAGTATATCATTGCTGTGGTTCAAACTAGAGGAAAGAGCATTCTATGTATGAGAGGCACATTAATATCTTTCTTTCTTTGAGAAAGTCCAATATATAAAAATACTAAATTTTCCAGATACTTAGATATGATTACTCTCAAAAAAGGTTAACTTCAGAGTTCATCCCCAAAGCACACTTCTTTAGCTTATATCTTCAGGTCAAATTCTATTACTTTTGGGTGAAAGCTATTATGGAACTTATGAAGCAAGGAGAAAGTAAAGTGTTATCATTAGAAAAAGTTGCCAGGTAAGAGTGAGTTTCTGAGTCCAAGCATCTATAGCATTTAAGTCATAACTCAAGAAAGTATTAACTCCCCCTTATTAGGTAATGACAATTTTTAATTTGTAATATCTAATTATGATTTGGGGGAAGTCAATAAAAAAGATGCACTAAAAAGTTAGGCATTTCTCAGTGTAGAGCAAAGGTGACTTTTGAAAGTGATGATGAATGAATGTTAGCTGGAATTTTATGTCCAAGGCAGGTGATGGACTTAGTCTGTGCCTAGAAAGTTGTACCATAGCATACTCTGTCATTCAGTAAACAAAACAAATGGCATTGTTTTATAGTAAGAATTGTATGAGCTGGAAATACATAGTGATAAAGTATTATTTAATTTCAAAAAAGATAGAGTTAAGCAAGTACAAACTTCTGTGCTCATTAAAATTAATTATCTGGAACTATACTATTCAATTCATTCAGCAGACATTCACAAGGAAATTAATATATTCCAGGCACTTTATAGACATCTTAAACTTATATTTGTTTCTATATTATAAAATAATATATTAAATGGTACTTCCAAGGAGGAACTCATGCTCAAATCTTCCTTACCAGCATGTGAAATGAAAAAGGACAAAAAACAAAAAACAAAACAAAACAACAACAACAACAAAAAAAAAAAAAACAAAATTTAAGCTACACGCAGGCAGGCTCCTACAGTATAAGATGGATTCCCAGTGGACCGAAGCCACAGGGCAGCCTGGTGAGTATATTGCACCAGCAAGCCCAGTGCCTGCCATAGACAAGCCCATACCAAGAGGCTGCACAGTGCCACAGCACACAGAATGTCAACCATTGCTCATCACTCCAATGTACTGAGGAAACAGATCTAACTGCCAAGAGACAAGCTGCTAAGAATTCACAGACACTGAGGCGAAAAAAATCTAAGAGCAATACTCCGATATATTAAAAAATACGGAGCTCTTGTATTGAAAGAAATTAGTTAATAAAAACATCATGAAAGACCTTTGAAATGAAACAATAAAAGAAATCAGCACTGAAATAAAAACAGGATGGTATAAAACAAATAAAAACAGGTAATAAGAAAAGAACAAATTAGAGCTCTAATCAAAGTGAATTTAATTGTTTGTAGACAAACAAAACAACCGGGTGAAGAGTAGATTATACATGGTTGAAAAGTAAATTAGGGAATAAAAGGTCAAATTAAGACATTCATTGTCAAGATAAAAAAGGCTAGGAATGAATAAAAATAATATAGATAATTATGGTGAAAATTAAATGTAGTTTTGTAAAAAGAACAATAACTTAGAAAATTTGCAAAGTAATCAATGAAGGGCAATAAAGACAACAGAAATAATTTAAAGGACAAAAATGGTACTTAACTATTAGAAGAAAAAAAAAGACCTAAAACTATGTAAGAGGAATACTGGTAAGCTTATTAAGATCCTAAGTAAAGTGGACAAATTTCTAGGGACTTAGTGCCAAAAATCATTAAAAAATTATTAAAAATTATTTTAAAATATTGTTAAAATGTACATACTATCCCACACATACATATACCCCAAAAGAGTAATACTCATATATCTTTATCAAAAATTTTAAGGTAAAGATTATTTTTATGCAAATGTTTCACAGCAAAAAAACTGGATGGATGACTGAGCAGTTGATTTTAAAGGGCATTTTTTGAGTCATAGCTCTAACATCAAAAATAGACATAACACTATGGTCATAAACTTAAGTGGTAATTGTGTTGAATTGTTGAAGATTGTGTACTTGTGTGAGTCAGAAACTCTCAGCAACTGCAATCTTAGGGAGAGTCCCCAAACTTTTAAGTACTGTCTATCCAGGGATTCTATCAGGTTCTCATGATGAAAATCCATTGAAGATCATCTCATGGTTGTAGCAATCCCTACTTGCTGAATCATAAGATAACTTTGTAGGGAACATTCCTCAAGCTTCTCTGACAGCAGTCACTGACACCATGGACTAAGTAAGCCAAACAGTCTGAAGAGAGAAACTGAGGTAATGGTAAAGACTCGCCATGGAAGGAAGGTCTTTGCAGCTGTTGAGGCAGAATTTGAACTGAGGGGAGGCCTTGTTCTGTCAAGCATCCCAACAAGCTGTGATGTGAGCTCCCCTGCGCTGCCCTGCCTCATGCTGTGTGCAGGAGCTTGCCATTCCCCCAGTCCTTTGTCTCAGACCTGTTGCTGGGCAGAATTGCTTAGGCATGTTTGGTTTGTTTACACTACCTAGACCCTCAACGTATAGTTCACCTATAGGCTGACTCTGTTATACTTTAACAAGCATGTTAACCTGATTGGATAATGTGCCTATATATGTCCTGTGCAACCCTAAATAAAATGAGATCTGTGCCTTCAGAGCTCCATCTCCGATGCCTGAGTAAGCGTGCTGGGTAAGGCTAGGTAGGGTAGGCATCCTTCGTCCTCAGCAGACTGTCTCTGAACATCTACATAACTTCAAGTCTCTTTTGCGTTGTCCTTGAGATTCATTTGCATGAATGACTCCTTAGTTACTTTTTTCTACTGGGACAATCTCCTACACTCACAAAGTAGAAACTTGGGAACTTTATCAGAAATCACAGTTGCCCTCCACAGTACCAGTTGGTTGCTGACCCAACAACCTGTGTGTTAAAGAATGTGAATTGCTCTTAAAATGAACTCATCATTATGTTTTCCCTTTGATCTTAGAATGTTCAGTTTACTTCGGCAATTGTGACAAAAAACAAAACCAATGACCTCATGGACCAATCCTGGAGGACCACAGGAGATTTGGTATAACAGGAGATATGGTTGACTGAGAAGATGGAAAACCTTAAAGTTTAGATGGAAACTTCCCAATGCTTCGGGCCATGTACACAACCCAATTTTAAAGACAATCTTTGATAAAGAGATAGAGAGAATAACAAACTGAATGAAGTTAACTGTCACCAATCCCAACAGAATGGGACTCATAATTGGAATCACATTAAGTTATGAAACAATAGAGATTTAAACTTTGTTATGTAAAAACAAAAACACAAACATAAGTGAAATGAATCAATAAATTTAAAATAAATACTATTAATGCAACTCAACAAGATGACTGGATAAAAGATTGACATAAAAATTCAATCACATTTCTATATGAGCAATGACAAAAATATTAGATAGAAATCAATACGTGTCATAATAGCAACAAAAACATGATGGAAAAATGTCATGATGAAAAATAGTACAAGAATAGAGAAAATGCATACAAGTTTATGAAAACACAAAGAATCTTGAACCTGGGGTTATGTTGTTTCGAGGATGTGTTGGTTCTTCAGAGTTATTGCTTCCCTTGATATCACTCTACAAATTCAAATCAATAGCTTTCAAAATCACAATAGAAGTTCTGTGAATTCTCAAAGCATAATTATAAAACTAATAGAAGAATGGTTGTATGAAAAACAAAATAATATTGTAAAGCATGAGATGTTAGATAAGGAATCACGAAACTGGTGAGATAAAAATTGGAGCTTGGAACTTTGCTAGAAGAATGGAGCCACATTGTGGTTGAAAAGGAATGAATACCACATTGAACATATACTTGCATTTCCCCCGGAACATTTTAAAAATGTTAAAGTTTTGCAGAACAGGTGGCTAATATACTAGAAGCAGAAAGTTATTAAAAAGTAAAATAGAAGGTCTAGCAGTGTCATCGTGTTACATTTTAGGATTACCTTGTCAAAAAAGCAAGCCAAGATTGTGATAGGAACTGCAACGAATTTTCAAATAAATTTGAGGAATACTAACATTTTAATATTAAGGTTTTATATCCATAAATATTGGATATCTTTCCTGCTTTCTTTTTAGTTCTTATTAAATTGTTTTCAATAATGTAATATTCTTTAAATTTTTCAGTGTAAAATCTATTCAACTATGTTGAATATATTTCTAGGTAGCTTATTACTTTTAATGTTACATATCAGATTGTTTCCTTAATTTTATTTCATATTATTCAGTGCTAGTATAAAGAAATACAAGTGGTTTTGTATATTGATCTTGTATCCTACAACCTTGTAAACTCATTTACTAAAAAGTAGTAGTGTTAGGGAACAGGCAGATGAGTATGGTGGGAACATGAAGTTCAGAGAATAATTTTATAAAATGGGCTCACTGTGCTGACCTCACAGGCTTTCTTTTCCAAGATGCAATTTACCTGCAGTCCTGCATGTTCTCAGTGGACAGAATATGTCACATTCCTCAGCAAACTACCTATTAACTGCAGGAGAAATGCAGGCCTAAAGTAATGTTGATAAGAGGAACCCAAGTTACCCTGAAGGGGGAAACATTTCTGACCAGATCCTAAAACTCTGAGAGATGATAATTAGTTAGGTCTTTCTAACCATAAAATCTGTAACAATGTGTGGTTAAGAATCCAATTAGACCAAGCCAGCATGGGCCAAGTTGACCTAGAGTTGCCATGGCAATAGGTATTTAGAAATCTGATGTCATCTTGCTCTCATTCAAAAGTTAAGAGGTGGACTTGGGTGGGACTCTCTGAAAACTTCTCTTGGAGTCCCAATAAAACTGGAGTGCCAGAAATCATTACTCTATGTACATGTATGATTACACAAATGGTATGAATCTATGTCATGTACAACCATAGAAACGAAATGAGGTACCCCATTTGTGTACAATGAATCAAAATTCAGTCTATAAAAATTAAAAAATAAATAAATAATTAAAAAAAGAAAATGCTAAAAACAAACAAAACAAAACAAAACAAAAAAACTGGAGTGCCAGTGAGACACATTGTCCTCTCCTCTCTGAGAGGACCCACTCTCTCCTCTCCTTAAGACTGTCCCCTTTCCCTTTTCTTATCCCTTCAATAAACTCATTCCTGTTTCTCTGAGCAATGTGTCTGAAATCTTTCTGACTTGATCACAAAATTCAGGGTTTGAAGGGAAATCTTCACTCTGCCTCAGTTTCTCAGAAAGCCCCAGTTCTGTAACAGTAGTAGTAGTTAAGTGGATATGTATATGGGATTTCTTTGTATAAAATGATGATATTTGCAATTGGAGATAATTTTGCTTCTTCTTTTCCAATGTGTATGCTTTTTATGTATTTTCTTGCCTAATTTTCCTGGCTTGAAGTATTATAATGTTAACTAGAATTAGTCAGTGATGATGTCCTTGTTTTGTTCCTGATCTTAGGAGAATACATTTAATCTTTCATCATCAGTATGATGTATATGACCTTTATGAAACTTGTCGAGTGTTTTAGTTAAATTTTGTTTCCTGTAATCAAAAGATTCAACAAAAATAATTTAAAGGAGGGAAGTTTATTTTGGCTCAGGGTCTCAGAGGCTCAGTCCATGGTCAACCAATCCATAGCTCTGGGCTGGAGGTAAGGCAGAACATCATGGATGGAAGGGCATGGAGAAAAAGGCTGCTCAGAACATTGCAACCAGGAAGCAGAGAGAGCTCCACTCACCAGGATAAAAATGTAAACCCCAAAGATTTAACCCCCCGTGAACCACTTCCTCTATCCACACTCTACCTGCCTTCAGTTACCCACCCAGTTAACACTGATTGAGTTAAGGCTCTCATGACCTAATTATTTCAGCTCTGAACATACTTTCATTGTCTCACATATGAGCTTTGAGGGACACCTCATATCTAAACCATAACATTGAGTATTTATACCACAAAATAAGTTGGATTTTGTAGGTCTTTTTCCTGCATTCATTAAGATGATTATGTGGTTTCATCTTTTGTGGGTGGACTTCATAATAAAATGAGGACAGGTATGATTGTGAAATTAGGTAGTGATCTAAATAGATATTAATGAAATTAAGTATAGCATAGGTAGAGAAAAGCAGTTGCTAATCTGCATGATAATCCATTTATTATCTGTATGAGAATCCATTTATTATTTACACTAGAGAGGGTTAGGAAATATGGCTGGAGATTTAGGCAAGGAATCAACAGTGGAGAATCTTAAATGCAGGTTTTGGAAGGTTAGTCTTTTTTGTTGTTGTTGCTATTTCTTGGGAGCTACAGATGGGTTTTAAGCAGAGAAGAGTCACCATCAGATCTGCCCTTCATAAGGCAGAATTGAATGGGAGGTCAGAGGACCATGTGACAAAAACAAGATCTGGAGAGACACTAATATACTTTTCCATTAAGATTTATTATAAGATAGGAGTTAAAAGAACTTAAGAAATATAAACAACACTCAGTTCTTAAATACTAAAAAAGATGAGTTTGTTCAGTGATTTTTTTTTTTCTTTTTCTGATATTTGCCAACAGTAGTAGTTTGCACTGACTTATCCACTGTCCTTCCTTTGTTCAGGCTCCTATTTGGTATGTACTTGAAAAGTATGTACTTGAAAATAGTTTACAAATCAGTGCCTAATATTTTAGGTGCTCAATAATTATATTGTTGATTTGTTGTGATTGTTACACAGGGTTGATGGTAAGCATGGAGCCATGTAATTTTTTTTATTTCCTCTGTGTGAAGTTAATTGGACTATGTAGGAATTCAGTTCTCGACTTGGCCTTGGAAAAACCCTTTTTATGGTCTCAGTAGGAAATTCATTTTAGGCTTTTTAAACATACTTTCATGATTTTGATGTGATTATCATTATCCTAATCATTATTATTATCCCTCATTAACCTGGAATACAAGAGCATACCATCTTAAGACAGGAAGCTTTTAAATAGCCTTCATCATTTTTTTACTGCAATAATTACAGCAAATTCTGAATTCCATAGCTCTTTATATTGCTCAGGTTAAAATGCTTAGGTGGTTTGCTCAGCAGTAGTTCTCTTCATTTTTTTACAGATGTGTCAATAGCTTTAAAATACCACCACTATAAAAAAAAAAAAAAAAACTTTTCTTTTTTAGGAAAAAAGAGGACTAATAGATATTTGGGGAAATATGTATGGTGTTTAACAAGTCTTAAAAGAAAAGGAATAGACTTAAATTAAAATCTGTTTCTAGTTTACACAGTACAAGGAAATAGAAATTTGAGGAATATCAGCTATAACACAGAAAAGGGAAACAAAGTCAATATCCTTTCTAACCTCCCTGCCCCAGGACATCTCTGCTTAAATTCAGGCTGCATATTGCCACAAACAATTCCTCTGAGGCACAATTTTGGACAAGTGTCTTTCAATAGCTGAAGAAATTCTAATAGACTTCTTGAACACCAGAAGAGCCCTGGCATTCCAAGGCCTTTATTATCTGTAAGTTAAGTGGCCACAGAGTGGCTCTTGGCCAGGAATTATTCCTGCCATTGATACATCAGTGAAGATGGGTGACTGGAAAGAGAATATATATTGTGGTCTAGGTAGCAACCATGAATAAACAAAATGCTATCCAGTGCTATAGAGACTAAAAATTGGGATAGTATTATACAACAACACAGGAAGTGCTTCCATTACAAAGTACTTAGGAAGCACCTCTGAGGAGAGGAAATTTGGGTTGTCTGAAAACTGTGAAGAAAATGTTCATGAAATAATATAAATAAATGGCATTCCTAAAAGAAGAAACAACCAAGCTATAGATATGGAACAACCTCTATCATCAAGGAAAAGATGGAGGACTAGTTATGCCCAAAACTTTTCTTCTAGACCTCAATTCTTCCTTCACAGAAAACCAAAATCTCCAATTGTAACATGCCTGTCAACTTTCTTTAAATGTGTTGTGTATTTGTTCCCCTCAGGAATTTATTCATGAGCACCTTCCCTATTGATTTTTATGCTGTAAACCCTATCTGTACTGAGACACCTTTCCTGCTTTCAGAATCCAATGTAACCTGGCCTCAGGAAATAAATGAATAAATAAATAAATAAATAAAGTATCTCTAGGGAATATTTGGTCTTAGCTGTGTCTGCATACTAACATTGGTGAACTTGGATGAAGACCCCACTTCCACACCTCAAGTGGGTGGAGAAGAAACAGAGAAGTAGAGTCTTCCTTGGCTCTTCCACTGCTAAGGATGTGCATAGTCCACATGTAGGAGTCCAGTAAGCAGGGCAAACTGATGAGGTCAAGCTGAGACTGGGTTCAGGAAGCATCGGATACATCAGAACTTATCTGTGGTCATGGCAGAAGGGACAAACCAGCTCATTGCCATGTCTTTCCAGAGACTATGAGTGATAAATTTTGCATTGAATGAAATATGGCATGACGAAATTCTAATATTTGTGTGCTGTTTATGATGTATTGTTTCTTGTGCATATTGGTACATAGGACCTATTTCTGTAACTTTATCTTGGAATAAATAATAAAAGGGATTGGTGGCTTGCAAGTTTTCCCAGATATACTTGGGAAGCATTAATCGAAGGGTGTTTACTCCAAGTAAACTAGGGCATGGAAGATTCCAGTAAGGACAGAGAGAATGTCAGAGACAGATGGCAAGAGTAACAGAGTAAAGATTCATGTGAGTAACAAGCAATTAAACTTTCATGGCAATTTTTCTACACATTTGCTGCTATGAGCATTGCTCCTGTGACCTAAGGCTGTTGAATTTCTGTGCCCTCTTTCTTGATATTGTCAAATTCCTGGGTTGAAGCCCTGTGCTTCTTTCTTTCTACAGATGTAAATGGGAGACTTTTTTTCATATTAAGAACTAAAATTTGAGGAAGCTAATGATACAAATTAGATTCCCAAGAGACCCAATGTAGACCAGCTTTTATTTTAGAACTCATTTTCTTATGGTAAAATTAGACTAGCTAGAAAATAAATTCAGTGCTAACTGAGTTCAAATGAAGAAGGTTCATAGCAACCTCTTGATTGATGTTAAAGAAATGCCAATGATTTGTGGGATGAAAATAAAACTGAAAATGGAAATGCACCATTAGGCTTTACAATGAATGTCTTATGGGACTTGCCACATTTTATTTTAAGAGAAAAGTTCTGATGGGCAGTTCTGCAACTAGATCGTCCTCTCAACTACCATGCTCCATGGGGTAACAGGCAAAGATGCAGTGACTTTACTTGACACATGTCCTCATCACTCTCATCACCAGATCTCTATTTCCTTAGGGCTTCACATACCTGCTTCTCCTCTCCTTTTTGAACCTTGCACTAGGAAGGAACTTTAGTGCCTGGACTATAAGGAGGGGAGAAAACTTCTCTTAGATTCTAGCAAGGAGCATTGGAAGTCAAGATGTGAATCAGAACAATGCATTCTTCTGGGGCTAAGATACATGTCTGGGGTGTTGGGAAGCACTCTTTACAAGTCAGACTTATTGATTATAACACTCATGAAGGAGTCAAGACAATTTGGTGTAAAGTACATATTAAAGTAGAAGTGTCATAATTTCTGTTCTCTGTTCTTCAATTTCATAATGTAGTATGAATAGAAGTCAGAAGTAAAGACATAGAGAGTAACAAGTTTATTTGCCCAGAACAGTCAATGTTACCTTAGCATCTATAATTGTTAGTTTTGGGGTTAATATAACACAGTGTTTTCTTATCAAGTTAAAATTTTCAAGTTAAATCCTATGTCTGACTGTCTCTTTCTCTATGTAACTAGTCTCTCTCTCTCTTTCTCTCTCTCTTTCTCTCTCTCTCTCTCTTGCTCTTTTTTCTCTCTCTCACTGGATATGTCAAATCTGTGTGGAAATAAAGGATGTATTCATTTCACTATGAAGAGGGGTAAAACAGGAACTTTTGGATAAACATGACATAAGACAAACTTAGTCAATAGACTCTGACCTTTCTGTATGAAATTGTTAGTGTATTGAAACCTATAGCATTAAGCAGGAGTCTAAGACATGGAGAGACAAAATAAGTCCTCAGAAATAAACTGTACTATAAGGGAAGAAGCATCTGGACTTAATACTCTATCATTCAAGTGTTGAGACAGAGATAGCTTGGGGTTTGAATCATAATTATCCACTGATATCACCGTAGGCTTCTTGTTGGAAAAGCAGGTATCTGTGTGTTCTCATGCACAGGTATATGTGTGACAGTCTGGATAAAAAAGAGGTATGATACTTGTGTTAGTGATTTTAGCTGGGAGATATCACTGACTGACACATGATACTTGGGTCACTCTCAGAGAGTCACTCAGTACTATGGGGGCAGCAATACAGCACTGGGACATTCTTAATGCTCTACCTCATAAAGGACATCACTTCATGCTTTTGTGGTTTCATCAGTAACCTAGGATACCACTCTGGCCATGTTGGCCATGGAAATAAAGCCAGCAGACCAAGAGGTGAATATTGTAGTAACTGGTTTTGAAGAGTGTCCTTGAAATATTAATCTCAGTACAAAGGAGGAATGAAATACTATTCTTTGTAAAGAACACAGGCGATCCACAGGAGGATTTGCATAAAGACTACAGAGGGCAAAGACTATACCACGCACTAACCTGGGAAGTTCTGTCATTTGATCACATTGTGAATCTAAGCTGTGATTGAAATTTGAGGCTATGGCAGTCACTCTATGTTATGGATTGAATGTTTGTGTCCTCCTGCCCCATTCATGTGTTGAAGCTATAACTTATATTGTATGAGTATTTGGGGATGGGGCCTTTGGAATAATTACAGTGGATGAAGTCATGCCCGTAGGACTTTTCTAATGGGATTACCACTCTTATAAGAAAAAAAACCAGAGAGTTTATTTTCTCTCTCTCCCCAGAGGTTAATATAATAAGGGTGTGGAGTGTACAAAGAATGTGAGCACACGGTGATATGGCAGTGGTTGCCTACAAGCCAAGAGATGATATCTCAGAATAAAGCCCATTTTTCCAGCACCTTGCTGGACTTCTCAGCTTCAACAACTGTGAGAAATGAAGTTTTGTTGTTTAAGCTACTCAGTACTTTGTTAAGGCAGTTCATGCTAAGAAACTAAAAAAAAAAAAAGACAAATTCTTATCTTATGAATAAAACTAACTGAAAAGCACTCCAAAATTAGGTCTTGAGTTTTTCTTTCTGTTTCTGTACCCAGTGGCTGACCCAAAGTTGTGCTTTAAATAAATCATTATAACTTGCTATAAAATTCCACCGAGTTTGAATGTTTGAAACTGTTTTGAGTATTAACAAGAAAAGTTCAGCCTGTGTAGATTTGAACGCTTGATAAATTGATTATTGTCACTGATTTAATGTTTAATGACTTTTTCTGTAAAGTCAGTTTGAAATTAACTTAATTATGATCATTGATCATCATTTATCATCATCATTTGCATTAGTAAACACTGATGAACACAAAAACAAAACTAAAGTGCATATTTTAAAGGCTTGGGAAGACTCTGAAATATCTGAATGTCCATTGCTTTATAATTAGATGCAAGCAACATCAATGAACAGGCACAATATGAATGCAGACTGTTGTTTACATCCTGTTTTAATACTTGAACCTGTTTTCTGAGTCTAAACACTTTCACATAATTAGTCCTCTTGCATAATTTATCAGTCTTGGCAAAGATTAATAACAATTAGAGATTATGGTTGCTCTAGGAATTGTTATTTACATTCTGTATCTCTAGTGTCTGTAGTGTCTGACTCAGTTAATCCTAAATAAAAATAATAATAATTTAAACATCATAGTTATTTTTGGACTTTATTGTTGCGATGCTTTTAATGTCCTTTACAAAGCTCATGCTGAAATTTAAATTGCCACTGTGATGGTATTAGAGGGTGGTGGGACCTTAACAGGTGATTAGGTTACAAGTGCTTTTCCCTCATGCATGGGTTAAACACCTGTATCATGGGAGTGGTTAGTTACCAAGGCAGTGGTTTTCTTGTAAAAGTGTGCTCTCTGCCTCCTGGGAGCTTGCTTGGCTTCCAATGTTTTGACACAGCAGGGAAGCCCTCACCAGATGCTGATACTATCTATTGGGACTTCCCAGCCTTCAGAACTGTGAACCACATAAACTTCATAAACTTCTACTGTTTATAAAGTATCCACTCTGTACTATTCTGTTATAGCAGCATAAAAATGGACTATGAGAATTGTGATACTCATAGTCAAAGACATAAGGCATGTTTTGGAATTCATTTGTGGTAGATTAAAAGGCAGAGAGAGAGAGAACAAGGACCAAAGCTAAGCTGGTGCCTAAGTAGAGGATGTTGCAGAGAGGACATACTGTAGAGAAAGAGACTTAAGCACCAACTGGTTCAATAGCCATGAAATATCATCTCGTATCCTTCTCTGATGGGAGCATAGTTATCTGAAAGACAAGTTGATGTGTTTGCAAATTCATTGATGTGTTTTCTTCAAGGCCATTCTTCCTATGAGGTACTCACAATGACTGCATGCAGCAAAAATACCAAGCCGGGCCATTTCCTAGGAATATAAGGCTCCTATAACTAGTGACTTTGACTAAAGGGCTCCCAATTGGCTTTGAAGAAGCTGTCTTAGACCTGCATTATAGTCTCACTTTTCTTATTCAACTATCCTTGCTTATTCTTTCTCTTCTACACAGGAATTACTACTCTATCTTGGTTTGATGATTTTCCCTATTATTATTATTATTTTTGGTACCAGGGATTGAACTCAGGGAGGGGTACTCAATCACTGAGTCACATTCCCAGCGCTTTTTTGTATTTTATTTAGAGAAAGGGCCTCACTGAGTTGCTTAGTGCCTTGTTTAATATTGCTGAGGCTGGCTTTGAACTCGTGATCCTCCTGCCTCAGTCTTCCAAGCCACTGGAATTACAGGTATGTGCCATTGAACCCAGCTTCCCTATTACTTCTGACTCCCTCATTTTCCCTAACATTCACTTTATCAAGACATCTCCTAGACATCTAATTCTCAATTGGCAATCTGCTTTTCAGAAAACAAATAGAACGTAAGTGGGAAATCAATAAAATAATTTTTTAACAGTAGGGTTCTATGCTCCTTGCAGATATCAAAATTTGAATAACAAGTTTGCCTCCTTAGGAATTTTCTACAAAATTATAAAGGCTGAATCTCAAGGATATTTCAGGATGCTATTTTATGTATTAACACCATTACAGAATGTGGTTTAAATAAACAGGTGTGTTTAGGGCCTGGTCAAACAAGGCAATTGAGGAAAGCAGAACTTCCATTCTTATATTACCCTAAAGTCCATGGATTAAGCTCAAACAGAATGGTTAAATGATTCCCTTTAAGGGGACAATAAGAAGCATGGTCTTTTGCTTTGTGTCAAAACCAAAGTGAGGTTTCTTCTTTTTGATTCTCATTACCTTAATAAGGTATTTTGCTTTTCAGTAGAATAAATGATTTAAAATACACTTTTAAATTGGTTTATTTGTTTAATCATACCAATAGCAAATATTAAATTTTTATACCTTCCAGACACTTCTACTTTATGTGTAGAATGCATTAAACTGTAATCATATGAGGTAGAAAATATCATTATTTCTCTCTGATAGATGACAAAACTAAGGTATACAAAGGTTCAGTGACTTCATCTTTCTATAGTTAGTAAAAGAAAGAATATAAAACTGGGCAGCATCTGTCCAAAGTCCCTGTTCCTAATTTTATTGTACTGCCTCTCAGAAGGTGCAATTTCTAATACAAAAACTTGTAGGGCAAAGCAAATTGTCATTTTTTATTATTACTTGCTAGTTCATTTTGGTCATATTGTGTATAAATATCCAGGATAATTCATTATTGTCTGGAACTTCTGGAGCTAACTTCTGGAGCTAGCATTTATAATCTCATTGTTCCCTGGAAATCTTGAAGAGACAATTTTCTGACCCAAAGTCATTTTTTTTATTGTTTTATTTTCATTTTTAAAAAATAATGCTCAAATGAGTCATAATGAAGAGAAAATGAACATTCCACAAGGTGGAATCTCCAGAGAATTTGAACAGTCCTTTGGCCTTGCTGGTTGCAGGGCTTTTCTCCTCTCTCTTGGTTTGGCATTCTTTACAACAGTGACTTCCCATGGCAGACAGCCCACATGACCAGCATTTATTAATTACAGGGTCTCCATTCTAACTACAGCTTCAGTTTCATAACTTTCCTTCAGAGTCTGCGAAAGGGATTTTGACCTTGCCGCACTTTGCTTGGCCTCCTAAATCTTCCTTTGAAGTCTTTGTGGAAACCTCCATGACCCTCTAACTCTAACATTTTGTAGTCTTTTAGAACCAGCACTACATGAAAAATGTCAAGGTTTGCCACAAATTCAAGTAATAGTTGGGCTCACTTGGAACATAGCTGCAATGACTTCTTGAAATATCCTGGGTGGCTTAATGTGACCATGAAACAACTTCTTAGGCTCTCCTGTGCAAGCAGGGTGCCCCATATGGAGTCTTTTCTCAAAGAAACTTTTACTTTTGCATCATAGAGGCTGTGACAGGTATGGTCTTGCAAATTCCTGAGATGCCCTCAAGGCATATTTCCTATTGGGCAAAATACTTAACTCCTTTTTAGTAGCAGTAATATTTTCAATAACTATGCCTTTCTTGGCCCCAATTTTATATGCATTTTTCTGCTCATATTTGCATTTTTAAAATCCCTAAGCTCTGAAATCTGCTTCAGATTCTCACAGTAAACCTGGTAAAAAAACTGTCAACAATATCCATGCCACCAACTAAATGTACTGACTTCGAAATTTCTTTTGTTAGATTAATTAGTCCATCACCTTTAAATCTGGGTTCACACAAAGTCTCAGGACATGGAAAAAATGTAGACAAGTTCTTTGCCAAAATATAACACAGATGGCTGCTAGTCTAATTCTCAGTTGAGTCTTTTGTTTCTGTGTGAAGTCTCATGAGCGGAGTCTTTATTGTCCGTATTATTATTGGCATACTGGTCACCATCATAATTATCCATAAGGCTCTTCTTATAATAGTCTAAGTTTTCTCTAACCTGCAACTCCAAACTTTTCCAAATCCCTCCCACAAATCAGTTTCAAATATTTCTAAACTATATGTTCAGGTTAGTCAAAGCAATGACTGTTCTTGGTACCAATTTCTATGTTCATCAAATTTTCATTTCTAAGACCAAAATACACAACAAGAACAACCTAGAAAAGGAAAAAGTTCACTGTGTGCTTATGGTTTTGGAGGTCAGTACATGGTCAGCTGACTACATTGCTCTGGACTGAGGTGGGACAGAACATCATGGTGGAAGTTGTGTTGAAAGAAATCTGACTCATAGCGGTCACAAAGGAGAGAGAGGATGAGAAGAGGGGCCATGGGGTATGAAACCTTTTTAAGGCATGCCTCCAGTGACCTAACCCTCAAGACTCACCAACTTATTGTTACCATTAATTATGCCACAGTTTTCATAATCTAATCATTTCACCTCCTGCATTAACATCTCATATCCCAATCATAACACTCCCCCATTATGGAATATAAAAAGGCATCCAGACATATGATGGAACATTTATAAATTAATTGCTCTAGATAGAGCTATGGGAATGGATCATGATAGAGATTTTGCATTTACCCAATTCTCCCAGTTTCCTGTCTCAAGGTTTCTCCCACTCTCACCTGTGAAAACACTCTTTTGGTTGTGAAAAGTAAAGTAAGAATGTGTCTAGTAAAATTATTCTTTCTAAGATTTCAGTGATTGATAATATTTATCCCTGATATAATATAACTTGTCTCTTTAAAGTGAGGTAAGCCAGAAATGCCCATGTTGAATTCTTATAGTGAATACAAAATGTGTGAAATTTCTAGCAAAATTTTAGTCATAATGGACCAACTTTTTTAAAAAAGAGACATTAAGTTGCATGGTGCAAGAAGGGCATTTCACTGAAGGGGGAAACATTAGTGAAATAATAAATTGCCATTTAATTGTCATTTTTATGCAAAATGCTGATAGGACTACAAAGTTTATGAAAAGTTTACAATGACTGACATATCAAACTACTAGTATTGCATTTTCTTCTCTTCTTCCATAACTATGCCTTATTTCCTTTACTACTAAAAAACAATCTGCTAAAAGTAATCATATATGTAATAGTTCTTTCTGAAAAAAAATCTAGCCTTAGGCTAGAATACATGGGAAAGGCTATAATACATTATAATAGGAAACACAAGCCTTTATTTATTTATTTATTTATTTATTTATTTATTTATACTGGAGATTTAACCCAGGGGCACTCCACTTTGAGCTACCTCTCCAGCCCTGTTCTTTATTTTATTTTGAGATAGGGTCTTGATAAATTACTGAGGGTCTCACTGAGCTATTGAGGCTGACCATGAACTTGAGATCCTCCTGCCTCAGTCTCCCTAGTCACTGGGATTATAGGTGTGTGCCACTTCTTTCTCCTGGATGCTCTTTAAAAATTTTTACTTCTTTTTCTTATGTCAAAATTATTATGATGTATTTCCATAAGGCAAACAATTTGAAAAGTAGTCATACAGACATGTTTTATACAATAATTTTTTTTTTTTTTAACCCAGGGGCACTTAACCACTGAGCCATATCCCCAGCTCTTTTTGTATTTTATTTAGAGACAAGGTCTCACTGAGTTGCTTGTGCCTTCACTAAGATGCTGAGGCTGACTTTGAACTCACATTCCTCCTGCTTCAGCCTCCAGAGCCATTGGGATTACAGGCATGTGCCACTATGCCCAGGTATAGAATGAATTTTAATGATTGAATGAAAAGTATTAGTAAATAATGACTAGTACTTATTATTATTACCATTATATTTATCAGTTATGAAGAATATGAACTTTTAATAATAGTATATAGGTAATACATACATAGAATTTCCTATATATCAACATGATATACATGTATATCACCATATATATATATATATATATATATATAATCATGATATCACCATTTAATTCTCAAAACTATAAGATATTGAAATGACTTTGTACATCAACTATCTGTAGTTGTGACAAGTTTCATAGGCTAAAGTCACAGTTCTCCATAAAATTACCCTCACTTCAATCATCAGCCACAAGTTTAGGAATCTCCACCATCTAACAGTACACTTTACCAACTGGTTACAAATTCAAGGGTTCTTAACTATCACTTCAGATCACTAATTTACTAGAACAATTCATAGAACTCACGAAGCACTATACTCAGGATGACAGTTTCTGTATATCATGTTAGGCAGCTGTCAGTATAGCAAATACCTGAGATAATTAACTTATAAAAATAAAAGGGTTTTTTTGACTCACTGTTTTAGAGCTTGCATTCCACAACTAAGCACACACATTGCTTTTATTCCTTTGTTGGGGTGCTGGATGGAAATGACAGGGAGCACTTTGTAAAGCAAACTGCTTGCCTCATGTCCAGGAATCAAGAGGAAGTGAAGGGGCTGGAATTCCATAATCCCCTTCATGGGTACACCCCTCATAACCTACAGACATCCAATTTGGCCCTACCTCTTAAAGGCCCCACCCCCTTCCCAGAGTTCCATTCTGAGAACTAAGGGGGAACAAGGTCAAAAAAATGGTACATAGGGCAACCTCTGGAAGGGTCCTTTGTGATCTGTAGTCTTTCCTAATTTTAAGAGTCTATGACATTTTTACCATTATGGGTACCTTTGAAATAGCTGCTTGACATTTTTGTGCATTATTATTTGCCCTTATTAACAAGACACAGGTAATGCAATGACAAGAGACAAAATTCCTAGAGAAGGATATTTGGTTCCTAGTGAGGATGGTGGGATTCCTAGGTGGGATGTAATGCTGTAGCCTTGCAAATCAAGTAATAATAAATGGTGCAATGAATAAGGCATGGCATTATCTGTAGTGCTTAAAGAATAAGAGCTATCAGCTCTTACACACAGTCTAACTCTCTGTGAATTCCAAACAATATTAACAGGTAATTTAAAAATATTTACTATAGGAAAGTTTTTAATTCTCAGGGAAAAAAAATCACCAGTTTTTTAATCTTAAGTTACCATGTGATTATGGCATAATAATAGTACAGATAGAATACTAATTGATGATGATGATGATGATGATGATGATGATGATAGGCAGAGAAAGGAAGAACTGAATGAACCTTAGCATCTTACTATAAAGATTTTTGGTGTATTTAGGGCCTTGATAAAAACTCATTAGAAAGCTCTTTAGTAATGAATTTTAAAATGGGAGTATCTGCAAACTTTGATTCCCATTTCCATGAGCCAAACTTATATCAATAATGATAAGGAAAAAACTATCTATGTAAATGTTCGATGAGGCATCCTTTGTATTAGCAAAAACCTGGGGGAAAGTCTAAAACAAAAACATGGGGAATAGTTACATAAATGATGGCATATTCATGCTATGTCATTTACTTTGTAATTTTAAATGCTAACTAAGAAAGAATGAATCAAGAGAGAAAAGAGTTGTTAAGTAAGATGGGGAAAAGTAGTGTGCAAAATCAGAATACAGCACTACTCAAGAGTTTGAGCATCCAGGCAAAGCTACATAATGTCTTTATCATTCTGTGACTGTAGATGAGAGAATAGAGTGTGACCGTTGCTCCTTAACCTGCTGGTGTACTGTGGTTGCTATGCTTTTTCCTGCTATGTACTTATATATACTGAGGTGAGGAAACATGAGTAACACTTGCAAATTTTGAATCAGCTAACTTGTCTATGAATTTAAACCTTTCTCTCTGAAGTCCTCGACTAATGGTGTGCCCCTCAGATTGGTATCTGAACTCATTTCCTCTTAACAGAACATTATCCCTGGCACAGTGTCATGCAACAAGACTCAAGTAGACTAAGAAATTGCATGGTCCTAAATGCTTTCAATTTGTGTGAATTTTTCTCCCTATCACAGCCAGTTACTAAATTTTAATGCAAATACTGTGCAAACCACCTCAGCAGTAAAGATAAAATTCCCACTGGCCAGGGGTCAGGATGCATTTGCTTCGTCACATTTAACACAATGATTGTGAAACACAGTTCTGACAGGATTGGCATGTGAGGAAAATTGATGAGGGCAGAGTATCTAAGGAACAGAAGCAGAAGAGGCAAACCCAGGATGGGCAGTAAAATGCTTCAAGGACATGCCAGAAATCAGCCTGAAGCACTGAAACATGTTTACAAGTAGTGACAGAACCATCAAGCTCATGCTGCCATCAAGAATGGGGCATATTAATTTGAAATGATGAAGCCAAGGCAGTGCTGCAATTTAGAGCGTGGTTGTCCCAAGAGAAACACTGGAAATGGAACTGAAAGACACCATCACCTGTGAAACAGCATTGCCAAGAAGACCTATCCATCTGTCAGACTTAATTGATCATTTCTTTATCATGGGCAGATGATCAATTAGAAATCAAGAAGTGACATCTTCCAGGTAGTTCTGATTTTCATAGGAGATGCTTTAACAATTTTCATTCTGCTCCTCAACTTAGAAAAAAAGTCCTGCTGTTGTTCAAGTCAGGGAGGGAAAAACCAATAAAACAATTGTGATAATAGATAACGAAAAGACAGGTAAAAAGCTACTGACTATGAGATATATATTAGAATATGGCAATACATCAAAGACAAATAACTAGTCACACTTTAACAAAAACAGCAACGGTTTAAACTAAACAGCAGCAAATCCTGGAGAGTCTATCCTCCTGATGAAATGAGATCCCTGGAGATTTTGCATAAAGCTAGAGGTTTGTCTCATACATAACTGCTTTCCTGAAACAGAAATCTCAGAAGACTGCTTCATCTGTCTGTCTGAAATCAAAATTTTCCCCTTCTGGACATGCATTAATTGCTGATGACAGGAGGAATTTAACCATAGTAATTCATATCTGTGTAAATATGTCATCAGTCCTCATGTCTCGATCCTATCTTCTATGGATGTCATAACATTTTAAATTATTCATGGTAAAAATTCCCAATATTCCCTTCTCAAGTAAAGATATAGTTAACTTAGGTGACAATAGAGTCAATTTGTAAAGATTATCAGAAGTCCATCCAGAAAATAATTTTTTTAACTAACCATTCTTTTTTGAGGGAAGCAACCAAACAAGCATCCTTAATTAAGCAGACAGAAATTTATATGATATATAATTTTGTGTAGAAGCAGCATAAACTTTATAATGAAGCAGACTTGGTTACAGGTACAGTCTCCTTAATATGAATAGACTACCATGAACTTCTTTAGCACTTACTATTATTTATCTGAACAAATATTTTGCTTATTTGTTTTATTTTATTCCCTTCCCACTAAACTGTAAGCTCTGTGAGAGTTTATATACTTCTATATCTGCCTTGAATATAGTAGCTATGTAATATATATTAGTCAAATGATTAATAAAATCACTCTGCAAAGAATTTTCAGTTGGTTCTACCAACTGTAGAGAGCAGTGGGAACATCATGTGTAAAGAATTATACATGTGCACTCAATATGGCTATATTGACTCTATCAGGATGAAACACAATCTCTGAAATTATAGGCATTATATGATACATACTTTAAAAATCAGTGTAAAATTTAAAGCACATTTTAATATTTTAGTACGTTTATAAATTTTTACATTTCCAAGGAAATACATCATTATGTATGGCAATTTAAAAATTGAAATAAAAACTAAACAACATCACAAGTTCAATAAATATTGTATCAATTAATCAGCAGGTATTTTTTCATATAGCCTTTGGTTAAAACTAGAAGCTTTGATTCCCAAAGTACTTAATAAATTGCATTAAACTTTGCACATTGGTGTTTGGCAAAAACATTTCCTCAAACCAACCACTAAGTTGAGAATTTTCTTCAACTCATGCACTAATTATTTTACCTAACAAATATTTATAGCATACTGCCTTTATTACCAGTATGGTTCTAAGAAATTAAAACATAGAATTGCAAAAAAGGAAAAAATCTGCTTTCATAAAATCCTTTCTCTCATAAAGTTTAATTTTAGGAAGATGGGATTTTAAAATGTGGAACTACAAATATACGTTTAAGTGTGGATGACAGAATAGTAGATTATGAAATTGCTTAAAGAAATAATTCAATGTTAATGGTATAAATAGTAAATATTTTCTAGATTAAGTGGTTAAGAAAGACTGGAGGCATATAAAATACACCTAAGTGAAAAAAGGGAAGGAATCACCAAAGTACCTGAGCAAAGAGCACCCTAACCAGAACAAGTATCAAATGCAAAGGCTCTGCATTGCAAAAACTTGGTTTGTTTGAGCAATGGCAAGATTGTAGTGAGTTAGAGAGAAAATGAATTTGTAAAAATTGTTTGTCAGCATTCCATTACTGTGACAAACTACTTGAAATAAAATACTTGAAAGGAAGAAATATTTATTTGGGTTCACATTTTCAGAGATTTCAGTCCATGGTTACTTGGCCCTGTAGCTTTAGAATATGTGGTGAGGTAGAACTTCATGGCAGAAGCGCATGGCAGAAGAAACGTGTTCATTTTATGGTGTTTTGGAAGCAAAAAGAAAGAAGATAGGGTCGGGGTCTCAATATCTTTTAAAAGGTCATGCCTCCCTATGACCTAACTTCCTTCCATTAGGCCCTGCCTCCTAGCAGTTAAAAGCAAACAAAACACATAGGAGCCTTTGGTTAACATTTCAGTTTCAAACAATAACATGTCAGAAGGCAAATGAAATTTTTTCTATGTGCATTAGGTTCTAAGTACATAAGACACAGGGAGACCAGTTAGGTTATTACTGTTTCAAGTGGGAGATGATGTTGGAATATATTAAGCAATGGAGATGATGAGAAGAGGTCAGTTTGGGGATCTATTGGAAGGAAGAACTGGCAGGACATACTAGTAGGTAGTGACGAGGATGAAAAATGAAAGATACTCAAAAGGATGCTCAGGATTTTAAGTTGAGAATCTGGAGGACTGACAGAGTTCTTCATTCAGAGGTCCAACAATGGGGAAGGAATAAACTTGTGGAAGCAAACCAAGAGTTTTCATTCTGGCATGAAGTTTGTAATGACTAATAGACATTCAACAGAAGTTTTGAGTAAGTTACTGGATAAAGAAGTCATACCTAAGTTATAAGTTGAGAATCATCACTGTACAAATGACTCTTAAAAGGTCTGATAGTGAATAAGATTACGTAGTATGTATAGTAGAGATAAAAGGTATCTAAGGACTGAATACTAGTTTTCTTCAATATTTAGAAGTTGGAGGCATAAAGGAACTCTGGTGGGGAAAGACTGAAAAGAAGAAACCAGCCAGGCTTGAGGAGAACCAATGTACATAATGTACGAGAATCAAAAGAGGAAATTGTTTTAAATAGGAAAAGTGTAGCTTGCTATTGAGAATAGATAAATTTCCTCTTTTCAGGGCCTGGGGTTATAGCCCAGTAGTAGAGTTCTTGCTTAGCAAGTGTGAGGCATTGAGTTCAATCCTCAGGACCACATAAAAAATAAATAAATAGAATAAAGGTATTGTGTTCATCTACAATGAAAAATATTTTTAAAATTTCCCTTTTTCAGTAAAGTCCAGACTGATTTTAATGTCATTTGTGCATTCATCATGTGTTCCAAGTACTTTCAATATAGTACATCAATATAATTTCCTGGAATTCAATTATGCCAAATTTCAATATTACTTTATTTAATTGGTTTACCACACTGAGACTTCAGTCATACAAGTGCTATTGTCTTTGGATTCAAATAATGAAAGTTGATAGGCCATGTTTGTATTTTCATTTTAAGTTTAAAATTAGCACACTACAATAAAGCAGCCACATCAATGTTTGTAACTGCTCAATTCACATTTGCTAGATTGTGGAACCAACCTAGATGTCCTTCAACAGATGAATGGATAAAGAAACTGTGGTTTACATACACACAATGGAATATTATCCAGCCATAAAGAAGAATAAAATTATGGCATTTGCAAGTAAATGGATGGAATTGGAGAATATTATGCTAAGTGAAATAAGCCAATCCCCAAAAACCAAAAGCCAAATGTTTTCCCTGATAAGTGGATGATGATACATAATGGGGGTGGCAGGGTGGAGGGGTAAGAGGAGAAATGGAGGAATTTTAGTTTACTAGAGGGAAATGAGAGGGGGGAGGAGGTAGGGGTATGAAGGATGGTGGAATGAGACAGACATCATTGCCCTATGTACATGTATGATTACATGAATGATGTGAATCTACATTGTGTACAACCATAGAAATGAAATGATGTACCCCATTTGTGTATAATGAATCAAAATGCAGTTTGTAAAAATAAATAATAATAATAATAATAATAATAAAAACCTAGTTACATGACCCACACCGAACTGAAAGGGAGTCTGGTAAAGTAAAGCTGCCATGTGTTCAAGAGGAAAGGTAACAGCTTGGTGGAAACATTTTGGGAGACCTCGAAAAATTGGAAAAGGCTCCTTTCTCAGCAAAACAAGACCAAAGATAGAACAAAATGGCCTGTGTAAAAGGGAACAAGCACCAGGCAAGGTGACTGTGATTTATACTTTCATCTCCCCAACTTGAGTGATACCATAGCAAGTTTAAAGGGAACAGGGAGTTCCTCAGGTGATAGACCTCCTCTTGGTTCCTGAAGGGGGTATGTGACACCCGTGACTGACAGGTGACACAATTCTTCAGCCACTCTTGGATTGTGACAGCAGCAGTTACTTCAGCATCCAACATATTTGTAATGTTTATAATCTAGTGTTTTCTGTAATTTTCTATTTTTTAAATGAATTCATATAACCTATGGAAAAAAATAAATTCAAACAGTGGAAAAAAGATTATGATTAGGTAAATTAAAGGAATTACGCTGTGATAAGGTCATTCACCTAAATTGAGTTTGGTGGTCAAAATTAGTGCATACAGATACAGAGAAATGTCCACATGGAAAAAAATATTTCCAAATTGACTAGACTTCTCTCTTACTTGTTACATTCATTTACTTTTACCTCCACTTTCATCAATGTTAAATATTGAAGGATTGAATGATTAAAAAGGAAAAAATTACATCCTAGTTATTTCCTAATAATCTAATTCTACAATATATTTTCTTTACTTTTTAAAGACTTTTTAAAAGTCTTTCATATATGAAAAAGTCTATTTGCCTGTATTCTATGAATAATATATGGCAAAAAAAAAACTTTGGTTAAAATATTTTCATAATGAATAAAGTATCCCATGAAGAGACATTGGTGTTTATTTGCCTGTTCTGAAGATATCATGCTGTCTCCAGGCCAAAGAATTAAAATATTATGTCTTTGAACTACTATCTTCCTGACAAAATGGGACATAAAGATTGTTTTTTTTTTTTTTTCTTTTTTAAGAAAATGTTTAATTTCTGAGTCGTTCACCTGACAATTCTTTAAGAAGTACAGCACTCTTGTGAGTGTGCTTATCTCCTGAGTGACTTTCATTTATTTATTGCCGGGCAACTTCACAAAGTTTCACTGAGTTTCCTCTCAGGGTTCAAAGCAGTTATAACATGCCACTTGAGAATTGACTCAGTTCTATTGATATAATAAGAGAATATAACATTAAGAGTATGTGATGCTCATTTTTCCTAATGACAAAAATTCTATTTATGTGCCCAAAATGATACAATGGGTAGACAACACTTAAACCCGTGGAAAGGCCCACATTGGAATATGGAGACCATGTCACCGTTTGCTTCTTCATCTTCTTGGTGTAGTTATAAATATCATCTCCTTTAATTTTCAAGAGAATCTTATTTTCCTGTTAGGATGGAACTCAGGGATACAGCTAATGGGGAGACACAACTGAACAGTGTCTGACCCAAAGGAGGCATTCAATAAATGGTGACAATTTGTTTAATTAAGAAAAGAATTTCTGACAGAACTCCACCAGTAACCAGATATGTGTGTGTGCATGTGTGTGTGTGTGTGTGCACATAATTGTGTGGTGTGCATGAGTTGTGTGAAAAACATTTTTTGAATACTCATCAAGGTTGCACTAAATTGTTTAACTACAAGTACAGAACCTAGGGTAGATGTCTAGGAAGGCAGATGATTGGCATCTGGAAATTTTCTCCACTGAAAGCTTCGACTCCACCAGTGGAATAGAGTGCATTGCGGAGGACTGTTTCTGTACATGCACAGCACATTCAATGGAAATACAAAGTAAAAAGTCTTCCATTTGATCAAATCTTACTGGAGGGTAAAGTAAATGGTAAGATAAAGGTGATTCAAGGACCACAGCATTTGGTGATCATTTCTAGGAAGAACTGGTCTAAGATTTTTCACAGAAACCATAACACAATTGAGCAGATGAGGACTCTTGTAGTCAACTAGGGTGGTAGGGAGACAAAGAAATTAAAGAGAGGAATAACAATTAAGTGGAATCTCAATTCATTTCCACAGGCCATTGGTCAGGCTTGATTTAAGAGATTTCTAAGAGAGTTGTGTCCTTCTGAGAATAACAGCTTATTAGAATTTTAACTAAAGTATTTTCAGGGTTTACCTTAAAACTATTTAAATGTATTCTAAAGACACCATGTTTGTATTATATTCTCAGAGAATACATTCTGGAAATTATTTGTAGAACTTTGTTAAAGCATTATTAAGTATTAAATCACAGTTTTCTTAGAAAACAAAAAGAAACAGGACTTAATATATGTACATTAGATTTCAATAAAGAATGCATCTGTAGAATTTTAAAAGTTATATTTATTTTCAGTTTGAGGAAACATCTTTATTTATAACACTCAAATTTTAAGAAATAGTCTAAGAAATCCCAGCCTTTAAATATATACTATAAATATATACAGTAATAAATAAAATGTTAAATGCATTTAATTCAGCAGTGTAAAATACAGAATATTTCCACACCATTTTGTACTTGATTTTATTCTCATATTTTGGTATGCTTTTTGTTACAAATACATGACTAGCACTCCTATACCATTAAGCTTTTTATTGAAAAAAATATTATTGCATTGAACTACAGTCCAAGTAATTTGTTGAATAACCTAAAAAAGCTGATTTGCATGTACAATAGTGCAATTTACTTAGCCACAGTATAATAAAAAATGCTTTGAGCAAAGGATACAAAATAAAATTATTGGTTATGTATCATATTGCCATACTATCATCCAGTTTATGTTAAATACTTTAAATAGAATCAGATATGGTGGGAATTTGCTGTAAACAACTACACAACCAATTTACATTATCAACTATTTTATAATCTCTCACATATCGAAGGAACTGAAAAATTTGCATGGTAGATAAAAAACCTTTTCTTGAAGCTGATTGTTCCAATATGTGAATATGTTTTGAAATCTTCCCCCGCCAAAGGACTATTTTGAACAAAGATTAAGGTCTACAAATGAAGATTAAAGAGTATAGTTATTAACAACACACACACACACACACACATACATGAATGCACTCATACAATTTTAAATTTTCCCATTTTTCCTGACTTATTCTTATGCTTCTGACAAGATATTCTTGCTCTTGCTATTTAAGAAAGATGATGGATTGCAAAAGGAGGAACTGACTTCGAGAAAGGAATTAAGAAAGTGGATTGGAGCTTTCCCTCATATACAAGGCTGCAAAGAATGAAAAAGACCTTTTGGCTTATCTCTCTAATATTGACTTATTTGAAACCTAACCATTCAGCCATTGCTTCCATTTTAATACAGCTTAATCCCAAGAAATACAACAATCACCTTCAAATGTCTACCTAATAGAATAAGTGGATAATATTTTTGCTGGAATGAAGTGATAACCTTTGAAAATCCTCTAGACCCAGGCTTATTGGCAGGAAAACTCGTATTTTAGCTGGAAACTCATCTTATTGAAGTGGTTTCAGTCTGGAATACAAAGGGCAATCATGTGTTTTCCCAATGACTGCATGGAATCGGTCACCCACTCACTTTTTTAAAAATAATGTTTCTATCGGCCAATTAGAGCACATTTCTCTTCAAGAGTTTATCTAATTTAAGAAATCAGAATTAAACCCCTTCATGTGCTGTGCTGGGCCAGAGATAAGCACCCAGTCAATTTTGACCCTAAATATATTACTTACATACACTGATGTGTGTGTGTCCTTTAAATCGGGGTTTGTGTTTTTTTTGGTGGTTGTTTTTTTTTTTTTTTTTTTTTTTTTTTTTTTAGAAACTGAACTTGATCTTTACACTTTTTTTCTGCAGCATGTTTAACTTTTTTTTTTTCTGAGTATTTGTGGTGAATTCTTAAGAAAAAATTGAGAAATGTGCCAGAGTTTGAGATGATCAGTACTGTTATTTCACCAATAAAGAGACAGTCAATTATGGACATGTTCTGGGGAGGAAATCTGGATATCCCCTTCACATATATGTGTTATAGAGCAGAGCCATCTCTGTGTCTCCAATTACTGTTTCAGATGCTTGAGATGCATGATGCTTCTGAAGTAGCTTCAGAGTATTACGATGAAATTCAGAAAATTGTGTTGCTGGCACCATTAGAAACTGTGTAAATAAATGAGAGTTTCATGTACTAAGGAGATAGATCCAGCAATATGATCCTGAGTAATTAGACTGATTAAATATTCCATTTAATAAGGAAGTTTCATAGGATTAGTTTCATTTAATATATTTCTATTCAGTAACAACAGAGAGATTCCATTAAGTCCTAGAAGAGACTGAAGAGTCACTGTCAAGTTCATTTTCTTTAAGTGAAAAAGAAATTTTAGGGGATTATTCTGTGAAATGGCTACCTAAGAAAAAAGCCTTGGTAGTCAGGAACTTTCTAAATCATTCTATATATTCTAGTCTTTTCTATATTTTATTATATGTATAACATTTATAAAGGTGAACTTAAAGAGAATTGTAAAGTACAGTTTTTATAGCCCCATTGTATTTTTTCTTGCTAAGTTTGACAGAGAGTGATTAAGATGTTGAACTTCCCCAAATTTTCAGTTCATACGAAGCATTTAGTTGATCAATCATATCTGAACACACTGAGGCAGTTGTACAGTAGGCTAAATGTTTTTATAACCTTTTTTCAGATTCTTTCAGTTTTAAACTGAGCATGTATAGTTTGACAAATACAAAAACTTGCCTCCAAGAACTAAGTGTGAAAGAAGATCATCATAAAGAGAACTGTTCCATAAGAATCATGCAACAGACAGAAAAAGAATTTTAATGTCTAAATCAACTATCAAATACTAGTATAAATTGGAGGAAATAGTACTGAAAATGTAATTTATCACAGTGGAAATTTTAGGAAAAAGAATCTCTTTTGGAATTCATTACACATACATTTAGAAACCTTCATTTCATCTTTTTTTTCCCTTAAGGAAACATAAACCTAGTGTTTGAGCCTCACCTATTTGGTGAAAGTCAGCTTTATGATGGTACCATTCTTGATGTGACATCACAAATTTTATAGTTTCTCATCCTACAATACAAGTTACCTTTTATTTAAATGGTGAAGTCTGTTTTCATAGTCCAAGATAGAAGATCTAATGAGCACTTTTATCACTGTGAGTATAAGATGAAGTAGTTATTTCCAAGCCATCAATTCATATCAATCTGTCTCTGCTAGTCAAAACTAAGTGTCTAGTAGAGGCAGGTTCTGCTTAAATCTTCTGAGAGATTAAATTGTCATCATGACAATTATAAAAATTAATCGGGTGCTTTGTCTTTTCCATATTATGACTTCTAGAGAATTCCCATGATTACTCTATCTTGGTTTTGTGTCAGCTTTGTAATTTGCTTTGGGAAATAATTATCCACATTATTTTTTATCCGATGGGTAATTCATCATCTATTTATATAAGTGTATCATTTATTTTACTCTTTTTGGATTTCAATGTTCATCAATGGTTTTTTTGTAGTCCCTTTTATGGAGTTCCACACAAGTATATGGTTTCTTGCTGTGTGACTTTTTTTTTCTCATTTTTTCTATCTTTTAAATAAGCTAGACTTGGTCATTGCTATATCCCAATGAAAACGCTCCCCTTGCCAGTTTCTAATGTTATCTTGGAAACCACATTTTTCTTTATGTTGAAATCTCAAATTTACTTTATCTCTTTTCCTTCTTTCTCTCTCCCATGTGTGTCTACTGCATCAAAGATATCCCCTCCCACTGTTTACCATGCATTACATATTTAACCTTTGAACTTCATTTTCCTTATCTGTAATGAAAAATGAGACTAATGATCTCAAAATACAGTTGTGAAGTTTAACTGAGAGAATGTGGGCCAAGTGGATAACCAGACTACATAGAACACAACATGCCACAAGCAAACACAACTCTCTTTCCCCAAAGCCACTCCTGAAAGGAGACACCCCTTTCTTATTCTAGTGGGGGAGTAGTTTGCCTTCACATATATGTAGCATCAGGTAACCAAGCACCTCCTTTTCTGTTGAGCTTGATTTTCTCTGAAACATATGTCTATGGAAAAGTTAGAGTCGTAAAATTTTTCTTTCATCATTTTGAGAATAGAAAATAATAAACCTAAGCAGATGACTAATCACAAATATAGATGTAAGAATTGCAAATTCTATGGGCAGAAAACATTTTGAATGAATGAAGTCATTTTCAAAATTACATAGATGGTGATTTGATTCACCATCATTCATTGTGTTTTACTAGTATTTAGTGTGATTAAATAAAATGCCAAGTCCTTCATGAGATTTTCTCAATACCATGTAAAAATACACATTTAAACTGTTTACTTCTACACTTATGCATGTATTAGCTGCATACATTAAGGTTTCTGAATAGAAGAATAAAGAAAATTTAACATTTTAGTCCCTGTAATATTTGAAAGATTGATCAATATATTCAAAATGTTATTCTGAGTACATTTTATTTTGCATTATCAAATGCTATTGATAGTTGTATGTTTTCTTATACAAAAATTAAGTATTCTTAATTTTAGGCATTACTGATACAATTGCAAAATTATCTTGAAATAATTTAATATGAAATGAAGCTAACTGATATTTCACAGAAAATCAATGCAATCTGTGCAAAGATAGTTTTTAACTGAAGAGTAGTTTGCAACCTGCATCAATCAGAAAAATTCTTTTCATCTATTTCCTCTGAAAATATTGACTGGTAGCTAATAATTAAAGCAAATATTTTTAATACCTGGTACATTTAACTGGCTTTTTATTATGTGACAAATAAAATCAAGTGCACATTCATTCAGTCATTCGCTTAACAAACACCCAGAACATAGGGTATTCTATTTTTCTTTGTAATATTAACGTGCTGCCTGATGTCTTCTCATATCATTTTATAACATAAAAGTGATAACAAATCCAAAACAATTCTTTAACACTTTCCTGGTACACGTCCTTAAAATTATTTTAAATTTGCCCTATTATTTTTGTCACTTAAAAGAAATTCTTAAAATGCTCCTGTTTTAATATTGAAATTTTAGTCTCTCCATATATACATATATGTGTGTGTGTGTGTGTATGTGTGTATAATATGTGTATGTGTCACATTTTGAATTGGCACCAATATTTTAAATCTTATAACAATCAGACACTTTAAATATATCATTTTGTAGGTAGTGAGGATTCATTTGCTTTCTCCACAAACAAAGCATTAATTCCTATTTGTTCAAGTGCGCTGACATATTTAAGGCCTCTTTCCCTCGGCTTAACTGTTGCATCTAGCCAGAGCAAGAATGATGGCAAAGATCTTGACCTTGGAACACTGGTTGGATCAATGGATTCAAGTGGATGATTGAAGTTGTGGCTGGATTTAAGTGGGGGCCAAACAATGTGGGGATGAATGCTGCAGGAGGCAGGGGCTGAAGTGCTATGTGAGATGGGTGAAAAGGGGCAGCTGTGACTAAATGCAGGGGGTGACTTGCTAAGAAAGTGGGGTGTGCAGGGATAATGGTTGGAGCCAGAGTCGAGAATGAGATAGGAGTAAAGTGTGACTGTGAAAGAGGATGCAGATGAGCTATAGGGAGGGGACCACTATGGGAACTGATGGACGCAGACACAGCGAAATGCTGTAGGAACGTGTGGTGGATGGTGGTGATGGAAGCGTGCTGGTGGACTGGAACTGTCTGTACAGCTGGGGCCGGAGAGAAGGCATTGGGCCCTGGAGCAGGCAAAACTCGAAGGTGTTTTGACAGGAGCTGTTTCTGCATATGCTGCTGGGCTTGCAGCTGTAGAAGCTTGTATTTATCTATTTCATCAGGAGAAAATGTTATGGGCTGTTGAATTAAAGGGGGGGAGAGAGATTTATGACACACTTCTAATTCATCTTCCACTCTGTCATGTTTCTGCATAGTTCTGTCATAGTAAGTGTTTATGTTCCCCTCTACATGATTCATATGCATGCTTACATCCTGTACATCTAGATTTATTTGGTCCTCTTTGGTCTCTGTTGAATCAGTTATACCAGTATATCTATTAGACAGAAAAGCACCAGGGAAATCGTTTGGTACTGGATCACAGTTTGGAATAAAAGGTTGGACCTCGCTAATTAAAGATTTTGATTGTTCTTTTGTTGTTGGGTTCTTTTTTCTGTTTAGTGACTGAGAATCTGCTACTACATGAATTATACCTCCAGTTAGATGGTTATCACAATCAGTGTCTGCAAAAACAGTAAAATTATTTGTCTGTGAACCTTTGACTTTGTCTTTCTCACTAGTCCTTTGTACTGCATTGCCTTCTTCTTTTCTTCTTTTTCCAGACAAAGGCAAGGTCCGTCTGTTACAGTCTGGTGGCACAAGTTGAATTGTGCACTGGATTTGTGAATGAGGCTGTGATTCATTTTTCCAGTTGTTTGAAGAAACTTCAAAGTTTGCTGATTGTTCCTGACACCTCTTGGTATGTACTCTTTCTAAAAGGCCTTCGGCTGTCAGGGGGCTCCTCTCTCCTTCTCTAATGTTTGACTCTGTGATTTCTGAAGGGCCACTGGAGCAGTTTCTTAGAAGGTAGCTGACAGTCTCTGAGTCACACTGCCCATGCTTGACTTTTCCCAGGTCACAAATGTGAGAACTGTCCAAAGACTCTTGACTCCTCTTGTTTTTATTTAAGCAACAAATTCTCTCTCTTGAGTAAGATCCAAATCCGTTGTGCTGAAGTTCCTGGCAATTAGTTGGGTTTTCACTGTCTCTAGCACAGGAAACCTGTGAGCTAGACTCACAATGAATGATTCTCGTGGATTTTGGCCCTGAAAATTGTTGATTTTTACCTAGTTTATACTTCTCTCGGCAGTGACAATGTCTATGCTTGGAGTATTTTTTATTCTTAAATGATTCCCATGATTTACAGTTCCTGTCTCTCTGTGTTTCTGACTGCAGGCAGTTGCTCTTTGTTATTTCACCAGACCAGTAGAGGCAATTGTGCCTTTTGTGTCTCCGTCTGTGCCTTTCAACTGAGCTGTGTTCTCTTTTACAAAAGTAGAGCAAATTACCACTGCTGTTATCATTGGGTCTGTGACTTGAACAAATGCTTCTCAAGCTGGGCATGCTGCTAAGGGATGTGTCCAAAGGGCTAGAATGTCCATTCAGAGACGACTTTGTAGAACATCTCTTATAACTTTGGTTTCCACATCCAGAAGCACTGCTGGTTGTGTTGATACTGTTGCTATCCAAAATCACACCGAAGTCTTTCCCATAGTCACTGTGACTCTCTACTATGTAAGGACTAGAATTCCAGGTGAATTGGTTTTCATCTTCTAATTCTGAATGATGATCACAGGAAATCAATTTATGCTTTTTAGTCCTAGAGATGTGGGGAGGACAGGCTAGACCTTCATTTGCATCATTAATAACTACTCTCCCACAATTTTGCCAATGGGTCCTTGAAGTTTCCTCAAGTTCATTATCACTATTATTATTGTTGTTGTTGTTTTCTACACAATCCTTTAGAGACATATCAAGGTAAGCAGGCACTTCAGAACTTTTCAATTTCAAATTACTTGCACTAAGATTATTATCACTCTTATTTGGTTCTGAATCATTGAAGCCCAAATTATATTTTCTCTGGAAATTTTCCCAATCAGGATTAGCTATCATCATCTTTGGTTTCAGAGATCGATTATCTTCTAGGATCAATTTTTGTTGCTCTTTGATTAAACCTGAGACTTGGCTCTCTATTTTTGTCTTCATTTCCAAGTACTCCTTACTCGATTTTGTTTTTAAATCCTGTGGATTATGGCCATCCTGTGTATTCCGAGAAAGTTTAAAATCAAAATATAATGGGTTGCAGCCATAAGATATGCAGGGCTCTGTTTTTGTAAAGAGCAGAAGTTCCACAGGCCATTGGAGAGTGGTGTGGCCATCTCTGCTTTGCACATGGAGGAAAGGTAATGGTTTGGATGTCACATCATGCGGATACCCCTCTTTCAGAAGTCTCTGCATATTTTTGCTGACTCTTTCTGTTTCTTCTAAAGATCTGTCTCGGTTCTGCATTCTGGAATTGGGATTTGAACACAGCGTATTCTTTTGTTCACTTGTCTCTGGTGATGAAAACTTATCCAGACATCTGAATATCCTGGCATTACTGTGCTCATAAATATTTGGGGGGCTGGAGGAAGCAATTGCTTGGCATGGGTAATTAATGCAGTTTTCTGAAGTGTTCTTCAATGAATTTCTAGTTCCTTTCTCTCTGCTGGAAGGAGGAAAATCCACATCTGAAAGACTAACATTAGGTTTGGAGAAAGAAGCCTGAATGTCAACTGAATTTCCTCTTGTCTCATCAATGGAGTCATTTTTCTCTTGCAAGATTTTAGAGCTCAGGGAGAAGGTGTTGTGTAAAACACTCTCCAGATGGCTTGGTGAGATGTGTGCTTCTTTTTCCTTAGCTGGGTGTGTATCCTCTTTTGCAAACCTACAGCACTTGCATTTCTCCATCGTTTGTTTTGCTTTATAGGCGGGTGACTTGTTGCAGTCATGGCTTTCTTCTGTGTTCTCACTGAAAACTGATGCAGAAGATTCTAATTTTAGATGTACTTTTTTTGAAAATGAAAACGATACTCCTGTCCTGTGATTTGTATTACTGAGATCTGAAGATGTTTGTGGTATCCGATTTCCAAACAAATAACGCCTGTCGGATTGTAACTGGTGTCGATTTGACATGCTAAACCGCTGTTTATCAGAGGCACTTCTGGGGAGATTCTTTCCCTTTAGGAGAAGCGCACTCTTCATGCATGATACCTTTCTCCCATTCTTAATTGGGAAAATCCCCTGCTGGATTTGCTTTTCTATGGCCATTCTGGGGGCTTTGAATGCTGGTCCACTTCCAGAAACACTGTAAATACAATAAATATTTAAATGATTAAGACATTAGATTTGGAATTGTAGCTATATGTGAACATTTCATAGTGTTTCTATGATAAAAGATTACACCACTTATGAGCTAACTACATCTTTCGTAATATAACCATTTATCATGCTTGTAGAAGTCAGTGTAACAGTTCTATACTGGCTATTTCTAAATTGCTTTATTAAGTGTAGTATTTTAAAATTAGTAAAAGGCAATAGCAACTCAATATCTTACACTAGCAATGCAGAAGAAAATATAACGTTGTGTTTCCAACATAATATACGTCCTCTAGAATTTATTGATTTTTTGGAATACAGGTTTAAAATAATTTGTCCCTTCAATGTTCTATCTATAAACATTCTGCTGCAAACAAGGTTTTATTGGTGGAAGGGAAAATGTGAATCATAACATTTAACTAATTGTTTGCCTTGGTCTGAATTTCTTTTCCTTTATCTTTTTCCATGTTCTTGGAAATGTTACCAGAGATTGTGTTGTGCTCTCAGCTCATGGGCTCTTGCATAAGATAATTTCGGGCAAGACATAAGACTTAGTGAAAAATACAGAAAAATTTATTACAGGGAAAGGAGAAATGATAAAAGACAATCTCAAGAGATTGGAACCTCTCAGACAGGAAAGTGATGTGCACCCCTTTGTTTCCCAGTTTTGTTGGGGGTCTTAAGGAACTTTCTAGAGAGCACTGCCCAGGTACCACCTCTCAACTTTTTGACTGACAATTGGATTCCATTACAATTTTTGGGTTTTGTTTTGTTTTGTTTTTATCAGATTTTTAAGTCTCTACTGCACATGGTCTTACCCACAGCTACCTGAGATGGAAAACCACTGGGGGCTGGAAGGAGGATTTTATCATCATAATGACATGCTGAAGATTGAAAGGTAACTCTGGGTCACCTTAGCCTACTCAACTGGGATTTTTATTGGAACTTGCGTTTTTACAGATTCTATGGCCAGTTAGCTTTGCTTTTGATTATCTTGTTTTCCTGAGTCCTGGAATCTTTGACCTGTATGAAAATCATAGAAGTTCCCCCTTCCACGTATTCTTATTGACAGGCATCCCTTACAATAGTTTTCCAGGTTATTTGCTGAGGATTGTAACATTTCCTATTGATTTAAGCCAGGGTAGGTTCAGAGTGACCCTAGGTAAATTGCTTTTTTTAAAAAAGCATGTAAGGTGGGAGATGGCAGCACAGTATCCTCTTAACTTATTGTTCCAACTGCTCATGTCTAGCTGCTACCTATCAGAAACACCTGATTGTTTTTATCTATTTTGGATTTTTATTACATTTTTACCTAGCCATTTGTATGTAGAATGTAAATTATTAAAATAACTTGTCTTTGAAACATGAAACACTTGAACTTGAACGTTATTTGAATACTCTGTCCTTATCTGAAAACTTCTTTGTTGTTGTCTTCACCCATGACTATATGATCAATCAGCAAAGAGGTCTATAGTCACATTCTTTTTGTCCACTAAATTTTATGTATTTTGCTTCATTGTCTTTATATGTTAATATTATAAGTTGAATATTAAAGGCATTTTAAAAATGAACCATTATTTTATAATGGATCAGCTTATGCATTGGTACAATTTTATTAATTTTTTTATATAAAATACATTTATTATAATTGTTAATATATGTCATAAATATTCTTTAGGTTATTTATTTATATTTAGCAGAACACAGAAAATAGCTACAGGATGATTTCTTTTGGTTAATTTTTACCTATTCCTTGGGTACTTTCAGTTTAACTTTGTTCTATGGTGTCTCTGATTATTATTTTATTCTTGTCCTTATTTCTTGTACTGGAGATTTTGTTAATATTATTGACTTTCCTGAATATATCCTTTAGGTCTTATTTTTTATTTCAGCATTTTTCTGTTTTTAGTCTTTTGCTCTCATTCAGGGAGAATTTCTCATATTTAATTTCGATTTGACTAACTCTGTTTCTTAAAATATTCCAATCTGTTGTTTACTATGTCCATATGGATTTTAACTTACAAACAATAATTTTAGTCACCATTTAGTTTTCAATGATTTCAGATGTTGTCTCTTCTCATGAATTAATGATTGTAGCTTTAGAGTTACATTGGTTCCCCTGAATGTTGTAGAAAATTAAATTTTGAAATTTTCTAAGACTGAATTCTATTCCTTATAGTGATTGTTTCACAATAAAAACTATCTTCTTATTCATTACAATAATCTCCTTTTTTTGAATCTCTTCATGCTCTCTAGAAAGATGATTTTAGGCATACTTTACATGGAAATTTAGAGGAACATTCTAAGACACTGTATGAGTTATTTAATATTTTTTTGCAGCATAAAGAGAAATAGAAAGCACAGAGGTTTACTGTAGTGTTACTGGCCTTTGAAAACACCTGTAGCCTGGGGATACATGTGAAGTAAGAACAAGGGACAAGCAGTTGATGTAGATAGACGATTGGGTCAGTTGGGAAGATGGGGGTGGTTAGAAAAGAAAGGAAATAAAATGCTAATGCCTTCAAGACACTTTCTCTCCTCGCACCTGTTGCCAAGGTTACCTGCCTCTAGGTAACTGCTCCTCCCAACAAGGAATTGTTACCTCCTGCTATGGCAGGAAGGGACACTCCTGGAAGGCTTCTTTCCCAACTCTTGATCACATAAACAAGATAAGGGAAGGAGGGGACAGGAGATGAAAGGATAAAAGGGGCAGGACATCCTCTCCCACAGAAACTAGCTCTGGACTCCCCGCTAAGTCTGTTTCTATTCTATCCTTTAAATAAAACTTCTTTTCTGCCCTTGCCTCAGTGTTTCTTGGGTGTCTTTGACACCCCTGAAACAGGACTCTGATCAGATTGGATTCTCAACACCAGTATCAGAAGGTTAAGATTCAGAAAGAGCTGCAGCCCTGAACTTTATCTTGGTCCCAGAGACTCTTTTCCACATTTGTCAGTCACCCATTGGTTTAAGAATTACACTTCTGAATTAAGTCACCTTCTCCAGGAATTTAAGTCAGTCTGATATTATTGGTACTCTACTCAGTAGAAATTAGCCTAGAATATCATTTTTCTTTCCTGGATCCCATTATGATACAGACACTTTAGTACTTCTCTTCTATATTGTAAATACATATTTTGCTTAATAATATATTTTCTTATTATCCTAGCAACATTTTGTGTATCTTCTTGCTTTGATATATGTTAATCTAATTTTTCTTTCCTGAATAGCTGTTTTATTTTACTATTTCTCTCTCCAAAGTGCAAGCTTCTTCCTCTTACATGCTTTTAAATATTTTTAAACCTCTTTCTTTTGTTGTTGTTGTTGTTGTTATGTTTTAGATTCTGGTCCTTAATTCTTGTTTTTATTTTATAATCCAATCTGCATTTATGATTATAGATTTTTGACAATTTTTCACATTTTATCCTCATTGTTAATCTATTATACATCTCATTTTCATGTTCTTAACTTTTTATCTTGTTGCTTTATAAGTTTTTATTTCCATTACCTTAAATCTAATTTATTTTTATTATTTTCAAAAATCCTAATTTTCTACCCTGGTAGTGTTTTAAATTCTATTATTTTAATACAAGTTTATGTATTGTAATATTATTAAAACTTTAATTTTTCCAGTTTTATTGAAGTATACTTAAATAAATATAAATAAATAAATATACTTATTCCAGGTGTCTGACATGATGATTAGATATATGTATCCATTGTGAAATTATTATCACAATGAAATTAACTGACATCCATTATCATGTACAATTACCATGGTATAGATGTGGTGGAGTTAGAACACTTAGGATCCACTATCTCTGCAAATTTCAAGTAAACAATACAGTATTATTAACTATAGTTACCATATTCCACATCTGAAAGCTTGTATGCTTTAACTAAGCCCTCCCCATTTCCCTTATCCTCTAGCCTCTAGCATCCATGCTCTGTAAAGCTTTGATTTTTATAGTTATCTCCTCATTATTTCTTTCATTCTCTTCTTTAGAGCTTCTTTGGTTTCTCTTTGTGCTTTTTAACCTCATTATTTTTATTCATAATAGCTAGTAAGAAGGCAACTATCGAGGCAATTCTTTAAATCTTATTAATGGATTATCCATCCTAATAGTTCCCTCAAAATTCTAATACTAAGCACTTTGACAAATGTACAATTTAGTTCTCTTCTGTACAAATAGCATATTTTCCAAACAGGAAATGAAACTTATTAAAACAACATGATTTCTTTAAGGGTTTTATTTCCTAATGTCCCATATTATCTAATTCTTATATAAGGAACTTCATATTCTCAGAATCAATAGTACTAAAATTTTTAAATGTTGCAAAAATCTTCATATCAAGTGTACTGTTCGTAGAATTAAACACCTACTACAAGTTTAGACACAAAGTGTGAATTTCTGTCTCTCTATATAATATTAGTTTTGCTGAGGGTCCTGGTTGAATGGTACTATCCAAGAGATGGCAGAAGTTGACTACCCTCTGCACAACCCATTACCAGTTTTCCGCCATCATGTGCCATCAATCTGATCCAAATATTCTTATAGTCAGTAAGTTTGCCTCTCCTCCCCCTGGATTCATAGGACAATTTTGTTATCTGGATCATCTTACTCAGAAGCCCCTATTATGAGGATAAAGGACAAAGAAGAATTGTCTAGGAGAAGGGCAATATAAATGATGTTTTTATTTTCATTTTTAACTTTGATTTGTTAATTAAGCTACCAAAAGGAAAATATTTCATAATTTTGTTAAAGGATTTCCCTTAGTTCATGAAATTGTCTAGGATAGAGTAATTGGCTAGAGGGGAGGTAATAAATAGTAGAAAACAAGAAACAATCTCTTCCTGGTTTCAAATCCTGTATCTAGAAGTTTCAACCTCTTTTTCCTAATAGTATGAACACCTTGCCACATACAGAACCTGCCTGCTCTACAGAGGATACCAACTCACATGTGCTTAGACTTGTGTTTGTAGTAGATGAGGTTTCCAGAAGGACACCTGAAACTTAATAGAGTACATCTTTTAATTTGGAGTACCTTAATGGGTAGCTTGGGCAAACTTAGAAATTGAAAGAATACATGACTATTATTATCATTAACATCAACCATTGACATCCTCATCCCACCCCCATCATCGCCATCCATCATCAGGGATCCTTTGAGCCTTTATTTTTCCCAAAGCCAACTATAAGTGTGAGTAGAAATGTGGGAGTGTGACATCTTTCATAGCAGCAAAACAACCAAAATTATGTTTGTTAAGGCTACTGAGACTTACAGCACTGCCAGGCAAATCTGAACTGACCTGAGAAGATCGATAGGAAGGATGTTTTTCTAGGATGGGACTTGCCCCATTTTTTATGATACAATTTACTGCATCTCAGATTAACCATGCAGCCATTGGCATCTTCCCTGGACCTTTCCTGTCTCCTACCATTACCCACCAAGAAGCATGTGACTTGTTCTTCTAAGTCCTGTTTTCACAAAGGTAGTCTGCTACCTCATTGACAACATGCTTGAATATCACGAATAACATGTAAGTTCCTCATATTGTATGGTTAAAAAATCCCAGCACCAAATGAGTTTTTGGTCTCTCTTTTGGAAGGGGATCTCAGTGCTTCATTTTTGTATTAACCTCATTTCTGGATACATGTTGTGCTTTTATTTATTTTTTCTTTATACTAAATTCCTCATTTATTTTTAATCTGATTATATATTATGCTTTTCATAAAGTTAATTAAATTACTCTGAGTTATAAATAGATGACTATATGTAAGCTGAATATTATTTTCATTCACAATTGGTCCTAAAAAAAATAAATATTGCCTTAGAATCACATTTGAAGTCTAATATTTTGTGGTATTATAATTAAGCCACTCACTCCTGTTATTGTTTATTGTTTTCCTTTTAAACAACAGGGGTTTAAATTTTGGTACAGAGTTATAAATTTCACAATTCACCAGGCTGCTGTCAACTATATTAATTAGCTACTTTAGTGTTATATATTATGATTCATATGAACACAAATCACAATCTACTAATTTAATTGCATTCCAGGTAACAACTTTGAAACATTCAGTGGTTCCAAGCTTTTGTAAAATGGCTGTTTTCCAGCTACAGGAATGTAGTAGTGTAATGCTTGTTATAATTATCAATTTAAATGGCACTGTGTGGTGAATTTAACTGCATTAATTACATCTTGTTTGTCAGCCAATGACAGTGTCATGTATTCTAGATTCAGGTGTACCCAGGGGAATGTATAGAAGATTTACTTCTCCCAGAAATGATGCATTCTTATTTATGGATTTTAAAATTATCATTACAAAACTTACATTACTGAGGAACTATGGTCAGCTCATTTGAATCAACTTGATAAAATAAATACTAGTATATTAGAATCACTCTTGGATCATTTCACTTAAGAGTACATTGGAAAGGAAAAAAATCAGATCACAAAAGTAATTAGTAAGCCTTTAACTATTGGAAATATTGGTCCTCAGACATAACTGTTGAACCAAGTAGATCTTTTGTTAGAGTGAACCAAGTAGATTTTTCATTAGAATTTCCCCACAGGCTAAAGGGAGCTCTGAAGCATCTTAGATCCTTCTAATTCTCACCATTCAGACTGCTGCCTTAACTCAGCCAGCTGATGAAGCCGTTTAAGTGCTTTTTCTTGTTTCTTCTCATCTTTCCATGACTTGGAAGCCACATTTCGAGCAAATTCCCGCTGCTTTAGTTCTTTCAGTCTCTGTAGAAAAAGGAAGAAAAACAGAAAGGATACCATAAATAAGTAATATATTCTTTTCAGTCCACAAGTCTCCTTATTAAACCTTGTCCTGAGTGCAGAGGTGACTTTCAGGATAGGGAGAGTGAAAGCATCTCTATCTCTGCTCAAGATAAAATCAGTAGATAAATGTAGTTGTCAACTCGGTTATTTTTCAAAGCTTGTCAGACTCGCTGCAGAAATGTGCTGCTAGCTGGGCCCCAGTCCTTGCTGAGATCACCCTGGGCTACACAACTACAACCATCTGTGTGCTTGTGAAAACACAAATGGGGCAAAAGTGCGAGATATGAAGGGGTATGAAGGAGGAGGAGGTTATAGGATGTGCTTTCCTCCACTCACCTGCCCCAGCTCCTCACCTGTAAAGAAGAAGCTCATTAAATTCAATGGGTGGAAAGAACTTTCTTTCATCAGTTGTTTCTATTACCATGAAATGTTTAGCTCAAGGTTCTAAATGTGATTTTAATTCACTTTTTAGGTGGAGATATGTATCAAATGCAGACTTCTACATTGTATCCAGGATGAGAAAAATGGGTCAGGGATTTAAAGCCTCAGGATAGAGGCTTGGCCTTGCTTTATTTAAACTAACCTACACTTCTGTTAATTAATCTTTCCTCTAAAACAATTGAGTTATGTGTAGAATGGATACTGGCCAATACCTGTTTGGATTTCAACTTTAGAATCTGCCACTAAGCACACTTAATGATATTGAATGAATTGAGAAATCGCTACAATCAAATAAGCACCTTTACATTTGGGGATTAATCTTGAATGGAGAGTGCATTTGAAGATTAGTGTCTCTTAACATATACAATGTGATTTTAAACAGTCTAAAATTTGTATCTGTGTAATCTACTTTGAGTTCCCAAGTCAGGTATGATATAGGATGTCCCCCAGGTATGAAAAAATAGCAAAGCTATCAATATCATTGAAGCAGACTGTTCTGTTAGAGCAACGACCAAAATCTTTAATGATCATTAGCGTCTTTCTTGAAAGGGAACATGCTCATGCGAGATGGTGGTCAGATAGTTACATTTAAGTTAATTATCTGAAGAATGGGGCAGACCAGCTTCACAGAGAGAATATTCTGAGTACAAAGAGCAAGAGTGACACAGAACTACAAATAGCCACAAGGAGTATGGTGCAGTCAACTCCATTTTTAAAATAAATACTTTGGCTTTTTCTAAAAACAGAAAATTCCAAGAAATGAAATTATGCCCTGTGTGCTATGAGAACAAAGTCATTCTCAAGAACTGATCAACAGCAGAGGATCTGAACATTGATAGGTAGATAACCTTGTTCTGAAGAAAGCAAGGCTTCTAAAATCCCCATTGGTCTTACTGTGCTAGTTGTACCTCCTCAGACTCCACATGCCATATCAGCTATTTACTGGAGTGGAGCTTTGTCTTATGAGCAAAAGCCTTTTAGAAATTGTCCTACACAATTTAGAAGCACACATAAAATTCAGTTTAGCTGTGTCAAAGGGAAAAGAGGGCTATTTTGAAGAACAGGAAAGGATTATGTATTTTTTATTTTGGTTACTAATAAATACAAAATGCTCTATATTTATTTAATGTTCATTATTACCAGCATATTCAACTTGCTCAATCTAGGAGAGGAAATTGATCCATTTGCTCACAATAATTGGTACTTGACATGTAGTTAGTTATTGGAATCTTCTTTGAAACTCTGGGGTACACACATTTCTTTCATTAGCTTTCAGATTTCAGGACTATTTTCATTTTTTAGCTGTAGAAATGATTGTATACTTGATTTCATTCACCCAACAACAAATGCTGGTAGTTTCTACCATGTTAATTACTACTATTACTACTCTGGGGAACAGCAATATGCAAATCAAATATTTTCACTTCAAGGGAGACAAACAAGTAAAGAAATACTTTTTACAAGACAGTGTTGTTTCTTTTTTAAAAAAAAATTAAAATTTGTACTTTTTAGTTATACTTGACAGAAAAGTATATTTATACATATTAAGCATGCATGGAATATGTCTTATTTAATTAGGATCCCATTCTTGTGGTTGTACATGATGTGGAGATTCACTATGGTGTATTCATGAACATAGGAAAGTTATGTCTGACTCATTCTACTGTCTTTCCTATTCCTACTGGTCTTCCCTTTATTCCCTTTTGTCTAATCCACTGAACTTCTATTCTCTCCTTCCCCTTGTTTGTTAGCATCCACATATCAGGGAGAACATTAGACCTTTGGTTTTGGGGGATTGGTTTATTTCACTTAGTATGATAGTCCCCAGATCCATCCATTTACCAGAAAAAGTCATAAAGTCATTCCTTTTTATGACTGAGAAATCCTCAATTGTTTCTTAATAGGGTGCTTGCAACATACTTTAGAAGAATATGAGAATAGTTAGATTTGTTGTGTTGAAGGAGTAGTCAATGTTAAAATGTTTTGAAGGAACACAGAAACCCAGAAGAAGAGATTCTGATTAAAGGTATCTATCCAGATTTGTCTCCATCAGTTGTGACTGCTCATGTTTGCATGTAGAAAACTCTCACGCTCTGCCTTGAGTTTTCAGTGCCATGATCAGTGCATGTGGGTGAAGAGACTACTGCAGGTCAGGAAAATAACCACCTAAAACAATTAAAGGAAAAAGTCTCTGGCATTCATATAAGGCCAAACATAAAGCTGATTTTTACCAACAAAACTAGAAAACCTCATAGAATGTTCAGTAGAGAATTCAGTGAAATTTACTTCAGTAGAGAACAACTAGCTATTATCAAGCACTACTTTGGAGGTAACTAAGAAATCATAAAAGCAAGAAAAAAATAGAAAAAAAAACAAACTGATTTCAAGTAAAAGCAACTTAGCAGAATCACAGAACCAAACTCTATGATATTTATACCAATGCAAAAAAAAAAAAAAGTGAGAATACAATGGAGAAATATCTTTAAATTTCTGAGGAAAAAAACTATCGAAATTCTACACTACGTGAAATCATCTTTTAAAAAAGAAAGTGAAATAAAGATGTTTTCAAACATGAAAAAGTTGAAAGAATTCATCTCCTGAAATAGGCACAATAGGAAATGTTAATGGATGTCATCAGGCAAAAGGAAAATAAAACAAGTATATATGTGGGTGCTAAAGGATGAATAGCAGAAAAAAGAACAACTACAGAGAAAAGTGCATCAAATGTATTTATCATTTTTTCAATATATTTATATTGTTTAAACAAAAATATGAACTATATATTTTGAGGTTTGCAAAACATTTATAAATAAAAATGAATGACAGCAGTAACACCAAGTCTAGAGGGGAGGAATAACAGTGCACTGTTGCAATACTCTTATACTATATATGAAGGTGTGTAATAATAATTGAAGGTAGATGTGATAAATCATAGAAGTACACTATAAACCCAACAGCAACCATTAAAATGGCAAAGCAAAGTATTTTAGGCAATAGGACAACAAATTGCATTTATTTTATGCAATTCAAAAGAAGGAAGAAAAATTAAAAAGGAAGCTAGAACAGATAGGAGAATTATAAAATAAATAGATAGTAATTTAAATCTAAACATATCAGTAACCAAATTAAATATAAATGGCTTATACACCTAAACTCAAAAGCAGAGTATCGATCAGATAAAAAGGTAAGCTCTTATACATAATGAAATACTGTTTAGTCATTAAAGTGTGAAATCTGGTTCATGCACCACATGGATAGAACTGGAGATTATTATGTTAAGTGAAATAATCCAGGCACCTAAAAACCACTAGAACATGATTTCACTTAAACGAGGAATCCAAAAAGTTGGTCTCAGAAGTTGAAGGTAGAATGATGATTGCCAGGGAGAAGGGTGGATATGGTGAGAAAATATCTGTTGAGGAATACTAAGGCAGAGTTTGATAGAGCAAGAAACTGGGGTGTGTAGCACAGTGTGGTGAGTATAGATAACATTAACCTATATTAAAAAACCAGAAAAGAGGATTCAAAAAGTCAGAAGAAAAGATTTTGAAAGTTTTCACAGTAAAGAAATAGGCTAAATATTTGAGGAGATGGCTATCTTTAACCTGATTTGAACATTGCACATGTGTTAATATCAAATTACATTGGGATCCTATTAATATGTACAATTTTAATGCTTTTATGAAGCGATTTAAAAGTTATTGTTTTTTTTAAAACAAGATTTAACCCTGTTAACTACAAAAACAAATTTGAAAAACAAAGAAAAAAGTTAAAAGAAAAGAATATTAAATACATAATATGCTAATACTGATCAAAAGAAAGCTAGAGGGTCTATATTACCATACAACAGAGTAGATTTTAGAGTAAAGATGGATTACCAAGAATAAGGATGATTATTTTATCATGATAATGAGGCAAATTAATCAAGATAACATAACATTGATAAATTTTTATGCATCTATTAACAGAGCATTAAAATATACAAAGCAAAAATTGCTACAATGTAAGTAATGACTCAACATAATTGACAATAATCTTCAGTTTAAAGATAAATAACTTTGAAATAAAAACTTTAAGGGCATGCAATAGGTCCATTTTTACTGAGAACAGCTCATGGCATAGATACTTTATTAAAAAATTGGTACTTCACAATTTTAACTTCTTTATAAAGAATAGTGAGGGAAGTATGTTATTGTGCAAAGCAGGTGGTGTAAAGTGAGTATGTTTTATCTTTTTACAGTCTGCATAATTAGCAACAAAAGGGATAGTTAATAATAGAATGACATCTTGCATTTCTTCTCCATTAATTAGAAAAGTAGAAGACAGGAAAGTAAAGAAAATTAACCAGCGTAATTTTGATATAAAAATTTTGCATGTTTAAGTACATTTTTGCATCTATTAAAAGATTGTATCATTCTTTTCCCTTTACCTTCTTATACGGTATATAACTTCTGATTTTATTATGTTGAACTTTGCATTCATAAGATTGATGCTGCTTGGAAATGATTTATTATCATTTGCAAATAATTATGAATTTATTTGCTAAAATTTGTTATGGACTTTGCCTCTATGTTCATTAGTGATATTGGTCTGTATCATCTTTTCTTGTGTCATTCTAGTACTGTTTTGGTCAATTCAGGAATGACTATAACAGAATGACTATAATAGGTTATAGTTTAACCGATATTTATTTCTATAATTTCTGGACTCTGTGAAGTCTCAAATCAGGGTGACTATCTTATTGTTACTGATTTCTAGTTTAATACTATTATGGAAAGGGGACTTACTCTGAATGCTGTCATTTCTTAGACAGTTGTTGGTATGTATTCTATGATGATACACCTTGAAAAATATACTATGTATACTTGGTAACAAAACATACTTATTCTACATCTTTTTTGAACTTCATATTTATAAATATCAATTATGTCAGGTTGGCTACCAGTTTTGTTTAAATCTTCTATTGCTTTGTACAATTGTTTGCCTAATTGTTTTGTTGTTACTGAGAGGAAGATATTAAATTTTGCACTTATGATTGTGATTTGAACATAGTTTTCTTTGTTTCTGTCAAATTTTAGTACATTATTTTTGAGTTTTGTTATTAGATACATATTGAAGAATTAAGAATTGTTATGTCTTCTTAAATAATTAACATTGTAAAAATATTAAGTACCCTAATGTACAACTGATAATATTATTTTTTGTGAGGTAAGTCTTTATGATGTGATATTTGTATGGTCTCACATATTTTCTATTGTTTAGTGTCAGTATGATATATCATTTTTTAATTTATTTCCTTTAAGCCAATTTTGTCTTTGAAATGCATTTCTTCTAAAAGTCACTTATTTGAATGTTGAGTTTTTATCTGTTTTTTTTTTCCTTTTAACAAAAGGGTATACAATTTGTGTTGAGTGTAATTATTTGTTCATATTTAAAAATATTTTCTTTTTTGTTGCATGTACTCTTTTTAACATTTTCTACTTGTCCTGAATTCTTTTCAGTAAGTATTTATAGGATGTCATTTTTTTCTCTTAGAGTTATTATTCAGTTTTGTCTATTTATGTTGTTTTCATGGTTGTGCTAGAAAGCAAAATATGCATTTCTAATTTATCATCATTTATGTTAAATAATCTATAACAATAAAATTATTATTAAAATAATAATTGTATTATATTTTCATGTAGTTATTGTTTGGATATGAGGAGTCCCCCAACCATTCCTGTATTAATGCAGGGATGTTCAGAGGTAAAATGATTGGATTGTGAGAGCCTTACCCTAATCAGTCTATCCTAGTTTGAAATCACTGCCTGGGTAGTAACTGGAGGCAGGTGCAGAGTGGCTGGAGGAGGTGGACCACTGGAGGGGTGCCCTAGAAAGGCTATTCTTCCTGTGGCCCTTTCCTCTTCTTCTTTCTCTCTGGGCTTCCTGACCCCACCATGACTGAGCAGCTTTTCTCCACTGGGCAGTTTCCCCATGATGTGCAGCCTCATCTTGGGTCCAGAGCAATGGAGCCAGCCATCTGTGGATGGAGACCTCTGATGCCAGGAGTCAAAATAAACATTTTCTCTTCTAAGTTGTTCTTATCAGATCATAGCAATGCACAAAGTGACTAAAACATACCTTTTCACATGTACTTTACTTCCATATAAATGTCACTTAATTTCTTAGCTTCTATTTTACTTGATACATCTAGAAATCATGTTAAGAATTTAAAAAGAAAATTACCTGATAGATTTACCATTTCTGTAGCCATTACACAGAATCACTTTCTCTCAGTACTCTTATCCTACCCCAGAAGTAGATGGCTAATGTGTTGTACTTGGGTAAAAAGACCCAGAATATGTGCTTTGAAGGGGTTTGTCTCAATTTGTTTTTAGACTCATATAGGCTCTGTGGACCTGTGACTTGGATAGAAAAGGAGAGGGGTATCTTTCCCAATGCTCTTGTCTGCCAACAGTGGTAGAGCGCTGCCCCTTGGCCACCTGCGATGTTCCCTTGTATGAGAGACCTACAGTTCTACAGTTCCCTGAAGTATGAGTGATGTATGTGTGTGTGTGTGTGTGTGTGTGTGTGTGTGTGTGTGTGTGTTTAACAATGTCCGTCTTCATTAAAAAAGACATTCACTATTGACAGTGAATGGCATGAAGACATCAGTATTCATGATAGAAAGAGGTTGAACAGGCCAAGGTTGTCTTTGTACGGATAAGATGTTTTATCTCACTTGTAACCATAACATTTTTTCATAAAAAGGTACATTTTATCATATTTTTTGTCTTTTCACTTGTATGATTATCATAAGTTGAAATAAAATAACATATAATCAAGAGAAAAACAATTGTCACTGCCTAGAAGATTATGCCCTGAGATTTATTTGTTGCCCTCTCCTCTCTCCATTACAATTAACTTACTCCCCGCCCCCAACCCCCAACCCCATCACAGTTTTGTTGGAGTGGAGTTTACCAAATGATGGAGCTTGGTGAAAAGAGAAAGCTCTTACGCCAGTAGAAGTTGAATGAAAATATAAATAGGAGGAGAGGGCTACCTTTCTCTTTTAATCATTCTAAGTGGGGTTTACTAATACTGAAGAGTGTCCTTGATTAATCTCTGATTAGGTCTTGACATTTCACATTGTTGCTAATAAAAATGTGATAAGGTTTTGTTGAATCTGCTAATGTTTCTCTTCAATGATCTTCTTTTTAGATGAGTTATTTTCTTGGCAGGGAAAATATGTAATCACTGGGGAATCAACGTTGAAGGAGTTTTACACATTCTAAGAGTTGAATAATCATCCCTTCTCAAGTAAGTTCTGTTGGAGATGACTGACGGTGCAAGCTATGGTTGATTGACGCACAGCAGTTGAAGGTTTGGTAGGTGTGCTTGTGGTACTGAGAATCGAACCCAGTGCCTTGCACATTGCTTGGCAAGTGCTGTGCCACAGAGCCACAACCCAGCCCTGCTTCTACTTCTTCAGCAGCTTTCTGATATGGCTCAGTTGTGACTTTTTAGAACTATGACCACCTCTCTCCAGTGTAGCCAGTTGCCCTTTGTTGAATGCATCCTGCCTCTTTATTACTTGGTCTTTTCTTCCCAGTTTCTTAGCTAGGTACTTTGCCTAAAAGTCATCCTTCTAACGGTGGCGCCTTCCCTCAAAGAACAGTGGTAGTCAACAGCTCACTGGCAACAGCCCTCTCCTGTTTTTTTGTTTTTTTGTTTTTCCTTTTCTTATGTATTCATATGTCAGAGGGATTCACTCTCACTTCTCAACTTTTCTCAGAAGCAGACTACTTCATATTCATTGCAAAGTTTATACCATGAACATGTTTTCACACTTCCCCTTAGCAGCAGATGACCTCTGCCTCCTGGCAAAATTTAATCCAGAGTGTAGGCAGCAGATGACATTTGTCTTGGACTCTGCAAGGTCTGCAATGCAGACTGAAGTTCGGTCCCTCCCACAGTGGTTAATAACCTCCTGCTCACTGTCAGGTAGAATCTCAAACAGGAATGCGTCTGGGATTCTCCTGCTTCATCCTTAGCTCCTGTACATCCAAGGTTCAGAGTTGGGTTTTCTCAACTCTCCTGAGCCTCCCTCCATATTAGACAGCCTCTCTCTGTACTTTGTGCTGGATCTAAATTGAAGGAAGTGTTTCCTGGCCCTTTTAAATGACCAACATTTCTGCCTAAGCTCATGCAGAGTGCAGAACCTAGAAGGATTTATCTTGTATTTTTTTCATCCTTAACCTTAGATAAGCCTCTCTATCTGTACCACAAAGGGATCTTTTTCATGTCTTTTGCTGTTCTTGCAGTTCTGGTCATGAGCACTCAGTGAAGACCATGTGGTTGGACAAGTGTACACTCACCTTGAGATAGGGTTTCTCCCATTTTGGTCCACGATTAGTCTTTCATTTCATTAAGTTATATTGGAACCTCAGCTTTCTGATAGAATTGATAAAATTTAGATTTTCTAAAAGATCTAACTTGCTTCTGTGAGGGCAGGTGACATTTGTTGTAAATTTTCATGTCCTTGATGGAACACTCAGATTACATATTTTAAGATTCCTTCTTTTACTTTTAAGCATCTGTTGATGTCCTATTTATTCTAAGGATCTCCAAAAGAAGGTGCTGATATAATTTGCAATGAATTATCCAGTATTACTATTTGTGGTAGGATAATTTCTGTATGCACAATCTCTAAACCAGGCAATGTAAATATCAGAAAGGAATCCAAATGGGTGATTCTATGGAGAAAGGCCTTAATTAATGTTGATTCCATTATTTTCTTATTCAGTGAGCTCTCAATTAAAGTTATACATACACATACACACAAATTTATGTATGCACTGAGAGAACTAAAATCTGATAGCAAGATAAATAGCCTACACTAGTTTATAGTTAATCCAACATAGTTTATAGTTTGACCATTTATAAGTTGGAATATTTTGAAACCTCTTTATGTAGTAAGGGTCAAGTCTCAAACTGACCCTTTACTACATAAGGGATTAAACCATATCTTGTCCTGTGCATAAAATCAATCAAAGATTTAATAGAGCCCACTTTTTAGTTATAAGGGAAATCCAGTATTATCATAATACTCTTTTTAAGTTGTTCAAAAGCATCTTTCATAAATTTGATCAAAGCTGACATGTGAAAATTGTTTAATTTTGATATGCTTTATGATAAAATGAACATTTATATGTTAGGTCATAGAATTTACTGATTACAATTTCCTTATCAGAATCTGTTGACACTGTGAATTAAATATGAAGGTGATGAGGTTCAGAGATGGTGGTATATTTAAAGATATTAAGAGTGAAAATAACTATTAAGATTCTATTAAAGTATGCCACATCAATATGTTAGGAATACACATGACTTTTATACCCCTCTTCATATATTAATTTTGTTAGCACCTATCCATAACCATCTTATGACAGAATGCTGACTCACTGATTATGGACATCTCAATGAGTATGAAGACTGATGGAAATTAAGATGAAAGATCATGTTTAGTTTTGTTTAGAAAACATTATAAAATCTGTCAGTGGTGCACAATTACACACACATACACATAATTGTACAGAGAAATTTTTAGTCTATTTTTAAATAATTCCTAAAGTACAGATAATAAATACAATTTAGTGAATTACCTCAGGAATTTTAGTGTTTGCTCAAGACAAATAAACTATATTTATATAGTGCATATTTTCTTCAGTGATGATCAGGACCTGATTAATTTCCCAAATTGATATAATTCTGCCATTGCATGGTCAATTAGGAACTTGACATGGAGAGTAAAGATTTGCTTCATGTTTGTATTTAGAGCCCTGCCTCTATTTAGACACTTTTCAGTAGTGACTCATTTAATATGCTGTTGAGGCTATTTTCACAATCAATATGAAAAATTCTACCTAAGCTGCATTTTCAGATTAAAAATCAACAATGTCAGCAGGATATGATATAAAAACACTATGTGATAATCACAAAACTAAGACAAGCTAGATTTATTTATTAGTCTCTTCCTTGAGATGTATGTTGAAAAGAAAATCTCACAATCTTACTATGTGCAGATTCCTAAACTAGTTCAGTGTTCAAAACCAAATGCAGAGGTATAATTCATAGTTGGTAATTTATAAACTGGTCTTCGAACATTGCTAGCATTATAACCACTTGGTAATCAGTAGGGTGTCAGGGTGAACACCTTAGAGGAGGTAAAAGCTTGAACCTCCTTCAGAGGGAGAGTGAGGAAGACACTGAAGCACCCGACAAGGGGGGTAACAGAAGGAATAAAATAAAAGAGAGAGAGAGAATAAAGAGATGTGAAAACTAAAAGAATCAAAAGACCCAATGTTCATACCTCTTGTTTTTGCTTCTGAGTTAGGAGTAAAGAAGATGGAAAGAAAAAAAAAGAAAAGAAAAGCACTCTGAAATGAGGCTGAACTGAGTGTGTATCTTGCTTAGATCACTCACTAGCCTTGAAACACTGCGAAAATTATTCAATTATTCCTAAGTTTAGTTGAAACATTTGTAAACTGGCTAGCTCCCAATATCTACTTAGTAGTTTTCAGGACTGTTGTTTGGAAAAGATAAATAATGTAGCAAAGCACCTGATACACAGCAAGTGCAGAGTAAATATGAACTGTAATCACTTTAACACATAAGGGATGGTCAGATTTTTGGGGAACATTTTGAAGCATGAGAACTTGATTCAACTGCAGAGGGTTCTATCAAAAGTATTTGATTCATATTTTTATTGAAAGAATATTTTTTGAATGGTTTTCATTTGGACAGAATTACAAGAGGTATAGGTGATTTTTTTTTAATGAGAAGACAGAAAAAGGGAGCATGCAAGGTATTTACTTGATTTGCTGCATTTTAGATATGAGCCTAAGAATGTGAGGTTATCATTGTCAGTTTTATATAAGAATGGGTCCTTCTTATCTTGAAAAGTTTATAAGCTTGATGGAATCATTTATGATTTCTTCAAATTCAAAATCATATTTTACTGCTGAATAAAATTATAAAAATTGATTTGTTTTCAGATTTTGATAAGTCTTATTGAATATTGTGATTGGGTATTAATACTATTCAAAATGAATTTTTTTCTTGATCATGAAAAACTAATCTGTATTAAGTTTAAGAATATGTACAATTGAAAATTTCAATTCTTCTTACCAAGGAGGATCAATGGAAAATATTGTACATTAAATCATTCAAAAGGCTGCATGATAAACATTATGAAGATCAGTTTTGACATGTACCATAGTTGATACAGCATGAATGAATGTTTTCTACTTCTGGAATGAGTTGCTTTTATTTTTTTAATCTGCATTTATCCATATAAGTCCACTGAAATGCAAAGAGCAAGAAAAATTAGCAAATCAGCATAGCAAGCCAAGAGATTTGTTTAGATTTGCATTCATAGTTATAGGATCAGGTTTTTCCAAGTTTAAAGAACTTGGCCTGTTCAGATTTTAATCAGTGGAGAGGGTAAAAGCCTGGATATCTAGTATTTCTTCAGAGAAATATAGGAGTGTGAAGTGGAAGACTTGTCTAGACATCTAGGTCATGTCCTTGTATTTTTTTTTTTTTTTTAAGAAACTTAAAAAAAGAAATGACAGGGCAGATGATCTTCATAGTTCTAGGGAGTGGATACCTGGCATAGTCTTTTCCCAGATCAAAAGCAATGCAATAAAGGACTGACGCAAAGGTCAAGTTAAAAAAAAAAGGGCGGGGGGAAGTAGTCTTCAAGTAGTCTCTCCAACTTTTGCAGCTAGTGAAATAAGGCTTATAGAGACATATTTGCTAAAATACATTTATGAAATATTGGGAATTTAATTTTCTTCTTAGTTTCATTTTAAAAGCACAAACTAAGCAATCTTGATTTCCCTACCTGCCAGCAAGAATGCTTGGCTCATGCATTACAAGAGGAATTCAGCTGTGAATAAATAAATGAAGAAGCAAATTGATCAGGTCAGTAAGTCTCTATGCGTCTGGAATAGCAATACTCTCAATATTATTGCTTACCAGTCCAAACATGCGTGTGAACATCTGCCTGCTCCAGCAACCCCTCTCCGTTCAACTTCACTGAAGCAGGACGCACATGTGAAATGAACTTACTCAAGTGTATCTACTTTTCCCTTTCTTAAATAGAATAACTCCTTTCAGCCCTGCACTTCTCTTCCATAGGTCCCAGGGTGATTTACAGACATTAATGTTTTTCTTTACTGCAGAGTAAAAACCCAAGGCAAAAGTTCAAAATTATTAACCTCATTTTAGAGATGAAGAAATGAACATAGAGAAGGTTAAATGACTTGATATACACCAAATGAGAGACCAAAAAAAAAAAAAGAAAGAAAAAGAAAAAAAGAACTGTGACTCTGTGATTTGAAAACAGAATGTCTAATTTTCATAGGAAAAAAACAGAAGTGTTTATGTAGAATTCTACACATTTATAATAGTTTCAGTTTGTGAAATCAAAGATATATCTAGCTCTCAAATATTGTTCATTGTTTGGAAATGTTCTTATCAAAATAGTTTGGAAGACAGTTATTGGTTATTCACAATAATCTGGAATAGGAGAGGCTATAAATTTGAATAGTACAGTCAAGATATGTATAAGAATTGTAAAATGTCTTCATTATGGCTGAAGATTTAGTTCAGTTGGTAGAGTGCTTGCTTTGCAGACACAAGTCCCTGGTTTCAATCCCCAGCACCACAAGAAAAAAAAAAAGTCTGCAGTATTTCTCAGAAGAATATGACATGTTGAAATGGGACTTACTTTATTTTCTGCTGTTTTGCATGTCATTATATTTTTTGTGATCTGGTAGCAATACAAACACAAATAGTGAAATTAACCAAAATATTTTTAAAAGGTCTCCCACATTAAAATGTATGGTTCGAGCTACTAAACAGGATGAACTCCCTACCATTCCTGGGATGATTTCATCTGAGTATTTTCCCTTTGCTCTAAGGATCAATCCTGCCATGAGCAAGGTGACCATATGTAAGAAGTGACTCTGAGTTGCACACTTTGTCTCAATCTTTTTCCTCAGAAGAAATCAGTACATTAAATGGGACCTGAAGAATTTTTTCTATTGTGTTAGAATATGAATGACTGGACGCTAAATATTTTTGCTGATGGTTGGTCATCAGTGCTTGAACATTTAGAACGTAGAGATTCTTTGTTAGGCTCATTTCTGAACCTTTAACTGACTGATTCCAGTGTTCAAAACAAAGAGAGTCAGGCTTGAAGAAACTGCTATTTAAGTGTTAGTTTGGGAAAAGTTTCTAGATTCTAGGACAACATGAAAATGTGGCTCACGTAGAAGAATTTCTTTATAATCCACATTGAACTGGAATCACCTGGTTTAGGGAGGGGTACCTACTCAGGTGCTTAATGCCTGTGGCCCAGGCAAGCCACGCCCTCCCTTTTCCAAAACCAAGCATCCTCTCAGACATTCTGAAATGGCACATGGTGTGATGGCTCCAGTGCTCCACTACTTCTGGGACATTACCCTGACCCTCCCATTCTTTAGCCTGCATGGACAGGACCCGGGTCAGTAGCGGCATAAAGAATGGACCTTTTCTTGACTTTAATGGTATATTTTATTTATTTCCTATGCCTTGGCATTTCAAACTTAAACTTTGAAGAGACTTTGCAGCTCACATGATCAAAGAAGAATATAATGAACACCATATCAACACCAGTATCTTTAGTCACTCTTGCTGTGAAGTGACAAACAGCATTACAAAGAGCCATGGGGATGAGTCAGTGGGGAATTGCTTTTTGGACTGGGTTGGGAGTAGTAAAGGGCTTTTAATGGCCTCCCTTCTTCATTTGCATAGCATGATGGGAACATGCTCGCATCCGAATAATATTAATTGTCATGAAGTATCTGCAGAGAGCATGTTAAAATTTGAAAATATTCAGCATATCTGGAATGAACAAATGCAAATTCAGTAATAAAAATTATGTTTTGAGTTAACCTTTGATTAGACTAACAGTGATAAGGATTCAGAAAAAATAATTTGGTATTTGATTACAGTCCATGGAGAATAAGTTTGATGTGGGAAATGAGGGAAAAATTTTGTCCAAAAAACAAATAAAAATTCATACACTTTTTCTCATGCAACAAAACTTAAAAATTATCACCATTTTCTTAGAGAAGACTGGAGAGTGTTTGAACATTACATACATTTTTTCATAGTGTAGTACTTATAATTTGTATTATAAATTTCTTGTAATTTATCCTTTAAAAAAGTTAGTCATTGTAAAACAAAATGATCAAATAAATTCCTGACTCATAAAAAAAACACTTCCAAGCGTCATAACATAGAGCTGAGAGAACCATTCAGGCTATTTTTCTGTGTGAGGTTCATTTCTACCTCTAGGGCGCCCAGTCACTCATGAATAAGACCAAGGGCTTAGGGAATCTTTATTTATATTTTAAACATTAGGATAATTAATCCCATTTCTTATGGGGAAGCTTTAGGAAATAAATACTTTTGCACAGGCTTCAGTAAACTAAAAAAGGAAATCTTAAGAGAATCTTACGGCAAACTCTACCCTCTAAGAGGATTGTGTAGCTCCTGCCACGAGGCCACCTTTATCTGGCAGTTATTACCTGGTCTACAGCCTTCATTCCCAGCTGCGTGATTCCTTCATGAACACATCCTCCCTGTTCAATTCATAAAGAGAACTTGACCTACTGCACTCTGACCCAGCTCCCCAGCTGTTTCTTTTAGGGCAATTTCTTGTATTTCCAGTGTCTTGTACAACCTTATATTATATTGATTTTTAAGAGCTGTTTCAATCTCTACTTCATCGTCCCACTCTTTTAAATCCTAGTTTAGGGTCAGTGATGCCTGCAGAGAATATTGTGGGAAGAAGTATTTAGTCTGAACATACCTGCAAACTAAGACTCCTTAGTCCAGGGAAAGTGCTTTATAGATTTCCTCAACTTCCTACCTAAATGTTGTTCTGAAATAGAACAGTATAAGGAGAAACTATAACAGTAGATCCAGGAATACAGATGAGAAATTAATAAAATTAGACTCAATGTGAAATTGAATTTGGGATCCTGTTACTCTTAAAAAAGTAGAGATGATATTTTAAAGAAAAAGATAGTATTGAGTTGGGACTTGTGTATCAGAAACTTGGCTTCAGTGGCTTAATCAAATAAGTTTTATATTACTCTAATGAAGAATCTATATTCAAGTATATCATGGTGATTGTATCTTTTCAAAGAGGTTCACAGCTCAATCTTCGTCCAACTTTGAGTTTTCTCCAACTTAAACTAGTGACTTTATCTCCAAGGTCACAATACACCTGAGAAATGTCAGGCATCAAAACTACACTCCAGGCAGGAAGAAAGAAAGGACTAAGGGCAAAAGCTGACTTGATTTTTTTTTTTTTTTTTAATCTTAGAAACAAGAACTTTTTGAAACTGAAAGAAGGAAAAGACTTCCACTCATATCATTTGCTAGAGGGATGACACATGTATTTGACGTTTATGTAAGGAATGTGAAAAATTCAGAATTTTAGCTGTGAATGTGAACATCCCTCAAAATAAATCCCGGTTTTGTTAGTAAGGAGAGAGGGTGTCTGGACCTTGAGTAAATGAAAGGCAATTTCTGTGCTAATGTTGCTAAATGCTGCCAAAAATAATGGTTGCAGTTAGTATTAAACTAAGCCTATTGCTGCTTTCATTTCCAAAGTTCCCCTCTCCAAGCTGTACAAAAACAGGATATAGAGAAGTTTCTAGATCATTATACTACACGTCCTTGATTAAAAATTAAAAATTATTTCAAACGATTTGGAATTGTTTTCTATTTAGTCATGTTATGTTGGAAGTAGAGATCAGCAAACTAAGGACCATGGGTCAAATCTGGTCTTCAGTCTTTTTTGTAAAGAAAGTGTTATTGAAACACAGTCACTTGCTATTGTTCACATATGGCTCCTTTCCAAGCAATACTAGCAGAGTTGAGTCCTTGCAACAGACTGCATCAACTGCGAAGCCAAAAATATTTATTATCTGATTCTCTCCGGAAAGTTTACCAGCCCCAGTTAAACAAGCAGCCCTGTTCTTGTTAATCTGGGATGAGGGAAGTTGTTCCATATTTGCACACTTCATAGGATATTTTCCCTGAGAGAAATAGCCAAGTGAATGAAAACAAACAAACAAACAAACAAACAAACAAAAAAAAAGAAATTGGTGAAACAAAAAGGTTAAGATATTTGGAGGAAAACATAGGTTTTATTTAACAGATAATAATAAATTGAACCTCCAGAATACAGAACAATGAATGCATCTGGGGAATAACTTAGAATTCCTGTTAGGAAGTTGACTCAGTGTTAATATTTTCAACTTCCCATGGGAGTCTAGCCGAATTGAACTTGACTTTGCTAACAAAACAAGCCTTGAATATTCTCATTGCTGAGGATTCCACAGAACTATTAAATGCTCAACTAATTTTCAGAACTCAAAAGATTGAATCACCTATTATTTCAAGTATATCACTAGCAATGCTCACAAAAAACAACTTTAGACAGATTTAAGATTCTTGATCTTTTCTAATATGCTGCCTAGTTTTGCATGAAGGTACTACTGAGCAAGGAACAAGGAAAATGTAATTCAGTCAAGAGTGTCTGGATATTGAAGAGTAAGAGGTATCACATATGAGCCATGTCAAAAGACTTTTGGTGCATGCCTCTAATGCCAGCAGCTCCGGAGGCTGAGACAGGAGGATCCAGAGTTCGAAGCCAGCCTCAGCAATATGGAGGCACTAAGCAAATCAGTGAGACCCTGTCTCTAAATTAAATACAAAACAGGGCTGGGGATGTGGCTCGGTGGTCAAGTGTCCCTGAGTTCAATCCCCAGTACCAAAAAAAAAAAAAAAAAAAAAAAAAAAAAACCAAACAAACAAACAGAAAAATCCTTTTTACCCCTTGCACATGAAACTGATCAGAAGTCTTAATTCTATTTTTGTTTTTTCAGAAGTATAACTCCATTTACTAAATATATTGTGGGAAACTCATGTCACATATTTCATTATTAATTATAAGAACATGGGAAACTTAGGTTTTAACTGAGTATACAGTTGAGAAAAGATATTAGGGTTGACTGTGCAAGTACTTTTTCTTTTAATTTGCCTCTTTATTCTTCTATTTTCTTAATAAATTCAATTGTACTTTTAGAGCAGAATTGATTTTTAAATTTCTCTTTATTCTGCTCTAAAAACATTTTTCCTCTAAGTTTATGTTATTTTCTCAGTTATTAGTTCCTCCTTGACAAGTAAATAATTTGAATAAATAATTATAATATTCATAAAATTGAAATATTTTGAACAAAATTTTATCAAACTCTATAGAGCTATTACTGCTCAAAATATTATTTCATTTTTTTTCTTTTAATGACTATAAAGCTTCTTGGTAAGATATTGTAAATGAGCTAGACATAGTGGTGCCCACCTGTAATTCCAGCAATTGGGAAGACTGAGGCAGGAGGATCATGAGCTCAAAGCCAGCCTCAGCAAACGTGAGGCCCTAAGAAACTCAGTGAGACCCTGTTTCTAAATAAAATACAAAATAGGGCTAGGGATGTTGTTCAGTGCCCCTGTGTTCAATCCCTGGTACCCTTGCAAAAAAGATAATGTGAATGAATTTATTGCCACTAAGATTACATTTCTACTTTAATTAGAAGTGGCAGCAATGTACTTTGCAAATCTTAAATTTCCAAATAGTGAAAGAGTTGCATCATTTCAATATTTTCCATATTTAGATTTTTCAGTAAAATATGGTATTTAAGCAGAATACAAACATAAGGGTTCCTTTGTGCCAATTTATAGTTGTGGAAAATTTGTTGTTTCATTTATCCTAGTCACTGTTTTTAAAATATTGTTACTAAAAAGGAATTTTAAAATTATTTCTATATTTTTTCTATCTTTGCATGTTGGTTTGTTATGGTTATATTTTCAAATATTTATTATATGAAATTTTTTGGTCTAAGTGCAGACCTAAGTGCTAAGAAGCACTCAGAAAAGTTGATTTTGAATTTTAAAAATAAATGAGCTAACTTATAAAGAAATATAAACATCAGAGAAATCTCATTTTTTAAATTTGTCAAACAAAATCATAATGATTTATATTACCTAGTGTCATTGAGTATAAGAGGAAACAGGCTCTTGGTGACTGTGTACACAGGCACCATCACTTGAAAGGGTAATTTGACAATAGCAATTGCATTTCTGTGTCCCATCCCCTGACTAAGCAATTCCACTTCTAGGAATACATACTTCAAATCTAATTACACACCTGCGTAAAGGCTACTCCTTGTAATATTGTTGGAACAAAGTTTAGACAAAAAAAAAAAAAAAAAGAAAAAAACCCCCTAATATCCTGGTTCTTTGCTTTTAACCATTACTTAAATTGCTGTGATTGCTTCCTTTTTAGGAATGAACTTTGAGTTATAACCATTTATATAAACTGTAGTTTCTTTATTCCTTTGTATATAATTCTCTTCATTACCCCAGCCCTGAAATTAACTGCACCTAATTTAAACTAAGAAATAAAACTATTGATCACTTTTGTTATTTTGCTGCCTCAAGGAACATTTGGGTATTGAACAGAATTCATCAAACTCAGTAGCCAAATAATCAGTGGCCTCCAAATTTTCCCTTTTCAGGGCCAGACTTATATAATATCACTTTCAATATTTCAAAAAATAAAGGAAAAGAGAATCAGTTGAGATAAAGATATTATAAACAACTAAAAATTAAACATCACCCTATGAGTTAAAGTAAAATAGAAATAAGGATGTTGTAGTTGGTTGGAACAAGAGCAGAGTGAGACACAAGTAAGGTCAGGGGTGGAATAATTGGTGCTGGTAAATATGTGCTCTTCGATTTCCTTTCTTATAAAATATTGGGGCTTGTTTTCACATTCAGTTCTCAGAAAAATTTTATGAAGACACACAACTGTAATGGGATAAGGCATTTTGTTAATATGATTATGCAGTTAACCAAAACTTTTAACTTCAGTATAACTCATCTTCTTTGACATCTGAATTGTTTGCTGATTGGACACAAATTAAGCCTGCAGATAAAATCTACTTGAACAACTCAAACATCATCTGCAGCTTAATGGTGCTAATTAGCTATTTCTTATTTGGATACTGTAAAAATATACATATCTTTATTCATATTTAGATAGATATGAACACATGGATGAACAAACACCATATGAATCATCACATAGATGTCCTCCTTCAAATATCAATATCAGAAGTATAAGAAAAATTCATATAAAAATTGCTGAATTTTGAATGTGCTTGAGACTGAAACCTTATCATTATACATTTTATTTTCCCTGGGACTGTATAATATTTGTATTTACATATTTAATATGAAGAAAAATTGGAAACTATTTAGAAGTTCAATTACAGGAAATTGGTCAAATAAATTATGATACAGGTATTTAATAAAACACAATTCTCCACAAAAGTTATGCGGAGGAAAAACAATTATCTTGGAAATAGGCAGTATGACAGACACACTTGTTCCTTATAGTGACACCCAGTCCTCTTTTCTTGTTAGTATAACTCTTTATTGTATTTAGTTTTTTTAGGTATAATGTAGCAAGTCCTTGTTTTCAGTTGGGCATGTAATCTCATTTTTTCTATGTTCACAAATAAAATCCTACAATTTGGTCATTTGAACATGTTCCATGTTTCCATGTTCAAGTCAAATTGCCTGCTGGCCACTGTGTATTAAAATATTAATAAAGTTAGTTCCCTGCAACCACAGATTCCCTATCTGTGAATTCACCCAACCACAAATAAAAAATATTTATAAAAAAATTGCATCTGTACCAGACTTTTTTGGTCATTATTTCCTAAATAATACAGAATAACCCTATTTACATAATTTTAATGTACGTTTACTAATATATAATTTACATAGTGCTTACATTGTGTTAGGTATTATAGGCAATCTAGAGATGATCTAAATATAAGGAACAGTATTCATAGTTTCTATGCAAACACATTTCTATTTTCTATAAAGCACTTATACCTTTGGATTTTGGTTTCCACAAGGAAACAATCACTTCAGTGAGGGACGACTATGAGATGCTGTTAGAAGTGCAAGAGCTATATGCATACTAATTTCTTTAATCTTGACAATAATTATGATACAAAGGTTGTTCTAATCACTCCATTTTACAGATGATGTGCAGACAGTGAGAGGCAGAACTCACTAGCCATCCCAGTCTAGAGTGACTCTAAGCAGCCATAGTATGATGGCTCTAATGAAATTCTATCCTGCCTAGCAATGGAGAGAAAATCTTTCCAGGGGAAAATATTTTATGCCCTTTTAAATTTTGAATTCTGCACATTTTCCCTTCTCTTTTACAAAGAGACCCAGGGACCCAGATAAGATGAAAATCATGTCTTTTGCCAAACACCACTCTGTAAATCAAATTGCCAGAGGGAACTTAAACTAAAGATCTATGCTTTAGGGAAAAAAAAAAAAAAAATCTAAATGCTGTTGTGTCTCTGGCCCTGACACTCCACTGTATCCACAGAGCTGACTGTTTGAAGTTGGTAGGTCAGTTGTAATACAATCATTGTAATTTTTAAGAAGAAGCAAGTTTGAAAGCAAATCCTTTAAGAACACAACTTCAGTTCCTTTTTAGCTTTTTTAGTTAACAAATATTCTTTTATGTACGTATAGGTCCTTTGTGTTTTCATTTTATCATAGATATAGGGCTTATAATGTAAAAGACAAACATATCAGACAAGCCAAACAAGCAATGGAGACTTTATTTAAATTGTTGCAATATAGGAGAGACCTGTAATAATGGAGAAAAACCGAACTCAGCTCCATTGAAATAAAAGGCAGAATTTTAAAAATCTGGAGCAAGCTATTGGAATAGTACTAGGGAATATTCTGTGGAGATCCATCAATGTGATCAGACCATCTGTGTTTGCTAATTGTTATTTATTAAAGTTAGGCTTCTATTCTCCCACAGAGACTGGGAAATAAGAGACTCCATATCCTTCTATGATTGCATTTCAAAGCAATAATTCCCAGGTCCTTGAGAAAGACATTTTTGGATTAGAGAGGATTTATATCTGAAAGGGGCAGAGAAAGAATTTACATCTGCTGGTTTTCTAAAATGAATGCTTTAAATAAAGGGAGGTAAGTCAAGTTCCCATGCTCAGGAAGAAATCTGTCTATAAAGTTTAATGCAGTTGAGGGCAACACTAAGACTGTCTTGGTTAGTAGGGAGTTTGGAAAATGCATGAGCACCAAAAGAATTAAAAACATTTCTTATCCTACTCATTAGAAAGATAACTGATGAAATATTGGTGTTTGCCCTTTCAAATTTATGTATCATTTATTTATAAGTATAATTTTATCATACATGCAATTTTATAGTTCTTTCCATCCAATTCTTATCAGAGTCAGGACTGAAGTAAAATCAGATGAAAATCTGTCATTAATGACTACTACAATGAAACTCCCCCACTGATAGCTCATATACACTACAATTTTTTTATATTTCAGGTATTATGCAAAGCTCTTTAGTTAGTAGCCTGATTTAATTTCTCCTAAACCCTGGTAAATACTATTTGCATCCACACTCCACTTTTCTTACATGAGAAAAATGTAGCTAAGAGATGTTGAATAGCTTACTGAGAATTACATGACTCGTGATTAGTTTTATAGAATTTGTTTGAAATCCAAGCTGCTTGACTCCAAATCCCTATCTGGTAACCTGTACACTCAATTGTGTATGACAGATTCTTTGTGTATTTTACAGTACATCATTACTCTCCCTTGGAGGTATGACATTATTATTCCCACAGGACCAAGACCTTTAAATTACATTTCAAATAGTTATATTTTCCATTTTGAATATATTATAGTTTTAAAAACATGCATCTGTGAAAGCTTTGAAATGTTCATTTGGGATTTAGCATCTGAATGTTTCCATGCTACCAACATAAAAACATCTGTCTTCTCCTTCATTAACAAGAGAAACCTCTGGGATACAATCCAGATTCAAGAAGCACTATTTACTGGAATAAGTTCCAAATTCAGAAGTATCTTTGCTTTTTCCAATTGCAAGTAACTCACTAAAAGAAAAGTCAATTATACTACATAACATATTTCAGTCCAATTTAGTAATTCCCAATTGAAGCTTGCCACAGTCCAGGATCTTAGAAAAAAATTCCAGTATCTTTTTGAGATGCTAAAGTGTTTTCAAGGAAAATTAATTTAAATTCACTTTAAAATCATTCTGGTCTACTACCTGTATAGTATTGTGTTAAATTCAAGATTATCAGCAGTGGTAAAACAAACAATTTAAAGTCATTCACTTTGTTAACGCTGCTCTGTGTGAGGTGGTGAGCTTGGTGCATGAAAGATGAAAAGGCCGCTCACCTGGCTGAGTGTTTGAAGGCAATGGAGACACACACATGGTCCCAAGAAGAAGGGCTTGTTTGTAGCATCAATTCATTAAAACTGGGAATGATTTCATGGAAAGGCATAGGCCATTTCACCAAGACAACTGGCAGGGAGTATAGGGAGACTGCAAATGGACTGGCACCAGGAACAAGAAAACCATGAACTAAAATTATTTTATGTGTTGATAGAGGACTACAGGATCACCTATCTCTCCATCTCCAGGCAGAAGAATGCCTTTCTTCTCTCTCTAGCATGACTTCCTCTACTTTGGAATGCATCAGACCCAAACATGGCCACTCTGAGTTCTGACTCTACTCTCCTCAAAAGTAACAGATAGGTTCTCTGACTCTAAGTCATGGAGAGAAAGAAGGTACCTCAGTCAGCTAGAGCCCAGCGTCCATTCATGTCCAAATTAGTTGTGACGGGTGGGTGAGAGCTGTGGCTTAATTTTCATCTAGCAAGAGTTGCAGATACAAATGGTGTGAAAAGAGGACATAAGCAATTCTCAAAGAATTGACTACAGGGCAAAGGAGAGTATGTTTAACTGAATATTTAGTACATACACAATTTTACTGCAAAGCAGACAAGAAAGGTGGACAAATAGACAAGATGGTGACCATGTAAGACATTGTTTTGTGATAAATAACACAATGTACATAGCAAAAATGGCAATGTAAAACAATGTGTTTCAGTTGATAACTGAAATGGATACCATGGGTTTTTCATACAACTGAAGCATTTAAAGTGAACCTTGACAAAGATATCAACACCTATCACTCATTCATTGCTTAACTTATGCCAAATGCTATTAAGAAATGTGTTACACGCATGATCTCACTTAATTTTCACAGCAACACTACAAGGTAGACAGTATTCATTTCCCCATCTCAGAGAAAGGGAAACTGGCCCTCTGGCCCTTAGAGAGGTTAAAAACTTGCCAATAGTAGGTGGCACAGGCAAGATTCTAACTTGATTCTAACAACTGAAGAACTAACTATTTTCTTAGACTCTATGCATCACTGTCATTCCAAGGTCTGATGAGGGTAGAATTTTTTTTTTTTTTTGAGATGGGATATTAATGTGTTTTTTGAAAGACTACAAGAGCAAAGGCAAAAGGATGATAAAATTCTGGAGTCTCAGAGAATATTTGGTAGCTCTTTTCAGTTGAAACATGGCATGTATGAGGAGAAGAAGTGAGAAACAAAATGTGAAAGGTAAATCCAATGTTGAGTGTGGTGTTCCATAAAGATCACACATAGCAGGAGAGATATGCATAGGGCTGACCAGGTGGATTGGGGAAGGGGGAATGAGTCACAAGAATCTGACAAGGAAACTATTGCATTGCACTGTTAAGCTCTTCTACTGAAGTCCACTTATTTTTGTCCGTATAAATGATATCTCTCAGCTCTCCACGAATGAACTTGTATAATCAAGAGATTAGTTAAACTCTAAATAATAAGATAAAAGCTGTCAAAATAAGTGATTGGTAAGCCTAAGGTTGTTTTTGCTAACCTGTTACAATTTCTGAACAACAACAAAAAAATGCCATACAGCAACAATAAAAATAAGCACTTGTAGATAATTATTGGCATTTAAAATTCTCCACGTAAAGGCAAGACACTTTTTTCTCAACTCCCTATTTGTCAGCAAGCCCTGATTGACTTTTTCCATGATTGGAGTCCATGTTCATGGCTTTTTTTCCCTCCTTCAGTGCTACTGCCCTAGCCCAGCTCCTTGTCATCTGCTTCCTGGGTTCCTCTTATGCTGAGCCTCATTCAACTACAGTTTCACTCTGTCTGACTTCTGCCCATTGTTCACAAAGCAGACAGAACCATCCAGTCAAAACATTTCTTTGAATTTTTTTTTTTTTTTAATTTCCTGAGAAGTGATCTTAGACTAAAGTGCCATGATTCAGGTACTCTCTACTTCTCAGCTTCACCTTCTATCTTTATCCTGTCTCTGGTCTGCCCATTCCAATGATCGCCAGTTGTACTGACTTCTTTTCTGCTAGGTGAATACCCATCATCAGTCAAAACCTGGGATTTATGCCTTTGCTGGATGATCCTTATTTCTCTTTCTCATTAGATGCTAGCTAATGTTTCCTCATCTTCATAATTGGGTATCATGGCATCAGAGAGGCCTACCCTATATATTGATTGTTACAGTTTGGATGTGAGTTCATGTGTGAGACAATGCACGAAGGCTTAGAGGAGAAATGATTGGGTTATGAGAGCCTTAACCCAATCAGTTAATTAATCCCCTAGTGGGATTAAGTGAGTGGTAACTGAAGGCTGGTAGGGTGTGGCCACAGGAGGTGGGCACTGGGAGCATGACTTTGGGATATATGTTTAGTATCTGGTGAGTGGAGTCTCTGTTCTCTGTCTCTACTTCCTGGTCATCATGTGAGCCACTTCCCTCTGACATTCTTCCACCATGATGTTCTGTTTCACCTCAAGCTCTGAGGAATGGAGCCAGCCTTCTATGGACTGAGACCTCTGAAACCGTGAGACCTCAAAAACATTTTCTCCTCTAAAATTGTTCTGGCCAGGTCTTTTAGTTATGGCAGTGAAAAAAGCTAAACACTGATCCATCTCCTTCTGCCATCTCTAGTACATCACAGAGTAGGAGTCATGATTAACTGTAAAGAGCACATCCTGCTGTAGAGGGTTCCAGTTAAAGGAAAGAACTCACACAATGATCCACACAAAAAAGAAGGGATCTAGAAAGCTAGAACACAGTAATAGAGTGGGAAATAGAGGTTAGAAGGTAGGGGAAGGTAGGAGATGGAATAGAAGTAAGTTGGGTTGTGTAGGAATTCTGAGGTCAATATAACCAAGTCGGGCTTTATTTTGTAGTGCTCTGAGAATGAAGGCAACACAGCGCTAAGTAGAGGTGCGACATGGTCATAATTGCACTTAAGAAAGATGAAGGGTAGTAGTGTAAATTAAAGGGGGCAAAACTAGAGGAAAGGAAACTAACCAAGCAGGAAATGATGGGTTGGGATCTCAAATAAGAGGCAGTATGGAGCTAACAGGGGAATACTTAGGCTGCAAAATTAAGTTTCAGGAAATGACTCATCAATTAGGGATCTATTTGTACTCTCGACACTTCTATTATCAAGACAAATCATTTATTTCAGTACAATGTTTTCCTTTGGTTAAGACCGTTAATGGTTTAATTAAACAAGTAACTCTATTCTTATCCTAATGAGGAGGTCCTGACATATATGTGTTAGATATTTAGATAGACTGATAGCTTTATTTTTAAGACCCAAATTGGAGGATGCAGTTAACCCTTGGTCTTATAGGAAAAATAAAACCCAGTGTTATTTCAGAGCTGGAGATTTTACAGCAGAGAGTCAAGTCAGAGGTACATAATCCATGAAGAAAATTAGATATTCCCAAAGTAAGCAAATTGCTGCAAGGCATTCTGAATGAAGCAGCTGAGTTTTGTTGTTGTTTGGGGGACTATTGTTTGCAGTTGTTTTTGAAGGTTTAAAAATGTGATGTCTCACTTCTAATAATGCCTTCAGTTGGCATGCTTGAATAACATGCTTAAATGAGAACCAGAGTTCTAGAAAGGAGAAAGAATCAAGTATTTCCATCATGAAGATCAATACCGTTTCAACAGTGAAATAAGCAAAAAAAAAGTGAGGATTTTATTTTAAGTTGCAACCTGGCCAAATGAATTCTTTAGTGACAAAATAACCTGTTCCAGATAACTGGCATTTAGATGGTCTAACCTGATAATAGAACATAACATAGAATTACTAAAGTAATACATGAATACTTAGTGAAATAGACCCTCTCCCTTGAATATCAATTCTCTCAGTTAAGCTTGTGATAAGAACTGGAAAGCAAGCAATTTTCTCATAAGAACTTGGACAAAATTTTAAAATGCTAGCAGTCTATGTAATTGGTAGATCACAAGGTTTGGAAAAACAAAGTGGTGGAAAAGAGGGCTGAGTATTTATTATGAAGTATGAGGAGTCTGACTAGAACTCTCAATAACATTCTTGATCCACTTGGAGTTGAGTTTTGGGCAGGGTGAGAAAGTGTTAATTTCCAGGATATACAAAGAACTCAGAAAGCTTAACATGAAAAAAAAAAAAAAAAAAAACAAAAACAAAAAAACCAATCAATACATGGGCAAAGGAACTAAACAGACACTTCTCAAAAGAAGAAATATGTTCAACAAATATATAAGAAATATGTTCAATATCCCTAGCAATTAGAGAAATGCAAATTAAAACTACAGTGAGATTTTACCTCACTCTAATCAGAATGGCAATTATTGAAAATACAAGTAACAATAAATGTTGGTGAGGATGTGGGGGAAAGGATACACTCATACATTGCTGGTGGGACTGAAAATTGGTGCATCCATTCTGGAAAGCAGTATGGAGATTCCTCAAAACCTTGAAATTGAACCACCATTTGACCCAGTTATTCCACTCCTTGGCATATACCCAAAGGAGTTAAAATCAGTATTCTATAGTGTTTTAGTCAGCTTTTTCACCACTGTGACTAAAAGACCTGACAAAAACAATTAGAGGAGGAAATGCTTATTTGGGGGCTCACAGTTTTAGAGGTCTTAGTCTATAAACAGCCAGCTTCATTCCTCGGGGCTCCTGCTGAGGCAGAACAACATGGTGGAAGACTATGATGGAGAGAAGCATCTCACCTGATGATCAGGAAGCAGAGAGAGAGACTCCACTCACCAGATTCAAAACATATACCCCAAAGGCGCACCCCAGGGATGCACCTCCTTTAGCTACAACCTACTGGCCTTCAGTTACCACTCAGTTAATCCTACCAGGGAATTAATTCGCTGATTATTTGAAGATTCTCATAACCCAATCATTTCTCTTCTAAACCTTCTTGCATTGTCTCATATATGAGCTTTGGGGAGACACCTAATATCTAAACCATAACATACAGTGATAAAGTCACATCAATTTTTATAGCAGCATAATTTACAATAACTAAGTCATGGAACCAACCTAGGTCATCAACAGATGAACAAATAAAGAAACTGTGGTATATATGCATAGTGGAATATTACTCAGCCATAAAGAAGAATGACTTTATGACATTTGTCAGTAAATGGATGGATCTGTAGACTATCATGCTATTTGAAAGAAGCCAATCCCAAAAACCCATAGGTCGAATGTTCTCCCTGATATGTAGATGCTAACCCACAGGAAGGGGTAGGGAGGGGAAGAATAGAAGTTTATTAGAATAGACAAAGGGGAATGAAGGGATGGGAAGGGGATAGGAATAGGAATAGGAAATAGTTGAATGAATCTGATATAACTTTTGTATGTACATATATGAATACACAATAGTGAATTTCAACAATGTATATATCCACAAGACTGTAATCCAATTAAAATAAAATAAAGTCCATGTTTGTATAAACATATCAAAATAGATTCTACTATTATATATAACTAAAAAGAACAAAAAACAATTTAAAAAATTTAAATATGGGGATTAGAAACTAATATCATTTTAGTCTTAATTTGTCTAACTTTTTAATTCTCCTATATTAAGATAAGGTCCTTACTCTCAGAAAGTTCACTGGAAGTTTTTAGGCATAAAGAGGTATTTACTATGAAGTGGTTGGAAGAAAATCGCATCTACTTCAATAAGGGATACAGAGAAAACATAAATAACTGGTGGATCTGGGACTATATGAGATTTTTTTGACTATCTTCATAAATGTGAAATTTTGTAAAAATAAGAAGTACCCCACTTAAAGAATAAAGTGGCAAATACTTAATTGAAATTTTCAAAGTTACAACTTATATAAAACAAAACAAAACTAATTTGGGTCTAATCTCTTTCAAAAATTATAGTACAATTTACCTATCATGCTAGAACAGTCTCAAACTGACTTACGTGGATTCCGTGATAGTGGCAACATGCTCACATGCCAGGGATTCCAGATCTATTAGAGGACTGAAGCAAAGTATTTGTTTTGGAGAATAGTATCAAAGATAATGATTACTTAGCATAACTAAGAGTAAGTGATTCATACCCATTAAAAAGAGTGAGACCACTTACCTCTGGGAATACTTTCAAACCCTAAGGAGAAAATATCCCATCAAGATGAAGAAAGACATTTCTAAGTTGGCTGCTATAGTACTGCATGTGTCCAGTTAATTGAACTCAGCAGAAGGCTACTAAAAATGAGTTAGAGAAGGGAAATTAAAACACAGCTGTAGTATATGCTCTTTGAAACTGTGACCTGGCCAGGCAGAACACTTCTACCTATACTAATTAAGACGGTATTATATGATTTAAATTTCATGAAAATATTAACAGCTGAACAACCACATTAGGCTTATATTGTTTGGCTCTTAGCCCAATTCTGTGCACATAATTATTGGTTAATGCAAAACAATAAAAGTTACAAGTAGTCTTATCAGACTCAATGAATTTCTTAACGAAGTGAGTACGTAACAAGTCACTATTAAAACAGTTGAGATAGAAACCCCATGCTCTTCTCATTTAAGGTACTGGACTTGGATGCTCAGGTCAGCATCTCATAAGGAGAAAGTTGGCACAACAACTTATTGAAGTACCTATTAAGTTTATTGTTTTGTACTATAGGGAGAATAGCAGTGGCTCTTTTTAAAAAAATGAGTAGACTACAATCTGAGTACATACACTAAGGATTCTTCATCAAGTATTAATTGGAATGGATAATCTGGCAAGAATTAGGGTCCACTACTCAGAACAAGTCAAGTTTTTTCTGTCTGAGGATACTGATATTGCTTAAATATTTTCCTGTTGAAAAATAATTAGCTTTGTAGGGAATAATTAATGATCCTTGTAGAAAGTCCTGCAATTTATGAGTAAAAACTTGTCATCTTCTTCTGTACAGAAAGGGGAAATGTAACTCCAAAAGCAAAAGGCATTTTGCATTCCTAGGACTGCCTAACAAAAGACTCAGCTTAAGTGAATTTCTCTGAAAACATCCTCTTTGTTTTTTTTTAGCTTAATAACCAAGCATAAATCTTCATATCAATGATAATTAGATGAAAAGAAGGCCACCAGTAAAAACTATATAATCTAGATAAAATGAGAATCATAATAATAGGTCCAAAGTATGGGGACATTTTTCTCCTGTCTAGTCCAATTTTATACTAATTGATTTATTTAGCAAATAGGTTTAATGTCTTAAAATATTTAATCTAAGTAAATAAAAAATAGATTTAAGACTTTGATTCAAAATTCACAGCTGTGTACATTATATAATCTGACCTGCTCAAAATTCAATGAAAGGAGAAATTACTTTATCAAATATTAAATTATTGATAACCATGGAAAACCAACCAAAAAAAGTACCCTTAAGAAACTATTTTGACTATTTCGGGAATATCAGAGACTGATATAAACAGAAATAGAAGAAAGAAATCATTCAGTTTGATATAGGAACAAAACATACCTAAGAATGATGATAGCATTACCTGTTTTTTTCCATTTTTTTTAATGTCATTTATTCACTTCCTTTCACTACTGCACTAATAACCACTAATACTACCTTGAATAGAAGCAGTGATTGTTTGATAGTACTGCTGTTTTGCTTGGTTTAGTTTGCTGCTTTTCTTTTAAGGTATATATTTAAAATATAAAATATAGTTCCCCCTGGCACAGTGGCATACACCTATAATCCCAGTGGCTTGGGAGGCTGAGACAGGAGGATCCTGAGTTCAAAGCCAACCTCAGTAACTTAGTGTGACCCTAAGCAACTTAGTGATACCCTGTCTTAAACAAAATATAAAAAGGGACTGGGGATGTGGCTCAGTGGTTAAGAGCCTCTGGGTTCAATCTCTGGTACCAAAAATAAAATATAAAATAAAATATAAATTTCCACTTTAGACCTGCATTCTCATTGTTTTGGTCAAAAATATTTTTAAATACATATTTTTTCATTAATCTACAGATTAAAAATGGATGTTGTTTAACTTCCAAACATTAGATATTTTATGGTTATCATTCTGTTATTGGGAATTTAATAATATACTGTTTAATGTCAAACTATTGAAATTTGTTTAGACTTACTTAAGATTAAGTATATGACCTGTTTCATGCATTTACACTAGGAAAAAACTTGGATTCTGAGGTTACTGGATATAGTATTTTATCTATGTCAATCAAGACAAATTTATTTGTTAATGTTGTTCAGATCAATATCCTTATAGATTGTTTTAGTTGAGATAGTTTCATCCTGCTTGTTCCTGTCAGAATTGTATAAATTGAGAATATGAAGGCAGATATCTTTACTAAGTTCAGAAGCTATCATAATACTATGCACAACTTAAAGATGTATTTCTTAAAGAAGTGCATTCTACAATATGTGTATGAGCAACAGGATATATAATTAGCTCTACAGGATTCAATTATCCTGTTAAATTCTCAGCATCAGTCATGAAGTGGAAGATGCAGATAGTTATGATATTTTTGAAACTCACCTCAAAACACCAATGATTGAAAAATATTGGACATTATATCACAGATATTAAAATGCAAGCATCTGATAAAGTCTCCTTTAGACACCTTTGATGGTCAATCTTAGCATCAGGAATGACTAATAAACTAAGCATACTCATATGTCTTGATTCTTCATTGGTGCTTTATTGTGCATTTGGACAATTTCTATTTGGATTGTCTATTTTCATACATACAACACTAAGCTAAACAAAATCCATTAAGTTTGACAATATCCAAAGTTGGTTTAAGTTATTTGTGCATTTGTATGGGCTAGAAACAGATTCAGGATATACATGGAGAATCTAAAAGGCACAAACATATACACTACAGCATAGATATAACATTCTTCAGGAGGAAGGAGAAAACAACTGTGAATATAACTTTTGTGTTCTTAAAATATGTTGTTTACATTATTCAGCACATTAAAGTGCTAAATGACTCAAGTTTTTCAAAACCCCAAGAATAATTCTGAGTATAAATACACAGTAAGGTTAAAATTGTATATTCTTTAAATATTGAAATGGTATGAATCTACATCATGTACAACCATAGAAATGAAATGATGAACTCCATTTGTGTACAATGAATCAAAATGCAGTCTGCAAAAATATAAATAAATAAAATAATTAAATAAAGAAAGATGATAAAATAAATACCAGTTATTTTTAAATTATTATAAATGTGGTCTAATGTACTGTCACATAGGTATCATAAGTATAATCAAATGTCCTTTCAAAAAATAAAATCAGTTACAGTTATTGAGTTAAATACTTATGGTGTTGTTTTGATTGTTACAGGGATATTTAAATCTTCCTTTTGAAACATGGATAAAATAGCATTTAACATGTCTTTATCTCAGAATTTTCAACTCAATCATACTCTCAAAAATAAATATGTGTTTTGTAGTATGTTCAAAATTAAATTAGAGTTCATATTTTAGTAAATCTTCCCATAAAAATGCAATAAAACTTCTGGAAGTTTACATTCTGGACCAATGTAACACTCAACCTGTGTACACTCAATGTGTATATAGCAAAAATGTTTTTTATGTAAACAGGTTACCTATAAAATTGCACATTCGATAATTCTTGCAAATTCAACAGGCCACATTTAAAATGTTGACTAGGTAAAAATTTTGAGGTGCTGGGGATACATTTGTAAAGGGAACAGAGTACTCTATCTTCAGGTAGCTTACTTTTTTATAGGGAGAAGAAAAAATAAATTAATAAGTAAAATACATAGCATACCAGATGATAAAAAACAATGAAGTAGGAAATGGGAGATTTGAAGTGACTCGGATATGTTGCAAATTTAATACAGTCAGGAAAGATCCTATTGAGAAAAAGGAATTGGATCTGGGATTTGAAATAAGCTGGGGAACAAGTTGGGTAAATATTGTAGCCAGATCATTCTATTGCAGGAGCCCTGAGAGAGCAGCTAGAAGGTGATGAGCCTAGAGAGCACAGAGAGGAGAAGGTCATTGACAGCTTGGCTTCTACTGTGAGGGAGGTAAGAAAGAGTAGAGGGCCACAAAGAAGGAAATTATGGCGGTCGTTACAAATGAATGGAACTGGAGACCATCATGCTAATTGAAATAAGTCAGACCCAGAAAATCAAAGGTTTTCTCTGATATGCAGGAAGTAGCCTAAGCCCAAGGAGAAGTGAAAAGAAAGAAGAAAAGAAAAGGAAGGGGACTCCATTAAAATAGAAGAAAGATCAGTGGAGTTAGAGGAAGGGGATTGAGAGGAAGGTGGGAGGGACAGGATATGGGAAGAGTGGAATGAATCTGCTGGAGCTTCCCTGTGGATATATATGAAGATACCACAGTGAATCTTACCTTTATGTATCCACGAGGTACTAATTAAATAAAAACTGTAAGTACATAGCAGATCAGTAGAGCAGAGGGAAGGGAACAGGAGAAGGGAAGAGGGGAGGGAAATGGGAAGTACTGAGGACTGAATTAGAGCAAATGATATTCTATGCTTTTATAATTTTGTCAAAATGAATCCTAATGTTATGTATAATTAAAAAGAGTCAATAAAAATAAAATAAAATAAAATAATGTTGGGGGCTATGCCATGCAGACTACGCCAAGATGGCGCCTGACAGCCAGCCAGAAGTTGTTTTGATCACATCTGCGGTGAGGAAGTCGGTTAACATAGACACTCAGGTGCTTTATCATTGGCTGTATTCAAGTGAGTCCATGCACACAACACGTGCACATGTGTTCCCTAGTGCTCCTGCTTGTGCCTGCTCGTTTTGACCTTTGCCGTGATTGGGCAGCTGGCTCCTCACCTGATCTTCGCTTAACTGGCGTGGCCCTACCCTCCGCCTCTTGGAGGGAATATAAGCGGGCAGTAAGCAGAAGGTGAAAAGCAGCAGCAGCAGTAGGCAGAAGGCAGAAGGCAGAAGGCAGGTGGCAGATCACAGAGCAGAGGACTAAGAACACACCTCTAGGTCGCAGATCACAGATTGCAGTACGCGGGATGCACCACTGAGAAGCACTTCTGACAGACAGCACCTTTAGCACGCACCTCTAGCACGCACCTTTAGTTCGCAGGATGCAGGACGCACCTCTAAGAAGAAGCAGCAGAACTCTAAGAAGAAATAGATCTCTGAAAGCATAGCAAGCCTCTTTCTCTAAAACTCCCTCTCAAAGCCTCTCTTCCTCTAACATCAAGCAAGCCGCTCTTCCTCGATAAGCTAGAGAATAAGCAAGCAAACAAGGAAGCAGCTCAGGAATAGAAGTAGTTTATTTCCAGTCCACCTCCGATAAATACCCACGAGATTGTTGCTGCAGGTGGTAACAAATATCCACGGGATTGTTGCTGCGGGCGATGACAAATAAAGTAAAATAAAATGAAATAAAATAAAGAGCAAGAGAGGTTTAATCTAACAAAAAGGACAAATTGACTACATTTTTGTAGAATAGACTATGAGTAATGGGCAAGGACTAAATCAGAAAGACTGGCCATTATGCTATTGTATTTATTCAAACAAGACCTGCATTTTAGCTAACAAGGTTATCATATTTCTTAAAGTAAATGACAGCATTTTCCTGATTTGCTGTGTAATGAGAAAGAAGACAAAGTTTTTGGCCTGAGAAGCTGGAAGGTTAGACTTTCTATGTTCTGGGAATGGAAAGACAAACCCAAACTGGTTTTTGAGAAGAAAGATCAGGAATAAGATATGGATATTTTAATTTTCAGAATCTTATTCTACATCCAGATGCAGATGCCAGTCTGTTAACTTCCATGTCTTGAGCTCCAAGACGTTAGGAGATGAGAAGGAATTCTCAACTGATACTGAAAAAGAGTGTCCAGTGAGATTAGAGGAAAGTCAGGGCAGGTAGGTGTCCTGGAGGAGAAACTGAATGGGTAAGTGGGTGAGAAGGAAAGAAATGCAGATTTTGGTGTAAGACTTAGCATGGATACACAGAATATTTCATAATAACTGGGGTAAAGACAAAAGAAAGGGGCATAGAAGTATGCAGATCAGTTATGTGGTGTTGGGAATTTAGGGAATTTCTCTTCTAAGTATGTGCATTTTCTCATATAAATAGAAAAATGTCATCAGGTAAGAATGAAGATTGGGGAGGTAGCATTGGAGATTTTAGTAGAGAGAAAAGGATGTGAAAAAGCCTTCGATCATAGCAGAAGGATACAGAAAGGGTGGACTGTTAGCGTGACTGCTCTTCAAGACCAAGACGTAGATTTGGAAGATCCCTCTCAGGAATACAAAGTGCAGAGTGTGGTTATTCACTTGAAAAAAAGGGAAAATCTTTTATTGAGATAAATATGCAACTTTATTGATGTGGAAAATAACTGCCCCACATTTGTACAGTCATTTTATCCTTGTTTAGAGAAATGTCCAAATTTTATTTTGTTCCTTCTTTGATATTTTATTTATTGGAAATACTGATAACCTCGGAAATGAGAATTAAATTGGAGTTCTGGAGAAAATTTAAATCTACTAGCATGAACACATACTATGCAGCAACAAATTAAAAAAATATTAAGTATTGAGCTCCTGATATGTGCTAGAAATCTAGGTAACATTTACATAGGGAAATTAATGATAGGAAAAATACTCTAGAAATAATAAGTCCCATCTTTTTCAATTTCCAGATTCCTAATCACCTTATACTATATAAACAAAAAATACCAATCAAATATATTATTTGAGATGCTCTGGCAATAAATATTTACATGTTGTCTAAAAGTGGTTACAATTCTAATATTGTATTAAAAATTGAGCATCTTAAGTAATTGAAAGTTGGAATTTTTTTTTTTTTTTTTTTTTTTTTGACCAGGTATTGAACCCAGGGACACTTAACCACTGAGCCATATCCTCAAACCTATTTTATATTTTAGTAGAGGCAGAGTCTTGCTGAGTGCTCAGGGTGTTGCTAAATTGCTGAGCGGGGTTTGAACTCAAAATCTTCCTGTTTCAGCCTGCCAGTTGCTGGGATTACAGGCGTATGACACCATGCCTGTCTGGAAATTATTTACAATGAAAGGAAACATTTAATCAGCAACCCTATCTGAACATTTTTACTTGTCTTTTATCTGTAAACCTGGAGATGTCATCGGAAATCTTGATCAAAACATACTTTGACAGAAAGAAAAGACACTCAGTACCCTTGTTTCACTCATCTTGGCATGGTTTCCATTTTGATGGCCCACTGTCTATTGTTGCCCCTGTGTAGTGAATAGCATGAGGTCACTGCTTTATTCTGTCTTTTGAAGTGAAGTTTTCTTTTAGACTCTGGTTTTTGTAAACTTTCCTTATAACTATTTGCATTTTTATGGTGATATATTGCTTAGGTTTGTTATAAAAACTGGTTTTTTTCTGTCATCACATATGAGAAGTTGTCTTTTAATCAATTAAAACAGTTTTTAGAATCACAAAAAAGAACTGTTTTATTTTTAAACAAACAGCTAGCTGCACAAACATTTGAAAATCAATTTAATAGTGTTTGTTTTTCTGTGCTTTACAGACGCTGTCAGAAAAGACAAAGGCAGTATAAATGCATTTGTTCTAAAGCTGGGGAGTAGATAAATAGAATTGGAGTTGGCCTTTCCAATGTTCTGTCTCAGAGAGTTAATTAAATGCTTGTTTTGTTTTCTTGATCTGATGGTAGGTGGTACACATATTGTTCCTTTTTTTTAAAAAAAAGTTCCACCTGTAAATGTTTGAGAGGGAGAGAGATGAAGATTAAAGCATTTTTCCCTTTTCCAACTCTCAGAGAGTTGCTGTGCTACAAATAAAGTTCAAAGAATCATTTTAAGAAGTGACAGGAACAGAAAGAGAGAGCCACAAATTCAGTAGTATTTTGAGGAATGCGCTAAAATGATCAGTTTCTAAAAAGATATCTTTTATTTTGAACTCCACCTTCAACCTTAGTTACCTTTGTTTGGAATTATTAAGAATGCCTCTCTAATAATTATACCCCAAATGTTGTTTTTTGTTTTAGCTGTTTTACTAGGTTTTATGAAACAAGTTCACCACAGTAGGATAAGACATAAATTTTAGCTAGCTAACAAATTTTAATCAGTTTTGATGAAACCTTCTTGATTTTACCTGTAAAGTCACAAGGCACAAATTAGTTCAATTTATAAAATATGAAATTGATCATACATTTAACCTATTTTTATCGAGCATTTGCTGTGTGCCAGTATTTATTTTCAAGTTCCTATGGCCTAAAATATTGAATGTGAGTTTAATAGGGAAGGGTGTTCCTGGTGAAAGAACAGTATGAGCCAGGATACAGAGACATTACAGTACCTGAGATGTAGGGAAAATGGCAGATACCTCAAGGTGGTTGAAACATGGAATATAGAATTGTAAGAGGATTATGGAAAAAGACACTAATTGAAAAATTTAATGCTAAAGAATTTGAATCTTATGAGCTAAATGGATCCAAAAGAGTTTTTAAAGAACTTTCCATTTCCCAAAAAGACAAATTTGTCTTATAGAAAATCAAATCAAATAGCTTTGTGCCTGCTTCCTACAATGGGGAAGACAACAGACATGTTAGAAAACTCATTTGGAATAGTTTGGAAAAGGTTTTATGGTGACATTTTTGCAATGCTGGTAGAAACTAGAGAACAGACTCCTCAGAAGTCTATCACAGGTATGATTTACTGATACACTGCCTGTGCCGAAGGAAAAGAGAGAAGCAGCTTTGACTTTGACCTTAAGTCAGAAAAATAATCATTGAATAGAATAGAAACATAATTTGGAAGTAATGATTAAGAACTTGATTTGTGACACACTGTAATTTTGTTTCTGTCCACTGATAGGTAAGTAGAAATGCAGGTTGCACTTCAGGATAAAGTTCTGAGCAAAATATATGGAATTTACTTACTGTCATTGAGACGTAATCAAAACTACAAAAAGTAAATCAAACATAGAGGAAAATAAGATATAAGAATCAAATAATAGAGCTCAATTTATCTAATGAATAGATAGAGGAAGAGGAACAAAAAATGGAATTCAAAGGTTACCAGTTAGCAAGATAGTCAGGGTAGCAATGTACCATCAAAGCTAAGGAAGGACACAGCTTCAAGAAAGACATTGTCTTGAATGTTGCCAAAGAATGCAACCAAGTACTATAAGGAAAGGAAATCGCTCATGAGTTTTAGGAAGGATAGTGTCCTCAATAGACATAGATTATCATTAGACTTGGACCAGAAGTTTGAATGAAGCACATGAGTAGGAAGAGCAAGATGAAGTTCATGCAGCATTTAGATGACCAGAGACAGGCTGGTGGGGATAGAGATAGAAAATAATTAAACAGTAGAAAAATAATTAAATAGTAATACCAGAAGATTAAGAAACAAACATAACTAGCAATCTGCTGTTGCTTGCATATTCAGCATTCCTTCTTTTTTTCCTCTAATGAAGAAACATCCTTCTAATCCTTCTATTGGCAAATGGTAAAATGGTTCCTTCCCCACTGTTCATCCTGTGGGATTCAGAAGTTATTCTAATGCAGGGGACACTGGCAAGCTCAGGGAAGTTGGGAGTTCTTTATTTTCTTCGACAACTGACTGGAGGATAAGTCTGAAGGCCAGGTGTCATGTGGAGCTAGACCACATTTGGTGGGAGCTGGTTTGATAGTCACAGGGATGGGAGTGACGTCATGGAGGAAAACATGTAATTTTTTGAGCCCTGGATGCAGTCAAGTCTAAGACTAATGTTTCTTTGGTCTTTTCAAATTTTTGCATCAGGAAATTTATGAAACTAGTTTGTGTTTTGTTACTTACAAACACTGGAATCCTGATAATATAGGTTAATGTCAAGTAGCTACTGTATAAATAGTAGAATATACAATACCAGGAAAGTGCAATGGTGAGAATAAGTTCATAGATGAGAGAGGAGATACAATTATCAGCAGGAGGGAAATAGAGCCTTGAAGAGAAATAAGATTTCTTGACAAGAAATAGTCTGAGGGGATTAAAAAGGTGAAACAAAGTTTCTATGTAAAAAAATTAAAGGGAAGGAATATGTTTATAAAATAGGGTTTACATCAACATTTGCAGAATGATTAAATAACCAGTTGATTAATTCACTCCAACCAGTCAACTCCTCTATTCTGGGGAGAAAAATTCCTCAATTCTGTGGGGAAAACTCCTCTCAAACAAGTAATTTGATGAATTTTGTAGCATCTAGACCTATTTTGATTCATGAGATAAAGATACAATTTAGTTCAGTAAGTAAAGGCAAGTTTAGTTTAATCAAATTCTTTGTAACCTTCATACTACTCCCCAACCCCCTCTTTCACATACATATAGGACTAAGTTTTTGGAGATATTTTCTTATGTTTTCATTTCTGGAAAATGAGAAATAAATATTTTAAAAATAATACACCTGATGAGAACTCTGTTTCTTACAATGCCAATAATTTTGGAGCTAAATAAGGAAATATAATAAGAAAGTGTATGTGGATAAAATGACAAATGAATTATAAATTCTGATGCTGCAGAGTAGAATGGAGTTCACTTTGAAGTACAATGAAAGATCATTGCTTGAATAGCATATGGGGAGGATGAGTTACACAAGAGGAACTTTGGAATTATGTGGACTGTACTTATCACTTTGATTTTATATGTAGAACTACATTTTAAAAGAGGAAATTCAACCATTTATTAAATTGACATCTTTGTGACTAGAATCATGGATATGGTTCTTGTTCAGATCTGTTTATTTACAGTCAAAGCTGCTCCTTGGAAATTTGAGAGTCCATGTTATTTATCATATCCCTTAATATCTAGTAGTGCAGTCACTCAAAATTTTGAAATGTAAATATGAACTTTATCATGAAGAACAGTTCTTTTTATAACTGTCTGAGGATGGGAAAAGAGAAAAAATAAGTCGACTTTGGTGCTAGACTGGTAATGTCAGAAATAGCAATAGCGGGGGCATAAGGGCAGCTTTTCTGGTGTTTTTTAAGGACAAATAGGCAAGTTGGTTAGAAGAGGCACAGGAATGGTCCTGTTCCAGAGGTCAGAGAAGCCCCAAATGACACCTTCAAAAATCTATTTGTAAACCTCAAATTCTCTGACATACAGAGGGAGGGAAAAATTTAAGCTAAGACAATAGAATACTTGCACTAATTACTTGTGCTCATGGTTGTAGAGAATCCATAATGCCAATATTTCTTCCATTAGTTAAGATGTCTAATGAAATGAGTGACCAGAAGTCTTTCCCTAAAAGGACTGTAAGACAGAAACTTGCTGTGAAGCCCTAGTGAAAATTAATGTGGCTGCACCTACTCCAGAGCTGGTTTCCATCCTTGCCTAGAACTGTTGCCTGGGGTCAGGAAAGATTTGACCAGGTGGGAAACACTGCAGACAGAAGATATATGACTGCTGAGACTCCCACTTCTCAAAGAAAAGAACTAATCTGTATTTTCACAAAACCTCCTCATTTGCCAGTAAAATTATTATTGTTTAACATTGTGTCATTTTATTCTTTTAAGTTACCTTGTAAGAGAAACCTTTACAAATAAATAAAATAAAACAAATTCAAACAATACAAGGAAGAATCGGATTATACTAGCTTTTAATACCATTTTAAATACAAATTTAAAATAAGGCATGGGTGGCCTTAACCCAATCTAATTTGCTCCCAAATTTCATGAGCACAAGTTTATCTTTATGCAAATTAAGTTATAAAATTCTTCTAAGGATCCTCTCAGTTCGACTCCACTCCTGACTTTGTTCCTGCTGCCTGAAGTATCCTTTTTCTGCTCATCTACTGATTCACTACAATATTTATTACAAATCTCTCGCTCACATACACGTGTGTGTGCACATGCACACACACACATATGCACACACATACACTTACCCTGTGACCTTTATGATCTAGGATTGCAGATAATATATTCAGGGCCAACTGCCACTCTCTCCAACCCTTGACATCTATCAACTGTGGTAGACCTTCTGACCCTGGAAACAACTTCACAGTTTTCCCAACTCTGTACTCCAGTGAGCTCCTCTAGTTCAATAGGACATGGTAACAGGAATATACCAGAATAAAATAATTGCTTAATCAAGCACAAAAATATGATACAGGAGTGCTTATACCTGGATTTTTTCATGCTGACAGTTTTTATGGGGGGGCTGTTTGAATGGAGACTACATTCACTGAAACAGGTAACACAGAGTAATTGGTTTGGAGTAGGAATGGGAGGATGTTAGAGATAGGTTTGAAGTATGATTGCATCACCCCAGTAGACACATGCCAGTAGCAATTGGATATCCATCAATTGGATATTCATTTTTGAAGCCCCCATATGAGTTCTAGTTACAAGGACATATTTGGGAGTCCCCTGAGTGTCAAGTAAAGATAAAACTATGGATATGATTGAGGTCGCCCAGAAATCATGCAATATGAGAAGAAGAAATGGACAAAGGCCAAAGTTTGCATCACTCTCCTGACATTTAAAGGGACCAAGGGAAAACGCACATGTATGTGAGATCAAGAAGTGACAGCAATCAAAGGAAACATGAGGAGAGGCTAAATAGAGATTGAAGCCTCAAACTGAGTTCAGTCTTCAGAGTCATATGTCAAAGTAAGTCCAACTGAAATAAGAACAGAAAGTATTGCAGGCTTTGGCAATCTGAAGGGCATTGGTGTTGCTAAATTACAATGGCATACAGGGTTCAAGAGAGAGATTGAATTAGGTTAAGATACAGAAAGAACAAGGAGTGAAGTCTACTTTTCAAAGATGTGTTCTGAAACAAAACAATTGAAAGGCAGGGCAGAAAATGAAATGTAATGGGTTCAACCTGAAGTACTTTTTTTTTTATTTGGAGGAAGACTGGCCCTGTTCATGTTTATGTGATCATAAAAAGGTGTCTGTTAGTAAAGCAGATGTAGATATATGACAAGGTCTGTTTTAGTCAGTTTTCTGTTGCTGTGACCAAAAGACCTGGCAAGAACAACACAGAGGAAGAAGAGTTTATTTTGGCTCATGGTTTCAAAGATTCAGTCCATAGTCAACTGACTTTATAGATCTGGACTCAAGGTAAAGCAGAAGGTCATGGTAAAGAGAAGCAGTTCAGAACATGATGGCAAGGAAGCAAAGAGAAAGTTCTGCTCACCAGTAACAAAATATAAACCCCTAAGACATACCCCCAGTGACTTACTTCCTCTAGCCACACCCTACCTGCAGATAGTTATTGCCCAACTAATCCGTATTAGTGTATTAATCCACTGTTTGAGATATTCCTTTCATAATATAATCATTTTATTTCTTAAAATTCTTTTTAAAAATATTTTTGGTAGGTAGACACATACCTTTATTATATTTATTTATGTGTGGTGCTGAGGATTGAACCCAGTGCCTTATACATGCTAGGCAAGCACTGTACTACTGAGCTAAAACCCCAGCCCCTTCTGAAAATTCTTGTGTATGATTTTTGGGGGGATACCTCATATCTAAGCCATAACAGGGTCACTGATATAGTTACGGTATGAGGTGTCTTCCAAAATCTCCTGTGTTAATGCAGGGATGTTCAAAGGCAAAATGATTGGATTGTAAGAGTTAAAACTTAGTCTGTCCATTCTAATTTGAATGGACTACCTAGGTGGTAACTGTAGGCAGATGGGATGTGGCTGGAAGAGGTGGGTCACTAGGAGGAAGGCCTGAAAGGGTTCATCTTCCCTTCAGCCTCTTCCCTCTCTTTCTGACTGCCAGGAGAGCAGTACTCCTCTACCATGCCCTTCTGCCATGACCTTAGGCCCAGAGCAATGAGGTTGGCCATCTACAGACTGAGACCTCTGCAACTGTGAATGCTGAAAAAAGTCTTCCTCCTCTAAGTTGTTCTGGTCAGGCATTTTGGTCAAAACAGTGAAAAGCCGACTAAAATAGTTACTGATATAAAGCTAGCTTTGAACGGCAAGAGGGATATGGAAGGTAGGTATGCACATAGGTAAAAATTTAAAAAAAAAAAGTCAAAAAAAAAATGACAAAGATTTGGCTATTGGTCTAATTTTCTCTATAAGATGAGGCAATATTTTCTGCAGAAATTGCCATTGTTAGTGGAAGAGGATAACTGTTAGTTTCCCAGGGTTTCCTTAACAATTTACCCCAAACTTGGTAAATTAAAACAATTAAAATTTATGGTCTTACAGTCTGGGAACAGAAGTTCAAAATTAAGATAGTAGGTTTATATTCCCTCTGAAGTCATTAGGGAGGATCCTTCCTTGTTTCTTCCAGCTCTGATGGCTCCTGACTTTCCCTGATTTGTGTTTATATAACTCCCATCTGTTCCTCCTCCATCTTTATATGACCGTCTCTCCATTTCCCTGTGTGTCTCTCATATGAACATTTATCTTTCAATTTAGAGCAAGAACCTACATAGATAACAGTATGATCAGCTCTCTAGATGCTTTGATATCTGCAAATAATCTTTAGAGAAAAGGTCACTTTTACAGGCTTCCAGGGTTAGGACAGGGACATATCTCCTTGAGGTTCACCATTTAATGCACTATAATATCTAATGGATTATATTTCAATATAACAGATTTGAATACATTATTCGGTTGTTATCCTCACACATTCAGTTCTTAGACATAATTATGTATGAGGTGATAGATATGTCAAATAGTCTGATTTGATTATTATACAATGTATACATATGAAAACATCATATAGCATAAATATGAATAATTATGTATGATATGTCTTTAATTCTAGAGTTTAAAGGAGACTGAGGCAGAAGGACTACAAGTTCAAAGCAAGCCTAGGCTACTTAGAAAGACCTCTCTCAAAAATAAAATAGAAGTTTTTATAGGTATCATATATATAGGATGATGGGACATAATGGGTTAAAAACCTAAAGAGTCACTCTAGATGAACCAGAAATGCTAGAGAATCCTCAAGAAGCAGAAAGCAAAAAGAACAGTAAAAATCCCCAGAGCAAACCATGTTCCCCATGATAAAATAGCAGTTATCAACTGATCTGCGGAGAGAACCTGGAACTAATAATGACCAAGAGGTGGGTGAACAGGGATTAGGCAGTGTTATTAGTTATGTTCTCAAGTTAGAGCTGTCAGGTAGTTTCCCTTTGTGCCCAGTCATGGAAATCTTTCCAGATAGAATAGTAAGTGAAAGAGTTCAGACAGGAGAGGCAGGCATGAGTCCTGAACAACTAACAACATTTGGCTGGAGTCCCCTTGCTCAGAAAAGCAAATGCTAAGGGGTGGCACTTTCTTAAAGTCAAAACAACATTATAAACCATAGACCAGTTCACACATGTCCCCCTGGACAAAAAAGAGGAAATAGACAGGACAAAGTGGACTTCTCAGATCATAAGATACATACACAATTAAGCAGCAAGTATCAAGCAGAACCGTGAGAGGCAGAAAACTGGATAAATGGAAAATGGACACATGTCAAGTTAGTACACAATAGTATTTAAAAATGCATTTTATGTACCAATATTAATGTTCACAGAAAGATTAAGAGGACATCACACCCACACAGACTAAGCAATTGTAAAATAATAAATTATTAGGGATTTTTGAAATGTAAAACTATAGTTATGTGTGGGATCCCTTCTAAGAAAGGCTTCATGAGGCAATTTCATCTGTCTTTACACAAACCTAGATGGCACAGAAGTATCACTAATGTAGCCTCCTGATGCAATCAGGAAGAATAAAATACTAGAGGTATGCGGCTGCTGCCAACTTAGTACAGCAATTTATAGGAAACATTTTTTATATAAAAAGAAGGAATACATTCTAAAATAATTATAAAACTGTTGTATAGTAAATAATGCAAATCTGGAATGTACATGTGTATTATCATTATCAAGTATTATGTACTATGTGTAATTGTATTGCTATACTTTCATGTGACTGGCAGCACAGTAGGTTTGTTTACCCGCAGCATTACCACAAACACATGAGTGATTAACTGTACTACAACTTCACAAGGGCTGCATCACCCTTGTGGAGGGATTGTTCAGCTCCATTATAATCTTGTGGCACCATCATTATTTATGGGGTTCACTGCTGAACCCCGTGGTGTTGAACTCCAAAGTGTTGTTAAGCAGTGTATGACTGTGTAGTTGCTGAAATTAAAACACAAAACAGAACAGTTATATGGGCTAAAATAGAAGAGGGGCACAGCTAATGAGCACATATGGCACCCAGAGAACCAAACCAAGGAATTACCTCATAATGTGATTCTGAAGGACACAAAGATGGTGTGAAAGAGAGATGGGAATGGATGAAAAACTTACACGGCTCTGTAAAAGTAACTGTGAATGGAGTAATAGCAAGGGCTCAGATATCAATCACTGTTCTCAGCACCTGAGATATAGTAATTTATTTGAATCTGACAATAAGTATCTGAGAAAGCAGAAGGCAATTATCTCACTCCAGGTCACAAGACCAGTACACGAAAAAGCCAGGATTTGGACCTGAGCAATCAGGCTCAAGAGGGTATGCCCTTAAACATTATGCTAAACTGCCAGAGCATGAAAATAATGAGCTTGGATTGGAAGCATCATTGAATAAATGATCTCAGAGAAACTCCCACAACTGAAGAAAAGACATACAACTTCTCTGAGAGCAAAACCACTAACGAACAATAAAACAACCCAAAGTGACAAATGATCCAACTTTACACAGTAGGGTCCCCCTCTTTCTTCAGGGTTCCAGGCTGATCAACAAAGTGAATGAGGAGGAACCATGTGTGTTTTGGTAATAATGCTCATGACATTTTCATTTCTTTAAAAGACTTTCTAAAACCTTTTATTTCTTTAATAATAAGTTACATAGGAAATGGTATCAAATTTTACTGTTGCACTTTCTAAAAGTATTTTAGTTAATCAGCATAAAAAATAAAAACTGGAACAAGGCAGGGATGCCCTCTTTCACCGCTTCTATTCAACATCGTCCTTGAGACTCTAGCCAGAGCAATCAGACAAACCAAAGAAATTAAAGGGATACGAATAGGAAAAGAAGAACTCAAACTATCCCTGTTCGCTGATGACATGATTATATATTTAGAGGAACCTGGAAATTCCACCAGAAAACTTTTAGAACTCATAAGTGAATTCAGTAAAGTAGCAGGTTACAAGATCAATGCTCATAAATACAATGCATTTTTATACATAAGTGATGAATCTTCAGAAAGAGAAATTAGGAAAACTACTCCATTCACAATAGCATCGAAAAAAATAAAATACTTGGGAATCAATCTCACAAAAGAGGTGAAAGACCTCTACAATGAGAACTACAGAACACTAAAGAAAGAAATTCAAGAAAACCTTAGAAGATGGAAAGATCTCCCATGTTCCTGGATAGGCAGAATTAATATCGTCAAAATGGCTATACTACCTAAAGTTCTATACAGATTCAATGCAATTCCAATTAAAATCCCAATGATGTACCTCGCAGAAATAGAGCAAGCAATTATGAAATTCATCTGGAAGAATAAAAAACCTAGAATAGCTAAAGCAATCCTCAGTAGCAAGAGCGAAGCAGGGGGTATTGCAATACCAGATCTTCAACTCTACTACAAAGCAATAGTAACAAAAACGGCATGGTATTGGTACCAAAATAGACAGGTAGATCAATGGTACAGAATAGAGGACATGGACACAAACCCAAATAAATACAATTTTCTCATACTAGACAAAGGTTCCAACAATATGCAATGGAGAAAAGATAGCCTCTTCAACAAATGGTGCTGGGAAAACTGGAAAACTATATGCAATAGAATGAAACTAAACCCCTATCTCTCACCCTACACAAAACTCAACTCAAAATGGATCAAGGACCTCGGAATCAGACCAGAGACCCTGCATCTTATAGAAGAAAAAGTAGGTCCAAATCTTCAACTTGTTGGCTCAGGATCAGATTTCCTTAACAGGACTCCCATAGCACAAGAAATAAAAGCAAGAATAAACAACTGGGATAGATTCAAACTAAAAAGCTTTCTCTCAGCAAAGGAAACTATCAGAAATGTGAAGAGAGAGCCTACAGAGTGGGAGAATATCTTTGCCAACCATACCTCAGATAGAGCGCTAATTTCCAGAATCTATAAAGAACTCAAAAAACTCTACACGAAGAATACAAATAATCCAATCAACAAATGGGCTAAGGAAATGAACAGACACTTCACAGAAGAAGATGTACAAGTAATCACCAGATATATGAAAAAATGTTCAACATCCCTAGTAATAAGGGAAATGCAAATCAAAACTACCCTAAGATTTCATCTCACCCCAATTAGAATGGCGATTATCAAGAATACAAGCAACAATAGGTGTTGGCGAGGATGTGGTGAAAAAGGAACACTCATACATTGCTGGTGGGGTTGCAAATTAGTGCAACCACTCTGGAAAGCAGTGTGGAGATTCCTCAGAAAGCTTGGAATGGAAACACCATTTGACCCGGCTATCCCACTCCTTGGCCTATACCCAAAGGACTTAAAATCAGCATACTACAGAGATACAGCCACATCAATGTTCATTGCTGCTCAATTCACCATAGCCAGATTGTGGAACCAACCTAGATGTCCTTCAGTTGATGAATGGATAAAGAAACTGTGGCATATTTATACAATGGAATATTACTCCGCAATGAAGAATGATAAAATTATGGCATTTGTAGGCAAATGGTCGAAATTGGAGAATATCATGCTAAGTGAAATAAGCCAATCTCAAAAAACTAAAGGACGAATGATCTCGCTGATAAGCGGATGAGGACATATAATGGGGGGTGGGAGGGGCTAGCATTAGGTTTAGGGTTAGGTTTAGAGTTAGGCTAAGGAGAGCAGTAAGAATGAAGGAAAGAAGGACTGTGTAGAGGGAAAAGAGGGGTGGGAGGGGTGGGAGGGGTGGGAGGGGTAGGGGGGAGGGGAAAAATATAATAAACATCATTACCCTATGTAAACGTAAAAAAAAATAAATAAATAAAAAAAAAAAAAAAAAAAAAAAGAAAATGGAAAAAAAAAAAAATGTGAATATTATGCTATAATGAACCAGGAAAATGAGAGTGAAATGAAAGGGCAATTCAAATGAATGATCTATGGAATGCCACATCTCACTGTAAATAGATATATATTTCTGCTAGAAATATTTACTGGTATTTGATTCTCCAATTAAAGAGTGTTGCCCTGCCTATGGAAAAATCATTTATTCAGCACATCTGACTTTTCCTAAAGTATGTTTTTAGAATTAAACTATGCAGCCAAAATATAAACTATTGTGCTGTTATTATACATAGTCTCACTGATAAAGCTAAATTTTCATTATTCATTAGTCCAGGGAAGAGAGATCTAGAGCCATTAAGTGAGGGAAGAAAGATATATTTTGATAACATATTGTTGAAGGTATGGGCTGACTTCATGAGATACCAATGTCTGTAAAATGAACCTAAAAACATGTAGAGTTTCTCAACTGAAAGAGAAAGGGTGATGAAACACAAAGAGTACTAGTTCTTCTCATACATAAAGGGCAATGCTGTCAGCATAGTTATGTGTGAATTTTTTTCAATGCAACAAATTCTGGGTATTGGGCAGATGATGAAATTAGGATTTAGATTAGGTTTATAAGAGATAAAGCTAAAACAAGAAATAAAAAGTTGTGATTTCTCCCCCAGTATTCTTTAAGCCACCCCAGAATTTTGTTCTGAATGGAAATTGAAAGTTAAAATTTACCCTTCTATCTACTATGATAAATGGGTTTTTAATGCACAGGATAACACTAGTTTGGATTGTATTACGATTTTTGCTTTGTAAATTGATGCATTTATATGCAAATAATATCTGTTCATGAATTATTTGGGCTTCTATTTTAGCTTTTTATGATCTTCTGTTTTTCTTATGAGTCTTCTTCTTTGTATGATGGGGACACGTTTCTGTAACACAGAAATTATCTAGGAAAACTTGTCTGGTGACCACATGGATTTGGTATTACAATGAGAGATTTTTAAAAGTTGTTCCAATTATTGTGATGGTGACAAGACCATCCCAGCTTGCTGCTTCTTTTGGAATCAATCTGGGTTAGTGAGTTCTTAAAATTTATTAATTTTATATGTTGTTTTTTGTGTGTGTACTGGGGATTGAAACCAGGGGTGCTTAACCATGGAGCAACATCCCAGCAGTTCTTTTTACATTTTATTTGAGACAGGGTCTCTTTGAGTTGCTTAGGATCTCACTAAGTTTCTGAGGCTGACTTTGAACTCATGAGCCTCCTGCTTCAGCCTCCCGAGCCACTGGGATTACAGGCATGTGCCACCGCGCCCAGCTTTTTTAAGTTTTATATGAGTTTTTGCACGTATGGAGTTTTTCATAATATTCTGTATTAGTTGTATAATATCAATAGCATCTCTAGTCATATTTTTTTCATCTTTCAACTTAGAGTGTTTTTCTTTGTTCCCTTTTTAATAAATTACCCAAGTTGATTAGCTTATTCAAATAGACCTTGTTTGCCTCTGTTGGTCCTTTCTGTTACCCTTTTCAGTAAATTTTACTTTTGTATTTCCTTTTTCCTATCATTGAATTATCCTCTTCTTTGTTGCTGTTGTACATTTGTTTTCTTGTGTTGGATACATACCTTATTAACTTTTACCCTTATTTTTGTTCATTTTATTTTCTACTTCGTGACACAGTTTTCCTGTTGTAATTTGTGACTCTTGTCCATGTGTGTTTTGTTTTCCTTAGAACGTTAACTTGGGGATTATGTGAGGGCGAAGTTTAAGTTGCCATTCTTCTAGAGAATGTTCATGTTGGTCTGTGTAATTTGCCAGGTGCAATTTTAAAATAAATAACTTGGAAATGCTTCATGTCATAAAGATTGTGAAGTACACTGTAAACTCTGTTGAGAAGGACTTAATTCTCAGTTTGATTTTCTTTTTTCATCTCTCCAGCATCAAGGTGTGATGGACACTCTTTGCAATGTTTTTGGGCTCTAATTTGTTATACTTTAATTTTGCCTTCCTCCCCCACCTACCCAATGCTGAGGATGTCTGAGGATATAAACCTTATGACCCAGGTTTATCTTCTTGTTTTGGGCAGTCCCTAATCTAACTTTCATCTCTCTGTCTCATGAAGTTTTTTTTTTTTTTTTTTAAATAGGTCAAGAATTCCAGAATTCCACAAATTCTTCGAGTGTAGATGATCTTTGATCCTCATTTCTTACTGAAGAGTTATACCTTCCTTTACAGTTTTTGTTTCTGTGCAATTTAAGTAATGAATTTCATCCATCATTATCCTCAGAAATGGTACACAGCATATCTATAAATACATATCTGAAAAGGAAGTACTTAGCAAGATTTTAAATATCAATATCTGAAAACCAAAGCATAGTATAATATTAAAATAGATATTGTTGGCAAAGAACTTAGCAGAATGTTTCACATGTAATATGTTTTGGAGCATTTTATCTATACAAGAAAAACAGAACTGAGATGTGGTACTTGTTGGATCCTCTATTCACAAGCTACACTGCAAATTCTGATAGATATACACATTTTTCTGGATTTCACAACTATTAAACACCACAGATTCTACAATGCTGAAAAGAGCATTATGAATATGCAGAGTTGTGTTATATTTATATTACCTACGTAATTAAAACAGTTTAATAAGATTATATTTTAAATTTGGTTTTCTTCCTTTCAAAAACATTGTAGAAAAGCAAAAACATTGAAGCAATATTAAGAGTTGTAAATAAGAGCTATTATCTCTTTTCCTCTGAAGTTATAAAATGCATATGTTGGATATGGTGAAAGTGTAAACACTTTTCACTTTAGATTTTCTGTATTTAGAAGTATAAAGCTGCCCTTGACATTTAACCTTTGAGTCATTGATTCCTAATTTATATCTTCAGTGTATATTTACCATGTGAATTTTTGATTCCCAGACTCTGAGATAAATACATGTTGTATATTCAACAGCAATAGAAAATTGAAGTTAAAAAGCAAAAAGAAATAAAAATAACCTTTTCTTACACTTTAGTTTAACACAAATTGGGTTGTATTCCAAGTTTCACTGGAAACTATGTCAGAAATATACCTTCATTTATGTTTCCTTAATTGTGAAATAATCTGATTTCTGAAATAATCAGCTTTTTAACATTGATACAACCTCTTTTCTTAATTTGTATTGTTACAGGAAAAGGACATCTTGGTAAATATGAATCTTAGATCAACAGTGATAATGTCTTGAGCATAAGTATGTGTTGTGCCATATTTTGGACATTCTATATTTAAAATTTTTGATTTTTTTTTGGTAATTCAATTATAGCTGAGAATCCTACTTTTTGAGTGCTAAAACAGCATCCTACTGATATGCCAGCATCATATATTTTTATAATATGTACACCTGGAGAAAGAACAGCCTTATTATTTCAATGTATTTTCTCAAAAGTGCTAATAAATTGTGTCCCCATATGTTTTCTTAAATGTTTAGCTGGCTCCAAATGACTCATTTCCTCATTTGTAAAAGCCTGACCTAATTTATGTTTTAGTCACACATTTAAGTTTATTCATAGAGGCCAATTTTTATAATATCAAGAATAATAAAAGAACTTGTTTTAATTAATTAACAAATAATTTTATAAAAGACCAGGTGTTTATATTAGATGATTAATGCCAAATGGTGAAAAACTACCTGACTGTGTTTTGTAAAATCAACATTATTCTTAGCATCTATTAAAAAGAAAAGAAGAATCTTCTCTCAAATAACATTTTCATAGTCAAGTGTCCCAACACATGTCAACATTTTGGAAGATTACTATCATATCCTCAATATTAAAATATATCTGTAGCTGGCAGATTTTACTTATGATCTTTTTAAGAGCTATACAAGTAACTTCAATAATGATCAAGGACAAAAGAAGCTATCTATATTACCCAAGAAATACAAAGTACTGTAATACTAATACCATTTACAATCATGGGTACCTTGAATTTTATAATCTATGTCTTTTTACAGTATTATGATAACACCTAAATGTCAAAACAACATCTGTAGTACTGGTTAAAGTCTGGTGAACATTCTACTATGGGTATGTGTGAATGTAAACACAGTAAAAATTCCTTAGCTTTTTTTTTGTTTGTTTTTAATCCATAATCAAGCTGATTGACTACTTGGCAAAACAGTCTGATTTTACCTTGGTTCACAATTACATATTTATTTGTGGATCATAAAATCTAAGTGTCATATATGAAAGTAAAGTTGGAATTAGAAGGAGATTTAGAAACCTGGTGGGATCATATTATACCATAATACACATCGAGTCCAATAATGCTCATAATATCTCTGAGGACTCAGGACTGTTCTATAGCAGAGCTTTGTTGTTAACTGTCATTTTGGGGGTTTTCTTCCTCCTACAAAGATTTTATAATAGGTAGAGGGGAGTGACGAGAGGGGGAAGGGCTATGAGGGTTAAACAGACATTATTACCTCATGTGCATGTGTGAATGCATGATGGATGTGATCCTATGATATGTATAATCAGAAAAATGAGACATTTTACTCCATTTATGTATGATTTATCAAAATGCATAAATGCATTCTACTGTTATGTATAACTAATTAGAACAAATTTAAAAAAAATAAAAAAAATTATATATGATCATCATAAATGAGATGATGGTTCTCCTACTTGTTTGTAGAAAAGTTAGTGAGAAAAGATGACAAAATACTTTTCAAAATATTTAACTCTTACTAAAAGATCTTATTTTTTGACTTCCAATTTTGTTCACTGCTCTCCCTTGAGAACAAAATAAGTTTTATCAAACTGCTAAGAGGCAACATGACATTTCTAAGACTTCCTAGAAAGCTCTAGGCATACATTAACCAACTGTGTGACATTCCTGCATGCCTGATTCGAACCCACAAAATGTTTCATGAGTATTTCATGAAGGGGAGTGTGGTTTTCCTCAGAACATACAGAGTTTTGCATGATCAGAAGTGAATTTGAATACCAAATCCCCCAGTTGAATATCTCTTCATTATTTGGCACTACATATTTTTCCTCTGCATGAAATAACTCCACCTTACCATACTGATGATATTCCTCCATCCACTCTGGCTGTTTCACCTGAAGGTTGTTGCCAACTTATCCTCCTTTACCTAAACCTAAAATGTTTGAATTCCTTAGGAGTGGTTTCTAACCCTTCTTTTCACTCAAGTTTCTCCCAAGCAATCTCATTCAGTCTAATAGTTTAAATATGTACAAGCTGGTTACTTACAGGAAATCTTGATATTAGTTTATGCAGATATTTGACCATACAGATTTAAAACTGCTGCTTTCTATAATACAGTATTAAACTTCCCAACTACACATGGAAGCACTCTCTAGAGATCTGGATCTGCCTATAGATTTGCTAATGTATCAGAGGCACTTGAAATGACTCAAAAGCACCTGATTAGTTCTTGGGTCTTTGAATTATCTGCTATAGTTTGGATCTTGAATGTTCTCCCCAAAACCCATGTGTTGAAGACATGATCACCAGCCTGTGGCACTACTGGGAGGTCATGGAAACCTTAGGAGGTAGTGGTCTAGTGGAAGGAAGTTAGGACCTTGGGGGTGTGCCCTTGAAGTGAATATTGGGTCCCTGTCCACTTCCTGCTTTCTGGCTGCCATGAGATTAACAGCTTTGTTCCAACATGGGCTACTTCACCATAGGCTTAAAAACAGTTAGTTAACCAACCATGAATTGAAACCTCTGAAACTGTGAACCCAAACAAATCTTTTTGCCTTTTAAATAAATTTTCTCAGGTATTTTGTCACAACAATGGAAGTCTGACTAACATATTATTCTGGAGTAAGAGTCATGATTTGGTTAGAGTTTACAAAATGTAACTCTCTAGTTAAATACATCTTCCCCTATTCTCTACCAACCACCTTGGTGAATTATAGCCATCTTCTGCATATAATTGGTATTCAGGCAAGAAACCTCTTGTCCCTTTAAATTATAGTAGTTAGAATGAGTTTCCATTAATTATTACTTTAAATAAGACTTTCTCATTTTGCACTTAGTGGGCGGACCAATTGAAATCTGAAATATTGTAAACATGTATAAAGTATGTGTTGAGAGAAATAGTTAACAAATGAACAACTGACCAGGTCATTGTTACAGAACCAGCAAATAGGCAGAGATTGAGATTTGAGAAAGAAAATTTGAGAAACTAACGCAGAGAATCTCACTGACATCTCAGACTTTCTCCTTCTAGTCTAAAGAATATGATGGTGGCTACCATAAGAATCATAAGAGACTTTGTCAGTCAGAAATATAGCAGATAGGTAATTCTGATACTTGAATTGATCCAATCCTAGTGGTTCAAATCCTTTCCTCTAGTACTGCCCGTGCCCATCTAATATACCCACAGTTTTCAGGTCTGGATGTTTTTGTTTCTACTCTTCTGGAAAAATTAAAACATCAGTACACAAACAAAATGATAAATCATTCTCTGCCAGGCAAGATTGTTATTCTTTCTGTTCTAAATACAAAAGCCTGATGATGTGTTCCTGTAATTTCTTACACAATGAAACATGAAGAAGCATTTTACAATGATTTGGCTATTGCTAACAACTATGAAATGAACTGTCCCCAGGATTTGTCCAATTTAAACAGGGCTAAATTGCTCATTTCCATGTTGACTAGCATTTACTTTAAAAAGTGGCAAATGTAATTCCTCTGTATGCAGCATGTAAGACAAACTTAGTTTATCTAGACATTAAATCTAAAGGACTTACTGTTCTGTTTGCGAGGTATACTTTAGATACTAATGATTCAAGTACATTTATTATTCCAAACAAACCATTTCTGATTGTTGAAACTACTGATTTTTTTTTCTTTCCTTGTAAGAAATGTTCCCAATGTGGCAGGCATCGTATTTCTTAATAAAGCCCAACAGTCTTCATAAATGTAAGTGTTTAAAATAAAGTACTGTGTAAGTTGACATTTAAACTGGAATTTGATGCTGTAAGACAAAAGCAACCTCGGTCTGTGTTCAATGGCATTTGATCATTTGAGTTTCTGTCCTGCAGCAGTGCTTATACTACATGTTGTTTAATGGGTAAGTAAAGAACATTTTTAACTCTTTCCTGAACCATAAGTTTTGAATTTCAACATCTGAAAGATTAGTATCTTACAAATTAAGTGATCAAATGTTAAAAAATAACATGAAATATAAATACAATTATTTTTATATTGCATAGGCTTTGGAAATAGCATGTATTTTGCTATCTAATTTGCTTTTTTTACTTAAGAAGAAATTAAATCAAATTAAAAAATTATTTTGTTATTCTTATTTTTTATGGGCCATAAAATTACATAAAGTCCTCTTTGTATCTAGAGTAAAGAATAGTCACTGATTAACCATCAGCAAGTTCAATGTTGACCACACATGGTTCATTGCATGATGACATAAAAGCAGGATGATAAACATGAAGGCATACAAGCAACTGTGTCCATTTGAGGCAAGGGGAGAGCAAATATTCCATAGCTATGTACATTCAATTAAAAGCACTTTGAGACCTCATGATAACCTACTTCTTTATTTCCAGTAACATTAATAAATTTAATGAACGGATTCTTCTAAGGGTTGAATGTCTATATATGCTAAGTGCTATTCTTGCTTCTGGAGTGTCAGTAGTAAGTAATCCAGTTCCACCAATTAATGATCTGACTAGTTGGATGAACAGGACATTAGTTCAGTATTATGTACTCTGATCACAATAAATATTAAAGCTATGACAGCTTACAGTAAAGGTAACCAAAAAAGTTTGGAGGAACAGGACAAGCTTTGTAGTAGACCATAAATGAAGATTTACAGGGTGTAAAAGAAACGGCCTGATGAGAGAAACTGGTGTAAAGCATAAAAGATCATAGTAAATTGTTTTTCTGGGGAAGCACAGGAGAAAAAGAAAATAATCGGCTCTTCCAATAGTCTTTTTTGAACATTATTATCTCTCCCTGTAGTGTTTGTAGTGATTAAATTAGGACTGTAGGAGAAAGGCTATTCTCTATTCCATATACTGTGAAAGTGTATGACTAGTGATGTAATTGCAGGCATCATTGATAGAGAAATGTATAAACTTTTTATATGCAACCTTCAAATTTTGTCACATTGATGACCACTGGTATGACCCTGTCTGCACCATGTAAAATAGCTAATCCTATTGAGATAGAGAGGAAAAAAAAATCATGCCTGGGAAGGAGTACTCTGCAGTAAAAGATAACTTTTTTAAACTAGATGTAGTAGGGTTAAAGGACTTAATGATGAGTTAGGATCTGTACATTTATTTCTCCCCAAACTTAGGATTTTTTACTTCTTTGTAAATGAAAGAATTATAACTTCAAGATTATTAGTTACCCAGACTCTGAAACAAGGATTTGAGAGCAATTAGTGCTTTTGGGAGGAGGAGGAAACACTGACAGGGAGTAGGGTAGAGGAACAGAAAGTGGAAGAAGATCAATAAAGAGTATGTTATTAAACCGGTTATCCCGAGTGAGAATTTGAAGCTTCACTCTCAGAAATGCAATGGGAAAAGGGGTGAAACCTATTCCTACTAGGAAGGGATTGGGATATTTAGACTCAATAATTTGGTGGGAATTTTGGAAGGTGGGATGGGTATTACATTCAGGGTCCCATCTCTTATGCATAAAAGCAGAATAGCCTTCTGTGGTCTAAGGAGGAATAGCAACAGCCAAAACAGAAGGAAGGTGCAGATCCTGACAGTTGGGAAAAAACCAGAGAGCACTAAAGGTCTGAGGAAAGGCCTGCTGCAGACACTGTACATCCAGAATAGCAATTAAAAGCTGAACAAAGAATAAAGCGTGCCTTGGAGTGGACTAAAATGAAGTGAGCCTATCTTGTCCTTAAAAAACAAACCAAGTACACTTTAGAATAATGAAGACCTATCTTCTTAAAACCAGCAAATAAAGCAATTATAGAACAGAATAGGATAGGAAAAATTAAAGTGCTCAGCAAGAAATTATGCTCTGCCTCTAATGGAAAATGTTTTAATATTAATACTCAGAGTGGACAGCAAAGGAAGATGAATAGAAAGCTATTAAAAGCCAAAAGTAAAGAAAAAGTGAACTGAGATATATCAAACATAAAATGAAGAATATAAGAAGGAAACATAGGAAAGGTGTCAGTTATAAATCAAATAGGAGATCAGTGGGGAGAGAATTTAGTTCTAAATCATAAATAGCAGAAGTTATTTAGGGACAGGTGAGATACATTGCCAAATACATAATGATTTTCTCTTCAAAAATTAGTTATAAGAATTATGCCAACAACAAAACAACTTAAAAAAAAAAAAAGAGTGGAGGAAGACTTTCACCTCACTAAAGCTTTTGTATGAACAGTCATAGACAAGTTCACACCATCATGAGGGAATTGGACATATCCTTTCTCGAACTATCTCAGAATTAACTCACAATGACTGGAGGGAGCTAAGATACATATTCAAGCTGGAAATATAGGCTAGGTTCTATCACTACAAACTAACAACATGACTTTGGAAAATTGTTATACAACTATAGACCTTAGTTCCCTTCTTACAAAATGACAGTTTTCATTTGGTGATTTGTAAGGTGTTGTCTGGAAAAAAGTTGTGCTTCCCTTTAAAAAGTAGTTATTAGAAATCTGGACATTTTATTGGAAATACTTAAAATAAATAAATTATTATTTAATCCTTATTTAATGAGTAATATGTAATACAAAAGGATGGAGAGAGATTTATTTTGAGAATTTAGATACCATTTACCAGCGTAAGAGTGTGTTAGTCCAATATTAAAAACTCAACTGAAAAAGAGAGAATAGGTAAGAAAACATGTCAAAAACTCTTAATATTTTAATAAAACATTCAAAACTACTGGAGTAAAATATTAATTCTGTTTGATTCCATATATATCATAAAACATGACATAAAATAAATGATATTATTAAAAATTGAATGTAGGTATAAGCCAAATTTCTGTTGCCTCTGTCAATGTATTTATACATATAAATATTCTAAATCCAGGATTCTGCAGGTTTGACTTCAGTTCCTTAGAACTGTTCTGTCATGCAGTGTAATTGTTTAGAAAATCAAGGTGAGGACAATTAGGCTTTGTTTGTTTAAAAATTTATAGACTAATGTGTACCACCTCAACTATCATCATCATCATCATCGCATCAATCTTCTCAGGTGGACAAGACAGATCTGTGAGCCTTACTTCATATCAAGCATATTTGAGTATGCTTGAGTAATGTGAAGGAAATCACAAGCTAAAAAGCAGTTGGTTCATGGCTCAAATTTAAACCTGATTTGGAAAACTGTCTTTGCACTCTATCCGGCTACTTTCACAGTCTTGAGTCAACTACAAGTGTATTTTGTTCTAACCAGCTAAATATATACTTATACATTTTGAAAATCATAAATTTCACTAAACATTGAGCTAAAATATTTTTGTTATTCATATTTATATCATACCTAATATTTTCAGAACTGTTTTAAGTTTTTTCATGATTATTCTTTCCCTTTGGGATAAGTGAAACAGGTATTATTATTGTAATTTACAGATGATGAGCTAAAACTAAGAGAAACTATGTGACAGTCCCAAATCCTAACTGCTCATTATGGAATCGCAGTTTAGCCTTTAGGGCTGGCATTCTGCCCTCTTTACCACATGGCATACGTATCATTAGCAATGTTAAATTACATCTTTATGTTCAGCATGCAAATCTGAAAAACACATTTGAATTTTGAGAATTATACTAATTAGAAAAAATTCTAACCTAAAAATATGAAAGATTTCAAAATTACTGATCTGAATATTGATACGGAATTTCAAAAAATATATGAGAAGCAATTTATTAATATAGGCATGTAAATTTCCTTATGTAATTGTACCAACTCAGAAATCTAAGAAAGTGATTTTTAAAACTAAAATTATTTATGGTTATATATCCTTTGTTCTCATATACCTCAAAGTATTTTTTCAGCCTATAATTTAGTATCATGAAAGCTTGTATTTTACCAAGAAATTAATATAATTAAATGTAAATTTCTAATTATACTGAGTAGCCAAGTAAATGTCATATATTCATCAGATAAATTGGAACCTTCTAATTTTAATTTTCGTGAGAATCAATTATTTTATATGTATTTGTGAATGGAATGTTACTGCATATTATTGGATTTTGTATTGATCACCTTCTTCCAATCATGATGGAAATCTTACACCTTTCTAATAGTTGGCTTAATATACTAGATTTATGCCTAAATCAGTCTTATCTCCTCTTCTATCTCACCTCACCTCTCCAGACATCATCATGTTTGCTTTGGTCAAATCTTTACAAATGGTAGAGGCTAAACCCATGATGGATGAATTTAATTAAAGTTTAAGCCTGAACAACAATAAAGATTTATCTTCTGAGGTTACTGGCAAAAACAATTACAACACATTTAAGTTCACGTGTTTTTGAGAAGCTACAAAAGTATGGGAGTTAGTTTTGGAAATAGGTTCATGATTCCCAATTAAACATTCATGGAGAAACTGGTCTTGAAGTGTGGTTTTGATTCAAGATGCTTTAAGACTTTTCTATTTTCTTTTTTAAATCTTAAGAGTTATTTTTAAATAAATGTTTATTTAGTACCTATTTCTAAATAGTGTTTGGAGTACAAAGGCATTGTGGGAAGCATTAAATTGATTTCATTACAGTTGAGCCAGTTATCTCATTCTTGAAAAATAAACACAAAACACAAAACTATGTTGGGCCAAATTAAGATGGTCTTCAGGATTTTCCTGTACAAGAGTATATTTAATCCTCATAACTATTTTTAAAAAACCTGCCCTAAAGAATTGTGATCATTACTGTTATGACTGTGACAAATTATCTTTCTTTTTTCAGTTCTATATCTGGATCCAGAATGTTTTTGTAAAGTGCAACTTTTATACTGCTCAAAATTTATACACATTAGCTATTCAAAATTTAACCTTAAACGTGCTCCAATTTTCTTAATTCTTTGAAAATATGGACTTCCATAAATTCTGATGGTCAAACTTTTAATATGGATGTAACCCATATTTATCACTATTACTTTGTGAAAAATCTTTCTGTTTACTTTCCCTTAACTTTTTGCTCTGTGACTAAGACTTGAATATAGAATAAGATATGAAGTTTCCATATACTCCTGAGTGTGCTAAAGCTTATAAAGTTTGTGTACCTCAATGTTCTTTAAAATTCAAACTCTTCTCTAGTTCTTATGACAAACTAGAATGAAAATTTTAGTAGAGTGGAGAAAAATTTGATCATCTTTTTGCTTTTCGAGTTGTCATTTGATGATACTGGATGAGCTGGAAAACTGACCTCATAGAGAGTAAGAAGATAAGGATTATATTACACACAGATTAAAACATGTTTTATTATAGAAGTAGTACAGTGGATGAACCACTGCATTAAGAAATTTTATTATGGCATTTAATTTCATAAAAATCCTATGAAGTCTGTATCATTTACTTCTCAAAGAGCTTAGATATATTATTAGATCTAGTGTTAAAACCTAGTTTGAGTTCAAGAGTTCTTAAATACTCTGGAAATTGAGTAGTAGTCCGTTTATTAATACCCGTTCTCCCACTTGACTAATTATTACAAATATAAAGGATTTGCTACAATAAAAAAAGAAGAAAAGAAAGAGACAATCACAATGCAGTAATTCTGAAGAGAAGGGAATCATATCACAACTACATAGTTTTCCAGCTATTTGGCTTATATTTAATAATAACACATTGAAAGCAAGTTCATTATATTATCTAGATATTTTACAGTTTATGTTGGGATGTAAGTCAAAAAGTTATCTTGCTTAACTTGAAGATTTAGCTACAGTAAATGGAAGACTTAGGCGACTGATGGGATGTTTTAACTGACAATATTTCCTTTCAAAGAGTGAACAATTATTTTTACAATCAATGGGATCTATGTGTTGATCAAAATTGTGAGCAGAATTCGCATAGGCAAAGTCATACCTAATTTGTGATGTGGTCTGCTATGAATTTTGTGAAAGGTGTAAAGTCTGTATTAGATTCTTTTTTTTTTTTCACTCCTTAGCATGTGGATGCCAGACTATTCTTTTCTCTACTGAACTGCCTTTGTCCTTATCAAAGATCAGTTACTACATTGTGTGAGTCTATTTTGGGCTTTTATGTTCCGTTGATTATCTGCCCATTCATTTGACTATACCACATTGTCCCATTTACTGTAGCTTTACAGTAAGTTTTGAAATTGAAAAGTGTCAATCCTCCAACTTTATTCTTCTTCAATATTTAATAAAGTAATTAGAGTCTCCCACTTTTCCACATAATTTAGAATTAATTTGTCAATATCTACGGAGAAACTATCTGGAGTGTTGATTTGAATTGCACTGAATCGGTAGATCCAGTTAGGAAAAACTGACATTTTGACAATAGTGAATCTTTCTACTCATAAACAGTGTTTCTCTGCTTTTGTAGACTTTTTATTATTCACTTCATCAAAGTTTTACAGTTTTGTATACAGGTCTTATGCATATTTTATTAAATTTATACTTAGGTTTTTGGTATTTGGGGTTCTAAATTAAATGATACTGTGTTCTTAATTTTAAATTTTGATAGTTCATTGCTAATAAGGAAGCAATTTGCTATCTTATATTAACTTTAAATCACAAAATCTTGCTATAATTACTTATGAGTTTCACGTTTTATTCTTTTTAGATGACACTCATGTCATCTATAAGCAATGACAGTTTTACTTCTTCCTTCCAAACTACAGATCTTTATTGTTTTATTGCATTACTTATTGATTTACTTCATTCCATGTTGAACAGGAGAACTAAAAATGAATTTTCTTGCTTGGTTCCTCTTCTGAGTGGGAAAGTATCTAGTTTCTTATCAGTAAGTATAATGTTAGCAGTAAGTTGTTTTAAATGACATTTCTCAAAACTCATATATTATTTGTTTTCTGAACATTTTAATTTTTCTATGTGTAATGGAAATGAAACCTAGGGTCTTATGCATATTAGTCAAGTGCTTTATTACTGAGCTACACTTCCAGTTCCCTGTTTTCTAAAATTTTTATCATGAATGGGTGTTGTCAAATGCTATTTCTGTAAACATTGACATGATTCTGTGAATGTTCTTATTAATTTGTTGATATGATGGACTATATTAACTGGTTTCTAAAATGTTGAACCAGCATTGTATGCCTGAAGTAAATCCCCCTTGGCCACAGTGTATAATATTTCCCATATTGTTGATAGATTTTCTGTTTTGTTGAGATTTTTGAATCTATAGTCACAAAGGATATTGTTCTGGAGTTTACTTGAAATATCTTTGTCTTCTAGTCTTAGGATGGTACTGGCCTCAAAGAATAAATTAGGAAATGATCATATTTCTATTTTCCAGAAGAGATTGTGGGGAATGGGCATGATTTCTTCCTTGTATGTTAGGTAGAACTCAGTGTATCCATTTGGGACTGTGTTTTTAGTATACCCATTGGGTCCATTTGAAAGTCATTAATTATTGATTCAATATCTTTAATATGTATGGTCCCATTTTGATTATCTATTTTCCATGTATAAATTCTATTAGCTTGTGTGTTTTAATTTTCAGTTATGGTCTTACTGATGTCTTCCCTATGAGATTTGTCAATTACTGATGGAGAAATTGGTATCTCCAACTATAATGGGGGATTCCTCTATTTCTCTTAGTAGTTCTAGTTTTGCATCATATTTAAAATTTTTTTTTTGTTAAACACATGCACACACATGAAGATTTTTTTATCTTCTTGGAGGTATGATCTTTTTATCATTATGTAATGCCCTGTTTATTTTTGACAAAAAAATATTCATTTTGGTGTCATTTAACCCGAAGTATCAAATTTCTGAGCAAAATTTGTACATAATATTACTTTATTATCCTTATAATATATATGGGATCCATAGTGAGGACTTCTCTTTAATTTTGAGTATTGATAATTTGTACCTTTTGTATTTTTAATCTAGTTATATATTTATTAATTTTACTGGTATTTTCTAAGAACAAGTGTTAATTTTATTGATTTTGTCAATTTCTGGTTTTCAATGTAATTGACTTCTACTCTAAATTTCATTTCTTCAGTTTAGTTTGGATTTAATATGTTCTTCTTTTTGTTGTTTGTATTGTAGGAACTTGAATTATTGATTTTAGAACTTTGTTTTTTCTGATATTACATTCAATACTAAAATTTTTTTCTAAGCACTTTTTCTATCCCATACATTTTAATAAGTTGAATTTTGTCTTTCACTTAGTTTGAAATATTGTAATTTATTTTGAGTTCTCTTTGGTTCATGTTTTATTTGGAAATACGTTGTTTAATCTACAAAGATTTGGGGGATTTTCAACCATCATTTATTGATTGCTAGTATGATTCCATTGTGTCTGAGATCCTATTTTGTATGTGTTATAATCAAAAATTTTTAAGGTATGTTTTAAAAATAGTGTGGACTGTCTTGGTGAATGTTTCCTACAAGTTTGGAGGAATGTATATCCTTATGCTATTGTATGAAGTATTCTATATATCAATTATATCTGATTGTTTGATATCACTGTTCAGTTCAATCATCTTAATGATGATTTACCTGTAAGATTTTTTAATTACAGATAGAGCAGTTTGTATTTCAAACTATAATGGTAGATTCATCTTTTTCTCCTAGGAGTTCTTTAAGTTTTGGGTCACATCATGATTTTTTTTTGGACACACGCACACAATTTAAGCTTTGTTTCATCTGCTTGGGGATGTGATCTCTTTATCATTATGCAATTCCCCTCTTAATTTCTGAAAATTTTGTTGGTTTTGGGGTCCATTTAGTCTGCAATTAATAAAACTACTCTGGTTTTCTTTTGAATATGTTCTCTGTCAATCTACTTTCAAACTATCATATCTTTATATTTGAAAGTTTTTTGGTAAATATCATAGAGTTGGGTCTTTGTTTTTAAAATGAATTATGGCAGTCTTTGTCTTTTAGTTGGTGTATTTAGTCCTTTCATGTTTAATATGATTATTGATACAGTTAGGTGAATGTCTCCCATGTTTGCTCTGGTTTTCTGTTCCTTATTCTCTTTATTTTTTTCATTTTATCTTCTACACTTTCTATGTCTCCTCTGGTTTGCTATTTCATATGATTCTATTTTTCTCCTCTCAGCATATTAATTATGTTTATTTTAACTTAATTCAGTGGTTGCCCTTTGATTTGCAATATACCTTTACAGTTAATCCAAGCCTACTTCAAATAACCCGCTCTACAACTTCATATGTAGTACAAGTATCTTATGACAGAATATCACTGATTCTACCCTCCTCTCCCTTGTAAAATTATTATCATTCATTGTAGTTATACAAAAACACAATCATTGAATACATTGGTGCTATTACAATGTTGAGCAGTTATCTTAGATAAATTAAAAATAAGAAAAAATATTTTCACCTTCATTCATTCCTTCTTTACAGTTCCTTTCTTTATTCAGATGCAAGTTTCTGATCTATATAATTATCTTCCTTCTGCAAAGTTTCAGATTTCTTGCAAGACTGGCATACTGATGACAAATTCTCTCAATCTGTGTTTCTTCTTTATTTCTGAAGAACAATCTTGCTGAACACAAAATTCTAGATTGGTGGGTGTTTTCTGTCACCATGTTATGCATATTGCTCTACTCTTCTTGATTGCATGGCTTCTGAGAAGTCCAATTTAATACTTAAGACTTGTTCCTGTATGGCTAAGGTATATCTTCCCATGGCTTCCTTTGTGATTTTAAATTTGTCTTTGATATTTTTTCAATTTAAATATGGTATGGCTAGATGAAGTTTCTTAGTATGACTAGTATTCTCTAAACTTCCTGGATCTATAATGTTTTGTTCATTATTAATTTGGGGAAATACTGAGTCATGATTCAAATATTTGTCCTCCCTCAACCCCTTTCCTTCCTCCATTCTTTCTCTTCTTCTATTTTTTATTTTTCTTGTGGCATTTCCATTTTATGTATATTAGACCCTTTGTAACTTTCTCATAATTCTTGATTATATCACATTCCTTTTCATTTTTTTTATTTTAAATATTTTTAGTTTGGACCCAATACATTTATTTTATTTATTTTTAGTAATGCTGAGGATTGAATCCAGTGCCTCACACATGCTAGGCAAGCACTGTAACACTAAGCCACAACTCCAGCCCCTAAGATTTTTAGTTTGGAATGTTTTTATTGACATTTATAAAACTCATTAATTCTTTCCTTGTCTATGTTTAGTCCACTAATGATTGTATTAAGGCATTTCCATTACAGGATTTAAAAAATATATATTACTTTTAACATTACCTTTGATTCTCAGAGTTTGTATCTCTCTGCTTATATTACACAGCTCTTCTGGCAAGTTGCTCAATTTTTCTTTGGAGCCATTAGCATATTAATCATAATTGTTTTAAATTCTCAGTCTGATAAATCCAGTATTTCTGCTACATCAATTTCTGATTTTGATGTTTGTTCTTCCTCTTATAACTTTTTGTCTTTTAGCATGTTTTGTAATTCTTTTCTTGAAAGTCAGGCAAGATGTACTGGATAAAAACAACCAAAGTAAACTGGTCATTGATAGGAGGTTTTATATTTATCTGACTAGGGATTAGGCTGTTTTAACTGTTGTAGTTCCAGTTCCAGAAGTTAATATTTCCCCTATTCTTCTTGCTTTAGTCTCCCCTATCATCTTTGGACTTTTCTAGAGATTTTATAAAGAATATCAGAGATGTATAGTCCTTTTAGTTGTATTGCTCTGCCAATATTTAGAAGTTTTACTGATGTAGTGGTAAGGTATTAGGATGGTAAGAGGGGAAAACATCCTGTAGTCCTGTGATTAGGTCTATATTCAGTGATCACTTGACCTGTGATCTTCACAGATGCTTTTCAGAGATGGTTTTCTCCACCACTACAACCTCCAAATTAGGTGAGAGACAAAGCCATAGGCTGCTGGTGTTTGCTGTATACCCCCCACCTCCATTCAAGAACTAGTGAGGGATACGATGGGGTTGGATATTTCTGTTCTCCAAAGCTGATGAGGCTCTTAGAAAAGATATTCCTTTGAGGGCAGGTTTAAGACCAGGTGCTCTGTACTTTTTAAAGACTACTTTTTTGTCCCTCTACCAGAAACACAAGGTTTTATTTATTTTTTAAATTTGTCTTCCCTCTGAGAAAGAGGTTTTTCTCTTGACTCACAACAATCTGGGGGCCTAAGAGTCCTGCCCTGGAATTTTTAACTCTTAAACTTTTCCACATGGCTCATTCAAAAACTTATCATTTATGACTTAGGATTTCCTATTCCAGTGCCAGTTCCCATGGAAGTTTTCCACCTGGCTTCAACTTTAGTAAGTTGTGATTCTCTGTGTTGGTCTATCTTTCTTTCCCATTTTAGAGGAAGCAGTTCACTGTGTAACCTCATTTCTTGGATAAATCAGAAAAGAGTTATTGATTTTTAATTTCTTCAGTTTTTTTTTTTCTTATTCTTTAGTCTTTTTCTTGAAACTCTTTACAAGATGGATAAAGACTGGATGTGCTTACCTATTTTAATATGTGTAGAATACACAGTACCCAGAACAAACAATACTTTTAAAATAAATGACTACAAGATTGAATTATTCAATGACGACAAATGTGACTGGCACAGTTGACTGGCAACTACGTGGGCAAGAAATGAATTAAAATGATTTATATGTGAAATATTATTCCCCCTTTCATCCTTTGGCTTTATCATTAATGAGTGGACTGTGAGCTCGAGCTTATCCATAGTTTTACAGTACTTTGATCTTTATTACAATGGCTATAAACATTATTTAAACTACCAGTAGCTAATTTAGAGTATTATGGGTCCAGCCCACTCAGTGCAGGTACTCAATGGATACTCAAAGGTACATAATGGATAAGGAAGATTACATGGCCATCTGTAAATAGGAGACTAGCTGCTATCATTAAGCATTGCAGTTTTATGTAATTACACATTATTTGTATTTCACTCAGTTTCATGCTGTCATGAAGAAATATTTTTCAAGAAGGTAGAATTCAAGTTGGTAAAACAACAAAATAGGCCAGTAAAAATCATTCTATGGATCTGCTGATGGAAAAACATACATGTGTTAATGAACGAAGGCTCTGCTGGATAGTTTTTAATGGGTGTCTGATATCTGCTCCCATACATTAAAATAAAGTTGCTAAGTTGTGCTCAGGATGTAATTATAATTGCTCAACTAGAGACAATGGCTCTAAGGATGTAAAAACCAACAGAAAATTATTTTTTTTTACTGCCTATTTTAGGCCTAAGGTTAAATTAAATGAAAAAAAAAATGCTCCGCTTATTTAAATATTTATGCATTCATAATTTCAGAGATTAAAAAAGGGCCCTTCAGTTTAGCTTGTCATTTAATGAAAAAAAAAATCCTTCACACAATATTCTTCAAGCCTTCATTTGAAAGTGTAACATGTAAAATAGACCCTTCTCAGTTCTAGTGAATAATTACTATATGCTAGGTGCTGGCTAAGGGAATGGCATAAATTTTTCTCATTTCATTATTACAATGGTTGTCAGAAGAAGGTAGTACTGGCCCTATTGACTGAGAAACAGAGTTATTACTCAATAAAAGTAAAAGAGAGAGAGAAGGGGTAGAGAGAAAGGAAAGAAGGAAGGAAGAGATAGGAAGATATGCAAATATAACAGACAAGACAGATCATACACCTGAACTGAAGAGAAGCCAACATTAATCCATCAAACTCCTAGTGGATTAGAACTGGAAAAGTGGAGACTGAGACCTGAAGTGGGAAAATTAGCTAAAGTCTGTAAAAGAGCAATTGTACCATAGGTCCCCTATTCTATTCTGGCAGAAGACTCTGGAGAATCACTCTAGAGAAACTGAACCAGGTAAACTCTAGTATTAAGGACAGATGGTACCACTTAGGAGTCAGTTATAAAACCATTTAAAATAAAAATATTAAATACAATTTTGCCTACTGGCAAGATCCTAAGGTCCTCTCTTTTACGGATTCCAAATGATTCAATGTTGACACTTGGGCAAATGATAAATATCATTATCACCCTATCATACTCTACTAAGGATTATCATTTGCCAAACAAACCTATGCAGAGCAAATGTGCCAAACAAATTCTTGATTCTTTGATCCCTCTGTTTTAAATAAGAATGAAATCAAATACTGCAAAGTATTTAAGAAAAGCTTCTACATGTAAACCATAGATAAACTCAAGTGTGTGCCCGATTGTGCCTGTTCTCTCTCCTCTCTCTCCTGTTCTCTCTCTCTCTCTCTCTCTCTCTCTCTCTGCCTCTCTTTCACATATATATGCAGTTGAAAATGTTTTTAGGTAAAAAAAATTAAAGATAAAATTGTGAAAATATCTCAAAATATTGACATAGAATGCTAAGATATTAAAAATAGTAAGCAGAAGGATAAATTTAATAGATTAATTCTGGAAGTCCAATAACCAAATTAAAGGATTTTGAAAAAGAACAGAATAGAGAAGTAATAAGTGACTTGATTGTCCAACTGGAAAAACCCCGGGGAATGCCCTGCATGGTAATTGCAGAGTCACTCATACCAAAGCAAATCATTGTAGAATGTTGGCATCTTGGGTTCCCGTTTCCTGAACTTTGCATTTGGCACTCCCTCTCCCTGGAATACACTCTCAGAGTAATGACTGTATGAATTTCTCCTTCATGTTTTTTAAACCCTTGCTCATGATTGCCTTTTAATAAAGATTATCACTGAAACATCTAATTAATAGCAAACCACACAGCACTCCCTATATGTCACCATCTTTATTTTCTCCCTAGTGTATAGAAATATACAATGTCCTGCACATTGTTTTCTTGTTTTGTATGTTTGTGTTCTGTTTTCCATACTCACTATGATGCTAGCTCCGGAGGATGGGGATGATTGCTTTCTTCCTTATCATATTCCTAGCATTTAAAACAGTGCTTAGCATACAGCAATCACTATATGACTATTCATTTTAAGAAGAAATGAGAAATCCTAAAGTTTCCAGAGAGAAAGGAAAAGGATTCAAGATAGTACACCACATTTCAATAGCAACACTGAAAGATGCAACCCAGCTGAAAAAATAAATCTAGCATGAGTATAGAATGAGCACATTGACTTTTTCTGATACACTAGGTTCCCAATATAAATTTTATCTTTGAGGTATACTTTTTTAGCTTTTAGTGCATAGGTTCCACCAAAAGGAGGAGAGAAAATGAGATATAGGATTGGATCAAAGAAACAAGGGATAAAATCCAGGAGAGAAGCAAAGGCATTCACAAAATGAGGATTAAAACAAGTCACAGAACAACAGTTATGAAGTTACCCAAATGCAAGTGTATAGATGGAGGCAGAAAGAGGATTGTTCCAGAGTTGTCTCTAAAGTCAGGTGGGAGCAAAATAGATATATTCAACTTATCTAATGCTTTTGCGATTAGATATTATTCTTATAAATGGTAGATAATTCAGGTATAAATTAATAATACCATAGTGGGCACACTGAAGAGGCAGTTTATTTCTACCTCCAGGAAAAAGTAGTTGTATAAGAAAGAAAATATAATCATAAAGTAATCATAGCACCTTTATAAAGCTCAGGTCTGGAACTATTTGAGTATTCATGTAACAACACAATAACATTCAGATCTCTATGAACTGGCAAGAATACAGTATTAAGTGAAAATACAAAGGCAGAAACAGATGACATAGCTGCCTTTTGTTTCAATTGTTAAATATTTGTGATTTGACAGTAAATATTTAGAAACTTACCTGAAAAGATAGGAACCAAATTATTATTAAATACTTTTACTTATTGTTCTTTACTTTTGTATTCATTGAATTTGATATAAGTATCCAAGTACCACTTTTAAGAATAAATTTCATATAAAATATAGGCTTCCACATAATTTTAATTTGTACATATTTCTCTCTATTTGGTCACTCTTTTTATTGAATATTTAGATTACTTGCAGCATTTTTCTATTTTAAATACCTTTGCATATAAATCTTCAGAATTCATCTAACATTTTCTTAGAATATGTGCTAAATTAAACTACTGATGGAAAAATTCATGTATCTAGGCATTTGATACATAATCAAGAATAGTACATCAAAAGAATTGAAAGATTTTATACTCTCATAAGCAATGTTTTCCCCACATCTTTCAAAAATAGGTAGAATCATTCTTTTTATAGTTGGCAATTTATATTTTAAAAATTTCCCACAAATTTGAATTTAACTGATCACTAGTGATATATAACGTGTTCATCTCTTATAAGATGCTCATGATTTTTAGATCTACTCCTCCCTTTTCCCCTCTCTGTCTTTGCTGTAAAGTTTCTATCATCTCATTTAGACTCATAAATGCCCATCTGACCACAGAAACAGACTCTCTTTGTGTACCTATCTTTAAACTGCTTTTAGAATTACTTTTCTAAATCACAAATTTGATCATACTATTTTCTTACTTAAAAGCCCTTGAAGACTAGTAGTTTTAAATAGTTAAGTCTACAATTTTTAGGGTATACACTGTATCAGTATTAATGTGGAATAAATACTTTCTTAAGTTAAAAAAAAGCATGCCTTTGTGACAGTTTTCCTTCAATAATTATAAATAACTTGAGGTTAAGGACCTGATCTTGTTCACACTACTCACTCTGTCTACTTAAGTGGTAATTAATGAATGGTGGGTGTTTGAGTCATTTTTTTTTTTCTGCTGTGCCCAAAAGACCTGACAAGAACAAGTTTAGGATGAAAAGTTTAGTTTTGGGCTCACGGTGTTGGAGGTCTTAGTCCACAGACTCCATTCCTCAGGGCTAGAGGTGAGGCCAGAACATCAGGGCAGAAGTGTGTGGCAGAGGAACGCAGCTGGGAACATCATACCAGAAAGCAGGGAGAGAGAGCTCTCCTCACCATACAGAATGTAACCCCAAAGGCACATCCCCAATGACCTACCGCCTTCAGTTACACCTGATTAGGTTAAGGTTCTCATAATCCAGTTATTTCAACTCAAAACTTTCTTGAATTGTCTTAAACATGAGCTTTTGGGGGACAACTCATATCTAAACTCTAACAATAGGTGAATATACTGATGTAAGATAGAATGAAATGGTCTGATCTAGAAATTCACTTATTAAGCTTCTCATTCATACTTAAAATATTCACTGAGCTATTACTACATGCCAGGTACTAAGTTCTAGAAATACAGTGGCTATTTGAACCCATAGTACCTTTCCATTTGTGAGGCTGCTGGTAGGAAGCAAGTGGGAGAACAAAAAATTTAAAACCTAACTTTTTTTTTTTCATTTTAGAGAGTGACAAGCAATTTTGTGCTTGTACATCAATTTTCTGGGAAAACCAAACTAAACATAAGAAGCTTTGATTTGCAGTATTTTTTGATCTCCCATCATAGCTGATATCAAGCTACAAATTTCTAAACAAAGAACTACAAAATTCTTCAATATTGAAATAGCTCTGGAGAGATACTCAGCTGACACAGACTATCACTGATGATACCAATGGGGTATTAGGATTTAGAGAAAGAGCAACTGGCCACTTGAGTTAGGGTGAAAAGGAAAGGTCTGGCTAAAGAGGTGATATTCAAACCAAGAGGCAAATGAAGAGAACCAGAAAGTTGAATGTCAGGTGGAAGCATATTCCACACTGAAGGAATAGCTATTGAAGTGCCCTAAGCTAAGTACTTGGCATGTCTGAGAGATAGAAGAGTCAGAATGTAGAATTTTCATTTCTTTTTCTGTTGGTAGACAACCATGAGATCAAAAAGCCTCTTAGCCAAGATGAAAGAAGTAATTTGAAAGAGTGGAATATGAGCAGGAAGCCAAGATTGGCTTCGGTTCTTTGGTCTTACAATTCTTTGCTAACAGAGTTTCCAACTACTACTGGGTGAGTCCAGGAAAACACACACCCAACACAACTAGAAATGAGGGTTTATAGAATGCAAAACAAAGCAGGGGGTGGAGTAGGTATGATACTATGGTTCCAGGCGTGCTCCTTCCAGACACTCCTGTCTACTTATTTCTTCAATCTTGCCGACTCCACAGATCATCTGGACTTTGACATTTTTTTTTTTTAACCACATTAAAAGCATTAGTAGCTTAAACTGTTATTCTGAAAAATATTATTGGGACAATTCAGGTAATATGTGGAGAAAATTTAAATCAAACTGTGGAAACAAAACAAAAGATAATTAGATTGAATTATTTTAGTAGTTATTGGGGGTCTTTTCCTCTTGGAGTCAAGGTGACAAAGATAGACTCATTTTGATATTTCATCTTGAGCATGTGGAGATGGGGAGAATCCAAAACAATATTTTAAGAATAAATCAGTTGGAGTTCAAGGCTAGGCTTCATAAGTGATGGCTCCTCCTGAGTGAAAATAAATCCTATTGTGAAGCAAAGGGAGATTAGGAGGATTAAGAGGCACGCGTGAAAGATCTAAAAGTGGGTTTGTTTTAATATTGAAACAATTTTTGTGGGGTTAATTGTATAGAGATCCAGCTCATTGTTTTTTTTAATTGAAATGAAACTGAGTATCTCTGGGACAGGAGAGGCTTCAGCTGAATGTGAAGATGTACTACTCATTTCTGTATAAAACATTTGCAGCTAATAGTCTTGAGAAAGGGATTATGACTTGAAGACTGTCTCACAAGGAATTAATTGTTATTGACATGTTAGTTACATTAATAGTTACAGTGCTATTTTTATCCAAGTGATTGTAATTTGTATACACATTCAAATTGCTTTAGGAATAATGCTCAACATTTACACAGAATTATAAGATGTTCAAGGCAATAGCTAAAACAACTGTGCTGTTTCCAAAAACGTGAGCTGTGTATAGAGAGGTTGTCAGAGCTAGAAAAATCATTATTTTTCCTCATCGGAGGGAAAAAAAAAAAAAAACCTCAGCTATATTACTGATGAACTATCTTTCTCCACAAATTATACCCAAGAAAAATAGCTTAATGTTTTTCATGTTACACAAAAGTATTAAATGTCCAATGAAGTCCATTTAATTCTACAAATCACAAATTATTTTACTTTCTTTAAAGTTATATATTGACTCATTTGTCTAGAATTACAATTTCACTATGAATAATAATACCATCTTTGCAATAAAATAAACACATAATACTTTATTTAGATATAGAAAAATAAGAAAATTTTAGAAATCACTTACTAAACTGAAATATCCATAGTAGTTACAAATAAATGAAGGAAAAGCAAAAGAAGAATTCAAATGCTATTTTACCTCTAGATCCAAGTTGTTCTATTGATGAGTGATGGAATGATTGCCATCTGAATTTGGATTTCCTTCTAAATATAACCCTATAACCCCATATTATGGGAAGTTCAACAGAAGAGGCCAGATATTTCATCTGAATCCACATGGAAAATAAATTCATGGCAACTATTCACATTATTCAGGCCAAAAATTATTCTTAGCCAAATCCCTATCATCATCATAATAATGATTACCCCTATCGAATAGAGCTTTTAATGAAGCAAGAAACATATTTAGCTTTGAAAGTCAGGGGAAGTTTTGGTATATTTTATTTTAATGAGAACTTCCTATTTCTATACATAAAATTCAGTTTCATTTAAAAGAAAATTTTAAACTCAGCTTCATCTCAAATTGAGGTAATTTCCAAAATATTTTGAGCCAAATGAATCTTTAAATGGAACTATTTCAACATTATCCAAGAAAGCAGTTGAACAAGGTCTACAGCAAATTTAATTATTCTAATGTTTCCCAAAGCAGGCAGCATGTACAAAAATTCTCCAGAATATTAACATATTTTGAGCAAAAAGAAATTTGAAAAAGATTGCATTAAAGCAGTTTGCATTAAATCTAAGCTCCTTTAATATCCATATATAAGTTTTCAATCTATACATTAAGTATACAGAAGTATGTATTAAAAGACAGTCACAAAATGGGAAGACATCCCAGGCAGAAGGAAGAGTTTGAGCCAAGAGGAGCAGGTGGGACAGCATAAGGCATCTTTTGAAAAACTGTAGGGAAATTCTGGAGTTCTAGGAGATAAATCTGGAAATGAAGGCAAGAGCCAGATTGTGGAGGTTTTGAATGACAGGCTCAACAGTTCAGACTCTGACTTTTAAAAGTCAGTCACCAACCACTGAAGATTTCCTAGGAGGGGAGGGATAATATGAATCTGGTAGTTGGGGAAGTTTAATCTGGCCATAATGGATATATTGATTTGTAATAGGAATAGTACTATAATCTAATTAGAACACCCTTGTAATGAGCCAAGAATAAGATTAAATAAGAATGGGTGAGAATCCGATTACAAAGTGAAGACATGATGCAAAGTATACTGCAAAAGAAGAATAAAGGAAATAGGATGTATTTTCTAAGATTGTTAAATAGATCCCCAAGAGAATGAAGGTGACTTTAGCAGTCATAGGGTATCATTTGCTCCTCCAAGTATCATGCTTTGTAACTGCCCCTATTCTGTGATGTAATTTTACTACCCAACAGGACATACTGTTCTAGACTACATGGTTAACTTATACTTTCTTTAAAAAATTCAGTTAGTTTGTCTTCATTTTTCTTAAATAAGTTTTGTGCTCTCTTTTAAGTGTATTAAGCATATAATTTTAAGTGTTTCAAGCATTTAAGGTATTATAAGCTATATTGACATATCTGTCTCTTTAATGAGGTTACTAGTTTCAGGACTGTGGGAACCAAATTCATCTGTTTCCACTGATAACAGTAGCACACTTTAGAAACTCAACATGAAGGAGCATGCCCCAAAGAGTTAGGATGTAAATAAGTATAATGGTAAGCAAAAGTGGGCATGCAGATGTGATTAGGATTGTAAAAAGGTTGTTTTATCAACATGTTGGGAAGCCAATAAAAATAAGATTAAGGAATGTGAGAAAAAATTAATCAGACAGAATTCCAAAATACTAGGCATGCTGTGCCATGCATTCTTGGTGTGGAGGATCCACCCCTGGTAGAACAATGTTTTCCACAATTCTTACAAGTTATCTGATGCCCTTCTGTTTCTTCACCTTAGTTTATTTTATGTTTTCAAGAATGTCAAATCCCATCTTGAGCCTCTATTTCACATCTACTTTCTGCCTGTGTAAAGCACAGATCAAGATCAAATGTCGTTATTTCAAGAAAATTTCCCTCATTTTTTAATTCTCTAAATACCCAGAGTATTTATTTTTCTTAAAATATAGCCTGCAGATTACCTGCATAAAATCCCTAAAGGGAAATGCTTAAATGAAGTTCCATCTAATAAATGAAGAAGGGATATAGAATTAGAATCATCATCTTAAAGCTCCAAATGAGGTAATTTATTTGAGCAAATGATCATAGATGGCTACAAAACAATTCAAGGAAAAAACCTGGAGGAGTAAATAAATGGTGGATGGATCAAGCTGATAGTACTTGAATCTACTAACTCAGTTTAATGTTATATAAAAAGAAACAGATTGCCTTCTTACAGAAGGACATAATCTGCCCTCTGTTAGGGTTTGAATCTGAAATGTTCCCTCAAAACTCACCAGTTGCAGGTTTGATTTCCAATGCAGTAGCATACAGAGGTGAGAGTCTTTGGGAGGGACTGGATCATGAAGGCTCTAACCTCATCAATGGATTCATCCATTAATTTAATGAGCTATTGGGAGTTGGTGGAAATTTGGAAATTGGGACACAGTTGGAGGAATAGAACCTTGGGGACAGGGCCTTGAAGGGCTCAGGTTCCTTTGGTTCTTTCTCTGCTTTCTGGCTGCCATGCAATGAGAAACTTTGCTTCATTACATGTTTCCCACATTGATATTTTTATATTTAGCCTCACCACAGACCCAGAAAAAGTGGAGCCAAGTGATCATAGACTAAAACCTCTGATAAACTGAGCCAAAATAAATCTTTCCTCCTTTAAGCTGATTTTCTCAGATATTTTGTCACAGCAAAGGAAATTTGACTAATACATCCTCTACTCTATTTTTGTCATGAAAAAAATAAAAATATGAATTTGACCAGGTATCTATCTATAAAACCAGTTTGAAGGGAATATAGAAGACCAAGAAAAGGGTGGGGGAAAAAAAATCCAGGAGTATAGGAAGAATTCTGCAAAATCTTCAATATGGGAAACAGATGGCAAGGAGTAAAATTTCAAAAAGGAGGGAAAAATCTATAAATTAAAATATATTAGAAGAACTTAAAGACATCTAGACCTGTCAAAATTATGAATATTTTGGGATATTGATTTTAAATAACCCAAATTTATAAATCATTTGTGAGATAAATAGGGAAATAAGATATTCATAAATTACTGTCAATTTTTAGAAATGATAATGCTATGTTTTTAAAGCATCATTACATATCCTGAAATACTTTAAGATGAAATTCTATGATGTCTGGAATTTGCTTCAAAATAATGTAGACGTGGTGGGGATGGGGTTAAGTGGTGGTCACATAAATGAAAGAAGATTATCACTGAAGTTGGGTAATAGACAAATAGTTTGCTTTTATATATGTTTAAAATTTTCCATTTTTATTCATTTTAAGATACAGGTTCCTGAGCTTCATATGGAATGTGAATTATTAACAACTTTTGAGGTGATTATTATGCACACAAGGATATGGTGACTATAGTCCTAGAATATTTTATTCTATTGATTTTGCTCTTGCCAGAGAAATGGAGCCAATTATATCTTATCCTTAAGGACAGAAGCTATTTATTCCTCAGCTGTGTATTTCCAACGACCATATACTTCACATACACTAAATAAATATAAATGTTAGATAAAGTATTTATGTTCTCTCAATAAATATTTTAAATATAGAGTGTACAAGATTCATCCACAGATTTCAACCTGTCAAGTCCATTTTAGCATCAGGAGTGTCTACCTTTCTTCAAAGCTCTTAGCAGGAATTCTCTGACTATGTGGAATTTTGTGTTCAGTGATATCTAATACTTCTAATTTCTGAGTTGCCAATATCTCCATACCATCAAGGATGAAGTCTTAAGAGGATATGAATAGGTTTCTCCTCCTTCACAGTCAAATAGAAGTATATAATATTAGCAGCCATGTATAGAATATCTACACTGATGACAGAGATGCATACAAGATCTTTTAAAAAAATGAATTGAAATGTTTCTACCTGCCATTACCCCTTGACTTTGCTTGGATTTTTTATTTGTTTGCTTAAAATGGTTTATTAATTAACAATTTTGACACTCTTAAAGAGAATATTCTTAGGAAGTTGTTACTTATCATTGAAAGTTTTTTCCCAGAGATTCAGATTTTCCTATACCTTGGGATCTTTGAGTAATAATTTTAAAGAAAGGATCATAATAGATTCTGCAATAGATTCTGTCCTAGTACTCACTTCTAATTAGTTTAGTGATTTTTAATGTGACACTATTTTTACTGTTTTTGTTGGTTCCTGATTTTTTCATATATGTATGTATATACATATATATATGACATATATATATATCATATATATATATGATATATATATATATGATTCTAAAATAAGTAAGCCAGTATAGTCTTAGATCATCCCTAAGTTCACTTCCAGTTTTATGGTACGTCTAGGAAAAAAATGACCTCACCTAAAATTTAAACAGAAAACAACCTCTCAAGGAAGAAAAAAGACATAAATGATCTCACCTTAGAGTCTTAGGTGATAATAAATAATGCTAAATTCATCCAGTTCTGTTCTAAAGATATAAATCTAGGAATATGAAGGATTGTTTCCACATTGGCTTACCTGCTTATGAGCATGATCATAAGAATTAATATGATTGTCAAACTCCTGATGTTTGTGATACTGCTTGTCACATAATTCACAGTAAAAGTTTGCCTTCACGTCTTCCAGGGCCTTTGCTGTGGACTTTTCCTTTTCTGAAAAATCCTTTAAAAAATAAAAGAAGGCAAAAAATATTGGTTATATTTCTCTCTGATAGCATAACCAGATCTCATATTAATCAAATTGGTATATAATTTATTGTGACTGAAAACTTAGGGTGAGACTCCTTATTTCCTGGAAAAGCAAGGACAGTATGGAAGTAACTTCCAGTTTAGCAGTAACCCTAACTTATCAATCAACATACCAGTTCTGCCAAAGGAGCCCTCTGGCTACTGCTACAACCTGGTCTTCACTCATCCTTCCTCTTGCTGCCAATTTCCAGGTTGTGATTCTGACTAGTACCAAGCACTCTCTGTTCATTTCTACTGTATTTCCTTTATGGACTTTCTGTGTCACACAATTTTGCCTTCAGCCAACCAATCAATTCACTGCATACATTCTCCCAGGAGTGCCTTCATTCACACTACAGTTAGAACCTGTTGTACCCATAATCTTCAATCCCAGACTAATTATCTTCCACAGGCATCAGTTCCTGGTAGACTGTCTAGCCTTTGGGTTTATCACATATTTTTTAAAACCATTATCCTGGGGCTGGGGAGATAGCTCAGTCGGTAGAGTGCTTGCCTTACAAGCACAAGGCCCTGGGTTCAATCCCCAGCACTGAAAAAAAAAAAAAAATTATCCTTACAACTTTTAAGGATGTTTTATCTCAAACAGGTTTAGCTATATCATTCCCCTACTTAAAATCCTGTTGATTCTCTCATTGCCTGTGGTATAATACTGACAAGTACTTACTATGGATAAATTATGTATCAGGTAGGTATATTATCGCAAGTATTCCTCAAATCCACCCCATGAGATAAGTTCTATTTTTACCTGCATTTTACAAATATATCAACCAAATGCTTAGAGAGGTCACATACTCCTGGTCACTGAATTAATAAGTGGAAAAGGGATTTGAGTCTAATAACCTGTTCCTAGACCCTTTGTTAGCAAACAGCTTAGACTTATCACTCCGGTTAAAACCTACCCCGTGAATATGCTATAAAAGCTTTTTCCTACCATGCCAGTCTCATCTCTTATCAAGTCTTTTTCCCATACTGTCCTCTTTAAGTATATCCCCAAGTATGCAATTGGTATTAACTTTATTCATGTCAATGGCTCCATCAAAATCTTTGAGGACAGACATTTTGTGTGTGTATGTGTGTGGTGCTTGAGATTGAACTCTGGGCCTTGTGCATAGGAGGCAAGCACTCTACCAATTGAACTATATCCCCAGCCTGAAAAGGAACCATTTTATTCATTTTTGTGTCTGCAGTGCTAAACATCATATTATCTAGTCCAGGACAAGTACCTATTTAATATGTATAACATAAATTAATGGATATTGTCCCATACCTCTCTACATGTCCTTGTCTATCAGCCCCGTGCCAAATGAATGAACGACTGCACATTGAAGATGGCCTATACATACATATAAAGAATTGATAAACACATTAAGGGTGGACTTTACTTTTATTTCTCCAAAATGACTAACCTGCTAATCAAAGAAATCATACCATAAGCCTGTATCATAGATGTCACAGACAAGATTTTAAACAGTAGCAAAACAATTAGGTAGTTTCCACAAAGGCAGAGGTAAAGTGATGGGACAATTAATTTATGCATGGAAACACAGTGATTCAAGTTCAAATATAACAGGGCAAAACAAATGGCAACCAGCAAAAAGAGCACGAGTATCATTAACAAACAGAAGAGTAGACCCAATATCTGTATTGCTTACCTAAAAGAATTTGGTGATGTTCTAGGCCAACAGAAGACACAAAAGCTATTGAATAGGATGCATTCAGTAATGAGAATATAGACACTGATTTCAGGACAAAAATCTAGGTGCTCAAAGAACCATGGTAATGGCCTGCTGAGGTAGTCACTGTTGAGAGCCAATATAGGAGGATAGCACTGAGACTGCTAAATCCCTTCCTTTAGTAGAATGAGTATCAGGAAACCATTATTCCTTATCTAGTCTTTTCCCCCTTCTATTTTCTTCCTATAATTCCAGAATCTGGATTAGAACTACAGATTACTTTTTTTTTTCTGTTCCTTTATTATGACATTGAAACCACAGTCTTAGAAAACTAATCATGTGCCTTGGACATTGGTTAACTATACCTGGGTGCTCTAAAATACCTCAATCTCATGAACCAGGGGAAGGAATAATTGAGAATTCAGGTTTTATTTGTGGGAAAAAATATATTCTTTTATTAGTCTAGATTATATGGGGATTCTATGACAATAACTCAATGGCTAGGAGTAAGGTCTACTCCACACTTTACTTTTGTACCTTCATCTGAACATATTTCTAAAACAACCTTTAATTACTATATTGCATGACTTATAATTATATAATCTTAAGAGTTTTGCCAAAACTTAAATCATGGCATTTCTTGTAAATGCTCACATTTTACATGTTTGTAAGACTAAATTATACATCACATTTCTTGCTTCATATTTCTTGCCGTGAAATAAAACATAAATCCCTATTTCCCTTCCCTCTAAGATGCTAATGACAGTCCCTAAGGCATATCCTGATTTCCTTACTAAGAGGCAAAAGGTAGGTAGGTGGGTATAAGTGCCATTGGCAAAAAATGCAAGCATGGCTCACAAACCAATGTGTCCAGCAAGGTCAGGAGGAAGAGTATAAACCAACAGGAGGTGAATGGGGATTAGAAATGGGGAAGCTGAGAAATGAGGACAGAAATCTCAAAGGCAGATGAGAAGAAAAGCCAGAAGGTAAGTAAGGTAGGGTCTGGAAAATCATACAGGCAATGAGAAGGAAGAAAGAAGGAGGAAGGAAGAAAGGAAGGAAAGGAGGGGAGAAAGGGAAGGAGGAAGGAAGAAAGGAAGGAAAGGGAAGGGAGAAAGGGAGGAAGGGGGAAGAGGAAGGAAGGAAGGAGGGAAGAAAGGAAGGAAAGAGAGAGAGGGGTGGGCAGGAGAGAAAGAATTATTAAGAATCTTTGACAAAATTTGAAACTGAGACTGAGCTGGATAAGCAGCCAAGATTGCTCTTCATGAGCAATCCAAAACCCTCTGCCCATGATCTTACCCAGCGTGAGGTAGTCCTGTTCTAGAGTGTGAAACTGGACTATCTACTTAGATGGTGCAGAGTGAGGCCAGTTATATATACCAGAAGGTTGGAAGAATAAAGTCTCAGATAAGTGGAAGTAGCACAGACGCCCAACTTAACATTCAGTAGAGGAGGTCACTGTTGTTTAGTAATGGTACTATTTGTACCTATCAGAGAGCCAGGTAAAGGTAAAGTGGGAGCACATGTTTGACTGGATCATGCTGCCTCATCCATCCAACCATTCATTTACTCAACTGACCATTAAGTATTCATGCATTCAAGAATCTCTTACTGAGCAACTTCTGATTTTTACTGTGTGTTACTCTCAGAAGTTTATATACTAGTGGGATAGAATTACATGTAAAGAGGTAAAAAACATAAATTTGTGATAGAGTGATAATAATTACAGGTTGCTGAAGAGGGGTTATCTAGTCCAGATTAAGTATAATTGGAAGACAAGGTAAGGTTCTCTCTCTTTCCTTTTCTTTTTCTGTCTTCCTTTTCCTGTTTCAGTTAAATACACTGTAAACATGCAGTACGTTTTGACTTTTTGTTGAATGAAAGTGTACTTTTACTGATAAAATAGCCTCCCAATAAATTAACATTTACTTTCTGAAATAAATCACACAATCTTTAAATGTATTTGAAGATACAGAATAAGTTATGAAAGGAGTAAAATGATCATCCATTCTGTCATTAAATTTTAATAATAAAATGAATAAAATTGGCATTTAATTCCTTCATTTCCCAGTTATTAATATTTCTCTTTTCACAATTTGCTTAGTGGAGGATGTTTTTGGAAGCTTGTTTAATAGAATGGAACACTTATGAAATAAAAGGAAGCTTCTAGTTAAACATTCTCAATTATTCATTAAAAGGTTGAAAATGAATTACAAATTGAGTATGACAGTTATCATAGCAAGAGTCATTCCAAAAATATTAGGTAACATCCATGGGCATTTTATGGTGTAATTCAATAAGGATGCTGTATAATTAATTACTTTTTATAATTAATATTGTGGATGTGAGGAGAGAATATATACTTTTTCATACCAAGAATTTTTTCACGCATATAATAGATGTGTCTGTAAAATGATAAGTATTCTGAGTAGAATAATACCATTACTTATAAATATCAATGCTTGCTAAATTATTTTTATTATTGCAATGATTATTACACAGTAAAATCCCAAGATGGCTAGAGAAGACCAAAATATGTCACTTTAAACATGCCCTTTTGGCAAAAGGGAAACTTAGAGCTTGTCATTTTGAGCAACCAAGACAGGAGGAGCTCCAAAACTGTTACCCTTGTGTAACTGAAATTTATATCAGTAAAGGAAATTTTCATCCACACAGGTATCTCTCTTTCTGCACCAGGAAGAGGGTGACCTTAACATCACTAGAGACTCATAACCAATGGGAAGGCAGACAGCTCTGCGTGGCAAACCTTCTCCCCTTTCAGGGTGCTTTTCCTGAGTCTTAACCAGACTCTTTGGCACACAATTCTCCCCTTGATTCGGAGAATAATGGTATTAAAGTCTGAAGTCCAAGACAACTTCTTAAGACTTTAGAAGTTTAGTGATTTGAGTTTCCAACGTGTACAGCAGGTATGTGTGTATCAGACTTCTCTTTGTTTTTCTTTTATTAATCTGTCTTTTGTTACAGGAAGTCCCAACTAAAGCCTTATGAATTAGAAAAGTACTTTTCATCCCCTACACAGATACCTGATGTTTTGATGTTTTGTTGTGCATATTTGTATCATTGAATGCATGTGACATTAGAAAAATATTTTTTAAAATATACCATTCTGAATCTACAAATATTTGTTGTTGTTGTTGTTGTTGTTACTGGGGAATTAAACCCAGAGTGCTCTACCACTGAGTTACATCCCAAACCATTTTTGTTATTTTTATTTATTTATTTTTAAACCTGGAAACAGGATGTTGCTAACTCTCCCAGGCTGGTCTGGAACTCTCCTCTTGTGTCAGCCTCCCACATCCCTGGGATTATAGGTGTATACTACCATACTTTGCTCAAAACAAATCACTGGTGGAAATTTGAGCAATTGAGAGAAACCCTCATCATCTTTTGTCTACTGTCTTATACCATAGCTATCAAATTAAATTTTGTTTATATAATTACAGTTTTCAGAGTTTTTTAAAAAAAAATCTCACCATCCATACATATATATTATACACATGCACACATACACACGCATATATGTATACACATATACGTGTATTCATATGTATATGTATGTGTGTGTGTGTGCATATATATATGTGTTACTTTGGATTATTTAAGAGCTGTGCACATACTGCTCAAGAGAGTATCATAAAGACTTAATTAACATTAAAATTATTTTTATTGATTTCCTCTAAGTTGTGAGTAACTCCTCTGGTAAAAGCAATGCTATTTTCATTCTATAGCCTCTAATATGGTGCTTGCTACTTTGAAAAAACTCAATAACTAAGTGAAATTAATAAATAATAAGATCAGATACACACATAGATAACATGGCCTTCCCTTATGACATAAATCACCATGGAGATTTAAACTGTTGGAAAATGGTAGAGTAAGTAAGTATAGTTCCAAACATGAAACCTTTGGACTATTACAATCATTTTCTTAAATGTTGATTTTAGGTTTGAGGAAATCATTAAAAAATTATTCTGAAGAAATGAAGTGTGACAACTGCACACAGATTCACAAATAGAGTTATAGATTCTTGATGCCCAATGATCTTTCCATTTTACTACAATCAGTTGTTTTCTTTACAATTAATTATGAAACAATCACAGTCTTCCTAGATTTGGAAGAAGATATTTGCAAAAACTTGAACCTTTTTATCCTTTTCCAGGGAAAGTGTGATGTTGGCTACTTCCTGGTTGTGAAAGAGAGCTTTTCTTCTCTTATTTTGACTCATTCAAGATGCCCACATTGAAAAATGAGTCTAACCACTTTAAACATGTGACATTATCCTGGGTAGCCTATACTTGGGATAATTCAGGATCATTTCTAACTTGAAAAGAATAAAAAAATTCTGACTTATGAGTTAGATGCCAGAGTGTTTATTGCACTGGTGTTCATAAAATGATGAAATATCTAAAGTTTGCTTATGTAGTCACTTATTTTAGAAACTTCCTAATTTGCTACATTTGAACAGAGGTTATTTTTGAGGATTACAAACATATCTATTAGAACCACTGTTCATTGAGATTCAATACTACCAACTTCATCTTCCCCAGCACAAATTTATATACAATACTTCCACCAGAAAAATACTTTAGAAAGGAAATAAGGAAGTCCCAGGTGCATCCTAAGATAATCATAACAGAAGTTATTGCTTTATTACTTAATTATGTTTTTCTGCCTCATTGAAGGAAAAAAGGGGTGAGAATAATTTCCACAATATTGATCTAATACAAATGCTACACTCAGCCCTCACCAGCAAAGGCATGCAATATGCTTAGGTGAAGAAGAAAAGGTTCATGTTCAATAATTACCCATTAAGGAATGCATGAATGAATAAATGTAATGAATGAAGGAATGAATATATTTGATCTCTTCCTTTCTTCCTGGTGATCAATTGTGCTAAAAAGGAAAACTGAAAATCCTGAAAATATATATGCAATTGTTAAAACCCATATAACTTTAGAACATAAAAGGTTTTCCTCATAATAATGTATCAACATGGATTGATCAATTGCAACACACTAACCTACCACATTATGCAAAATGTTAATACTAGAGAAGGTTTGGGAATATTTATGGGAACTGTATACTATCTGCTCAGTTTTTCTCTATACTGAGAAGTACTCTGCAAATACAGTGTACTAAATAGAGTAAAGGATATAAAAGTCAATTACATATTAATAGTTCTACCTTCAGTAAGCACAAAGAATAACCCTGAATGGTGTAAGAATATTCTAATCCATGCAATGTACTGCCTATAGCTGAGCAGAAGGTATAGAGAATGACAAAAGTAAGCTATGTGAGTGGTGAGATTTTGAGACTGTCAGTTCCCTTCTGTCATTTCCTATAAGACAGAGAGCAACCCTCTGTAACTCTGAAGAAAAACAGGACCTACTGACAGTCCATATTTATGATCATTAGGTCCACTGGAAATTCAAGGGTAAAAACTTTCTGTATTGGAAGGAATGATTTTGAAAGTGTCTCTTGTGTGGGTGTATAAAATATAAGAAAATGGGTTTTCTTCTTCCAGACTGACAATACTGTTCCATTTATAAAGATAGTAATTACCACCCCATCAATTCAGCCCACAGATATATATAACTGTAATGAATATAGACATATTGCATTCATCTAAATTGAATACATTTAAATGAATATATCCATTGTGCATCAGACAGGAAGTACATTCATTTAGCCATTACTCCTGCTGTAACTACTTATTGTAAAAATGCAATTAATAGTGTCTGACATTTCATTTTCTAATATAAGAGAAATCAATGAAAAATGTCAGGTAACTAAGTTTTCTGGGAATTTGCTAGTGACACCTGCTCAGTTACAAACCACTTTTATTTAATTCCAAATTTGTAACAGCTATCTAGGGGAAAGTGATCATTAAGAGATATGGACTTAGACACTATTTCACCTTTGATTGGGAATTGAGTGCAAATACGTTTCCTTGAATAGATTCAGTGATTGTCAAGTAAGTTCCATTCTTCAGCCTTATTTAATCAAATATTAATCTCCACAGAGCCGAGTTTATATGTGCTAAACCAGGCCTGGAAACTTCTGAGGTGGGATGTTAAAATAGTATAAAGTCAATAACTTGCTTTTAAGGACAAGCAAATCTTACATATACCGAAACTCCAAGGTCATGCTGTTCTCCTGAATATCTATCTGCTCTCATGTTTAAAAATAAGTCTGTTATATTTGCTTAACTTTCTTTTTTGTAACCAGAGATGTTTTAAAGGTGATTGTGCTAACAAATGTACTGCATTTTTTAAAATTTGCTGTTCCAGGCTTCTGTCAATTGGAATTCTAATAGGTAATTTACTTCCAAACTTAAAGAAAACTAGCAATTGTGAAAGAAGCATGTTTTACAGAAGTTTTGTCTCAAATCTTGAAACTTAGAGCTGAGAAAATGTGCCAAAGTAAAGAAAACCTTTTTAAAAAAATGCTAATTTACTTTGAGAAAGAGACATTCACAAGGGCTAGTAGAAATGCCATAAATCAGGTTATGTTCATTTCAACACAGATCATATAACAATGCACAAACACTTGGCTCCATTTTCATAAAATTTGGCAGAGATGTTTGTCACTGTGCTTTGTCTTTTAAATATTTAATATTGAATTAGACTTCAGAAATCCTCAAAAGAAAAACTGTATATGAGTTTATGTACATAAACTTGCTTTCTTAATAACAAACTAAAAATGCTTGTCATTTAGAGACTCAGAGACTGATTAGCTGGAAACTGGGACCAGGGGTAATCTGTGTCATAATGAATGGCAGAACTGATGATACAGCCCACCAGACCGTGGAGAACAGTCTACGGGAGGAAAAGATTTTCACAGCTGCTTGAGCAATTGGAAGCCTCATGTTTATTTCCAACACTAACATCAGCTCAACAAGCCATCCTGTGCTGTGCTTCGATCTATTGTTTGTGTGTGAGCATGTGCATGTGTGGGGTTGCGTATAGAGCCAATCTGTAAAAGAGGTAACTGCCATAGAAGAGAATGTGTGGGTTCATTGTTAAAAAAAAAAAAAAAAAGAGAGAGAGAGAGAAATAAAAATGTTAGAATCATGTAATTGGAAGGGACCTCAGAAATCCTTTTCCGGATAAAGGAATTTAATCCAGGGGAAGTTTTTTGGCTTGCCCAGGCTTATGCAAGATGATAAGTAGCAGATCCAGGATGAACAGGATGAAAATTCAAGTCCTTGACTCCTACCTTTGAAACCCATGGATGAACAATTTATTCTGTGGGATCTATTTCCACATTTGGAAAATGAGATTAGTGTAGGAGACCAAATTTTTGTGTCTTGGAAACTGGAGATTTATAAATGAATAACTGGAGTTCTTAACACAGAGAGGTAGAGATAGTGCTGTATTCTCTTTTCTCAAACCAGATAATCATAATTAAAATCTATTTAACAACACAGATAGACCATATTTAAAGATTATATTCTCTTCTCTTGGGATGTCAAAAATAGGAATTTTTGTTTCACTTTATCTGATACAGAAGGAAATAATCACTCTCAATACTTTCTCTTTCCTTTATTCCTTTAAGTCTTAAAAACAAGTGGAGTTCTTCAGTTCCATAGTTACTAGTTATAGACTATTATAATGAATTGAGTACTGAACTTAGCCAGTGTTAAAAACTAGTTTTAGAAAGGCAAAAGCTATTTCCTTCTCTAATATAAGAAAAGATCTGAAATGGAAGAAAAGACAAAGGAGAAGATAAAGTAACTCACATCTAAGATGTTTAATTTTTTAAAAAAACATTTATATGCTGTCCTTGAAGGAGTATAGTAAAGTAGGGATTTAGTTGTGTGTGAAGGTTTGGATTAGTTATTGTTAGTGTACGTGCAAGACACAATCCCTGATTTTAAGAAACTCTTTGAACTACCTGCAGGGAAAGGATTAATTCACAGGATAGGAAGTGCAACTCCAAGGTGAATATAATCATGTGGTGGGGATTTAAAGTGCTGTGTGCATTTAGAAAAAGGAAATAGTCAAGCTGCTCTGTAATTTGCCTATGTACCTAAGCAGAATAAATCTCATTACGATAGAATTTTATAATAGGGCTAAATTAATAGTGTTAGGTTATATTCTTACATATAAAAAAATCAGTGATAATTGGTGGACTCTTTGATTTTGGGGGTTAAGAAGATGAAAATGTATTCTTGAGAATGAATGAGCCTCCATTTGGTAATGAGAATAATAGAGGTTTTACTGTATGTACTAATAAGTAAGAAGCCATACAAACTTTAGATAGGATGTGATTCCCATCCCCCAGTTCCTCTTGGCAACCCATCATAATTTCTGACTAACAATTTAGGTAGTAATCTTGATCCTCACCATGTTATATACTACTTGTGATTATTTTTCTGGTCATCTCTTTTGTACTTTAATTTTCATGGTTCGTAGCCTTTACACACAGCCTGAATCCACTTTAAATTGGCAAAAGTACAATTAAAAGATTTTTTAAAAAATAATACCTATAGGATTTGTTTTCTCCATCCATTATACCATGGAAAGCCCTGATTCTGGCTGCAGTGGCTTAAAAGCTCTGCTGCAATTCCGAGCTGGAAACTGTGTCCTCATTAGTAGGTATACTTATCAGCAGATTTTTATTCTATGCTAGCTGCAGTCATGGCAGGAAATATTTAAATCCCCTTTAGTGGAAAAACCTCCTCTTTAATATAAAATGAAAATCTTCATTGATAGGAAGAAATGATGCCCTTAGGCACCTAATAATGATTCATTAGACTTTCCCTAGGAATATCAGCAAAAGCTCAGATAAGAGTATCCCTCTTCATTTATTGCACATTCAGATATCAAAATGTCTTTGCAATGGATATCCAAGCAAGAAGGAACACCAAAGGAAGAAAAAATAGTGGGGAAGTAAAACCTGAACGAGGACCATGAATCAAGACATGAAGATGGAAAGAGAAAAGATATATCTAGGTTAACACAGGAGTCCAGATTTCCCCTGTGAGTGGTACAAGAGAAGGCTAATGAGGAGGAAAGGATCAAGCTTGTGGTGTGAACTAAAATTTTAAAAATACTATGTTGGAGGGAGAGAAAGAAGATATCATAAATAATTTCCTCAATCCAAGGTAATGTTTTAGCCAAATTCTATTTGTAAAGGAGTGGGGGACATATTTCTTTCAGTATTGTCCATAATTTGAAATTTATTCATGTAAACTTGAAAATTTAGGAAAATTAACAATATTTACATCTATGAGAATCAATATTTCATTGAATCGATCTTGACCCTGATCTTCTCTGGGTTGTACCAAAATCATCAATGCCTCTCATGAAAGCCTGTTGTTGTGGGAGTGTCATGGGATTACTTTTAGGTACCTATATATCTCGTAGTGAATTTAAGAGATTTATGATCTTATTTGGGGGATTTTATAAAACAGGACAGGAATTCAAAGCTTAGAAATAAATTCAGGAAATAATAATTAAGCTGTGACTATGTTAGGTGCTACAGGAACTGCACAAGAGTTGGAAGGTATCGTCCCTGTACGGAAAGCATGCACAGTTAGTTATTGAAGGTAAAATTTTAGAAAATAAGTAGCCCTTTACAAGTAATTAAGAGTATTGGGGAGGTACAGAGACTGGGGCAAAAGGAGTCTTTCATCCTGATTTAACTACTTCCAATCTCAATAGCCTTTAGTGTATTTCTTAATTTCTGTACAAGGAATATAACAATGTCACTCTCACAGGATGATTGTAATGATTAAATAAATTCAGATATCAAAGTACCTATCATAGTTCCAAGCATTACACAATAGTAACATACATATATACCTATGTATAGATGTATTTATGTACATGTGTTTGTGTATGTGCATATATATGTATATGAAGAGATATGAATGCATATATGTGTGTATGTGTGTATATATATATATATATATAGTGTGTATATATATATATAGTCACTAATGCAAAAGAATTAGCAAAAATGGAAAGATGCCAACAGGAATGGTGTCTAGGAAGATCTGGGTTTTGAAATTAGTTATTAAAAATGGAAGAGGGGTTGGGGATTTAGTTCAGTGATAGAGCACATGCTTTGCATGCACAAGGCCCAGGGCTCAATCCCTATCACCAAAACAACAGCAACAACAACAAAACAGAGGAGACAGTATGTCCATGAGGCAAGGGGTACAGTTCTGGAGTTGAATAACCTGAGTTTAAGTTGAAACTTTGTCTCTCTCTTTCTCTCTCTCTCTCTCTCTCTCTCTCTCTCTCTCTCTCTCTCTCTCTCACACACACACACATACTCACACGTGTAGTGTATTCAACAATTTGAAACAATTTGATCTTTATCCCTTCCTTCATCTGTAAAACAGGCATATATATTGAGTAACTATTGGGCCATTATATTGATTATGGAAATAAGTGAACTAAAATGCCATTGTACAAGTCTCAAGTTACTATTGTGTTTTGTTAATTTCTAGGTTGTTTTGTGGTATTTTATTTTTGCAGAGCTTAACAGTAAATATGAATATATAATGCATTATATTTCAGTGTGCTATAAAACTATGATGCTATATATATATACACATACACACACAATACACACACACACACACACACACACACATACATACATACAAATGTATATATAGGCAGGTCAGAGTTTGGAGTGGAAGGGTCTGGCTTCAGAACAGAGATTTGAGGGACAGTCTTGAGGCTCCATAGAGAAGAGGGAAGCCTAGTGTCTCACAACTCACAGCCAAACAATGCAAGTAAATAAAGAATTAGCCCACAAGGTCCAATAAAAAGGATTTCTTCCCACAGGGAAGGGATGTAGTTATCTGTACCCAGCTGAGTGATGTACTATGTGGATGACAAGGTTTTCCTCCTATGAGACTAGTTTGTATTGCAGAATAAAACGAAAAAAAATTCAACGCAAAAATAAGCAGAAGCCTCAGTCAGATACTTAATCATGATCCGATGAGGACTCTAGTGCCCTTTATTGCTGACTCTTTTATTTCCAATTCCCCATGGCACTATATTCCAGATAAGTAACTTGTTAGAAATAATGCTCTTTGTATTAAACATACATTTCCCTTACTGTAAACAGGCTGCGCCTTTTGCTAAAGATGGTGAGCTAGTTTCCTGACCTGGTCTTTTGCTATTCTGTCCTTTAGATTACTGCCAGCAGTCTGAGTACAGACGGACTAGTTATTTTAAGTATATTTTTGTTATTTACAAAAGCTTTGTATATTTTCATTTTCTATTACTTTATAGAAAGTAGTTACTTGAAAGTTTAGTAATTCAGGATATGTAAAAACCTGTTCCTCAGATGAACATAATGTTTTTGCTCAGTCCACAATGACATGTGTCAGTTTTTATTACATTTCTAGCGAAAATATTCCTTAGGTGTCATGACAAATAATCTCAAGGTCACTTCATTTCATATTTGGTATAAAATATATAATAGCTTATAATTTTTTTTAACTGATTGCCATGGGACCCAATTGATTCCATAATATTTTCATTAAAAGAAAAAATGTAATCTTGCAAATGCTGTTAATATTATTGGGCAAATATAAACTCTGACTAAGGGTGAACACCAACATGCAAGTTGATTAGAAATGACTTTGCGCCTTATGCCCTTTATTATAAATTTCAAAATGGCAAGAATCAATTTTTTAGATCTCTAACAAAAAGTCCATACCCACACAAATTATTTTGTCCATTTAGCAATTAAAAGCAGCATATGCATGTGTATGGCAGGGGTGTAGCATTCCCATAAAATATTTCCATTCTATCCTATGTGCCTTAAATTAGCTCATTATTTGATCAAGTTAGTGTTATAATCAAACATGTATTTGAAAAGATTTACTTATCTGTTTAAGCTTTTTATTGTCTAGTTAATATTTTCATGAAAATTTGGACACTCATAAGTCTATTCATCAATCTTTAATGACCCTATCTGTTTGTGAAATAAGATGTCACTATTTATAAAACTTCTAATAACATGTAAGCATCCAATTTGCTGAGCAATTGAAAAACAATTTATTCACATAGAAATAAGGTCATGTTTCTTCCACATTCAAAACTTAAATTTTTAAAATTTCAGTTTTCTTCTGTCTTTATTCAACTAAATGAAATCTAACTAGACCAACCTGGGCATAAATTGTCTTACAACAAGAAAATTCAGAAACTTAAGTATTCTGAAGAGTTGAATATGAATTCTAATGAATACCCAAGTAGCACGTATAAAATTAAGACCTAAGATTCCTGTTTTCTCATAATCAAAATTTCAAAAATTTCTCCCTTTTATTTGACTGTAGCAGTTACAAAAAAGATAATGTGAAAATTCTTAAGAATAAAATATTATTATAATCAGATAGCCAATGGAAGGAAAAAAGGAAAAAAAAACTATTATGCAGAATGTGTTCTTTAGTAGAAGACAAATTTGCAAAAGAACTTATGAGCAAACAGAGAGCTAGTAGCATGATTATTACTTTAACACATTTGCATCTGCTTTTTGTCTTCTTCCTACTAGATTTTTGGAACTCATAGTAGTTCTAAAGGAATTCTGAAATCTGACATAATAAGGCACTTAGGGCCTTTTGTTTTATTGTCCTTTATTCAGGTTCTAGGAACTAAGAGAAATGAATCTAAATTCTTAACTTGTATACCTTGCCTAAAACAAGGAATTAAATATCAATGTTTTACTTTCTGTCATTATAAATTGGATTACATTTCATAAGATTTTATATAACAGTATCAGGATTTTTTAGCCTGATTTTACGCTATACCATGTTCAATCTGTGTTCTACATATTACTCCATCAATCATTTTCACGGTTGGCTATCATTCCATTGTATGTAATTATTTATCTATTCCCCTATTGATGGGTATTTGGGCAAGAATGAACTAGGAAACTTGCAAGTGGTGCTCAGCAAAATTCCCTAGATGGTAGTCATGGTTTTCTGTTAAATGATTAAATTGTACAAATCATGTGTAGTTTATTATATATCAACTACATCTCAATAAACTATTAAAAAATCAATTATCAGTCCATTAAATTTATTTTCCATACTCCTAATAAGAATCTTAATCTCTCAATTTTAGGAAAAGTTCTAGGTAGCTCTTATCACAAATAAAACAGTAGCAGTTATTCTTTTGTTGTATAGTTATTTCTTTTTTTTTTATCTCATTTAAGAATGAAAAATATTTCACAATTATTTTAAATTTCAAGGCAAGTTTTGTTGCCAGATAACATTTAATTCACATATTTATCTTTCTAGAATTAAAACACAATTGAATATGCAAAATATGCTTAGTGCATACCCTCAAAACATCAGTTTAGATTTCACCCCTACCACCTGGCTAGAACACTTTGATATTCTGCTTTCTACCTTATGTCCTCAGGAAACTATTTTTCTTTCTTTCCAGGTGTGCAGCTTTCCCTGGTGGCATATTTCACCTTTATGGAGGTGGTAGAGAATGTATAAATTCATAATGCAAATACTACTGAATGTCATTCAAATATTTTTTAAATATAGATTTCAAGATTCATTACAAAGAGATTAAAATATTACTAAAGACTAAAGTTATAACAACTTTCAGGAGAGTATGTAGTTTATGTACTGTGGGTTTAATTCTAAGAACTGATGAGTTATGTAGGATTTAGTTGAAAGCAAACAAAATTAGCTGGTCATTTATTATACTCCATTAGTGATTATGAGCATTCACAGCATTCAGGTAACAATTTTGTGAGATAAAAAAATAATTTCTTCTATCTTATGACCATTTGACAGTGACTGTTGCACCAATCAACAATTGTACTAATATTAATTGCCTGCTGGTATTTTTGTATATTCATAATGAATATTGAAAATGAAATATGTTGACAAATATCTATTTTAGAGTTTCTGAAATTTACTTTTATTAGATACATATAATTTTGTCTTTTATGTGAAAACTACATATTTTGTATAAATTTTAATTTATGGTCTTCTTGAATACTTGGTTCTATTTAGGTTTTTTCCTATTCAATGTTTTAGCAAACATTTTCTTTGATTAGACATATAACATAAAAAAATCATTCATATGAGGAAAATGCAACAAATGGGAGGTGAGTTCTGGGTGAGGTGGTAGAAAGGAGACTTCAGGTCTGTACTTTATTCCACTACAAGCTGGGTGCATATGACTTCCTTATTTCTAGTGTTACCACTTCTAAAAGAGGGAGTGGTTCAGTTAATTGACAAGTGTCTTTCTAATTCATTAGTTTTTGTCTATTTGGAACAGGCTTCTTCCATGTCAAAGTATATTTTTGAGAAGAAGAAGCAGTCAGTCCATAAAATATTTCTGGCAAAATATGAAAGTGAGGAAAGAGTTTTGGAGAGAAGAGCCTGAATTATTCAGGTTCACTAGTTTCTACAATGATTTATTCATCCAAGAAGGGATGAATACTCACTGGCTTCCCCAATCCTTTGCCAATGTAGACAAAGCCCAAGGCAGGAGAAAAGATTATAGAGAATGTTCCCTGTCACATATCAGAATCTTCCAAATCTCTTGAATTTAATTATTTGCCCCCAAATGAAAGACTTCTGATGATAGAATTATAATTTAAATATAGGAAAAACATTTATTTGGACTGTAGTTTTGTGCTTTGTTTTCTGTTTCTTTGATTTTGTTTATCTGTTTGGAGCTTCCTTGGTTTCCACTCAATCAAGACAAGTGATTAAAATAAATCTTTGTAATGTTTTTAACTGTTGTACTTCCACATTTTCAATTGATGTTGAGGGGAATATGACCTGTTGGAATTTGTAAAATGGAATGAGCTTCCACATAAGAAATGACAACAAAAAAGCATGGGAATTGAAAGGATCAAACCAAACCAAAGATTAAAATGAATTCTGTGCCAGTGGAGGTGAATACAGTGACCAGAAGAGATGACTTTGCATTTCAAATGTGTGGCCCCACACAGGGACCTGCAAACTTTTGTGTCACGGATTAAGACAAAGTTTAAAAACAAAAAAAAAGAAAGAACTCTGCTATCTGTATTTGCAAATAAAATGCTGAGGGTAACTTAGGAATTGCGTTCCTAGACAGTCATCAAGGTTGACAGAATCTATCAGAACTTGACAGAGAGATTTAGATTAGAAAGGTAGAGGAGAGAGAAGTGGCTTGTTCATGGAAGGCCCTGAGATGATTGTTTCCTTGGAGATTATATTGCCAAGGGCACTTATTATTTTCAAAGTGGGCAAAAAAAAGGTGATTTTTTTTTCTTATTTTCCCCCCAAAATGTATTTACAAATGCAACACAACTACAAAGTCATATCATTTCAGGTTCAGGTAGGTGAGCAAACATATCATTTTCTTTTTCTAAGTGTCTTTTTTTAATCAAGAAAAGATTACTATTGGAAAGAGAGTGAAAGTTATTTATTTCAAAGCCAGCTGATTGGAATGAGGTTTACCAGGAACTATTCCTCAGACATAAACAAAGTTGTTTGCCCTTTCATGCACAGGAGTTGGGGGGATATGTAACCTTTAAAAAGAAAACAAATACAGGGAAAATAAAATGTGGAAGTGTTTTTATTTAAGGCATTGGTTTTATGCATTTGGCTACATGAATGAAATTCTTTCTGTTTTCACTCACATCCCCCCACCAATACTGGGGTTAGTGCTTATAAAATATTATCCTATAAATCTTACTACATCAGATAAACCAAAAGTTTTCTATATAAAAATTAAAAAGCTGTTATTTATGTGATACATGTTCTTGTGCACTTAAAAAATAACTTTTAGATAGGACAAAATGATTTTATAAAATGGATCCATTTTATCTTATTTTTGTAATGGAATAGGAACTAGTGCTTTATACTCTGTACACTTCTAGGGTCTTCCCATTTGTGGTGGGATTAATTTGTTTTATAAATCTTTTATCTTTATAAATTGAATTTTATCTGTATAAATTGGACTTTTGTAATTCTTACTTGTAAATTATTTAAGTTGATAATATATACATATTATTTTTATTTTTAATTTTTCATACTTTTTAAGATTTAACTTTTCACTGAATAGGCACAAATTTCAAAAGGCCTATTTTACAGATCAATATGTGCATGTGGTCACAATCAATTTTAACCTAATGATAATATTCTACATGACTCTCATAATATCAGATGTGATAATTCTTGGAGAGCCCTAACCTTAGCTATTTATAATCTTGTCCTTTCAACCTGTCTCTTCGGTAATATATTTTGAGTCTCAAAGAGCAATTTTCCTTCTCTTGTACTATTTATTGGATTATTTTATAAATCGAACAAGTCTCGGATACACATATGGTGCAGAATGCCCATGTCAGGGCTATTTAGAGAAACAGCATAACCCATGAGAGGGTCATTCCTTGCTTTTTGTGCTTCTTTCAGAGTATTTGTTACTTCAACAAACATTTTGCATCTTCTATGTTAGGTGCTATATCCAAACTCTGTTTTTCCTTTAAAGTTCAGATCAAGTTTACACCTTCAGCGTTGTCCTTGAAATCTTAACTGACAACTGCTGTGTTCACTTTCTGAAATTGATCCTTTCAAATATATTGTAAACCACGATAAACACTTGAATATGTACATTTGTGTATCATTTCTGATTGCTTATTTAAAAATGCCTTAATTTGCAAGTTATTTTGTAAATTCAGAAGACTCTGTCTGCTACTCATTTTGTATCCTTTAGAGTACCTAATGCAATAATGGACACTTACTATTCATCAATGCTTGTCACCCTAAATCCTTTCAACTGATCTTTCTTAAGCCAAGACATTGTTGAAGCTACATCATTGTATACAAAAATTCTCCCATATTTTCTGGAATAGCTAGTGTCCTCCACAGTTGTCCTTTGGAATATAAACATTTTATCAAAATGGATGTTTTGATTCTAGGTTTGGAAAATATGTTAATTATAATATTGATATTAAATAGACATCTAAGCTAATATAGAAATTGTGGGTTGTTTCAAATATGGTTTTCTAGAGTAACAAGTCCTGTCCTCTGTGTGTGGCAATGGAAGGTAGAGAAGGATAACTCAGTTAAAGAAACTATAGAACTCAATGATCAAATTCATTTCTGTAGTAAGAGAATTATGAGTATTCCTTAAATACCAGAAAAAATGAACATTAAAGAAGTAATACTTATAAATATTGGAGGCATGAAATACATGAACACTGAACTCAGAGTTTAACAAGAGAAAGAATTTACACTCAAAGCTGACATATCATACATTGAATATTTTACAGAGACTGCATTATTAACCATTTATTATTATCTAAGAAAAGGCTGAGGGGAGATGAGCTATGATCTTAGACAAGGCATTAAACTTTTCAAACTGTCACATCATCCCTAAAACGAATCCCTAAACTGGATCTCACAAACTTTCGGATTGGGTTGCAGGTTCCAATGCTACTTATCAGAATAAAATCCACTATTGTTGATCAAAAGGGCCTGTTCTTAGTTAAGTGTGTGTGTGTGTGTGTGTGTGTGTGTGTGTGTGTATCTGTGTGCACATGTGTGTGCACAGGGCTCAAGTCCTGCAAACCCATAGCTTAGCCACAGTACTCCTCAGCATCTCTGCACAGTGTATGAATGCTCATCTAACTCTAAGGGCTCTTCCTTTCACAAACACAGTGATTCATCATCCTATTCTGATTCTGTAAGAAGCCTGCCGCTATACATCTAATCTTAGACCAGACCAGTCTTTGCATGGTGGGGAGCCGAAGGGTTGTTTGCCTATTTATTGGAACTTGCTGGGTTCCACATTGACAGCAGCTCCTAAAAAGGCTAACCCTATAAAAGATTGAAATTAAGGGCTCACAAAAAGATTTGTCAGCGCCTGTCATTCCTGCTGGCTTCTGAATGACTCAGGCCTCCCAACAAGATCCTGAATTTGGAAGCTGTATATTCAAATACCAGAAGGATTTAGATATGAATGTGCAGACGGCTGCATAAATAAAATGACAGTCACTGACTTCTTATTTTTCTTCATAAAATGAGAGCTATGACTCTGACTAATCTTATCACAGCCATTTTGACATCAAGGAAGGCATTATTTGAAAATTAAAAGCATTCCACTTTTCATTCAAATCTGAGATTTGCTTTACCTGAGTTTGCAGATGCACTTAGGAGTGCAGTATTTGGAGGTAAGAGAAAAAATAGTTAAGCACATTAGAGGAAAATCTGCTACATCATTTCTTCCACAGCAGGAAAATATTGTTAAAAATGGAATGATTTTTGCAGAACCTTTTCTACTAGTATTTATCCTTAGTTTTCTCCTCCATGGATGAACAGTTCAACTTAGATTTTGCCTTTGGGTTTTTCAGGATTCTTTTTTACCCCAAAGTGTCTTATTTATCGTTACCATATAAATAATGACATTTGGGTCACTTGCCTAATGAACAAAATACAAATACTAATTCCTCCACAATCTCCTCCAGTACACCTTCCAATGTTGTTCCTCAGGGTGCTCTTACATAAAGCTTTTGTTCTTGTTGAGGTTGATGATTCATTATTACTATTTATTATTACAATGCACATTGTTTTTCCTCCTCTATATCTTTCTTTACTTCTTCCTGCAATGTCTTTCTCATGCCACCAACATTACAGGCTCAACTCATTTGATGTCTAGTTCATGAAGCTGCCTTTGTTAACTCTTGCCAAAAGTAATCTTTGACAAACATGAGCCCCATTGTCCTTTATTCTTTTAATAGAATTGGTCTGATCAACTTCTCCCTTGCACATATTTCTTGTCTTTAGTGTACACTTCTTGAAGATACAAATTGTGCATTCATTTTAGTATCTTGCAAGATTTAGTACATTTCTTGGTGCAGAGTAGACATTTGGTGTACTCTGTTTTTTGAAAAATGTCTTTCCCTGACTCATATACAGAATACTCCTGATGTAGCTAAAGTGAAGTCCTGAGCAGAAGCAGATAATTAATGACCATATCAGAGAATATGAATCAGCATTGAAAATAATTCTATTCTAATAATCTCCACTGAAGAATAACTTTCCATAACCATTGTACAACTCTCGACTACCTATTGTAGTATTTAGCATGTATGTCCTATGTGGTCATAGATGGAGTCTACCTGTCTCTTTTAGTTATGGGGAAGAATGAATTTATTTTATACAGTCAAGAAAAACTGATTTAGTTTTCATCCTTTCATGTAATTTCAAAATTGCACTTCTGATAATTTACTATAAAGCACATTTTTCCAAACGTGTTGGTTAACAGCAAGAAAACATCTGTATTTTGACCCATTACATACTTATCACGGACAGTAACCATAACTATACTAGTCTTTTCTTACAATATCTTGAAATATATTGAACTGAATTCTCCTTGTTCCACATTAATTCTCATGGAAATATTACCATTTTGTATTTGCAGAATGTTGTATTGCTGATAAGATCAATCTTGAATTAGCTTAGTCTTATTTTGGAGAATGTGTTTTAGCAATATCTCCACTGGTCTTTTCATATGCTATCTCAACTTTTGATTCCTAAATGCTATCTCTAATACTATGCTTCTTAAAAATGGAATGAATAAATCTAGTGATTTGGAAACAATGATTCAGTGGTGAACTACTTACAATAGCATCTTTAAGATAGGGCCATTTTCTACTTGATCCTGTTTGAATCAAATGTCATCTGCTCAAAGTTAATTTGTTGCAGTTTCAATTTCAATTAATCATCTGTTTTGAAAGCATATAGTTTGAAATATTAAGAATGCATTCTATTTATTCACTTGGCAACTGAGAATAAAGTAGTACATCACAGCGCTCTTAGGAAGTTTTTCTTAACACATACATTTTTAAAGTACACCTTTTATTAAAACATAAGTTATATTCAGTAAGGAAACAAATCAGAAACTCAATGAGTTTTTCAGGTGTGAACACATACTTGTGAGACAGCATCCAGGTTAAGAAACAGAACATTATCAGTGTCCCATAACATCCAAAAGTCCTCTCACAGTCTTTCCCAGCACATGTAATCACTACCTCAACTTCTAATTCCACTACAGTCAGTTTTGCTGGTGATAGATTAGATAGATAAATGATAGGTGAAATGATAGATAGATAGATAGATAGATAGATAGAAAGACATTTAGCAGCATATGTGTTTTTGTGTTTGGTTTCTTTTGACAAAATCTGATTACAAGATTCACTCATATCATTGTCTATGATGATATCTTACTGATTGTCATTGCTGTACAGCATCCTACTACAGGGATATATCACTACTTATTTATCCTTTCCATTCTTGAAGCACATTTGAGTTGATCCCAGTTTGAGACTATATTGAATAAAGCTGACACGAGTATTCTTGTCTTGTGAGATAGAATTGCTGAGTTATAGGGCAACATATGTCCAACTTTATTAAATACATGAGTAAATTTAACATTACTATTTTCATACTTACATGCTATTCTGTAGTCTATAATACCTGAAGTTATGCTAAATCAGTCAAATATTAAAACATAAAAATATCAATGATATAGTCTGCTTTATAATAATCAAAAATACAAGAGAGAGAGAGTAGTGTGGATTTGGGGGACTATTATAAAGTAAAATTTCATAATGTTCAATCAAAATTTACAAAGAGAGTCAGATACATGTTTCACATCACTAGGGATTAACTTTTTGAGTAAAAGAAGTATTACCATTAATTGTGGGTCCTTTGTTAAATAATGTAGAGAAGAAAGAATTGAAGGATTAATCAATGCCTCAGGAGAGCTCAAGCAGCAGCCTCCAATTGTAATCAGTGCCTTGAGTTATTGTTTCTAGAAGCCCCGAGTCTCTATTGCACTGCTAGGATCACTTCTTACCTTCTGTTTAATGTAATCTCACCAACTACTGTGATAGAATTAGCTTTACTTTTCAAAGTTTATTCATTTTGAGGGAAGATGAGGATAAAATATACAAAATTGGTGCATCAAAATGTTTATTTAAACTTTTATTCTAGTCAAAGGCCAATTCCAAAGCTAAGATCATGTTCTATTACTTCAAAATGAGGCAGGGAATAAAAGAAGCTTCTTTAAATTTTAAATCATAAGCGATATATAATTCCCTGGGTTTGGCTTAACTGTAATAAATTCTAGTTATTTATAAATACATATCTTTCCAATACTAAAGTTCTATGAGCATAAATTAAGCACATTAAGTTTGCTACATTGCTATAAAATACATCTTGTAGGAAACTTCAAATTTACTGCATTTAGGAATAAAAAAAGTGACTCTATAGTTACTAAAATAGTTGACAAGGTAAAGAAAAATTATGTAGAAGTAAAACAAGAAAGAGTACCCTAGGTAACTTCCTATTTATAAATTGAAATGACTGACACAGGCATAAGGAATCTAGACATGATTTTGCTTAATGCAAGAGCTGGATTTTTCTATCTGGCTAAGCACTGGTAAAAGAAACTATACTAACTTCTGTCATGTTCTCACTTCCATCTACTCTTTTACTTATTGCAAACTATTGCCCACTTCCATTTTCTACTTCAACTATTTTTTATCAAAAAAGACATATTTTTCAAATAAAATTACATATTCTAAATCCTCATTCATATATCTGCTTCTTCATTTAGTCTCTGAGTGTCACAGCAGTTTCCGTCTTATCATGTTTCCTTTCTTTGTCTGGTTTTACTTAAAATATAGTGCTAAGAATTCAAAGTGTCCTTTTGGTTACAGGGTTCGATGAGATCATACCATCTTTGTCAACCAGCTCTACCGTAAGTCAGCTATACAACAAGCCCATCTCTGAAAGCACCAGGATACTATTCATGGAGACCCTTCTGTGAGTTCAAAGTTCTACTATTCGGCATCCCAAAGCTCCTCCAAGTCTAAAGCAACTTAATTATTAATTAGAGAGGGTCTTATATTTCAGGATTAAGATCTCAGTCTTTGAAATTAGATGATCCAGGTTCAAATTCCATTTTGTCATTGCTAGCTCTTAGAATTTGAGCAAATGAAATCTCCAAAGTCGTGGCACACCTCTAATAATATATTGCCATTAATAGTCTAATTTACAGAGTTACATAGGAAGAAATTAAGATAATAGAGGTAAATATCCTAACTCCAAATCATTTATTATTGTTGTCATTACTATCTTTCCAGAATAAAAAATGAATAGGATAAGTACATCTCATAAATGAATCAAAACCACAGTTCTACTCAAGATAGAATCAGATCAACCTTAATGATCAGTTACATAAACAATTTTCCCTACAGTATTTGTTACACAGTGTTAATTTCTACTATGAATGACTGGAGGGTTTGATTATACTGGATTTTTCTGGGTAAATAAGGTAAAGCCAGGAGATATTCGTTTTGGGCTGAGACTTAAAAAGACGAGTGACTTTTGACTGGAGCAATAATTGTTGAATCATAAGAAGCCCATGTGCAGAGGTACAAGGGCAGAAGACCTGATTTGGAAAAGCCCAGGAGGCACCGTGCTGCTGGACGTGATCCCTACTGGGGAGAAAGGATGTTTCGATTTTACTTCAAATGGTACAGAGGTGTTCATGGAACTTTTCCTTTACAGACCAACCACCCATCAAGGCAAGGACCTCCAAACAAAGTAACCACAAAATTTCGGCCTCTTTAAGTGACTGAGTTACAAAGCTTTATTCTGTAGGGAACTCAAGTTCTACTGAAGAGGATGGGCTGTTCAACACTTCTGCCTCTAGTGCCCTCAAACTCTACATTCCCAGTTCACCAGAGGTACAAACTGAAAGAAATAATGCTTCACTTTTTCCCAACTCATAGGTTTAATAATATTAATCAACTCATGCTCACATACAGACGTACGTGAAAGAGTCCATCATTTTTACTCCTCTTTGCAAAGAACAGGGCAAAGGCACTGAAGCAACCACAGTTCATGCCTTCAAATGCCCACTACCAAAGGCAATGGATTGACACATTCCTTGGTTAGGTAAATCAACCTAGGCTATAAAATCAAATTTAAGGTATTGCTGTGGCTTAAAAATGATAAAATTCTCATTTTTACACATTTTAAAATGAAGTATAAAATGATGTGTTTCTGCTCATACTTCATTTCGACTTGATATGCATCTTTGGATGACTACAGATAACAATAGGGTATTGTACATTTCAAAAATGAAAGAAAGTATTTTGAAAGTTTTCTTATAAAAGTGACAAATGTTTGAGAAGATGAATATGTTTAATCTGATTTAAATATTATATAATATATGCATGTATCAAAACATCATGCCACCCCATCAATATGTACAATATTTATTTTTATGCACTAGTTAAAATCATTTGAAGAAAGAATAAACAATACAGACAAAAGGGATAGTCTAATAAATTTTCAAATACTTGTCAAAGAAAATAAGATCAACTTTACATCATTTAAAGTCAGTAAAGGTAATGCTTTCCCAGTAACTAATTCACAGATCTGCTCAGTCTGTGTTCTAAGTGTACAAACAGAACATTGAAGTACATTTGAAGTGCACTGAAAGTTGATCTGTCATTTTATCCAGAGGCATTTGAAATTTTTCAACAAAAGCTTTCCTAACTGACTCACAGGCTTACTAGTACTTTCTTTTCCCCTCTGTAAACCATACTGCCTGAAGACTAGAATAGGTGAAGGCTGATTCTAGTATTCCACCCTTAAGCACTCTGGCTCTTGACCTCCCACCTCCCAGCTTTCATTCTTATAAGATAAGGATTGCCTTATAAGAATTCATATTTGTTCTCCACCCTGTTTTATAGAAGTTATACTTATTACTCTGTGATTTAAATGCATATTTTACTTAGTGATAACATGTTTTGAAATATTTCTATGAAAATGAGGTTTAATGCTTTAGAAAAGCTCAGGAATACATGTTATTGGAGAGGAGGTTAGGACAATGATATTAAAATATTGGGGAAATAGACAATTAAGACTTTTCTATTGTTTCATAAATCTCAATTAAATTCTCACTGTACTTGGGCTCTTCATTGAAGAACCTGAACAAGACTTACAGAGTATGAATAAGGATGTTTTATGATTGAAAAGAAAAAGTAACTCCACTCCAACGAATAGACCCATGATCAGAAAAAGTATTCTGCTCCACTACAAAAGATGCAAGGATTGTCCAAGTTGAAATTGTCAACTCTGTGGGTATTGTCACATAGTTTCTAGATTTAGGGGGCTACTTTTCATTAGCTATTATAACCACAGTCCTAACAGGATTAACTAGGAAAGTTTCAATTGTCCATTGGGACTTTTGAGGTACAGAGCAAGAGAATATAAAATCTGTCTTTAAATACATGAGGTAAACAAAAATTGAGATATATTAGCACAATTAGAGCTGAAACTTTAACTTTTCCTCCTTTTCAGGTTAGTTCTGAGATATGCTAAATTAATATGGTGGAATGATTGGTACACATCTAAATAACACTGTAGGGATCTCATTTAGCTTCATAAGGTCTATGAGCAAACACCTGTTTTAGTGCTATAGGTTGGTATTTTCTGAAGAGGAGCTACTACTAAAAAAAGCTATGGTAACCAATATATAAATGCTACAGGGGAAAATAAAGGAAAAAAAGTGCCCATCTGGAAGAGGACAACAGGATAGTTGCTTTCTCTGTATCTGAGGCCATGTCTGTGCATAAGACAGTTTCCTCATCATTTCATTGAATAGCAAGGTTAAACACAGATTGTTCATATGCAAAGTTAAGAACAATGTACTATTTTTGTTTAAATATATGCTGTCTGTTTTTATTAAATTCCATATCTGCAATTTATGATTATTTTATTTTACTATTATGGCTTGAAAATCTTTGTGTTGTTTTTTAGTTTGTATTTAAGAAGTAATAAAAGATGAGACTACTTAAATTAATAAAAGAGTTATGACAAGTTATATAATTTGACAATCACCACTTGGGTCTCTCATTTTCTGTTCAGTTTAATAACAAATGCCATAATTTGCAGTTCTATCTGAGCTAGAATAGGCCGAGTTCATTGAAATTAGAGCGTTTGTATAGCAGGACTATTTTTTTATTCTCTTAAAAGTCACCCTTTAATTGTGGCAACTTTTATCCTAACTATTCATAGTCTTTTAAAAGGATTGTAGAAGCAAGAATACTTTGCGTATGTTCTAACTTCCTTTGTCAGGAAAGCTGCTTTGTGCAAAAAGCTTTTCTTGATACATAGGAATTCATTTCATGTAGAAATCCTAAAGCACAAAATAAATATTCAACAAAATAAAATAATTGCATACTAAACATTGCACTTGTGGAGGTCAAAGAGAATAGAACACCAGTCCAGAATCCTTTCCCCAAAACTCTGATGGCATTCTGAGTCTTTTCTTTGTTGTAGTTTCTTGTTGTTGTTGTTTTTGGTTTATCTCTTTCTTTCTCTCCTTCCTTCTTTCCTTCCTTCCTTCCTTCCTTCCTTCCTTCCTTCCATACTGGCAATTGAACTCAGGGGCACTTGACCACTGAGCCAAATCCCCAGCCCTCCTTTTGTATTTTATTTTGAGACAGGGTCTCACTGAGTTGCTTAGTGCCTCACTTTTGCTGAGGCTGGCTTTGAATTTGTGATCTCCTGCTTCAGCTTCCCAAGCTATTGGAATTACAGGCATGTGCCACTGTGCCCAGCTCTGAAGTCATTTCTTTAACAGAAAATACCTACCAGTAATATAAACATCAAGTTATATGCAAATAAAATATGTAATTTTCACAAACTAAATTTTTTCTAAAACTGCCTAAAATATTTTCTGATAATTAATACATGGGATGATATGCAAATAGTTAACATTGACTTATTTTAATTTTATTTAGAAACTCTTCTTTCCTAAAAGCATCTAACAACATTTTTATATGTTTGGCTTGTTTTATTTCTTATTTCCTCAGAGAAAGTAAATCAAATTGAAGTTTCTCTATAAACCTGGATTTCTGGAATCCAAACTGGATGTAGGACTTCACAATCACACTTTCTAAATGGAATCTTGTCTTTGGAGGAGTTCTCTATAGACTGTATCTAGAAAGAAAATTAATTATAGTTATAGTATTTTATTAATTTATTATTTTTATTAATTTATTAACACAGGCTAAAGCAAAAGTCTTCCCTTAAATTTTATACTAAAATTCCTAGGGTGGGTTACTATTGAGCTGCAATTCAGAGAATTTCTGCCTTCTAAAACAATTATTTAAATAGCCATTCTTGGACAAATGTGCCCAAAGAGCTTTCTCATTTCTTTTTTTTTTTTTTTTATTCTGGTTTTTTAATTTTTAACAATATTTTTGTGAATGAAATTTTATTTTTATATACTTTTTAAATGACTTTAAAATTTTATTACTTTCTCAACCTCAGAAATCATTATTAGACATTCCAATCAACTTTGTTTTTCAATATCCACATATAACAGAGACGTGGTATTTATCTCTTGGCATCTAACTTATTTCACTAAGCACAATATCCTTCAAAAAGATCTTTTAATTTAAAGAATATTGAGCTTCTGTGTGCTTTCAGTTGCAAACATTGTTAAAACCACTAGTTAGCTGTGTTGATAGCTGTGGTTTCATTTCAGGTACAAAATTAAAATGTTATTTAAATGAAAAGAAAAAGAAAGGATTTTTTTTTCCAAACTAGTGGGAATTTTACCTGAGTTCTATAGTATAGTGCACTGAATCAACAACTACACATTTTCCTGGATTCTAGTTTTGGCTCAAAAGTTATTTAGGAGTTTGGTAAGATAGTTAAGTGCATTTTAAAAACCACTGGTTTAGATGATAACTTCACAGTTCCAATTCCAGTATCTAAAGTTCTGATTATGTTTTTAAGATTAAATCATGATAAACCTTCAAATCTAGTTGGGGAATTGTAGGGGAAGGAAGTAGGCTCTAGAGATATATGCTTTTGTGTTATAAAATGGTGACCATTTGTAGTAAATCATTTTCATATTTAATAAGCTTCTCTGTGCTCAAATATGGATGTTGTCTACACAATGAAGTTACAGACACTAAACTGATTCCAGGATAATAAATATTATTAGCATTTTTAAAGCAATTTATTGTTGATGATGTAGCTTAGTGGTAGAATGCTAGCCTAGCATGTGTGAGGCCCTAGGTTCAATCTCCAGTACTGCAAATAATAGAAAAAAATTAAAAAGACTAAATTAATGTGTTGTGTGGTGAATCCTCAATTTGCTCCCATTATTCATCACATTGTACATTATCAACATGACACTTATGAGAAACTATATTATGCATAATAAACATGTATAAAATACACATATTAGTACAGAAATTAACCATTTATAAATCACATCAGGAAAGGTATTTAAAAATAATAAATAAGCATTTTGCTAATCTCTTTCCAAACAGGAATTTATAATGTTGACTTTTACCTAAATATTGGGATATTTTACCAATTCTTCATAAAAAGACAAGAAATTCCTTACCCCCCAAAAAAAGTTTCCTATTCAGAAAACAACACTTTAAAGCAAAATCAATAAAAACTTTATTTAATACGTTTTCATTCTATTTTCATTGATTCTAAGTTAAATATAAGTAAAATCATGTATATTTATATGAAATTCTATTACACAAGCATTACATTTCATTACATTTATTTCAGTGGGGAATTGTTTTTAAAACAAAATTGTGGGTTTTCAAGTTCATCACATAGAAAATATTCTATAGACTTTAGTTTCAAAGTTTAACACAAATTCAGTATGTTGACAGAACTTTCTTTGGTTGTCTCCTACTGGGTTTTAGACTCTGATTTCAGAAGTGATTGTGTGCTACTAATCAGAGCAGGATTGCCCAGTGTGCTTTCACAGGCTATACAGATGTCTCTGCACAGTGGTAGGGTCATCCCTCAACTCTCAATCAGAAGTCACCAGTCTTTCCCCTTGGGGAGAATAGACTCTTAACTAGGAGGCAGACTCTCCAGGAAAGGTGAGTTACAGCACCAGCAAATATGGTGTTCTGGCAGGAAGTTCAGTCCACAAGAAACAAGAAAGTAGCAGGATCTCAAAATTTCAGTGTTTAGACACAGTACAAAATATCCAGATGTTAGTTTTTGTTCTGCTACTAGCTATGTGACTTTGAGCTTGTGAATTCCACCATCTTGAGCTTCACTTTATTCACCTGGTAAATGAGAACAGTGGTACAAAAGGGAAGCACAGTAGATGAGATAATCTGTCTAGCATGAAGAGGATTTTTAGTTCAGAAGTCAGATTTGTAGTTATATACATAATGAACATTTTAGGAAACAGAAGAATCAAAAAGTCAACAATGATGACAACAAAACCAAAACAGATTGTTACTTTGATTTTAATAAATGTTCTTAGCGACTCCTAGTTCTGATGTGCTCATTTATATAAAATATACCTTTTTAAAAAATATTAGGTATATCCTCTTTTATAATTTTGTTTAGTGGTTACTGGTAAGCTTAAATATTAATTTCTCAGTGATATTAACAGTAAAGGTCTAAGCTGATATGTTTATGGTCGGAAAATTTTGTTTTGTCAGGCTTACACCAACAACTTAGAAATACACATTACATTTTGAAACTACTGCAGAGCATCATTTTTAAGCAATACCCAAGATGTCATCACATATGGTTATTCATCACCACATCCCTGAGCATGTCAAATTTTATTAGTGTGACATGATAGAATGTGACAGGAGAGACATTATTGAGTCTGATTTATTGCATATAGGAACATATATAAAGAATAAACAAAGATATCACACAAAGCATTGTCCTGTTGCAGTTGCCAAAACCAAAGGTTTTCTAAAGCAAATTAAACTATGTTAATTATCAATGAATAACTTTTTCTGAACTGTTTAATAGTATGATATCCTAAAGGACAGGGTCTGCCCTAGAATAACCATTGTTCATAGGCATCAAGATTAGGAGATGTTCTTCATCACTCAATTAGATAGAGATATCATCACACCACGTTTTAATAAGATTGGACTCTTCTTGTTGCTCAGAAAGTGTTCCAATAGTTCTATAGGAAGGCTGCATGTCTGAAGAATTTTCTAAGTATTTTATATTCTTTAAGTTGATCCTCATTCTTTAACCTTTTCTAAACTAACACAGAATTTTATATCATATGTATTAGTCAGCTTTTCATTGCTGTGACTAAAATACCTGACAAGGACAACTTGGAGGAGAAAAAGGTTATTTTGGGCTTACGTTTTCAGAGCTCTCAGTTCATAGACAGTCAACTCCCTTGCACTGGGTCCAAGGTGAGGCAGAACATTATGGCAGAAAGACATGTCAGAAGAAAGTTGCTCAGCTCACGCCATCCAGGAAGCAGAGAGAGTACAAGGTACCAGGATAAAATATAAACTCCAAACCTACAACCCTAGTGCCCTACTTTTTCTGGTCACAGAGTATTTACCTATAGTTTTCTTTTCAAACTATTAATCCATCAAATGGATTTATCTACTGGTTAGGTTATGGCTTTCAAGTTAGCCATTTTACTTCCTGCATCAACACAGAAACTTTGGGGGAGATATATCATATCCAAACCATAACATTGCACCTGTGGCCCCCAAAACCTCATCTTTATTTCAAAATACAAAATGCTTTTAGTTAATTTCCAAGAGCCCTCATAATCTTAAGAGTTATAGAATTACCTTAAAGTCCAAGTCCAAATCTCATCTGAGATTCAAAGCAAAATCTTGGCTATGAACCTCTGTAAAGACCAAAAGCAAGTTATATATATCCAATATATAATGACATGGAGTAAATATTCCCATTCCAAAAGAGAAGAATAGAGGCATAGAATGAAGGCACCATACCAAAATAAGATAGAAACCAAGCTGGGCAAACAAATCGTATAGTTCCACATCCAGTATCTGGGACATATGGTGGTGAGATGTGAGCTTCAAAGTGCTTGGGCAGTTCCACACCTGTAGCTTTGCTGCTTTTAGCCCACATGACTCCTCTCTTAGGCTGACTGTATGCAGTTTTTCTCAGCAGACATTCCAAATTATTGGCACCTCTTAATCCCTGGGGTCTCCATTCCACCTTGGGCTTCCCTTCATAACTTCACACATTCCTCTCTCAGGTGCTGCCCTAGAAGATGTCAACCCACTACACTTTGCCTGGCCTCTCAGGCATTCCTCTGAATACCTCAGTAAAAGTCTCCATGATCCCCTACCTCCAGTGTCCTGCCTTTCTGCAGAATGAGAACACTGTTGACAACACTAAGGCATACTGCCAGTGTGAGCCCAGGACCTCTTGGACCACAGCCACAGTGGCCCTGAGTGTCTGGGTGGCTAGGCATGGTGAAACAAATCCTGGGGTAACAGTTGTCTAGGTATCCCTGTTGAACAGGGTGCCCCCAAGATCTCTTTAAAGGAGACCTTTAAAAAAATCCCAAGGAAGTTTTACTTTTACACCTCTGAACTTGTGATAGGTATGGTCTTGCTGATTCCTGAGATGCCCTCAAGGAATCTTTACTATTGTTTCTACTTAGTTTCTCTTTGATGGTGGTAATTTCTTCAACAACCTCTTTTTCCTTGGCCCCAATCTTATATGTTTTATCTCTGGCCAAAATGCAAATGTGTCAAATCCTTCCATTCTGCTTTCTGTTCCCAATTCTCAGGCTAAACCTGGCTAAAAGCCACCAGCAATATACATGCCATCTCTGGGCAAGGTGGGACATGCCTTGAAATCCCAGAGGCTTGGGAGGCTAAGGCAAGAGGATCATGAGTTCATTCAAAGCCAGTCTCGGGGACTTAGCAAGAACCTGTCTCTGAAGTATAAAAAGGGGCTGGGGATATGACTTAATGGTTGAGGGCCCCTGGGTTCAATCCCTGATACCAAGAAACCAAACCAAACCAAACAGAACAAAACAAAACAAGACGTCATCACCTGAATGCTATACTGCCTTGAAATTTCTCCTGCCAGACCACATTAATGAACACACCCTTTAAATTCAACCTCAAAGAAAGCCTCAAAACATGTACAAAATGTAGACAACTTCTTCATCAGATTGTAACATGAATGGTCTCTGGTCCAATTCCCAACTGAGTTCTCCTTTCTTTCTGAAACCCCATGAGCACAGCCTTTACTGTCTGGACTCCTATTGATATTCTTGTCTTCTGAGCTCCAACTAGAATTACCCGTTAAGCTGTGCTTACAGTATTCTAGGTCCTCTCAAGATTCCCCCACTAAAGTTTTGCAAAGCCCTCCTGTAAACCAGTTCCTAAAGCTTCTGAACTACATGGTCAAGTTAGGAACAGCAATGCCCCCACTTCTCATTGCCAATTTTTATGTCAGTCAGCTTTACCACAGATGAAGAATCCTTAGGCTACCATTAATGTTTTATTTGTAAATGATAATTGAGTAGGATGTATGTATTTTATTTCAAGTTGGTGAGCAAAATTATATGCCTATGTTTAATGTGTCACATGTTAAACATTTAACATGGGAAAGTGCTCATTACTGGAGTATCATCAGATATTGACTCATGAAGTTAGTGATTATTAGATATTTGGCATTTAATCTTCCCACCATATTAAATGTGACCAATCTGAGGGTCAGCCTGATTAGCTAATATGTCCATGATCATATCATGTAAGAACTAGAAACTATAAAGCCACATGTGAGTCAATTTTGAGTCATCTCCAAATTCCCTGCTCAATTTGCTCTGTAATATGATTCCTTAGGCTGTGGGCCAGGATTTTCAACTATTTGTCTTCTTCAAGTTTCTGTACGTTATCCCAAGGTAGCTCTAGATTTATGTTGGAGATTAGGGCAGAGTGAGCTTGCAGATTTCAAAGAAAAACTAAATGATTAAGGAAATTCACCTTTTATTTAACAAACACTCATAAATGTTCTTTGTTGTGTTGGGTATCAGTCTAGAGGTTGGGGACAGAGAAATGAGTAATTAAATCCATTTCTCTCAAGATACTGGGAAGCCTCTGGGACTTCATCCTCAGGATTATAATCACATACCTATAGTAGAATCTAGAAATGTGGTGTCCTTTTTTTTAGTGGGGGACTTTCTATGTAATGTATGGTATGATAAACATATTTCACAGTGCTTATGATGTTCACAGTAGGGAGTGGTTCAGTCTGTTAGGGATTTAGTTAATGTGTCACCGGGAAGGGACATTTGACCTGAATCTTAAATAACAACTATTTGCTGGGTAGAGAAAGGCACAGAGGGAAAGTTTGGGGAGAAACATGAAAGAGAAAAGGCTTGGCTGAAGAAGAAGTATAACATGGTAAGCTGAGAAAAATAGTCTGTGGCCATATCATAAGAAAATTTATATACTTTAAGGAGTATAAACTATAATTCTTGGGGAAATAACTAGGTATCATAAGAAAAAAGGAGATCTGTATTTTATACCGTCAAGATGATAGCAGTTATATAGAGACTTACAGTGAGCGGAAGTGGAGCAAAGGTACAGTTAGAAGGTGATAGCCACGAGAGAAGGTGAGAGCAGGGACTGACACAGCAACCCTGAGAATGGAAAGAGAAAATTGTCCCAGACATGTTGCAGAGATGAAGTTGACCAGACTTGGCAACAGCATAGGTGTAGCAGGCTAAGGGGACAGAGGAACAAAAGATGACATGAGATTCTCATCTGGGTAGAGGATATGGAGAGATGTACAACTAAAAGTCACATAAGTACTGACTTGCTTTAGGGAGGTGAGACAGTCAGGGACAGGGACTGAACCCAGGGCCTTGTGCAAGCAAGGCAGGCACTCTACCAACTGAGCTATACTCCCAGTTGAACAACCATTTTTAATTGGGGGACTATAGATCATTTGTAGATCATTCAGTAGCATCATAGTTTAGAAGTCAGGAAAGAGCTTGAGTCTGGAGCCACGAAAGTGATTCCAACCAGAATCATGCTGTATAGTTGTTGAGATGCAGCCCTTTGTTAAATCCCAAATTAGAGACAGGGTGAAGTTAGGTTTGTTGCCATTAGAAGAAGAGCCCTCATGAGACTTTCTGAGATTAACATATGTATTTCAAAGCACTAGAAGAATAGGCTATTAATTTTCATCCATTGTATTTTATGCTGTTTGTCATAACGCTATGTATATTTGTGAACAAGAAAATATTCATTCAATTCAATGTGTCACCTTTCAGTATATCTTTCACTTCAGTTTCAATTATGCATTTGCAATCTTTTTTCAAAGGAATTTTTCAAATCAAACTGGCTTTCCTGGCAGAGTCAAGATCACACCTGACCTGTCTTTTATCTTTTATATATAAGGGTACAAAATACAAGAAAAGATAGAAAAATATTTGAACCGGATACTAGAGAAGGGCTTGGACTTGTGTGCCTCCCCTGGACTTAGATTATGAATCTGTTTTCAAAGTGAGGCACACCTGGGGTATTGAGTGAAACGAGGTGTGGTTAAGTCTCAGAAACCTTGATGTTCATGCGCACATAATCTGTTGTGCATCACCCTGTAACTGGCACATACTGAAGGGTCAATGTCAATCCAGCAGTGGATTTGAAATTATGCGTTTGTGGTTCTAACACAAGCGTAGAGTTCTGCTTACTTCGCTGCACAATGCCTTTCTAATGCAGGATTTTTTGTGCTTAAAAAATCTTTCTTCATTGAACACCACAGATATTCTATTCATCTTAACTCTATAATAAGGTTCACCTTTGGACTGACTCTTCAAAATCAGAGAAAGATGACTGCCAAAGATAATTACTACATGATGATTAATGAATCCTTTTCAGAACTGCAGTCACCAGACTGAAAACCTGATCGCTTTTATAATATCAAAGAATATTTTTATCAAAAGACTTTATTCTTTATCATTTTGTTGAAAAAGGAATCTAATGTCCCATTGCATTAGTAGGTGACAATATGTTCATCAAAGATGTGTTTTAGTACATGTTTTACAGCTTGTGAAAGAAAAGCGACAGCTTCCACAATCAAAAGCTTTCTCACTAACTGTGGATGAAAAGAGACAGTTGAGAAAGCTGAATCACTAATTATCTTAGGAGATCTTGACATTTCCTTTATATTAAATAGCATGTGTTAATTAATTTGTATTTTAGATAATATGGTTTTGGCTTAAAATGATTTTAAAGAATAAGAGGAATTTTGAACTTAACTATGTCCTACCTAAACACATCCCATATTTATGGGGAGCTATTCCAGGCACTTTTTTCCAGGAAGTCATATTTTATCTGTGTCTTGTATGGCTTAAATTAAATGCCCTCACCAGCAGACAGTCTGTCCCTTTCTTCTGCATCTGTGCTAGTCTCAAGTAGATGAGGGTAGATAGAACATTTGGTGTATCAGAGAAGAAGGGAACAGGGAGAAAGGTAGATTCCAAAACCACTCTTCACCTTCCCTCCTCCCTCTTGTGTATCAGGTTCGGAACAGTTCTCAGTGCCACAGGTAAATGCTCAGTAATTGCTGTCTTGGAGAAGAAAGGCAGGAAACAATTACTTGAGCCTATTTTCTCCTTGACAAGTGAAGAACTTCAGTGGTTGTGTATGCAGACACCAACATTTACAACTCTGTCATTTTTCCCCAAACATAGAGATAACTTCAAAACAAAATATAGTTTTAAATTGTTTGTGTATGAGAAGTGATCCAAAAACAATCATTTTATTAAAGAAACTAATAATAGTAAAAATTCTTTCTGGAAAAGATAGATTTCTACAAAGACGTAGGAAAATGAGTCACTGTTTTTTGAGCAGCTACTCTGCTCTGGGTGTTTTCAATGCTCATCTCTCTTTATGTTCACAATAATGTCCAGAAATCTGTGTATTACTCCAATTTTATACCTCCAAACTGGATTACTGGAGATGATTGTCCTTAGCAAATTTACACTATTGATAAACATCTGTCAAGATGTCAAAGCCTCTGGCTCTGCAGATACTATCTTCATCTTATCAAAGAGATGTTACTTCTTGCTTATTCTCTCTTCACATTTATTTACTCCTTCTAAAGATGTAATCTTAACTTCTTCCTATACAAAGGCATACAGAGATTTATAAAACTGAAAAACATTATTACCATCTGCAGCAGGGCTATAATTTAGGACAGAGATCAGGCAAATGAACAAATGGGCAAATTCAATGTTAATACTATGCTGGCTGAAACACAGAAGCACAGCATGGGAACACACATAGGAGAAGGAAATTCCTCCTGAGAAAGCAGAGGTCAAGGATCGTTTTAGAAAAGACAATATTTTGATGAAATGTTGGGGGTCAAAACGCAGGTCTCCCTAATCAGAGGAAGGCATTCTAGGTGAAAATCATAGACTGAGCAATGACACAAAGACACAAGAGAGACAGTTTATGTTTAGAAAGCTGTGAGGAATTCAGAATGGTTGAAGTCCTGAAAGGTGAAGCACAGTAAGGAAAGGCTAGGGAGATAAAACACAGCCAGATAATGCCAGCTCCCATGCCATGATATGGACCTGATTCAGTAGGAAAAGGACAAAGACTGGGGCAGAGAACAAAACCATCAGGTTTGTGTTTTAGAAGCCACCACAACAGCAGAGATGTGAGGGCTGTTGTGGTGGAATCTGAGAACCAGGTAGAGGTTCAGCCAAGACGGACGCACGTTATGTAGAGGAAAGAGACTCACAACGTCTACCTTAGTGCTGCTTGAATGTGGGACATTCAGCAGAGGGGAAAGGTGAGCTTACTCCCAGTTTTCTACTTGGATGATCAAATGGACATTTTGGATTTATTCAATGTGAAGTAACGTGGATCCGCCAGTTAGAGATATCAAAGCTGCAGCTAGATAAGTAGTTCTAGATTCCAAGAAAGAAATCTGAACTAATTCATCAGCAATTCAGCAGTTTGAAGCCATTAAGAGTAGAGGAGGTGACTGTGGAGGAAATGTACAAAATAAGATAAATGGATAAAAATGTAGAGTCATTTTTAAAATGTGATGGCACTACCAGAGACACATAAGCTGAGAGTCAAAAAGAATGATTGACAGGGAGGCGGATGAGAGAGTATCCCAGTGTTTGTGGAGAAGAGCACCTCACAGAGAATAGAGTAGTCCACTATCTCAGAAGCCCAAAGAAGTAACATAAGTTCAGTCAAAAGGAGAAAGTGTACTTCATCCTTGCATTGGCATCACTGAAGGTCTTCAGTGGAACTGCCTCAGAGGAGAGAGACACACAGCAGCAAAAAGACAACTGAAAAACTAAATCTGTTGCAGAAGGTGATTCTATTCTTCAGGAGTAGGACCTGGTTCTCAATTCAGTTCATCACAACCTCTTGCTTTGTGAGACTCTGAAATGTCTCACTTTCCTTTTCTATTATTTCTAATAGCAAGATACCTATACAACTAACAAGCAGGCTTCAGATTTTCTTTCTGCTCTTGGATGAAGTATTAAAGAAAAAACTCTATTCAGAAAAAATACGAATTACTTATTATTTCTATTGTTGTTATTATTATTATTATTATTATTATTATTATAGCATTGGCATCATAAATATAATCAGATTCACTAGTCCCCAACCTCACAGGAAAGGAATAGGGTCCAGGCAGATTTTGAGGCCAGCTCAGAATCAAATTGCTCTGTTGATAGAGATCCTCACTTTTTTCCTTTCTGTGACCTCTGATGTTTTAATTTCTTCTGCAATTCAAGTCATATTTTTCAAACTAGTCTTTCCTTATCCTTCCCCAATTCTTCATTCTACCAAAAACATTGAGCCTGGTCATCTGATTACAGTCTTCTCCAGGTTTCAAACAATCAAATGAGAAATACATTCTTTTTTTTTTTTTTTTTTTTTTTTGTTTTTTTTTTTCTTTTTTTTTATTTTTTTTCTCCTTTTTTTAAAAATTTTTTTATATTTTTACATTTACATAGGGTAATGATGTTTATTTTATTTTTCCCCTCCCCCCACCCCTCCCACCCCTCCCACCCCTCTTTTCCCTCTACACAGTCCTTCTTTCCTTCATTCTTGCCGCTGTCCTTAGCCTAACTCTAAACCTAACCCTAAACCTAATGCTAGCCCCTCCCACCCCCCATTATATGTCCTCATCCACTTATCAGCGAGATCATTTGACCTTTAGTTTTTTGAGATTGGCTTATCTCACTTAGCATGATATTCTCCAATTTCGACCATTTGCCTACAAATGCCATAATTTTATCATTCTTCATTGCGGAGTAATATTCCATTGTATAAATATGCCACAGTTTCTTTATCCATTCATCAACTGAAGGGCATCTAGGTTGGTTCCACAATCTGGCTATGGTGAATTGAGCAGCAATGAACATTGATGTGGCTGTATCTCTGTAGTATGCTGATTTTAAGTCCTTTGGGTATAGGCCAAGGAGTGGGATAGCTGGGTCAAATGGTGGTTCCATTCCAAGCTTTCTGAGGAATCTCCACACTGCTTTCCAGAGTGGCTGCACTAATTTGCAACCCCACCAGCAATGTATGAGTGTTCCTTTTTCACCACATCCTCGCCAACACCTATTGTTGCTTGTATTCTTGATAATCGCCATTCTAATTGGGGTGAGATGAAATCTTAGGGTAGTTTTGATTTGCATTTCCCTTATTACTAGGGATGTTGAACATTTTTTCATATATCTGTTGATTACTTGTACATCTTCTTCTGTGAAGTGTCTGTTCATTTCCTTAGACCATTTGTTGATTGGATTATTTGTATTCTTCGTGTAGAGTTTTTTGAGTTCTTTATAGATTCTGGAAATTAGCGCTCTATCTGAGGTATGGTTGGCAAAGATATTCTCCCACTCTGTAGGCTCTCTCTTCACATTTCTGATAGTTTCCTTTGCTGAGAGAAAGCTTTTAAGTTTGAATCTATCCCAGTTGTTGATTCTTGCTTTTATTTCTTGTGCTATGGGTGTCCTGTTAAGGAAATCTGATCCTGAGCCAACAAGTTGAAGATTTGGACCTACTTTTTCTTCTATAAGATGCAGGGTCTCTGGTCTGATTCCGAGGTCCTTGATCCATTTTGAGTTGAGTTTTGTGTAGGGTGAGAGATAGGGGTTTAATTTCATTCTATTGCATATGGTTTTCCAGTTTTCCCAGCACCATTTGTTGAAGAGGCTATCTTTTCTCCATTGCATATTGTTGGAACCTTTGTCTAGTATGAGAAAATTGTATTTATTTGGGTTTGTGTCCATGTCCTCTATTCTGTACCATTGATCTACCTGTCTATTTTGGTACCAATACCATGCCGTTTTTGTTACTATTGCTTTGTAGTAGAGTTGAAGATCTGGTATTGCAATACCCCCTGCTTTGCTCTTGCTACTGAGGATTGCTTTAGCTATTCTAGGTTTTTTATTCTTCCAGATGAATTTCATAATTGCTTGCTCTATTTCTGCAAGGTACATCATTGGGATTTTAATTGGAATTGCATTGAATCTGTATAGCACTTTAGGTAGTATAGCCATTTTGACAATATTAATTCTGCCTATCCAGGAACATGGGAGATCTTTCCATCTTCTAAGGTTTTCTTGTATTTCTTTCTTTAATGTTCTGTAGTTCTCATTGTAGAGGTCTTTCACCTCTTTTGTGAGATTGATTCCCAAGTATTTTATTTTTTTCGATGCTATTGTGAATGGGGTAGTTTTCCTAATTTCTCTTTCTGAAGATTCATCACTTATGTATAAAAATGCATTGGATTTATGAGCATTGATCTTGTAACCTGCTACTTTACTGAATTCACTTATAAGTTCTAAAAGTTTTCTGGTGGAATTTCCAGGTTCCTCTAAATATATAATCATGTCATCAGTGAACAGGGATAGTTTGAGTTCTTCTTTTCCTATTCGTATCCCTTTAATTTCTTTGGTTTGTCTGATTGCTCTGGCTAGAGTCTCAAGGATGATGTTGAATAGAAGCGGTGAAAGAGGGCATCCCTGCCTTGTTCCAGTTTTTAGGGGGAACGCTTTCAGTTTTTCACCATTTAGAATGATATTAGCCATGGGCTTAGTGTAGATTGCCTTTATAATGTTTAGGAATGTTCCCACTACCCCAATTTTTTCTAGTGTTTTGAGCATGAAGGGATGTTGTATTTTATCGAATGCTTTTTCTGCATCTATTGAAATAATCATGTGATTCTTAAGTCTGTTGATATGGTGAATGACATTTATTGATTTCCGAATGTTGAACCAACCTTGCATCCCTGGGATAAAACCCACTTGATCGTGGTGCACTATCTTTTTAATATATATTTGTATGCGATTTGCTAAAATTTTGTTGAGAATTTTTGCATCGATATTCATTAAGGATATTGGTCTGAAATTTTCTTTCCTCGATGTGTCTCTGTCTGGTTTAGGTATCAGGGTGATATTGGCTTCATAGAACGAGTTTGGTAGGGTTCCCTCCTCTTCTATTTTATGGAATACTTTGAGAAGTATTGGAATGAGCTCTTCTTTAAAGGTTTTGTAGAACTTGGCTGAGAACCCATCTGGTCCTGGACTTTTCTTTGTTGGTAGGCTTTTGATGACCTCTTCTATTTCATTGCTTGAAATTGGTTTATTTAAGTTGTGTATGTCCTCCTCGTTCAGTTTAGGTAGTTCATATGTCTCTAGAAATTTGTTGATGTCTTCGAGGTTTTCTGTTTTGTTGGAGTATAGATTTTCGAAATAGCTTCTAATTATGTTTTGTATTTCACTCGTGTCTGTTGTGATGTTTCCTTGTTCATTCCGAATTTTAGTAATTTGAGTTTTCTCCCTCTTTCTCTTTGTTAGTGTGGCTAAGGGTTTATCAATTTTATTTATTTTTTCAAAGAACCAACTATTTATTTTGTTAATTTTTCCAATTGTTTCTTTTGCTTCGATTTCGTTGATTTCGGCTCTGATTTTAACTATTTCCTGTCTTCTACTACTTTTGGTATTGGTCTGCTCTTCTTTTTCTAGCGCTTTGAGCTGTAGTGTTAAGTCGTTTATTTGTTGATTTCTACTTCTTTTTTTGAATGCACCCCATGAAATAAATCTTCCTCTAAGTACTGCTTTCATAGAGTCCCAGAGATTTTGATATGATGTGTCTTTGTTCTCGTTTACTTCTAAGAATTTTTTTATTTCCCTCCTGATGTCTTCTGTTATCCATTCATCATATAATAGTGTATTATTTAGTCTCCAGGTATTGGAGAAGTTTCTGTTTTTTATTCTGTCATTTATTTCTAATTTCAATCCATTATGATCTGATAGAGTACAAGGTAGTATCTCTATCTTCTTGTATTTGCTAACAGTAGCTTTGTGGCATAAAATATGGTCTATTTTAGAGAAGGATCCATGTGCTGCTGAGAAGAAAGTGTATTCGTTCTTTGTTGGATGGTATATTCTATATATGTCCGTTAAGTCTAAATTGCTGATTGTGTTGTTGAGATCTATAGTTTCTTTATTCAATTTTTGTTTGGACGATCTATCCAGTGGTGAGAGAGGTGTGTTAAAATCGCCTAGTATTATTGTATTGTGGTCTATTTGAATTCTGTAATTGAGAAGGATTTGTTTGACGTACGTGGATGAGCCAATGTTCGGGGCATAGATATTTATGATTGTTATGTCTTGCTGATTTATGCTTCCCTTAAGCAGCATGTAATGTCCTTCTTTATCCCTTCTGACTAGTTTTGGTTTGAAGTCCACATTATCTGAGATGAGGATGGATACTCCAGCTTTTTTGCTGTGTCCGCGTGCATGGTATGTTTTTCCCCATCCTTTCACCTTTAGTCTATGGGTGTCTCTTTCTATGAGGTGAGTCTCTTGCAGGCAGCATATTGTTGGATTTTTCTTTTTAATCCAATCTACCAGTCTGTGTCTTTTGATTGATGAATTCAGGCCATTAACATTCAGGGTTATTATTGTGATATGATTTGTATTCCCAGTCAATTGACTCATATTTGTTTTTGACATGATTTGGTTTCTCCTTATTTGGCTATTCCTTTAGGCTAGCACCTCCTGTTGCTGATTTGCATCGTTGTTTTTCATCTCTTCCTCATGGAATATTTTGCTGAGAATGTTCTGTAATGCTGGCTTTCTTTTTGTAAATTCCTTTAGCTTTTGTTTATCATGGAAGGATCTTATTTCATCGTCAAATTTGAAGGTAAGTTTTGCTGGGTATAAGATTCTTGGTTGGCATCCGTTTTCTTTCAGGGCTTGGTATATGTTGTTCCAGGCCCTTCTAGCTTTTAGGGTCTGGATTGAAAAATCTGCTGATATTCTTATTGGCTTCCCTCTGAATGTAATTTGATTCTTTTCTCTCGCGGCCTTTAAAATTCTGTCTTTATTTTGTATGTTAGGTATTTTCATAATAATGTGCCTTGGTGTGGGTCTGTTGTAATTTTGTATGTTTGGAGTTCTATAAGCCTCTTGTACTTGGTTTTCCATTTCATTCTTCAGATTTGGGAAATTTTCTGTTATTATTTCATTGAATAGATTGTTCATTCCTTTGGTTTGTTTCTCTAAGCCTTCCTCAATCCCAATAATTCTTAAATTTGGCCTTTTCATGATATCCCATAATTCCTGTAGATTCTGTTCATGATTTCTTACCATCTTTTCTGTTTGGCCAACTTTGCTTTCAAGATTAAATAATTTGTCTTCAATGTCTGAGGTTCTGTCTTCCAGGTGTTCTATCCTATTAGTTATGCTTTCTATGGAGCTTTTAACTTGGTTTATTGTTTCCTTCATTTCAAGTATTTCAGTTTGTTTTTTTTTCAGTATCTCTAACTCTTTATTGAAATGATCTCTTGCTTCCCGTATTTGGTCTTTTAACTGTTGATTGGTGCGATCATTTAATGCCTGCATTTGCTCTTTCATCTCCTCCTTCAATGCCTGCATTTGCTCTTTCATCTCCTCATTAGCTTCCCTGATCATTTTAATTACGTACATTCTGAACTCCCTTTCTGACATTTCTTCTGCTGTGCTGTCATTGGGTTTTATTGATGTAGTATCTAGGCTTGTTTGGGACATTTTCTTCCCTTGTTTTCTCATATTGGTCAGTTGTCAGTGGGACCCTGAGATATTGCAGTTTTCCGCTACTGGCTTATAGTGTTCCGGTAGATTTCCAGTGTATCACCTCCCAGCCTTCAGTAGCCTGATGTCTTGGAGGAATCTGATAAAGCAGCTCATCCGAAGAAAACTGCCCCTAGCCCCCTACTGGTTCCACGGTTTGGAACTGGCTCTGTGCGGAAATGCTCTCACTGTGGGCCTGCGCCGTGCAGCTGGCCGTGTGGGAGGATCTCACTGCCGGAGTGTGGAAGGCTACCTTGGGAAGACTCTAGCTGCCCTGCCCGGCTCCAATAAGCCACCTCTATCTGGGCCTGCCACCCGGGCCGAGCTTTACTCAGTGGGCAGACTTACCCGTGGCTCTATTTCAGTCCGAGTCTCTCAATGCCTCCCCTTCTTAACTCCAGGGTTCTGGAGCGTCTGGGGGTGCAGTCTCCCTCTAGGCCGCCATCTTGGATTGCCCCGTGAAGAGAGCCTGCAGCCCGAGTGGGCAGAGCCGCCTGAAGAGGTCTCTGGCTGCCCTGCCCTAATCCCAGAGGCTGTTTGCGGATCGCGGCTCTCCGCTGGTTCGTTGCCGGAGTACGCTGCGCTGCAGGGGCTCCGGGACTCGGAGCTTGTTCTGGTCAGAAAGGCTCTCACTAGCGGGCCAGTTCCGTTCTGAGAACCTGGAGAAGCTGGCTGTGTGGGCGGGGCCCACCACCAGAGTGCGCAGGGCTGCCTGTGAATGACTCTAGCTGCCCTGCCCGGCTCCGATAAGCCACCTCTATCTGGGCCTGCCACCCGGACTGAGCTTTACCCAGTGGGCAGACTCACCCGTGGCTCTATTTCAGTCCGAGTCTCTCAATGCCTCCCCTTCTTAACTCCAGGGTTCTGGAGCGACTGGGGGTGCAGTCTCCCTCTAGGCTGCCATCTTGGATCGCGAGAAATACATTCTTAAAGTGTCTATTGCCAGCTAGAGCTCTGAGGCAGGAGGATGGCAAGTTCAAAGCCATTCTCAGCAATTTAGTGAGGTTCTAAGTAACTTAACAAGACCCTGTCTCAAAGTAAAAAATATAAAGGGCTGGGACTATGATTCTGTGGTTAAGTACCCCTGGGTTCAGTCTTTGGTAACAAAAAAAAAAAAAAAAAGAGAGAGAAAGAAGAAAAAAAATCTGAATGCTTCATACTCATGGTAAAAATAAGTAAATAAAATTTAAAAGATAATGATATTTGCAAAATAGTATGCTTATGAGTCTCAGTTTATAATGATATTGAGATAGGTTATAAACTTCACTTAAAATACATAGTATTTAACGTTTATTGTTAAAAATCTATGCATACACCATGGATGATATCTACTGGGGGCAGCTGAAAAGGCCAATCTAAACAGATGGCTAATGATCTGGAACAGACTGTACCTTCATACCCTAAGGGTGTTTGTCATTTGAACATCAACCCAGTGCCCACAGAGGATATATACAAAGATGTCAATCAGCCATAGCAACAATATAAATTTAATTGTGGTATCAGAAAATACTGAGGCGAATTTATTTGTGTTGATATTAAAAACAATAAAGCAAGTAACTGTATCTTGCATTTTCAAAAAGAATAACACCTTTCTGTCAACAAAATTATGCATATTTATAAAAAATTCAAGCAATAGGAAAGATGAATTAAAAGTTTTAAATCACCTAAATTGAGAAATAAAGATCATTAAAATATATTAATATTATTTTAGGCACCTCTGCATATGTATACATAGAATACTCAGTGCATTGAAAAATGGGATTATATTTATACATATATTTTTAATAAAAAGCCTTAAGTTTTTATTTGAATTTAAAAGAATAGACAGAAAACTGAAGCTAAAGAAATTGTAGCTCTTGAGCTAAAAGTTTTCTTTGTTTTCTCAGTGAGATCCATGTGTCCCTAAAATATTTCCATAATGTAAGGTCAAAATTTTGACATTGGTAGTAAAGAAAACTGCTCTCGTTAGAATAGCATTACTTGCTTCCTTGCTATGAAAAATACATAAATTAGTTCCTTTATACCACTTATAGACTGCAAATTCTTAAACAAAATATAGTAATCCAAATCCATAAGAATAATAGTGAATATTGTCTAAACTTGTTAATTCCAAGAACACCAGGGTAGTTGAACATTTATAATTCTATTGTAATTCACATTTTAGCTGTTAATAAAAAGAGAAAACAACAACACAAGATTATCAAAATCGATGCAAAGTGCATCCAATAATGTTCAACACTGATACAGGACTAAACCATATGAACAAAGAGACAAACAAACCTACATATGTAAGTATATGATGGTGTGACCCTTAGACAGTGCTCTTCCCTGGAGGCAGACCTTAACCTGTGAGTGTGAATTCTTGTGCCAGTCTCACCTACTGTACCATTGCCATGAATCTTTATCTCTGAAGACTATTAGGACAATACTAATCAATTTTTTGCAGAAGATGTGGAGAAGCTTCTTAGATGCCCGTGGTCTACTGTGCTCTGTTCTATTTTCCTGAAAACATAGCAGTTTTACTTTTCATAGTAAATGTATTCTTGTAACCAGAAATACATGTGAATGATGGAATTTAAAATTAATCATGAAAAACACCTGTGGTTTCTCTTCTCCATGAAACAAGTTATTTTCTGTGAGTTCAATCCTACATTGATAAGTAAATCAGTTATTGAGAAGAAAAATCAATACCTTCAGTGCTAACCAATGTTATTTCTAGACTATACTATGTTACCCTGTGTCTCAAAATCACATGGGAATGGATGGGTGTTGGTGTTCATGATGGATCAGATTACAAAGGAAATGAATAAGATAAAAATATTGCATCAAGGAATTTTGAATAAAACATAAGCAATTAAATTGCCATTCAGGCTTTTACCGATAATGAAAAAGTTTCAAGGGCAAACAACATGCCATATATTTTTCCTCCAAATTATCACCAGAATATCAGTTGTAGTATCTCAAATTTCAGATTTGGTGGTAGCTGGAAAGGGATATTTTCAATGAGTCTTTCACCTTTGAATTAAATTACTTTGAAAAATGGACCAAAGTAAACATTTATTTTATAATCTCATCATCTGATTTCTAAACTTCTTTTCCTCTCTAAAGTGAATACTCCATTATATTGTAAAGTAGCTATACTGGTTCTCATGTACTAATTCCAATCTAATTTTTAATAGTCTATTCTTCCCTTTTTAGACTAATATTCCAAATGCTATAGTTTGGTTACAGAATGTTTCCAAAGGTCCGTGTGTTAAAGGCTCAGTCCTCAACTTGGCTTTGTTAGGAGGTAGGGGAAACTTTAAGAGATAGGACTTAGTGAGAGATCTTCCAGTCACTGGGGATATACCCTCAGAGAGGATAATGAGTCCCAGGACCTTCCTCTTCCTCTTTTGTTCCTGGCTATGTATTCAGGTTTGCTATGCCATGTACCCTTCCATGATGTGCTGTACCCCTGTCAGAGGCCTAAAAACAATGGTCTGCCTGTTCACGGACTGGAGCTGCCAAAACCTTGAGTCAAAATAAACATTTCTTCTTTGTAAGTTTATTATCTTAGGTGTTTTGTTTTGTTAACCAAAAGTTGACTAACACAACACCTTTGGCAAAGATTGCAGTACCTCAAGTGCTTGAGGTGGGCACCAGTTACTGAAGTAGAAACTCACGGAATGATATTTAAAGATCTCATAATATTCTGACACCATCCAAGGAGCCTCCAAGTACCTGGGAAGGTTATGACACCTCTCAGAAACCCTGAGAGGAGTTTGGTCCCTCTGTCCTCTTCTAGGACCTCTCATTTTTCACTTTGACTCTCTCAGACTTTCTCATTCTGCCCACTGCAGGAAGTACTTCACTTCCCAGCTGCATCTGTGTTACTTAGCAATGACCCATAATAGAAATATAATTTTAGAAATGGAAGGGATGGCAGCAGGGTCTATGACCCATATATATCTTAAGTCATTTAAGCACTCTTAAAACCCTCCCACTCTCCAGATAAAGTGGAATGTGGAGAGGGTTAAGACATCTACCCAACAGTAGAGCTGTAGTTAATGCAAAAAATGTCTGCAGGCCAGGCCGACAGACTTCCAGCCCCACATTCTTTCTAATGTGACAGTATTTCTCTCTCTCAGAGTGTTTACTGGATATAGGAGTGAGAATCAAGGTGCTCTGGACATCACTGTACAACCACAGAATCAAATTTTCTAGGGGAAAGCAATCTACATTATAGCACAGATTTAAAACAATGACAAGGGAATCGAGTCTAGTCCTAAAGGATGCCAACTGTCAACAATGGATGTGTTGAAGTGGTACTTGGTGGGCAAGTATCAGTAACGACTGCATATCATTTTGAGAATCCTGTGTAAGACCCTTCCTCTACCAATGTGCTAAGCCAGAATGGTGGTCCATCCTTTGCTTCCTTGTGCAGGACCATATGAATTATTGGAAGGGTGAATCTCAAAGATGAAGTACTGATAATGAAAACAAAATTGAGGATTTTTTTTTTACTATATGGAATCTCTTAACTTTTAGATAATAACTATTTAGATGTTAAGATTCAAAAAGTGTCATAGTATTTTTGAGATATAAATGAACACCTAAGCATTTTTATTTGTTACCTATTAACTAATTATTGACAAAGAAGCAAAATAGTAACACTATTGTTAATATTAATTTTTACCAATTTTATAAACACTATTACATTAGTTAACATAAGGTAACTATAATTAATCTTAATAGATTAATAAATTTGTGACTTTAACAAAATATTTTAAAAATTGACATATTTGATCAAGACTTTGTACTTTACTTTTATTTAAATTAGGTTCCGCTTACAAAGACAAGACAAAAAAGGTTCATGATTAGCAGCTCAAATTATCCCTTTTGGATTTTTTTTCCTAGGAAGCCCTTGGGAAGTTGATTTAAAATGATGAATGAGAATTCAGTGAATAGACACTAAAAATTTACAATGAACAAATAAGATGTGACCCATTCCAGAGAACAAACTGAAAGTTTCTTGCTATAGGATCAGTGGCTCTGACTTCAATTTCAGCCCGTTGGTAACCTCCTGATGCCTTCATCCATTGAGTGGCAGGATAAAAAGTGAAAAATCAGCCTAAGTCTCCAGGGCAGGAACTCTAAGAGCTTCCCAAGGAAACCCTGAGAGTGATTCAGAAAGTGCAACATAACTTTTGTAGGCATCCATTGACCTGATTGTTTATGGCTAGCTTCTTTAAACAAACAGCAGAAACAAAGGCAGTGAAAACTGAGAATTTATTTTAAAGAACAAAGATATTCATCAGAGAGCAAGAAGCTTGAAGTGAATTCACATAAGGGACTATTCAACAGATGTAGTCAATACAACATAATTTATTAGATTCTTCTAGGTCATTGTCTGTCTGACATGATGCCTGTGGTATGTGATTATTAAAACTTCTCACAAATCTCTTAAGTGACTGCATTTCAACAGCATAACTGCTTCTGGGTAAATGAAGTTCTTTTAAATTTCTATAGAGAAAATATTGATTTTAATTTTCAAATCAGTTTTATTCAACTGAATGTTTATATTAATATTTTTAAATGACAGCATTATTTCAGAAAGTAGTATAATCCACATTTTTGTGTTCATAGCAAAGACAGTTAAAAGTAAAATAGAGTAAGAGACTAAATTTTCCAGGAGAGTGAACACTTTCTTCTTCCCTTCTTTTTCATATACTCTTATTTGTTGTTTACATGTTACATAGAAGCATTTAGCATGTAGTTATATCATAATAGTAATTTAATGATTGAATAATAATCAGTAACAATAGTTAACTACAGGAAGAGTATTATTTATGTATGAGTTGCTCTGCTAAGGAATTTACAAGAAGAAACTTAACCATGCATAACAATCATATATATATATTTATAAGATATATATATTATAAATCCATTGTGTAGATGGGAGAATTTAAATTTAGAGAGGATAACTTATCTGAGATATAGCATTAAAAGTAGCAGAGCCTAGCACAGTGGCCCATGCCTGTAATCCCAGTGGCTCAGGAGGCTGAAGCAGGAGGATCACAAGTTCAGAGCCAGTCTCAGTAACTTAGTGAGACACTGTCTCAAAATAAAAAAAACAAAAAAGGACTGGGGATGTGCCTTAGTGGTTAAGGGCCCTGGGTTCAATTCCTGGAGAGTGGGGGAGAGAGAGAGAGAGAGAGAGAGAGAGAGAGAGAGAGAGAGAGAAAAGGAGCAGAGCTATCATATGATTCTACATCAACCTGACTCCTGAGCATATTCTCCATACTCTACATACCCTTTTGTGATATGTATATGGAATAATGTAATAATTGCTAACTTCTATATGCATAAAATTTTTAAAATCTAAATATAAAATTTGACATGAAAATAACTTGGAATTTTTTCCTTAACATTTGCTAATACTCTTTGTTAGGAATGCAAACACAAGTTCAAGATGAGAAAAGAGATCCTTTATTACCAACAAAATCAGAAGGAACTGGTCTGCTCCCCATTATCTAGGTGAGAGATTCAGATGGTTGATCAATGCTTTGAAGCATACAAATGACATGCCTATAAGATGACAGATAAGTTTCAGGACTGCTTATAGAATCATTTTGTGGGATGGGGATATAGTTCAGTTGGTAGAGTGCTTGCCTCATAAGCACAAGGCCCTGGGTTCAATCCCAGGTACCATGCACATGAAAAATAAATACTTTATGGTCACTTTTTAAAAATACTTTATTGGTTCACATATAAACACTTTGATTATACTATTTGTATATACTATTTGCCTTTAATTTAATTTTTAAATAGGGTTCCTTTCCTTCTGCTTTTAATTCACAATATACATAGCTATACCAATTACAGCTATTCTGACTATTCTTACTTTCTTATTTTCAAAATTATGTATGGAATTCTGTAATATTCTGAAGTTTGTCATTTTGAAAAAATGATAAAAAGACTAGAAAGAAGAAATTGACTCTTTTTTAATATCTAAATAACTTTTTTCCCCCTCATACATCTTGGGGTCCCCTACAGGGAAACTATTTCCAGTTTGTCAATCATACCCATTGTTGGACCTTAAATTTACTGCATTTAGATGGCTCGTAATTTCAATACAACCACCTTTACAAATTTATGATTGGTGATTTCTATTGCAGTGTTCATTATCCCCACATTTAGAATGTCACATTCTAATTCATTATAAGTAATTCTGTAGCTTCATAAGGACATTATTACATCCTACAAAATGGGATTAAGCTATAAGATCCTTTTCCTGTCTCATTACTGATAAATGTTCATTGATTTTCTTTATCATCTTTGAGTATATTTAAATTTACAAAAAAAAAGTGTATCTCATCACTATCTCTAACCATGTACTAATGTTTACAGATGTTCCATGGTAATAATGTTTCCAGGGGATGATGGTTTAATGCTTCCCTGTTGGAGCATAATGAGCTTAAACATCATTTGGAAGCTGAATGATCTCTTAATTTGAGGACTGATTCAGAAAATGCTGAAGATCCTAGTTTGTTCAGTATCATGCAAGAAACTTTTTGAGAGTGGCAATTGTAGCACGGAATTCAGAAAGTACATAGAAAAAAGGCCTACTCTTGTGTCTGTAATTGAAAGAGTAAAGTACAGATTTTTTAAAAAAATTCCTTAACCTAAGCTTTACAGAACAAATTTTTTTTTTAAAGAGGATTTATTTTCTGGATTAGTGCACTGATCCAGAATCAATTATAATGAATGTCTCTGAGGACTTTGGGAAAAAAATCACATTTTATTCAACATCCCTCCTAACATGGAGCACAGGGCCTGATGAGAGTAGAAATAAATATATGTCTGTGGAATGAATCAAAGAATGTATTAAATTGATAATAACTTATGACTTCAAGATTATAGTAGTGCTCCACTGCTTTCATTATTGTTACATAATGTCAGTATGCCACAAATAAGTTTAAAGCTCATATATTTTGACCTCTTTTTCATGGTTAGAAAATAATTCCCAAATCAAAATTTTTTGATATTTCTTTGCTTTCTTTTTATTTTAATCTCATCTATCAACAAAAACTATTGAACAAAAAGAGAGCTTTGTATTCTGTGAATTTATTTTCAAATGTGTTTAGAACATATAAAAATTACTGATCTTCCCTAATGTCTTGTGGGAAATTTCTAACCTAGCAAAAGGCCCATTCATGCTTCTAGGTGTACAATAGCATGTGAAATGATACCAAAGTAGATGAGATATATGTAATACTTACTTCATCTCTAAAATACATTAAAAAGCAAATTTAATGGAAATGATATGACAATGAGCTAATAAAAGTCCTCTCAACACCATCTCTGTGCATCAGAGGGCACTTGTTTTCTGGAAAGAACATGAAATATGTTATGTGTATATGTATTTCTAATGTCTTTTACAGTTAAAGTATTTACAATTTAACAAAGACTTTGCAACATAAGTTCCAATAGGAAATAGCCACATAAACTAAAGCAAATGTTATTCAGTTACAAGCTTTCAAAATAAAAAGCATGATACATAAAATTATATCCTAATATGACAGATGAATATTAGCAGATGTAAGAAAATGTAAATGTGGAGAAAAGATCATTGCATGGACAGCTTTAGGCAGTACTTGGGCAATGTCCAAGATTAGCCAGTACGTAGGCTGCTTTCGTGACTTGGCTCCACACCTTACATAAATATGCAAGATACACAGACATCAAAGAATGCTCAACTTTCTCAGGTTTTTCAATCAGAAAAAGTTCCTCAAGGATTAGTATTTATAGATTTTCATTAGAAGTCAAGCATAAAAACCATAGTGATGAATACTTAAAATTGGTCTAGTATCACTTTAGAACAGTTGGTTAATTATCAAATACAACTTGTATTTCCTCTTTTTTAAATTTTAAAAAATTTGTTATAGTTATACTTGATAGTAGAATGTAATTTGACACATACAAAGGTGGAGTAAAACTTCTCATTCTTCTGGTTGTACATGATATAGAGTTATACCAGTCGTGTAATCATATATACACATAGGCTAATAATGTCTGATTCATTCTACTATCATTCTTACCTCCATAACCTCCATACCCCCTCCCCTCCCTTCACTCCCCTCTGTCTAATCCAAAGTACCTCTATTCTTCCCTAACCCCCACCCCACCTTGTTGTGAATTAGCATCTGCATATCAGAGAAAACATTTGGCATTTGGTTCTTTGAGATTGACTTATTTTGCATAGCATGATGTTCTCTGACCATCTATTTACCAGGAAATGCCATAATTTTATTCTTCTTTAAAACTGAGTAATATTCCATTATGTATACATACCACAAATTTTTTACCCACTCATCTATTGAAGGGCACCTAGGTTGGTTCCTAGTCTAGTGATTGTGAATTGAGCTGCTATAAACATTGATGTGGCTACATCACTGTAGTATGCTGATTTTAAGTCCTTGGGGTATAAACCAAGGAATGGGATAACAGGGTCAAATGTTGGTTTCTTTCCAAGTTTTCTGAGGAATCTCCATACTGCTTCCATTAACTAATATTTTCTAATCACTTTATACCTAGAAACAAGTGCTCAGGTTGAATGATTTAATAGACTATTAATTAGATTTATGATCCAAATATCCTTTATTATATTCCCTATTAGACTTACAATCCAAATATCCTTTATTTCTAGCACTGACATACTTCTCTAAAGAAATAAAGTAAAAATCATAGGGATATTACTTTCTTAATTATTAGGCAAAAATCAACATCTATAAAGCAGGATGTGTTAGTTTTGTTACCATAAAAAATACCTGAGATAATCAGCTTACAAAGATAAGCTGATTTATTTTGATTCAATTTTGGAGATTTCAGTGTATGGTTAGTTGGTCCCGTTGCTTCTGGGCCTGTGGCAAAGCAGCACACTGTGGCGACGATGGGTAACAAGTCTACTCACCTCATAGTCAGGATGTGAAAGAAAAAGAGACCGGGTTCCCACAGTCCCTTCAAAGGCATGCCCAGCAAAGACTGGAATAACTCTCAAAGTCTCCACTACCTCCCAAGAGTCCTGTGGACTGGGAACCAAGTCTTTAGTACATAGGCCTTTGGGGCACATTTCAGGACAGGACAGAGTCAGCAGTTCAAAAACCTGAGAATTCTCTTTCAGAGAATTAGATGTCCAACTATATATAAATTAAGAACAATAAACCGGTAGGATATGATATCCAAAAGTAAATAACAAACACACTGAGCTTAGACGGTCTACTCAGAATTTAGCCAAAAGCATCATCCAAGAAGACAAGCATTGAAATCAACCGAAACTATGCTACAAACCAAGTGATCCCTGAATCTACAAAACTGAGGCAAGTCAGGGAACGGGGGGAGACAGGGAGGGTTGCAGGGAGAGGTGTCAGAGGAGCAGCGACATCAAACCCCACAGCCATGCACAAAAAGGTAGAAGTTTTCACAAACAGCCTGCCTGAAAGAAATGGTGAGCTCTCCTACATTTTTCTTAGACTCTCAAGGAAGTGATCTACCATTCCTCATTCACCATTTCTGGGTGCAGAGATCTTTTTCTAGTGAGGATGTAAACATGTCATTGAGGAAAGTGGACCTAACTGAGGCAGTGTCACCCAGAAAAGAGCAGGTCTGTCCCTTCCATTTTACACACGTACATAGAAGCCTCGGATTTCCTATTTTTTTTTTTTCCTCTTAAAAATGTCATCTTTCAAATAATGATGTAGTGAGCTACTCTAATGGACAAAGTCAGGAGGATAGATTCTGCTTCTGGCTATATTTATGAACTACAAACAAGTCTTCAAAGTGTTGCTAAAATGCAAGTAGAAATAAGTTAATGTTGTATTTTTGTTTGTTTGCCTGTTTTTGTTTGGGAACTTCTAGTCTTTTTTCTTTAAATTGAGTAATTTTATGAGACAATCAGCCAGTTTACTGAAAAAAATCCTTTCTGCGAAAATGAACAATCCACTTCTGAATACTGACAAGTCACATAAATTCCCTGTGACTTAGGTCCTTATACAAAAATTGGAGAAAATGATGCTTTCTACATATTTTTCAGAGGTACTCAAAATAGTAATGATATAGTGTCTTTAGAGTACTTGGAGTTCCCCAAGGAGAGGCACATATAAACTTGAATCACCACTCCATTATGATTTATCTTTGCTTTATGTAAACAGTTTACTATTCACAGCATTTTTCCTTGTAGAAACCTTTTTATAACTGAAGTGCATTAGCCAGGATGTTTATTTCTACTGCTTACTCATAAAGGGGCTAAGGCTATATAGCACAGAATTCTCAACTGCATTAGGAACAAGTATTGTCTTTCAGAGCTGCTTTGTCCTTTAAGTGACTTCCATGCAACAAGCAGCTCAGAAAATATGAGCAAGAACTTCCAAGGAGCAAGTGAAACACCACAGAGAGTACCAGGAAAGTTAATTGAGAGTCTCATGAAAGCAAAGGTACGTGAACTCCATTAGCATTGTAAAATGCATACAGGCAAATGGATCACTCTTACTCTTGGCCTTATGTGAAAGGAGCCTCTTATAGCCTTTCTCTAAACCATCCCCACAGTGATATGTCTCCCTAGTCTTGTGGGCTCCACAGAGGAGTGATGCTCACCAACCTCTCATTGTCAAGGCCCAAAATGAAGTCCTGTCCATCTCCTCTGCTGAACAGATCTGTTGCCCTGTTTGGCCTTCTTGAGGCTCAGTGCTTGGGTCAGAGACAGGAAGTCCACTTACCTTACCATCTCTAGAGTATTCTGAATGCCTCTGAATGCCACCTAACTGGTTTTCCTGAATCTGGACTTTTTACTGCTTCAAACTCATCCTGTAAACTTGTGTCTGAGATACAATCCCCCTGCCTCAAGCTCAGGACCCTGTAATGTTTAAGACTTTGTAATACAATAGTTTAAAATTCTGAAGTGAAGGCCAAAAGATCTGACTTTAAATCTTTAACTATTCTTTGCCAGCTGTGCAATTCTTGAGAAAATTGCTCCTTGAAGTCTTAGCTCCCTCATCTTGAAAGTAAGAGAAATGATACTTCCCTCTTAGGATTGCTATAGGGAATAAAAGAGAAAATGTAGCCAATGTTTTAAGCACAGTATCTTATCACTCAGTTTATAACAAGAGATAGTTGCTGTTGTTACAGATTTTGATTTCCTTCTAGCCATGAGAAATCATAACTCCCACATTTGAACAATAGTAATCCTAATAACAGCTAACATGATGAATATTTTTAAGGTTCCGAGTCCTACATATGTTAAACCATCAGTTCTCAAAACAATCTCACAAATGGATAGGATAGTTTATTTCCATTTGACTGACAGTAGACAGGTAGTACAGAATGATTGCATAATGCTTAAAGTCACACCAGTATACGGTGGACGGGGTTCAAATCTAGGTAAATCTGGCTCCTGCATCTGTTTGTAGTCACTATGCTGTGCTGGTTTCCCACTGCAATTTTATTGTCCTTCCTTCCCTGGGACCTGTGGGAACTTATTTCTGTCATTTAAAATTTCCTCCCTGTCAAACTCTCGTTTTCCATACCATACATTTTCAAGTTCCACTCATGTTAACTTTATTTCCAGAAAATTCTTACAGTATTCCAGTTATCAATGGTTTTGTTTTCCTGAACTCCTATAATAATGTGTTACAGAAAGTACTAAATTATTCACCACATGTTAGTGTGTATGTGTGTATTTGTGTGTGAATGTGTATAATTTAGTAGATAGGGTATTTTCTTTCACCTAGTGGCCTCCCAGATCCTTAAACACTAGGACTTTATCCTTCCCACAGTACTAAATTCATTTCAATAGGCTTTCTATGAATAGGGAGACATTGTTTCATATAATAATCATATACCTCATATCACCATAGCTATATATTGTTTTATTGTGCACTTTATATATTCTATTTCATTAGTACTTGGATTTCATTTTTCATATCCAAAATAACTCAATTAGGTTTTGATGGGGTCTTAGTTTAATCTTCACGTTAACAGGCTTGAATCAAAAGAAAGTTGAACATTTCTCTGGAACTCCTTAACCCTAACTCAGACAAGTCCTGAGGAGAATAAGGAATTGTTCGAGGTAAAATGTCTCTAATGTCTAAGAATACTAAAATTGATCTTTAGAATACTTAGTTATGTCCATTTTAATTTAAGACATTTTGAGAACTTAGTTTCCTAAGGAGACAATTTCCTTAAGAGAAATACACAAGTAGAACTCTATCAAATGACTTCCTTTGACATTTTCTTTAAAAATTTTTCAGCATGTCCCCTCCCATAGATGACTCATGATTGCAGCTTTTGGTGTTATGCTAAACACATTCTTCACTCATTCTCTCTGACTGTGGGTTCCAAATATGGCTAGGTGGGTATGAGGTCTACCCTTTAAACAACATTTGTCCCTGGTAAGCATAACTGGATCTTTTCTTCTCATTGAATTCTTTTATTTATTTATTTATTTATTTTTGGTACTGGGGATTCAACCTTGGGTGCTTTACTATTGAGTCACATCCCCACCCTTTTTATATTTTATTTTTGACAGAGTCTCACTAACTTGCTGACCTGGCCTTGAATTCATAATCCTCCTACCTCAGCTTCCCAAGTTGCTGGAATTATAGGCATGTGCTTCTGTGCCAGGTTCACTGAATTAATAGTGATGATGTGTCCATGAAAGTTAGCAATTTTTAGTATTTTTTACTAATATCTGCCCTCTAAAATCAAAATGACTTATGTTTAGATCAATTTCAGCTTACCTCACCATTTTCAAATAAAATGTGCTAAATATAGATCCATACTTACTGGGAGATATCTCCCACAATGTGGAGATATTTACATTATCTTTTAAGTTAGGATGAAGAAGACTTAGATATTGGGTTTTTATTTAAAAAATTCCAAACTTCAACAAACAAAACCCTGCATAATATCAATTTCAGTCTTATATTCCCTCACATCAAAGTTCTTTACAATTTTGTGAACTTGACTTTATCCTTCGTAAAGACAGAATTCCAATTCCAAAGAAGAGGCAACTTTTGAAATGTGTTCATGTGCTTCTTCTACATCAGAAATAGCATGCGTCAGATTAAAAGTAGCTGGTATCACAGTTCTTCAATATTGTAGGTTATATCCTTATTTTCACTTAATAAAGGAATATCATAAAGCTTAATCCTTAAAATAAAGGAAACGCGGCATGACACATTTTCATTGATTATGGTTTCTTTAGTAATAAAACACTACTTCCTAAGAGAAGAGACAAACATTTACTGAGTACTACCCTTTGCCAAGCATTGGGCTACACACTATTCACATGCATTACCTAACTTGCTCTATCCACTGATGGAATAGGTAATTGCTCTCCCAGCAGCATCATTGCTAACATGAGCTTTTTTAAAAAAGCCTTCAAAAGACATGTACATTTTAACTGTGACAAAACATCAGTGCTGAGGTGTTGTAGTTGTTGAACAAGGTAGGGGAACACAGAAAGGGACCTGGCTGAAGTCTTGCTGTCCCATTACCCCATACTGCAGGCAATGATCTTCTCTACCCAGGGATGAAAAATTGCTTTATGTTCTTAGTTTTTCCTGTCACTCTGGAGAAATAAACAGTCCTTTGTTTGTTAAGAGAAGATGCCAAGGTCTTTGTTACTAAAAGTATCCCAGGCACTCTAAGGCTTTCCCCTCTCCCTGGTTGGGCCAGACCCAGTCTGGCAATCCTGTGTTGGTGATGCTTCTTCTCTCTTATTCATTCCACCTCTTTTCCTCTTAACACTACTTCTGACCCTCAAGGGTCAGAGCCAGGGGAGAGAGGAGATTCATGAAGGTGAGCAAAGTCTACCTGGCTGGTACAGCTGTAAGCTGCATCATAGCTTTCTCTGGGGGAGCTGCCTGGTCTTCAGTTTCTTTCTGTGGAACAATGAATGTTTTTTTAACAGACAACTGTAAGTCATCTTTGTTATGGCAATTCTCTTACGTGGCCAGTGCCTCTTCCAGAGAGCTGCTTTCTTCCACTTGAGCTTTTTAGATCATTCCTGAGTCCCTTCTGTTCAGGGCACTTTTCTGGAGCATGTCCCTTCAGAATAGCAGATGGGTACATACAACTTCCTAGCTTAAATTGCTCCTGGGGTCTCTAGGATAAAGAGCCCTTTAGTTACCTTTCAGATAGAATACTAATTCTCCCTCTATTCCATTCCTTAGTGACTTTCAACTTCCCTTGCTGAGAATCAGACACTAATTTTTCAAACTCCCAGACTATTAGGGATATATTTAAATTTCCAAGAGATTCTCCGTAAATCTTTCTTAAGGTAAAAGAGAAGTCTGTACACCATTTTTTCCATAAGGAAGTAAAGAAAGTAATGATCATTCACTAAATAAGTCCTCATTGTTAGTTTTGTGAATTTCCTTACCTACCCAAATGCATTTATTTTTGTCTTTGTGGGCTAATGTTGCTAGAACTGATTTCAGAATCTCTCAGGATATATAGTAGCCAGTGTGGCTTGATATTTGAAAGTACATGCTATGAATTCAGTAACCTAGGTTTCAACCCTGTTCCTACCATAATTCTGCTAAATAGCCAAAATAATATTGCTTAAACTCTTTATGCATGACATCCTAATCTATAAGTGGGAATAACTGGCAGTAATATTGTCATATCAAATAATATGAGGGGTTAATAAATATAAAGTCTTTAGAGTAGTGCATGTTATAAGCACTTAAATTGTGCTAGTTATTTCCAGCAATACACCTTTATTGTTCTCAGCTCTGGAGGTCTCAGTTCAATCACAGGGGATCCCCTTTATAAACATCCTGTTACATTAGGTTCCTAGGTACCATACATTTGTTATCGTTCCTTTCTGGCTCCTCAAATGCTTTGTAGTATGTTGTATTTTACAGAAATGTAAATCAATAGAATTTTCTAGCATTAAACATTAATTTAATTTTGGATTTAACAGAAGCCATACTAATGAAAGACACATGATGATATATAGTTCTCATTTAACAAAAAGATAATACCACATAACTGACTTAAGCTTTTTAAAGTATTGAGCATGTAAGAAGGATCTTTTGCTGTAAGGATCTAAGCATAGGGGAGGGTAAAAAATAACCTTCAAATACTGTTTTTGACACTGATGTCTTGAATATATCTGGGGAATATTGAAGCATTAATCGAATGAGGGGTTCTCAAATTTTAGCAGGTATAAAAGGCACCAGAGCATTAAAAGCAGGTTCTAGGGTCTGTCTGTGGAAGTAACAGAGCTGCAGAGTGACCAGGAATCTACAGAGCAATAACCACAATAAATTGTGCTGCAAGAGGGACTCAGACCCACTGAAAACACTCAAACAAACATGGGCCCAAATGCTATTCTCATGGCATGAGTCACTTAGCCACAGATATGACATGATTATAAAGATCTCAGATTAGTGAGTCAGTATCTCTTTTGAAGGCTCAGTTCTCACTTCAGGAGAATCTCTTTTCATTATCAGAATAAAATGAGTTTTTTTTTCCTTTTAATGATGTGCAAAGACGGTGGTTTAGTATAGGAGAAAGTATAATTATAGATTTATTTTATAAAATTAAACATGCACTAATTACATTTAAAACTCACTTATATGTGATTTGTGTGAATCTCAAAATATTTCAGTCAGCAGCAGGACTCTATGACCCTCCCATGGGAATACAAAAAACTATATGCTAGTTGGGTATACATTTTCCTTTTCTTAACTGCTTCCTTTGAGATCTGGCTATTGTAGGAACATCTGGGAATGATATAAAAATCAAAATTGAGTACAAAGACATATTCTGACCTGTACTTTCAAAAGTACTATATAACTTTCCCAAGAAGGAGGCATTCTGATCATTGAGGAACTTTAAGTATCCTTTCTTCACTGCCTCAGAGATTTTCACTTAAAATAACTCTACCTTAAACAACACAGTAACTGTAAGAAAAACTGTTCTGGGATTTGTGCACTTCCAGTGTTATAAGAAGAAGAATAGTTGAAAAATAAACCCAAAACCAAAAACCACCACTCTCAAACATCTTTAACTTCATAGTGTTTTGAAGGGCTGACTTCTGAATTTTTATAAAGTGCCTAAAAATCGATAACAATATTTATTTATATCTTCTAGTGTTTCCACAAAATGAATTAGGTTTTGAAGTAAACAGTTGCCTTGACACAATCTGTCTTTGAGTCTAAGAATGTTTTGTCTTTGGTTAACTTTTGTAAGCTGTTTTCCAGAAACAACCCGATATGGTGGGAATCATGATCATTATCATTATCGAAGTTCCTCATCTTTGTAGGCTGCTTGTAATGTATAAAATGCCTTCACACATTCTGCGCTGGTTATGTTTTATTTTCTGACATCCTTGTGGGGTGTGTAGAACAGGGGTTATTTTCCTATGAGAAAACTGTCATAAAAGTTGAACCTATTTGTGTGAGATCTGTTTATTGTGTTGCTACCTCAGTATGCTAACAGTGTCTTAGTGGTTCTCACGTAGGCCATATTGTCTATAATTTACAGAAGAGAAATAAGTTTCAGGAAAGCTTGAGATGCAAAGAATTCCTGGATTCTGAACCTGTAGAAGGTTGTGAATACTTGGGTCTTGTGTGTTCCAAAAGAAAATCAAACTCATACAAATCTGCAGAAGTAAAATTTTAATAATGAAATGTAAAATTCTCATATTTCTTTTTAAATAAATAAAAGTATTCTCATTAATGAAACAGAAATGTAGCAATCTGTGTGGAGATTACTGCATGTGTTGATTGGATATTGATTTTAATCCAAAACTGGCTTTAGTTCACTTCCCAGGAGCCTCATTATTATCTAATTCTATATTTACCAAAGTGTATTCCACAGTCATGGCTTACTCACCAAAAGATGCTCTTTTTAAAAAGAGATTTGTGGATAAATATACTTAGAAAACCTAATATAGAACACTGCCCTCTGAGACAATAATTAAAAATCAGCATATTAATAGACATATATATGTCTATGCAATACAAGTTGGCCAGGATTTCTCAAAAATCCATTTTCTTAAAGAGTATCTATTAACATTACATTAAAGTAGAATGATGATATATCAGTTGAATCAGTTTTTGCCAGAAACTCATAACATTTTTTAAATGATTGAAGAAAAAACTGACTCTATAATACGGTTTCTTCTATCATAAACATCATGTGTTATTCATTTTAAATTACATTAGATCATTGAAATTTCAACACAGGGCCCTAAAATCAGTAGTTCATTGAATCACTTGGGATCAAAGGAGTATATACCAACTACTAGTTGTAATTCACTCACACTGTTCTGTAACAAAAATATTGGGATCCAGAGGTAAACACTGAGGGAAAAAGAAGGATCACCTATTACATTGAAAACAATAAAAATTGAGCTTTAAAGCATTGAGAAATGATTTTGCTCAGTTTTTAAATTTTAATTTGTAAATTAAAAACTCATGATTATGTTTCATCCCTCCTTAATGGAATGTTTATGAATGTTCAAAACTGATTAGCATTAAAAAAATGAAATTGAAGATGTAGAGATTTTTGTAGTAAAAATTGAATTGGTTTCTTTGCATAACATTAGGAATATAACAAAGTACAAATTTTTAGTCAGTTCATGCAAAAATTATTTTTAGAATTCCTTACTTCTGACAATTCATTAATCACATGCATATAAAAGAGACATACATATATATACACCCATATATTACATACCTGTATAGTTATATTAATATCTATATTACTATATAGCAGAGTATTTATAAAACCACTTCAGGAAAAGAAATACTTGCATTTAGAGTAATCTTATTACTTTAATTTCACAGTAATTTTATTAATATATTTTAGCATAAAAGATATTAAGTTGATATTCTTCAGTCCTAAAAAAATTTTTAGTTCTTCTTGATGCTACTCATAGATGTGACAGCCAGCTTATCACCAGAATCAGGCCTGCTGCCAGACACCCTTTAAATTTTAGAGATTAAGAGAAAAGCTCAGAAGTGTTTCTAACATCTGTCATATTGACACAACAAAATTAAGTACAACTGAAAAGAACTCAGAAGCATTGTCTCTAAAGTTCTCTCCTTGAAGACAATGAAGGTCAATCATGATGCCAAATATTGGTGACAAAGGCAGGAATAAAAATCATAACAGTACCCCATTAGTTCAGGGAGATTCTGTGCAGATAGACAGAAAGGATTTTAACACAGGAGCAAATCTTTCTGAGCTAAGTCCAACACTTTTTTCAAGGACTTTGAAGTTATAAAAGATGGGGGGAAAAACTATGTGTTAGGATCACCAATCAGATCATTTAGTACACTGGTTCTAAGTGAAGTGACAAATATCTGTTGGTTTTCACCTGCAACTCCTCAATTACCCCCACCTCCACCTATACACCACTTTGTAGAATTAATATCAACTTTCAAGGCAGGTGATAGTCACTATTTTCTCTTTGTACAAGTTTTGACGAAGTGCTTTTCTAAGATTCAGTTTTTTCATCTATAACTGAAGGAAAACTATGATTTCATAGGTTAGTTATGTGGATAAAAGCTATGCATGTGAAGTGCATAACACAATCACTGGCTTTCAGTAAGTGCTTCATGGTAATTGATGTTATTCATAGTTGATATTCATGTCTACCCCTTTCCCACACAAAGCACTAGGAAGGCATACTTCACTCCTGCTGTTTGGAATATGCCTTCAGTCCTGCATCAACAGTATGCTTCACCCTGAACTTCCTCTAAATAGCTTCCTTTCTGTGACCCTGCACCAGGACCACATCTTTGTAAGATAAAGTTAATTCACAGGATGGGGAAAGCATATCCTAGTTTCTGGAGCTGCTTGGATGTCTGGCTTTGAAACTTTTTAAAGACAAGAATGGGGATTTAAGGTGTATTGTTTAAAGTCCAAAACTCCCTAGTTATCCTCAGGACCAGTTAATTTACTGATGCCTTTCACCCCATTGTGACCTATAAGACAGCCTGACTTGATTAGTGATGAGAAGGTCATAATATACCTTGCTGGGAAGTTATGCCTTGAGTTCACTTGAAGTTAAGATTTGCTGCATGGTTTTTAGTGTTCAACTTGGAGGCAAAGCCCATCTGTGTGTGAATAAGGACCTGAGGGAGTTTGCACCTGTGTCTCAGACCCCTAGTTCTTACCTGTACTCTTTTTCTCTTGTAACACCATTTCTTTTTATACTAAAATGAAATCTTTACATGAATGTATTCCTTGGAATTTTATGAATTCTTACAAACATCGTAAATTGCCAGTCTATGTAAATATAATTCCAACTCCCCTAATTCTTATTTGCATGATCTTTGGCAACTGACTCATGCTCTGGGTTTCAGTTTCCTCACCTGGAAAGTGGTAAAAATATTAATAACTACCTCAAGGCTGTTCTATTGTTGAATATATGAGGATCAATTAGTGCCAGAAAATTATGAGTATTAAACAAATATTAACTACCATTATCATTATAGTTATTTTTAATTTCTTTGTCTTAGCCCTAATAGATAAATTTACCTTTCAAGGTCAGGAAAAGTGTCTTAGTCATATTAATATCCAGTTTCTAGCATAGTTCTTGGCATAAAGAAAGTCCCTTACAATACTTTTTATGTTGAATAGAGTCAAGAACAATTTCAGGATATTGATTTACAATACATCATCCATGCATCCATAGTGCATCTAAGCCGTAGGGGAGATCTTGACATGGGCAGATTGATTTGCTCACCACAATGTATGTCCCTAAGTGTTCCATAGTCCTGATCATACAGGTGACATGCATGTGCTTCCTTTTAGTTGTTTGTTCTTGTCTCTGCCCTAATTCACAAGTTAATCAAAAAGTATGAAAACTCTGTTTCTACCTCATATTTTGCCTTCATTCCACAAATATGTAGTAATAAAATATTTCTAATCAAGAAATTCTTTGGCTGTTCATAATCAACACTTTCTTCAATGATGGAAATGTTCTACATCTGTGATATTACAGGTATGCAGTAGCCATAACAGTTACTCCTTACATCAAACATGACTGACAACTAGATGTTTGGCTTTCTTTAGTTTTAATAAATTTAAATTTAATATAAATAGCCACATGTAGCCAGTGGTTATCATATTGTGCACTATAGTTCCAAAGAACTGCTGTGTGGCTGCTGTTGTATTTTAATCATATATGCAAATAAATAAGAATATATATCTAATTCTTTTTTACTAAGTTATACTTATATGTTAAATTATAATTGTATATATTAAGTTATAATTCTATATATTATAATTACATATATTTTTCAGTTGTTTAAGAATTAAATAAGACTTCTCTGTAACTCTTCACAGTGCACATGCATTAAAAGTAAAAACTTTAGAGAAGTTAAGAATAGCAACTAACTTGTAAGGTTATAATCCATTACTGTGATGAAACAACAACATTTAGGGTTTTTAATCTGTATTTTAGAAACACATTAATTTAGCAGTATAATATACTATTTTCTTTTTGTACTATAACATTTCTTTTTGATACTATAACATTTTAGGTTTTTGTCTGGCAAGTTATATGGTAAGAGTTAAAAAATTTTAGCTGTTTACATTATTTTTCTGGTCATTATTATCCTTTATTCATTTCATAACTATTTCTGAAAATAATTTTGCAATTTAGAAGAAAACAGTAAAAATAACTTATCAAATAGTCTAGGTATACCACCATACTAGAGACATTGTAACAATTTTCATAAAGTCTTTGTAGATTATGACTCTTCCCAGGTAAAACTGTAGGAGGAACTCATATTAGCTGATACATAATTCCAACCCAGAAGGCAATCAAAGAGACTCTTGATTCTGAGTAAAATATCAGAAGAGGAAAATGGCAGAGAGGAACAAGGCAAGAAAAGTGGAATCAAAGCAGTGAGAGGACAGCTGATCAGAGAGGAGGGTGACAGGCAGGATGCACTGAGACACAACACTGAAAGTGGAAGTCTCCAAGGGACTTGCAAATTCCAGGTACTTGAATGGATAACAGGGGGCAGGGCACGTGGTGATGGTGGTGGTGGTATGGGGTGGGGTGCTAACAAATTAAACGAGAGAGAGAGGCAAAACTGACAAACTTACTTAGGAAACAAGGGTAGAAAGGAAATGCCAAACTAAGCTGGACCAGGAGCTGAAAAGCCACTTAGAAAGCAAGAAAATTATATAGCTTATCTCAAATTCCCATGGTGGAAAACTGTGCTCATAGCCATTTGTAAGAGATGGTACTTAAACCTGCCTCTCTAGAAGGAATTAAATCTCTACAGCTTCATCTCATCCTCATATAGCAGCAAGTACTATCATAGGCAATGCCTTTGAAAGGGGCCATCCTGGTAATTCATATAGAGGAATGCTATTAGCTGAAGGCTGCCAAGCCAAAACCCCCACTATGGATAAGGAGAATGGGGTGAAGCAGAACAGAGAGAAAGTGACCATCAGGGAGTATGGTATCTGGAAAACAGCAAGTGCCCCAGCTGCTAGTCACACTTGCACAAGCTGCAGAAGCTTTCTGGATCCCTAAAGCCCACGCACAACACAGAGGCAGTCTGAATATGCACACCTTAGACAACCGCATCCTCCAAACCTGCCCAGACACCCTGCCAATAGTTTGCCTCCACATCTAGCATACTCCTCCATCCTGATCACTACATCCTACTCACCCTCAAATCAACATGGGTGAGGTCACACCTCTTATGACAGTTCTGGATACATGAAGCATTTCCACAGGCAGGCGATCCCAATCAGGGAGAGACCTGGCTGCTAGTCCACAATTAGTGATTTCCTCTGACCCTCCAGAAAGCTACTTGGTGCCCAGACATATCACAGGAGAGAGGGACCCTCCTAGCCTTGCATCATAGGTGGACTGTTGAAGTTGCTACCTCTACACCCAGAGAAACTTAGAGAAAAGATGAATAGGAATCTACTAAGCCTCCCCAAACCTGAGGAAATTTAAATCAGGAAGACCAATAAGAAGACGCTTCATCTCAAATTCCTCAGAATGGAAAAACTGAAATCACTCTAATGTAGTTTTTGTTTCTTCTGTATTAATTTTATAGGTCCCCTTATTTTTTGATATGGTATTCCTTAATCTAATTATATGTATTTAATTAATTAAGTATTGGGGAATTGAAGTAGGGAGTGAGGTTGCCACTGAGCTACAGTTGCATTCATTTTTATTTTTTATATTGAGACAGGGTCTCACTAAGTTGCTTAGATTGGGCTTGAAATTGCAATCCTCCTGCCTCAGCATCCCAAGTCACTGGGATTACAGTCATGTACTACTGCACCCAGCATATCTGTTTATTCTAACCTTTTAAGCATTAATAGGAATTGTTCTTTTGTATTTTTTTTCTTTGCTCAAGTTTATATTATCTCCCTTTTGTGTCTCTTTTTCTTCTTACATTATCCATTCTTGTCTCTATCCCCTCACTTTTTTCTTGTTTTCTCTTTTTCCTTTTCATGCCCTATGTGGTTTAATAATAATTTTGTGTTATTTAATATTAACTTCTCAGTATATTCTAGAGCATTACTCCCTTTTTTCCACTTGAATAGTGAGTAACTGGGAACATTTCCAATAACACTTTTGGGGTTTATTAGTATATGAGTTTGTTCTGCAGTGGTCACAGTTACTGGTCATTATTATTTCCTCTCAAAGTACTACTAGAGACTAAGCAAAGCACCATGATCACATTGAGTGGGAGTGCTGATATACATATATATATATATATATATATATATATATATATATGTATATATATATATATATATATGTATATATATATATATATATATATATATGTATATCCAAACTGAGGTACATAGTAAAGAGAAAACAGTTCACTAAAAATCCCTCTGTATAACATTAGAAGAGATAATCAACCCAAAGAATGTATAAACCATCAACATGGAAATATAAGTAATATGAGAAAGCAAGGTAATAAGTCAATCCCAAAGGTTTATAACATTCTAATTACTGATCCCATAGACATTGAAGTGTAGTAATGCTGGATAAAGAATTTAAAAAGTTGATTGTTAAACTGATAAACTAAAGAAGATGTAAGAAATTAGCTCAGGGAGAAAATGCATGTTATGAAAGAGTGTTTCAATGAGGAGATAGAGATTCTGAAAAGGAATCAAACTGAGATCCTAGAAATTAAAAACTCAATCAAATAAAAACCTGAGTTTAAAGTCTCACAATTCATTAAATCTATGTAAGATAGAATTCTAGACCTTGAAGACAAGGTAATGAATGTGAAAACTCAAATGGCAATAAATAAGAAAAATGGGGGGAGGAAGTGAGGGAGGGAGGGAAGAAAACCATGATTAGAATGTACAACAACTCTGGGACAATATTAAGAGATCAAACTTAAGAATCATTGGCACTGAAGAAAAAGTAGATACGAACAAATGGCACTGAAAACCTGTTCAGAGACATCATCAGAGAAAAACATCCAAAACTTGGGAATGAAATGAATATCCTAAAGTACAGGAGACACTGAGAATACCAAATAGAAAATATGCAAAAAAGAACCTATCCATGACATATTATAATCAAAATACCAAACATAGAAAAAAGACAGACTTCTTAAAATCTTAAAAGAGAAATGTCAGGTCATTTAAGAATTAAACCAATAAGAATAATTTCTGATTTTTCAGAACAAACTCAAAGTTCAGGAGAAATTGGAATGATGTGTTTCAAGCCCTTAAAGAAAATATTGGTCAACAAAGCTATATCCAGCAAAGCTATCCTTCAAAATTTATGAAGAAGCAAAAACTTTATAAGATAAGCATAAGCTAAAAGAATTCTTTGCAGAAAAATGCATTGAGTGCATTGCAGAAGATACTTAAAGAAATCCTACACACAGGAAGGTAAAACCAATAAGCAGCATTCTGGAAAGGATAAGTTTCATTAGAAGGGTATTAAGCAAATGAGAACTAGGATCAAATTAAACAATAGAAATAAATCAATGTGGCAGAAATTAATAAACATCTCTATAATAACATTGATATAAATGGTCTCAACTCCGCAATTAAAAGACATAGAATGGCAAATTGGATTAAAATCCAGACTGAACTGTATGTTGTTTACAAGAGACATACCTCACAGGCAAAGATATTCACAGACTGAAAGAAAAAGGATATAAAATAATATTCTTTGTGAATGGAGTCTGAAAACAAGGAGGGAAAGCTACCTTTATGTCCTAAAACTTAGACATTAATCCAAACTTAATCAAATGAGACAAAGAAGATCACTTCATACTGGTAAAGAAGCAATCCAAGAGGAAGATAATTATAATAAATATTTATACACCAAACATTAGTGTTCCTAATTATATATATAAAAAAAAACTACTTGAAATAAAGACTGAGATAGAGTCCAAATTTAGAATATTGGGTGATCTCAAAACACTTCTCTCACTAATAGATTTGTTGTGGCTTAGATATGAGGTGTCCATCAAAAACTCAGTATGAGACAATGAAAAAAAGTTCAGAGGTGAAATTATTGGATTTTGAGAGCCTAAACCTAACCAGTGCATTAACCCACTGATAGGGATTAATTGAGTGGTAGTGTGTGACTGGAGGAGGTAGGTCATGGGGCATTCCTTTGTGGTATATGTTTTGTCACTGGTGAGTGGAGCTCTCTCTCTCTTTCTCTCTCTGTTTCCTTACTGGCATGTCCTGAACTGCTTTCCTTCAACATGTCCTTCGATGGTGATATTCTGCTCACCTTGGGTCCAGAACAATGGATTTCTATATCTATATACTGAGACATCTGGAACTATGAGGCCAAAATAAACTTTTCTTCCTCTACATTGTTCTTCTCAGATATGTGGTTATAACTCTGAGAAAGTTGACTAAAAAGAAAGGGGTACCAAGAAGTGGGGTTTTTTGTTGTGACTCACCTGACCATATGGTTCAAAAGCCTTTGAAAAGGTTAGCAAGAGAAGTCTGGGAAAGTTTGGAGATGAAGGACAGAATATTGTAAGGGGAACTTTTGGGGTTATTTTACTGGGAGCCCAGAAGACCAGAATGCTAATTACTCATAGGGCTTCAGAGGAAAATAAGGACTCTCTTCGGAATTAAACTAGAGACCATTTGAATTTTATTCTGGCAAAAACTTGTTTAAACTTTGCCTGTTCCCTTAGACTTCATGTAATGCTAAATTCAAAGACCATAAGCTAATTGATCTATTGGGGGAAATTTAAAGGTAGCATAGCAGTTAGTGGCATGAATTTTGCTGCCACATATCTTCCAGGTTTACTGTGATAATAAGGAGCAAAAACAACAACAACAACAAAAAGCTAAAAGGAGGATTTTAAGAACGTGCAGCATAACCTGAAAACTGCATATAAAATGAGGTCTAAGGAAAATGTGATTGTTCAGGTGATTACAGCAATTAAAGAGAAGCTAAGCCCTTTGCACAGAAATAATAGAAAAAATGACTTGAGGGTATCTCACAAATTTCCAAGAACACACCATTGCGGGTCCCAGGGTGTAGAAGAAAAATACCCTTTAAAAAGAGATCGGGGGCCCAGCTATCTCACTCCTTGGCCTATACCCAAAGGACTTAAAAATCAGCTTACTACAGAGATACAGCCACAACAATGTTCATAGCTGCTCAATTCACAATAGCCAGATTTTGGAACCAACCTAGATGCCCCTCAATTGATGAATGGATAAAGAAACTGTGATATATATATATATATATACACACACACACACACACCATGGAATATTACTCAGCCATAAAGAATAATAAAATTATGGTATTTGCAGGCAAATGGATGCAGTTGGAGAATATCATGCTAAGTGAGATAAGCCAATCTCAAAAAACCAAAGGACAAATGATCTCACTGATAAGTGGATGATGACACATATAGGGGTTGGGAAGGGGGCAAGAATGGAGGAAGGAGGGACTCTGTAGAGGGATAAGAGGGGTGGGAGGGGTGGGGGGGAGAAAAAAAAAACAGAATGAAGCAAAAACTATTACCCTAGGTAAATATATGATTACACAAATGGTATGCCTCTACTTCATGTACAGGGAAACAAGATGTATCCCATTTGTTTACAATAAAAATGAATTACAAAAAAAAAGAGATCGGGGTCACCCTGCTTGCACAGGGTCCTAAGAAATTGTTTCACTATGTTCGGATGCCCAGGATCTCAGAGGACACAGCAGCCATGATTCTAGGTGGTCCAGTTACTGTGTCAGAGGTTGGCAAATCTCGACATCATCCACATGGTGCTGGAACTGCAGGAATGCAGCATGCTTGTGGTAGGGAATCACAGAGGTTTCCACCAAGATTTCAAAGGAAGTACTCTGAGGTCAAGCAAAGTACAGGAAGGTCCAAATCTGTGGGTTGTCCTGGAGAGGGCAATGAGAAAAACTAAAGGTAAAGCCAAAACTGAAATGGAGACCATAGGAATTAAAAGGTCTTAGTAACATGGACTGTCTACTGAGAAAGGCTGCTGGCAGAAGAAAATGACAGGCTAAGAAAAAGCCTGTTTGTGCTGCAATCAACAAGTTCAAAGAGGTGAAGCTACCAAAGCCCTTTGGAGAAAATGCTTCATTATCATGTGTCCTAAATGCTGAACACAGTTGAAACCTGTTTTCCCAGTTGTGTTTTTGTTCCATTCCTTCTTTTTATGCCCCTGTACCTACCTACTAAAATGGAAATGTTTCTCTATGCCATTGTATATTGTATATATGTAACTTACTTTTTGATTATTATAGGGGTTCATAGCAAAGAGTTTGCTGTGCACCTCAGATGAAACTTTTGACTTAGACTTTTGGTCTATGCTAAGCTGTTAAGACTATGAGACTCTTAAGGTAGACTAAACGTGTTTCACATTGTGGGGAATGGAATGTTATTGTTTGGATAAAGTGTTCCCTGAAAGCTCTACGTTAATGCAGGAATATTCAGAGGTGAAATGATTGGATTGTGAGAACTGTAACTTAGTCTATCCTAGCTTGAATGAACTGAGGAACAACTTTAGACAGGTGGGGCATGTCTGGAGGAGGTGGGTACTGCAGGCATGTCCAAGGTTAATCCTCCTGTGACCAGCCAGCCCCTTTTCTGCTTCTCTTCCTCTCTCTGCTTCCTGGCTGACCATAAATGGATCAGTGTTCCTCTACCGCAACTTTGAACCATGTTGTTCTGCCTCAATTTGGGTCCAGAGCGATGGACTTGAATTATCATGGACTAAAACTCTTGAACTGTGAACCAAAAGAAATTTTTCCTTCTCCAAGTTATTCTCCTCATTTATTTTAGTCATAGTTGTACAAAACTGACTATTACAATGCAGAAAAAACATGTGGCATAATGATTGAAATATTGAAGGAACTAGGTATAGGAAAAACTTACTTTAACATCATGAAGGCTATATATATAAGACAAATCCAAAGCCAACATCATACTGAATGGAGAAAAATTTAAAACCTTTTCTCTAAATTTCTGAACAAGAAAAAGGATGTCCACTCTCACCACACCTTTTCAATATAGTCCTAGAAATTTTAACCAGAATAATTGTACAAGATAAGGAAATAAAGGAATACAAATAAGGAAGGAAGACATCGAATAATACCTGCTTATAGATAATGTGATCCTATGCTTAAAAGATCCACGAAGCAACAATAGAATACTTCTGGAACTGATACATTCAGCAATGAAGTAGGATACAAAATCAAAAAAAAAAAAAATCAACTGTTTTTCTATATTCTCTTTTCTATACACTCATAATGAATCTGCTGAAAAAGAAATCAGAAAAAAAATTCCATTCAAAGTAGCTTCAACAAAGCAAATAAATTAATTACACAGGACTAAATCTAATCAAAGAGGTAAATGTCCTTCATAATGAAAATTACAGAATGCTGAAAAAAAAGTGGAAGGAGACACTAGAAGAAGGAAAGACCTCCCATTTTCATTAGTAGACAAATTTAATACTGTAAAAATGGCCATAATATAAAAAGGGATCTATAGATCCAATGCAATGCCCATCAAAATATTAATAACATTCTTCATAGAACTATGACAAAAAAGTTCTAAAATTCATATGGAAAAATAAAAGACTATCAATAGCCAAAGTAATTCTAACTAAGAGCAATACTAGAGGCATCACAATACCCAGTTTCAAATTATACCACAAAGCTACAGTAACACAAAGAACATGTATTGGCATAAAAACAGACACATAGACCATCTGAATAGAAGACACAAAGACAATCCTAAATATAGTCAGTCATTTGATCCTTGACAAAGGCAAGAAAAACCTATGTTGAAAAAAAGACAGCCTTTCAAACAAATGGCACTAGGAAATCTGCATATACATATGGATAAGAATGAAATTAGTACCCTTTTTCTCACCCTGCTAAAAAGTCAACACAAATGGATCAAAGACCCAGGAATTAGATCAGAATCTTTGCAAAATCTAGAAGAAAATAAAGGGTCAATGTCCCACCACAGTCAATACACAAGCATTGACTTCCTTAGTATAACACCTAAAACTTAAGAAATAAAATCAATAATCAGTAAGTGGGATGGCATCCAATTAAAAAACTTCTGCACAGCAAAATAAACAAGAACATGAAGATAGGGTACAGAATGGGAGAAATGTTTTTTTACAACTATTCATCTGACAAAGGAATAATATCTAGAGTATACAAAAAACTAAAAAATCTTAACAGATAACCCAATTCATAAATGGACAAATCAACTAAACAGACATTTCTCAAAAGAAGAAATTCTAATGGCAAACAAATACATGAAAAAATGTTCAACATCCTTAGCAATTAAAAAATGTAAATCAAAACCACATTGACATTTCGTCTCACTCCAGGTAAAATTGAATCATGAATACAAACAATAATCCTCACAAGGATGCAGGGGAAAAGGAATGTGGTATATATTTATACTGTTGGTGGGATTATAAATTAAGATGACCTCTATGGAAATCAGTATGGAAGTTTCTCAGAAGACTACGATGGATCTGGGGTTGTAGCTCAGTGGCAGAGCACTTGTCTAGTATGTGTGAGGCACAGGGTTTGATCCTCAGCACCATATAAAAATAAATAAATAAAATAAAGGTACTGCGTCCATGTACAACTAACAAATAATAAATAAAAATACTAGGGTAAAACTACCATATGACCCAACTGTATTACTCATTGGTATTTATCCTAAAGAGCTAAAGTCAATATACTGCAGTGATATACGCATACCCATGTTATAGAAGCACAATTCATAATAGCCAAGGCATGGAACTAGCCTAGGTGTTCATTAATAGATGACTGTATAAAGAGAATGTGATATATATACATAATGACATCTTATTCATTCATAAAAAAAGAACAAAATCATGTCATTTGTAGGAAAATGGATGGAATTGGAAAGGCTATACTAAATAAAATAAGCCAAATTCAGAAAATCAAGATCCCATGTTTTCTTTCATATGTAGAAGATAGAAAAAAAGTTTTTAAAAAAGATATCATGCAAATAGGAAGGGAGTAAGAGGAGGAAGAAGGGGAAGGATAGGGGAGATGCTGGGAAATAAAATTGATCGAGCTGTTATATGCATGTAATGATATATCACAATGAATCCCACTTTATGTATAATTATAATGTACCTATAAAAATTTAAAAATTAATTTAAAAACAAAACAAATGCTAAAGAGTTGATTTAGCCACACATTGAGTGCTCTGCTGATATGCCATAAAGCCTTGAGGAGAGGTGGGCCAGATCACATTGGTTATAGCACATGATGCACATCTTGGCTTTACTACCTGTCAGAGAAGGTATTTAACCTTTGATTTTGCAACCTTATGAATGGGAAATAACAAACCTATTTTTGATTACTAAGCCAGATATTAAATGCAAAATATTTTGGATGATATGCACCACATAAATGGTAATTATATTTTTATTGGAAAAAGCAATATACCTTCCCAATGTATCTGTCTCAGCATGTTGGTCATTTGCATACTCAAACATCCTCCTCTATTGAGAAACCACTTTAAAACATAATCATTTTTACTATTATTTTACTTTGCAAAATAGTTGATGTGTTGTTTAAAAAGAAAATTATCTCCCACTACACATACAAAATAGAAATAAAAAATAAATAAATAAAATAAAACCCAACCCACTGGACTTTAGTGCTGATGAGTAAAAGTAGTTTTTAAATTCATGTTTTGTTTATGTTTAATCTTTGTTGAGTGGTATTTTCTCTTTAAATCTTTGCTTTCAAAAGGTTTAGAAAAAGGTGCACCTGGGGTAGAATCATTTTAACCTGGTTCAATTGCTATTTGTGAGATCCCTTTTGTGCCTTTAGGAGGGCATTAGTTGAATTTTCATGGTAACCCAATAATTGCTCCATCTTCTTCCAATTTGTCAGGTGGATAAAGATGCTAGACAGGTGTTTGTCAGCTTTGTCACTGCTGTGACTAAATGACCAGACCAGCACAACTGTAAGGGAAGAAAGGTTTATTTGATGGCTCATGGTTTCAGAGGTTTTGAAGGCAGGTTCCATTCCTCTGGGCTCAAGCTGAGGCCTGAACATCATGGCAGGAGAGGGTGGTGGAGGAAAGCAACTTAGATCATGGTGACCAGGAAGCAGAGAGAGACTACTCACCAGATATAAATATATATACTCCATAGCTACACCCCAATTCCCACCTCCTCCAACCACACCCTACCACTTCAATTAATCTCATCAGGGATTAATTCACTGATTGGGTTAAGACTTTTACAACCAATCATTTCTCCCCTGAACCTTCCTGCATTGTCTCATATGTGAGCTTTTGGGGGACACCTGACATCCAAACCATAACAACAGGTTAAGGAATCCAACCCACTTGGGAATAAGCTTCCACTAGCAACAGAAGCATGTTTAACAAACAAAAAAGAGCTCTAGAGAAAAATCAATAAATTATTTTTAAATAATGTGATTTTATTTGATTTGTATGCCTTAGCAATTTCCCATGCTTGAATTGTCCAATAAGGCTGGTTGTTCCTGCTTGAGTAATTAAGCTTTTTGATTGAAGTAGCTGGGCATAGCTAGATGCTGTATTTCCTGTTCCCTATTCTAATTTTTAATTCTATTCATTGGAATGCCCCAGACCAAACACATGCATTTGGCTTATAGAAGGCAACAGTAAATCAAGTACAGAGAAGACAAACTAAAGTATATCAGAGTCAGAGGTGAGAGTACTTTGGGTTAGTAATTTTATGGATTATTGATTTACTTAGACTTCAAGGAAGAAAAGAAAGAAGGAAAGAAAATTAATATTTCAATATGTTATACTTCATGGGTGAAGTACAGTTCAGTTTTATAAACTGACCAAATAGAGATGATACAGAAAAGCATTTTGCATTGAAGCTGATGATATTCCCCCGATCTAGCTTTATATTTTAGTTTAATTTTTTAAAATATTTATAGCTGTCCTAAATCTCTCAAACATATAATATAAAATTTCTAAAGTGAGGTGTTAAAGATTTTCACCGTCTCTAAATTAATCTAATGTGAAGCAAAGATAGAAAACCACTATTAGTAATACTAAAGTCTACAATGGCCATGTAAGATCATGTTTGCCCAGGATCTAGTTCAGTACTTGGAACATAGTAAGCACTAAAAAAAAAAGGGGGGGGGGGTTATTTTCATTTATTTTTTCATTAAACTCAGTCTAAAGATAATAAATTAACTGAGGCCACTTTCAGAATCAAGAGTATATAGGTGAACAAAATCTGACTTTGTCATGGGGATGACTGGGAATAGATGGTAAAATTCTCCAGAGCTGAACTTTTTTAATGTCAGATTTATCATCATTATCACCATCACCACCTTCATCTCCATTATCACTGACTTCCTCTAATCTCTATAGACCTCTTTCTGTAGAGCAGTCTAGAATAATGAATGGAGAATGTTCACTAGGAGGATGAAAGGACAAATTCTGGAAATCTTAATGAGGAATTGAACTTTTCTAACTTCCCTGACAATTTTAAGCTTGCTTACATTTTAGTTAACAGCTGAAATAATAAAAAGTAACAAAGAACTTGTTAGTATGCTTTGGTATGGAATTTCCAGGGAAAGGGCCAAAGGAACTTAATTTAATAACATTAGAAGTGTGACAACCAGGGGCACTTCATGTTATGGATTTTATTCTTTTCTTGTGAAAAACTCATTATACTGCATTGTAAAACTCAGGAGGTAACATTTAAAAAAAATTTAATCAACACTGGACACTATTTCACTGCTTGCCAAATAACTGCTTCCCTGCAATTTCTGAGAAAGATGGATTTTACCATAGATGCAGGCATTTAAAATTTTATTTCTTCTGTGCAAATAAAATTAAATGGTCTAGGAACTATAGAGATTATGATGCTAATTAATGAAATGATTGTGTTACTTAAGGAAATGCTGAATGAATACAGATGAGCTTCGCAGATCTGCTTCCAAATCCTTATTTAATACTCTAAGAAGAAGACCTTTAACTGTTCTGAGTCTTAGTTATTGTAACTATAAAATGGAAATATAAATAATTGCTTCATAAACAATTTGTAAGTGTATTTAGTGAGTGATGATCTTAAAAAATGTCTGTCAAGCTTAAAAATTCCAATCATCAGAGAATTCATTTTCATGAACATGTAAAAGAAGGTTCATCCCTTTTCTTTCTGGTTTAAAATTAATTATTACTTGATTGCATTTTACTGTTCTCAAATGCATTAACATTCAAGTCACAAAATAATTTTTCCTATTTACATCAAGCATATAGGACAATCAAAAGTCTATTGACAAATGGTATAATTTCCATTATTTTTAAATAATAGTTGAAAAGAAGACAAAGTATTCCTTATCAACCTTGGGGAAATATTTACAAAACTCAAACCATAAAAACTTATCTGGAAAGATTTTAAATTTTCGAAGTATGATTTTATATTTACGTGCAAAGTATGAAAGAAAGCATAATGATTACAAGATTTCAAAGCTCATTTTCAACAGTCCAATGGGTTATGAGTGTGGGAATTTGGATACAAAATGTTCTCAGTCCCAAAAGTACTGTAAGTTTAATACACCTATGTTTCAGTCAGTAAAGCATCCACATTATGGCTGCAAATAATCATAACAAATCTTTTCAGATTTTACCCCATTGAGCAAATTACTTGAATTTATCCAACTGAGTATCTTACTGAGTAGTATCTATCTTTTATCTGTGATCAGAAAGTCTTTCAGAAATACAACCAAGTAATTACTCACTATAGTTAATAAGTATAGCAATATAGAAAGTCACTTTTGTTAAAGATAAACTTAGAAAATACTCTTATCTGGGTAATATTTAATGTGAAAAGAAACCCATGAGAATTATATTGGTCTAACAAAGCCAACTTCTATCATGCTTTATTCTTTGTAAATGATGCATGGTACTAGTATTAGATTCCTATGGGTATGGTAGCAGATTACCGCAGTCATTTGTGGTGACTTTAAACAACAAAAATTTTCTGTTATACTTTTATGGGCTAGAGTATGAAATCAGTATCACGGAACCAAAATTAAACTGCCACCTGAGCCACACTTTCCCTAGAGGATCTAGTGGAGAATTTGTCCCTAGCCTCTTCCAATTGCTAACCACTGCTAGAATTTCATGGTTTGTGAAACATGGTTTCTCTTTCCAAGGCCCATATCTTCAAATCTCTTTCAGCTCCACCCCCTCCTGTACTTATCCTCTCCTTTTTCTCTATGTGATTTCATTTAGGTTCCACCCTGATCTGTAGAATAATATCTCTATCTTATTATCCTTAATTTAAAAATATCTGCAAACTCTTCTCCAAGTAACATAATATTTACATGTTTTAGTCATTAGGTTGTGATATCATTGAAGCCATTAATCAACTTATCATATAGTATTATAGCAGAAGTCTACTCATTTAAAAGTATGGTTAAAAAAAAAAAAAAAAAAACAGAAATTCCCAATTATTGCCCCAAGTATGAAGTTTGTTTGTTTTGTTGTTTTGTTTTTGAGGTACCAGAGATTGAGTTTAGGGCATCACATGTGCCAAGCAAGCACTCTACCACTAAACCACATCCCCAGTCCCTTACTCCATGTTTTGTGTTAGAATAAAGAGATATAGCTGGGCATGGTGGTGACCACCTGTAATCCCAGAGACTCAGGAAGTTGATGCAGAAGAATCACAAGTTCAAGGCCAGTTATAACAAAATTAAAACCTCATATCAAAATTAAAAATAAAAGGACTGAGATGTACCTAAAATTCTCTGGGATTAAATTCCCAGTACGGGGGGTGGGGAGAGATAAAAGGAAATATGGTAGTAGGAATGGAAACCCTGGGTATACTTCACTAACTTTATTGGAAATGAAGTCTCCAACCTATAAGCAGTCTAATTTGTGAGAAATTATTATCTACAGAAATAAAACAATATTTAAACCCTTAAAATGTATTTAGATCCAATTTATTTCATCATTTGTCAACAATATGCATGACATAGGTAATTTACTGATATGGATCAGAGACTCAATAATTTTTGCAGTTTTAAGGGTCAAATATAGAAATGAAGACTCATTCTTTTGAGGTCTTTCCACTTGGAGCAAGGGATGCAGAATATCGGTTATAATGAAATGACCTTGTATTTTCCATGACTTCAATTATGATATCAACATAAAATTTTTTAATAACTGCTGTCATAAATCATATACATTTTGAATAGATAGCACAGATATTTTATTCAGAAGTCATGGTCTTTGCTTTCTCTTCCCAATCAAAAAATGAAGCATTTCTATGTTGAACTTTTAATGAATATTTTATGCTCACCAATAAATTTGACTAAAATAATCCAAATGCTTGATCTTTCCTTAAGGCATTGATCATGTTTGCAATAGGCAAAATTCAGCAACAAACTACCAAGGTCAGGGGAAAAAATTTTTTAGAGGTTTAACATTTGAAAATGTACAACTTTCCCCATGAAATCAAATGACTTTCTAATCAGAGAACTACAGAAAAGTACTTAGGAAAAGATAACACAAATATTGTAGTACTTATATTAATAATATCCTCAAGTCTACCAGAGTTAAGACAACCAGAACACTGACAGCTTAGAAAAATGGACTAGTGTCAGAACTTCTTTTCCTATTATTTCCTAGGATAAAGTGTATGCTTAAACAGTTGAAAAACTAGGAATAAAGAAAATTTTACCATCATGAAAAGGTATTACTGATGATTCTTAACAGCAAAAAAGGAGAAAATGGTAATATCTTCAAACATGGGAATTTATTCTTTTATTCAGTAACAATCATACTGCTGTAGTTCTGTACTGCAAGAGCAAAGGGCAAGCTGGGAAGAGAGTGAATCAGATTGTGTAGAAATAGTTTACTATTATGTTTACAGAGAATTTTCTCACCAGAGTTGGATACTTTTGAAACTGGACCTGTATTAATAGTAAGAATTTTTATATAGTTATGTTTTTGTGCACATTTTGATGCACATATTGTACTTCAATATATAAGCTCATTGAAATAAACCTCTAATGAAAAAATTATAAACTCATAATGCTTAATAGATCATTCAAGTTCTATTTCTCACTATGTCTACTGAGTTATTAAAAATTTTAATAGTAGTTTAAAGAAATTTTATACATTCAATGTAATCTATTTTCTCAAATATAGTTTATGGGTATTTGACATTATGTAAGACTGAATGGTACAATTAGGAAAGCTAAATTATGCAAAAAATAAATATTTATTTCAATTCTCCCCAGAAAATAAATGTGAAGGAAGTAATGTTTCTTGAGATAGTATGTTCACTAGTGATTGGATCTTTTACCCATCTTATATGTGACATTTTCAGGATTAAAATAAACTCTACAAACAAAGAGATTAATACTTGTTTGGGAGCTCAAATTAGCTTTGCTTTTGTTACACTTAATAGGTTATTATTAGTGATGTTAAAAAAAAAATTGAAATGAAGACCAAGAAAAAAATCTCTCAGTTCTGGACCTCATGCCTGGGATGAAGGTATATAATGTAAGCAGAAGAGAATAGAAACAAAATGAAAACATTATAGAAAATAATATTCCTCCTTTTTCTTTTTTTTCCATGATTTGAGTACAAATTTTGACTTCTTTAACATCTTAAAGTCATCTATAGCAGCATCCTAATTCAACCCTGCCCACTTGGAATCTGTCCAAGCTATACTATATGGTTGTTCTGCAATAAAAGAATAAAGTCCCATGTTTGAAGATATTATTTTCCCCTTCATCTTGGTGAGTTACATGTACAAGTTCACAAAGACTTACCAGGAGGAGGCACAGGATTATATTTTTACAGGAATCAATTTTCAGATACTTGGCTTCCATAGGTAATCCTTAATGATTTTCCTTAAAAATATCTTGCACCTCTACTATGTTAACTTGTCTCCCACTGTGCACCATGCAGGTATAATCTCACCTCTGTGTTCTATGATATGATATTTCACTATGATGGGAAAACATCCAGAAGACAAACAATGAGCAAGTTCAAAATATCACCCTCTGTGAGTCCTCCTGAAAACAAACTTTGGAGAAAAGAGCCTCTTCACCAAATGGTGGAGGGAGAACTGGAAATCCATATGTAGTAGAATGAAATTTAACTCCTGTCTCTCACCCTCACAAAACTCAGCTCAAAGTGGATCAAGGACCTAGGTATTAGACCAGTAATCCTGCACATACTCGAAGAAAAGGTAGGCCTAACACTCCAACATATTAGCTCAGGAACTGACATCCTTAACGAGACTCCTAAATTATAAGAAGTAAAATCAAGTATCAAAAAATGGGATGGCATCAAACTAAAAAGTTTCTTCACAGCAAAGAAAACAATCAAGAGCCTGAAGAGAAAGCCTACAGAATGGGAGAAAATCTTTGCCACCTGCACCTCAGATAAAGCATTAATTTCCAGGATATTTAAAGAACTTAAAAAATTTAACACCATGGGCTGGAGAGATAGCTCAGTTGGTAGAGTGCTTGCCTTGCAAGCACAACACCCTGGGTACGATCCCCAGCACCGCAAAAAAAAAAAAAGAAATTAACATCAAGAAAACCCAAATAACCCAATAAATAAATGAGCAAAGGAACAGACTCTTCTTGAAAGAATTATGAATGGTCAACAAATAAATACAACAAATAAATAAATGTTTCATATATCTAGCAATCAGAAAAATGCAAATTAAAACTACACTGGGGCCTGCACCTGCAGTGGACCCCTGCCACCTGCACTGGACTACTGCCACCTGCACTGGACTACTGCCACCTGCACTGGACCTCCATGCTCTGCTCACCTTCTACCAATGTGGGGCTCCCCCAGTCATCTCCATATTGGGACATTTCAACCACTGCCATAGCCCCCTCGACATGGTAGCCTCCACCTGAGGACACTAGTCAGAGCCTGGAGGCAGCTGAACACCACAGCACTGCATGCCACAATGCTGCATCTCTGAATAGGTTGCCCAATGTCACTGCACAGCCCATCCTCACTGCCCCATCTCTTAAAGTAGTCGCCTCCATCTTGGGACACCTCCATTGCCATCTTGGGTTATCTCCACTACCGCCCTCACTGGCCTGTAGCTATTAATGATTGGTCCTGATCTGCCTGATACAGAACAGCTCTCCATGACAGGTGCACAGGCCCAGTGCTCAGCCCTCAGGACCTCCTGAGAAAGAAGTTCCTGATTAGAAAGGGATAGGGTGAGAGAAATACAGTTTTAGAGACTAAATTGGAGACCAGGGATTGTGGGGTCCACAGGCAATATAAAGGGTTTAGACCAGGCTCCCATATCATATGAGTGGACCCTAAAGGAGATTTCTGGGGTGCAGTCTTCCAAAGGGGACCAACAATTGCTACACCCGGCATCCAGGAGTTCCACCTCCAAGACTAACCCTCCTGCCCCAGTAACCTTCACCATCCTGAGGGTGGAGATTCCAGCAAACTCCAGACAACCCTACCTATCATATGAGAAGGGAAGCAAAAGAAACAATTGTTCAATTTTCCTTTGAGATTTTTTTTCTTTCTTTTCTTGCCCTCACATCCCCAACATATGTGAAAGCAAGTACTTTTTATGCATCAGGTTACTGAGGACTGGGATGTCTGAATAGTGTATTACAATTTTTTTGTCTATTCTTTTATCTTTTATTTTTATACTTCTGTTTATTTTTCTTTCTTTCTTTTAATCTTTCTTATTTTGCTCCCTGGAGTCTCTTTCCTTTTTTCTCCTGCTAACAGCTAACTTCTTTTCATTCCTTTTTCACACTACCTATGATCTAATACCTCTATACTCTCACCTCCTAGTTCATTAACATCTCATACTACACCACCATGTTTTCTCTTTGTACACAATTAGAAACTGTAGACACTTTAGCAAACCTACTGTTTATATTGTCGATAATAATCAGACACATCATTTCTCTTTATTGTGACAAAACTATAAATGTCTTAATAGAAACTATTTGGTATAAAGCTGCATATTATTTTGGGGGGATACTATTAATATTGATCTCACACTTAAAGGCGAGGTATTGGAAACCTGCAGGGACACTATAAGTCTATAGGGTAGATGCTCTAATACCTCACATCTGCACTGCTAGAGGGGAAGACATACAAACAACATGAAAAAACAAGGGAAGAAAGCACCCCAAAAAAACCAAGATGCTATAATAAGAGAATCCATTGACAGCATAATAGAAGAAATGCCAGATAAGGAGTACAGAATGCACATAATTAAAATGATCTGAGAAATAAAGGGTGATGTAAGAGAGCAAACACAGGCAACAAAAGATCACTTCAATAAGGAGATATAAGAGCAAATGCAGGAAGCAAAAGATTACTTCAATAAAGAGACAGAGATTCTGAAAAAAAAAAAAAAAAACAGGAATTCTTGAAATGAAAGAAACAATAAACCAAATTAAAAACTCAATAGAAGGCAACACCAACAGACTAGATAACTTAGAAGACAGAACCTCAGGCAATGAAGACAAAATACATAAAATAAAGTTGACCACACAGTGAAGATGCTAAGAAACCATGAACAGAACTTCCAAGAATTATGGGATAACTTGAAAAGACCAGATTTAAGAATTATCAGGATAGAGGAAGGTACAGATATATAAACCAGAGGAATGAACAATCTATTCAATTAAATAATATCAGAAAATTTCCCAAACCTGAAGAATGAAATGGAAAAATCAAAGTTAAGAGACTTACAGGACACTGAATCTACAAATTAAAACAAATCCACATCAAGATATATTATAATGAAAATATCCAGATTACAGAATAAGGATAGAATTTTAAAGGTTGCAAGAGAAAAGTATCAAATTATATATAGGGGGAAACCAATTCTGATCTCACAGATTCTCAAAGCTAGGAGGTACTGGAACAACATATATCAAGCTCTGAAATAAAATGGATTCCAGCCAAGAAACTTATATGCAGTAAAATTAAGCTTTAGGTTTCATGAATAAATAAAAATCTTCCATGATTATACTTTTGTAAAAAGAATTTACAATTAGAAAACCTGCACTACAGGATATCCTCAGAAAAATAGTCCATGAGCAGAAAATGAAAAATAACAATGAAAATCAGCAAAGGGAGGAACTACACTAAAGAAAAAGTCAATCAAAGGACAAACCAAGTCAAGTTTTAAACCAAAAATAAACCAAAACGTCCAGGAATACAAATCATGGCTCAATAATAACCCTGAAGGTTAATGGTCTAAACTTATCAATCAAAAGACATAGACTGGCAGATTGGATTTTAACAAGAGACCCAACAATATGCTGCCTTCAAGGGACTCATGTCAGAGAAAAAGACATCCAGAGACTAAAGGTGAAAGGTTGGGAAAAAACTCACCACTCACATGAATTGTGTAAACAAGCAGGGATTTCCATCCTTATATTAGATAAAGCAGACTTCAAGCCAATGTTAGTCAGAAGAGATAAAGAAGGATATTTCATACTGCTTAAGGGAATCATACATCAACAAGACATAACAATTGTAAACATATATGTCCCAAACAAAGCAGCATCTATATATATCAAGCAAACTCTTCTCAATTTCAAGAACAAAATAGGCCACAACACAATAATATTGGGTGACTTTAACATACCTCACTCATCACTGGATAGATCTTACAAACAAAAACTAACAAAGAAATTATAGAACTCAATGTTACAATCAACAATTTAGGGAGAGATCCAAGATGGTGGACTAGAAGGAGGCTGCGTTCCTTGTCGCTCGGTAACTCCAGTTTCAAGCAGAGGATATCTGTTTCTCAGTGAGGCAGTTTTTGCTGCTTATCGATCCCCTGGTGTTTACCCCATTTGTCTGCTGTGATGACCGACAGTCTGCCAGCATATCCACGCCTTTTTTGAGTGCAGATTGCTCACTGTCAGGTGTCTATCATCTGCCATTTGCCTGCCTCTGGAAGTTCATTGTTACAGTACCTGCAGGTTTGATTACACATGGCTGCGGCCATTTTGAGACAACAGCCAGGTCGCATAGGACCCCTGTCTGGACTGACTGAGCACCATCTCCAGGATCCCACAGCTCGACCGATCACTCCCTGCCATTGGGACCTCTAGTCAGTCGATGTGATGCCTCACATCGACTGACTGCTCCCTGCCGCCAGGACCCCCAGACCAACTGACTGCGCCCTATCACTGGGACCCCAGACTGACTGATTGCACCCAGCATCCAGGATCCCACAAGCACACCAAACGCACCAGACCTCCAGGACCCCTGCCGGACCAACCACATCCCGCCTCCAGGACCTCCAGTTGACCACGTCCACCCCTGAGCTGCAGCTCCCCATTTGCCAACACATTTTGAAGCCAGAGCAGTCATCTTGGATAATCATGGAAGCCATAGCTCCGATCTTTGGGTGGGGCAAATCCCATCCTGAGACGCCTGCCAGAGGCTTGAAGCTCACAGTCAGGTACCTCTCATGCATCAGGCTACTGAACACTGGGAGGTTTCATTAGTATATGAATGTTATAATGTAGATTTACTTTTTTCTCCTTTTAAAAAAATTAAGTTTTTATTTCTTTATTCTTGCTCTCTTTTCCTTTTGTTTACTGGTTCCCTCAGAGTCTCTTTCTCCCTTTTTTGCATGCTAATATCCAATTTCTTTTGATTACACTCTCATCCTATTTTCTAGAACTTCTGTATATTCTTTTCGTATCCCATTTTCAGCCACATTCTACATCCCTCTGCATCCTCTTTGTCCTCCATTAGAAACTGCAGACCTTATTGCAAACCTGTTTGTTTTACTGAAGATAATATTTGAACTCATTCTGGGTACTATGACAATTTTGTTATTGTCCTCATAGGGGCTATTTGGTCTAGGATTACATAGTGTCTGAATTGGGTACTGCCAATATTGATTTCCCCTTAAATAAAAGGTTTTGGAAACCTATAAGGCCACTATAAGCCTATAGGGGGAAATCTGCAATACCCCAGATCTGCAATGCTAGAAGGGAAGATACATGACAACATGAAAAAACAAGGGAATAAAATGATCCAAACAAATCTAGATTCTATATTAATAGAATCCAATGACAGTATGCTAGAAGAAATGTCAGAAAAGGACTTCAGATTATACATGATTAAGATGATTTGTAAAGCAAAGAATGGGATTAGAGAACACATGCAGGCAATGAATGATAATACAAATAAGCTGAAAGAGCACCTGCAAGAAGCAAAAGATCATTTCAAAAAAGAGACAGAGATTCTAAAAAAAAAAAAAAAAACAAAAAAACAAACGGAAATCCTTGAAATGAAGGAAACAATGAACCAAATAAAAAATTCAATGGAAAGCATCACCAAAAGACTAGACCACTTGGAAGACAGAACCTCAGACAATGAAGAAAAAATATTTAATCTTGAAAATAAAGTTGACCAAACAGAGAAGATGGTAAGAAATCATGAACAGAATCTCCAAGAACTATGGGACATCATGAAAAGACCAAATTTAAGAAATATTGGGATTGAGGAAGGCACAGAGTTACAAACCAAAGGAATGAACAACCTATTCAATGAAATAATATCAGAAAATTTCCCAAACCTGAAGAATGAAATGGAAAATCAAATACAAGAGGCTTACTGAACACCAAATGCAAAAAATCACAACAGGTCCACACCAAGGCACATTATAATGAAAATGCCTAACATTCAAAACAAAGATAGGATTTTGAAGGCCGTGAGAGAAAAGCATCAGATTACATATAGGGGGAGACCAATATGAATAGCAGCCGACTCTAAAAGCTAGAAGGGTCTGGAACAACATATTTCAAGCTCTGAAAGAACATGGTTGCCAAACAAGAATCCTATACCCAGCAAAACTAACCTTCAGATTTGAAGATGAAATAAAATCCTTCCATGATAAACAAAAGTTAAAAGAATTTACAAATAGAAAGCCTGCACTACAGAATGTTCTCAACAAAATATTCCATGAGGAGGAAATGAAAAACAACAATGGAGGTCAGCAAAGGGAGGAACTACCTTAGAGAAAAACCACTCAAAGGAGAAACCAAGCCAACTTAAAAACCAAAAATAAGCCAAATGTCTGGGAATACAAATCATATCTCAATAATAACCCTGAATGTTAATGGCCTAAACTCATCAATCAAAAGACATAGACTGGCAGAATGGATTAAAAAGAAAGACCCAACAATATGCTGCCTGCAAGAGACTCATCTCATAGAAAAAGAAATCCACAGACTAAAGGTGAAAGGATGGGAAAAAACCTACCATGCACATGGACTCAGTAAATAAGTGGGGGTTTCCATCCTTATATCAGATAAAGTGGATTTCAAGCCAAAGTTAGTCAGAAGGGATAAAGAAGGACATTTCATACTGCTTAAGGGAAGCATAAATCAGGAAGACATAATGATAGTAAATATTTATGCCCCAAACAATGGTACATCGGTGTATATCAAACAAATCCTTCTGAATTTCAGGAATCACATAGGCCACAACACAATAATTCTGGGTGACTTTAACGCACCCCTGTCACCACTAGATAGATCTTACAAACAAAGTCCAATGAAATAAACCATAGAACTCAATAACACAATCAATAACTTAGACTTAATAGACATATATAGAATATTCCATCCATCAATGAGCGGTTTCACTTTCTTCTCAGCAGCACATGGAACCTTCTCGAAAATAGACCATATGTTATGCCACAAAGCAGCCCTTAGGAAATGCAAAAAAATAGAAATGCTGCCTTGTGTTCTATCAGATCATAATGGACAGCAAGTAGAAATCAATGACAAAATAAAAAACAGAAATTACTCCAACACCTGGAGACTAAATAATGTGCTATTGAATGAAACATGGGTAACAAAAAAAATCAGGGAGGAGATAAAAAACTTCTTAGAGGTCAATGAGAACGACAATACAACATATCAAAATCTCTGGGACACTATGAAAGTGGTACTAAGGAAAATTCATTGCATGGAGCACATTCCAGAAAAGAATGAAAAGTCAACATCTAAATGACCTAAGATTACAGCTCAAAGCCGTAGAAAAAGAAGAACAGAATAACAGCAAAAGTAGTAGAAGACAGGAAATAATTATAATCAGAGCTGAAATCAATGAAATTGAAACAAAAGAAACAATTCAAAAAATTGACAAAACAAAAAGTTGGTTCTTTGAGAAAGTAAACAAAATAGATAAACCCTTAGCCACACTAACAACGAGAAGGAGAGATAGGACTCAAATTACTAAAATACATGATGCAAAAGGAAATATCACGACAGACACCACTGAGAACATAATGAGAAGCTACTTTGAAAATCTGTATTCCAACAAAATAGAAACTACCGAAGACACTGACAAATTTCTAGAGACATATGCTCCTCCCAAACTGAACCAGGAGGACATACACAATTTAAACAGATCAATATCAAGCAATGAAATAGAAGAAGCCATTAAAAATCTACCATCCAAGAATGAAACTGGAGAATATCATGCTAAGTGAGATAAGCCAATTTCAAAAAACCAAAGGACGAATGATATCGCTAATTAGTGGATGATGACACATAATGGGGGGTGGGAGGGGTTAGTGTTAGGGTTAGAGTTAGGGTTAGGGAGGGGGACAAGAATGGAGGAAGCAAGGACTGTATAGAGGGAAAAGAGGGGTGGGAGGGGTGGAGGGGAAGGAAAAAATAACAGAATAAATCAAACAACATTACCCTATGTAAATTTATGATTACACAAGTGGTATGCCTTTACGCCATGTACAAACAGAGAAACAACATGTATCCCATTTGTTTACAATAAAAAAAAAAAAAAATCTACCATCCAAGAAAAGCCCAGGACCAGACAGATTCTCAGCCAAGTTCAGCAAGACCTTCAAAGAAAAACTCATTCCAATACTTCTCAAAGTATTTCAGGAAATAGAAAAGGAGGGTACCCTTTCTCATTAGGGTACCTTTTCTCATTCTCAATAGAAAAGGAGGGTACTCATTCTATGAAGCTAATATCACCCTCATACCCAAACCAGTAAAAGACACATCAAGGAAAGAGAATTTTAGACCAATATCCTTGATGAATATAGATGCAAAGATCCTTAACAAAATATTGGCAAACTGTATCCAAAAACACATTAAGAAAATCATGCATCACGATCAAGTGGGGTTCATCCCTGGAGTGCAAGGATGGTTTAACATCTGTAAATCAATAAACATAATCCATTATGTCAATAGACTTAAGGATAAGAATCATATGGTTATTTCCATTGACGCAGAAAAAGTGTTCGACAAAATACAACACCCCTTCATGCTCAAAACACTAGAAAAAATAGGGATAGTAGGTACATACCTAAACATTGTAAAGGCTATTTATGCTAAGCCAATGGCCAACATCATTCTTAATGGAGAAAAACTGCAAGCATCCCCTTTAAAAACGGGAATAAGACAGGGATGTCCTCTTTCACCACTTTATTCAACATCGTCCTCAAAACTCCAGCCAGAGCAATTAGGCAGACTAAAAGAAATTAAAGGGATACGAATAGGAAAAGAGGAACTTAAGCTGTCACTATTTCCTGATGACATGATTCTATATTTAGAGGATCCAAAAAACTCCTCCAGAAAACTTCTAGACCTCATCAATGAATTCAGCAAAATAACAGGCTATAAAATCAACACGCATAAATCTAAAGCATTTTTATACGTAAGCGACGAAACAGCTGAAAGGGAAATGAGGAAAACAACCCCATTTGCGATAGCCTCAAAAAAAAAAAAAAAAAAAAAACTTGGGAATCAATGTAACCAAAGAGGTAAAAGATCTCTACAATGAAAACTACAAAACATTGAAGAATGAAATTGAGGAAGACCTTAGAAGATGGAAAGATCTCCCATGTTCTTGGATAGGCAGAATTAATATTGTCAAATTGACCATACTACCAAAAGTGCTATCCAGATTCAATGCAATTCCAATTAAAATCCCAATGATGTACCTTAAAGAAATAGAGCAAGCAATCATGAAATTCATTTGGAAGAATAAGAAACACAGAATAGCTAAAGCAATCCTTAGCAGGAAGAATGAATCAGGGGGTATCACAATACCAGAACTTCAACTATACTACAAAGAAATAGTAACAAAAACAGCATGGTATTGGCACCAAAATAGACAGGTTGATCAATGGTACAGAATAGAGGACATGGACACAAACCCAAATAAATACAATTTTCTCATACTAGACAAAGGTGTCAAAAATATGCAATGGAGAGAAGATAGCCTCTTCAACAAATGGTGCTGGGAAAACTGGAAATCCATATGCAACAAAATGAAACTAAATCCCTATCTCTCACCCTGCAGAAAACTCAACTCACAATGGATCAAGGACCTTCAAATCAGACCAGAGACCCTGCATCTTATAGAAGAAAAAGTAGGTCCAAATCTTCAACTTGTTGGCTTAGGATCAGACTTTCTTAACAGGACTCGCATAGCACAAGAAATAAAAGCAAGAATCAATAACTGGGATAGATTCAAACTAAATAACTTTCTCTCAGCAAAGGAAACTGTCACAAAGCGAAGAGAGAGCCTAGAGAGTGGGAGAATATCTTTGCCACTCATACTTCAGATAGGGCACTAATTTCCAGAATATATAAAGAACTCAAAGAACTCTACACGAAGAATACAAATAACCCATTCAACAAATGGGCTAAGAATATGAACAGACACTTCACAGAAGAAGATCTACAAGCAATCAACAAATATATGAAAAAATGTTCACCATCTGTAGTAATAAGAGAAATGCAAATCAAAACTACACTAAGATTCCATCTCACCCCAATTAGAATGGCGATTATCAAGAATACAAGCAACAATAGGTGTTGGCGAGGATGTGAGGAAAATGGTACATTCATACATTGCTGGTGGGGCTGCAAATTAGTGCAGCCACTCTGGAAAGCAATGTGGATATTCCTTAGAAAACTTGGAATGGACCTACCATTTGACCCAGCTATCCCACTCCTTGGCCTATACCCAAAGGACTTAAAATCAGCATACTACAGAGATACAGCCACAACCATATTCATAGCTGCTCAATTCACAATAGCCAGACTGTGGAACCAACTTAGATGTCCTTCAATGGATGAATGGATAAAGAAACTGTGGTATATATATACAATGGAATATTACTCAGCTATAAAGAATAGTAAAATTATGGCATTTGCAAGCAAGTGGATGAAATTGGAGAATATCATGCTAAGTGAGAAAAGCCAATCTCAAAAATCCAAAAGAGGAATGATCTCACTGATAAGCAGATGATGACACATAATGGGGGATGGGAAGGGAGCAAGAATGGAGGAAGGAGGGACTGTGTAGAGGGAAAAGAGAGGTGGGAGGGATGGGGGGAAGGGAAAAATAACGGGATGAATCAAACATCATTACCCTATGTAAATGTATGATTATGCAAATGGTATGCTGTTACTCCATGTACAAACAGAAACAACATGTATCCCATTTGTTTAGAATAAAAATAAATTTTAAAAAGTAATGATTTTGGACTAAACAGATATATATATAGAATATTTCATCCATAAATGAACAAGTACACTTTCTTCTCAGCAGCACATGGATCCTTCTCTATAATAGACCATATATTATGCCATAAAGCAACTCTTAGCAAATACAAAAAAATAGATACTACCCTGCATGTTATTATATCATAATGAAATGGAATTAGAAATCAATGATAAAATAAAAAATAGAAGCTACACCAACACATGAAGAATAAATAATGTGCTATAGAATGAATAATGGATAACAGAAGAAATGAGGGAGGAGTTAAAAAAAATTCTTAGAGGTAAATGAGAACACCAATAAAACATATCAAAATCTCTGGTACACTATTAAGGCAGGGCTAAGAGGAAAGTTCATTGCATTGTGCACATTCATTAAAAGAATAAAAAGTCAACAAATAAATGACCTAACATTAAATCTCAAAGTCCTAGAAAAAGAACAAATCAACACCAAAAGACAGGAAATAATTAAAATCGGAACTAAAATCAATGAACACAAAGGAGTTCAAAAAATTGATAAAACAAAAATGTTTTTTTGAAAAAATAAATATAATTTATAAAACCTTAGCCATGCTAATGAAAAGGAGAGAGAAAACTCCAATTACTAAAATTCATGATGAAAAAAGAAATATTATGACAGATTATTTGAAAATTTATGCTCCAATAAAATAGAAAATCTCAAAGACTTCAACAAATTTCTAGAGACATATGATCCATACAAACTGAATCAGGAAGACATACACAATTTAAACAAATCAATTTCAAGCAATGAAATAGAAGATGTCATCAAAAGACTATTAACCAAGAAAAATCCAGGACCAGACTCTCAACTGAGCTCACAAGAACTTCAAAGAACTAATACCAATGTCCTCAAATTATTCCAGGAAATAGAAAAGGACGGAACCCTTCCAAACTCATTCTATGAGGATGGTATCGCCCTGATACCAAAACCAGAGAAAGACACACCAAAGAAAGAAAACTTCAGACCAATATCCCTGATGAACATAGATGAGGAAATTCTTAACAAAATTCTGGCAAATTGCATACAAAAACATGTTAAAAAGAGTACACCACAATCAAGTGGGGTTCATCCCAAGGATACTATGCTGGTTCAAGATGCAGAAATCAAAAAACATAATTCCTCACATAAAAAGACTTAAAGATAAGAACCATATGATTAGCTCAATAGATGCATAAAAAGCACTTGACAAAATACAACACCATTTCATGTTCAAAACACTGGAAAGACTAGTGATAATAGGAACATACCTCAACATTGTAAAACCTATCTATGCTAAGACCAAGGCCATCATTCTAAATGGAGAAAAACTGAAAGCATTCCCTCCAAAAACTGGAACAAGACAGGGATGCTCTCTTTCACCACTTCCATTCAACATAGTCCTTGAAACTCTAGTCAGAACAATCAGAAAGATGAAAGAAATTAAAGAGATACAGATAGGAAAAGAAGAACCCAAACTATCACTATTTGCTGATGACATGATTCTATAATTAGAGGATCCAAATATTCCACCAGAAAACTTCTAGAACTGATAAATGAATTCAGGAAAGTAGCAGGATATAAAATCAACACCCACGAATCAAATGCATTTCTGTACCTCAGTGATGAATCCTCTGAAAGAAATTAGGAAAACTACCCTGTTCACAATAGCCTCCAAAAAACCATAAAACCCTTTGGAATCAACCTAACAGAAGAGGGGAAAGACCTCTAAAATGAAAACTACAGAACACTAAAGAAAGAAATTGAAGAAGACCTTAGAAGATGGAAAGACCTCCCATCCTCTTGGCTAGGCAGAAATAATATTGTCAAAATGACCATATTGGTGTGGCTCTACTTTGTGTACAACCAAAGAAATGAAAATTGTACCCTATTTGAGTATGATGAATCTAAATTTTAAAAAAATAAAAATTTAAAGAAATGGCCATACTACCGAAAGTGTTATACAGATTTAATACAATTCCAATTAAAATTCTAACAACATTCCTCATAGAAATAGAAAAGGCAAACATGAAATTCATTTGGAAAAATAAGAGAGCCAGAATAACCAAAATAATCCTCAGCAAGAAAAGTGAAGCAAGAAGCATTGCAGAACAAGACCTTAAATTGTACTACAGTAACAAAAACGGCATGGCACTGGCACAAAAACAGACATGAAGACCAATGGTACAGAATAGAAGACACAAAGAAAAACCCACACAAATACAGTTATCTCATACTAGACAAAGTTGCCAAAAACATTCCCTGGAAAAAAGATAGACTCTTCAACAAATGGTGCTGGGAAAACTGGAAATCCAAAAGTAGCAAAATGAAAATTAGACCCCTATCTCTCACCCTGTACAAAACTCAAAGTGGATCAAGGATCTAGGAATTAGACCAGAGAACCAACACCTAGTATAAAAAAAAAGTAGGGTCAAATCTCCATCATTTGACTTCGGACCTGATTTCCTTAACAAAATTCCTAAAGCACAAAAAGTAAAATCGAGAATCAATAAATAGGATGGATTCAAACTAAAAAGCTTTTTCTCAGCAATAGAAACAATCAATAGCATGAGGAAAGAGCCTACAGAATAGGAGAAAATCTTTACCACATGCACCTCCAATAGAGCACTAATCTCCAGGATATATAAAGAACTAAAAAAACTGAATACCAAAAAAACACACAAGTAACTCGATAAATAAATGGGTAAGGAACAGAGCAAACACTTCACAGAAGAAGATATAAAATAAATCAACAAATAAATGAAAAAATGTTCAACATGTTTAGTGATTAGAGAAATGCAAATCAAAATTACTTTAAGATTTCATTTAACTCCAATCAGAATGGCAATTATCAAGAAAGCAAGAAATAATAAGTGTTTGTGAGAATGTGGGGGAAAAGGTACACTCATTCATTGCTCATGGGAATGAAAATTGGTGCAAACACTCTGGAAAACAGTATGGAGATTCTTTGAAAACTTGGAATGGAACCACCGTCTGACTTGACCCAGTTTTCCCACTCCTCGGCATACAGTCACATGATTTAAAATTAGCATACTACAGTAACTCAGTCATGTCAATGTTTATGGCAGCTCAGTTTGGAATAACTAAGCTATGAAACCAACCTAGGTGCCTGTCCTTCAACAGATGAATGGATAAAGAAAATGTGGTATATATACACATTAGAGTATTACCCAGTCATATAGAAGAAAGATTTCATGAATTTGCTGGTAAATCGATGACCCTGGAGACTATTGTGCTAATTGAAATAAGCCAGTCCCCAAAAACCAAAGTCAAATATTTTCTCTGTTATGTGGAAGCTAACCCACAATTACTGAGGGGGGTGTGAGGGAAGGATAGAAGCTTAGTAGATTAGACAAAGGGAAAAGAAGGGAAATGAAGGGAGGATAGAAAAAGGCAAGGCAGTGGACTAAAACTGACAATTTTCCCATGTATATATATGAAAACAACACATTGAATCTCACCACTATGTACATTCATAAGAATGGGATCCTAACTAGAATGAGATATATTCCAAGATTGTGTAATTATATCAACATGGAGTTTGCCGTTATATATAATTCAAAAGAACCAATACATAAATGAAAAAGAGAGTGAGTAGAAGATTGTGGTAGATGTTGTCCTTATGTCCTGTTGAGGTTGAAGCTTTCACTGCCAATTAGGTCTTGTAGTCCATGTTTGAGATGTCTTAATGGTCATAATACTGTGGAGTGAATGACAGGAGTGAGGGCAATTTTCACTTAAAGCCCTCTTTCAACCTGGAATCTTGTAAAAGAATGCTCCTAGTGTAGGCTTCATGTTGCCAATCATAAATTTGTTTCCCTCAGTACCCTTTCCCTTCTCTCTATGCTCTACTAGGCATATGAAGGACTTGAATGTCCTGTAAACTACATGTTTCAAATTTCTTAGCCAACTACCTTCTAATTAAGTTCCTTTCATCAGAGGAACTCAAAGGGAAAGGAAAGGCAGGAAGCAAGGGGAAAAGCCTCTTACCAGTTACTGCAGTCACGGTAAAGTATGCTCAATATCTTCTTGCAGTCCTAGAACTCATGCCCATCACCCTTTTCTTTGCCTGACTACCATCACTCAGACTCAGAGCTCCCAGCACTTACATGAATTTGCTTGCTCTGGATGCAGCCCTGACTTCAGGAGACCTTTCCGTGGTTCTGAGTACTGTTGACACCAAATTCTACTATTCTTCCCTCATCTTTACAAATGATTGTTCACTCATGTATTTAAAATCTGGGATGCTTCTCTGTCCTAATTTCTACTATTCCAAGCCTCTTCACATCTATATAGTAAATTTTCTGCATTAAATTTTCTATGACTAGATTCTTACTGAGAGACACCAGTGTAAAAAGAGTGTCAGTAAGAAACACTGAAGTCACTGGCACCAGATTTCATTCAAGGAAGAAACTCATACCCAAATGTCTTACCTTGTCCATCTATCTATCTGAGATTCATAAAAAGTTTGCTAGAAAATAAAAATTTATTGTGTCTGACAGCTCTATATCCCTAACACTCAGCAATGAGAAAAGGCCTGGTAAGTTACTTCACTGAACCATATCTCAATTTCATCTTTGTATTTTTTTCTATGATTTTAGGAAAAAAGAGATTTAAAAAATTTCATATTTTACCTCCAATAAATCAGTACCTAATTTTGAAGTAAAAATATTGAACAAAGTTAAATTTTTCTTGAATTCAGGATAACAGAAGAAATACTTTCATTAACTTTAGTTAAGATTATTGGGTACTAAAAAAATCACATTCATTTTTTAAAAACTAGGATTCAAACTTGGTGTCATTCTTCAACTACTTCTATGTTTGCTTTTGAATTGCTGAGGCAAAAACTGTCCATAGTCCAGTTTAAAGTTAATTCCTATACCTTCCAGTTGAAGGTTAATTCCTGCACCTTCTTGGAAATGTATCTTCTGTATCTCACTTTCTAATCTTCAACTAGTCTTTGCCTTCAGCTTAAAAATACGTTCCAGTTTATCTCAGCTGAATAATGATCATGGAGATGACAAAGCTGATAATGAAGATGACTTAAAAATACCCTCTTTACTCCCCTGCCAGGATGGTGGTCCAAAGAGCCAGGAACTTTGAAGAGCAGAACTGCCCAGCGAGACTCCCCTGCTGGAGAGGTAGAACCAAAAACTCAGGCCCAGACCAGCTGGGCCCCAGCCTTCAGTCTACTGCCCCTTTGGCTGACCATTGGTCAACATATGGAGGTGCCTCTGCCCACTAGCAGAGAATATACCCCACCTGAAAGGCTACCACCCCTAGAGGGGCAGCTTCCTTTGTGGATCACTGCATTATCAAGTTCCTCCAAGACTTCAGGCCACTGAAGAAAACCTTAGAAGATGGAAAGATCTCCCATGTTCTTGGATAGGCAGAATTAATATTGTCAAAATGGCCATACTACCTAAAGTGCTATACAGATTCAATGCAATTCCAATTAAAATTCCAATGCCGTACCTCACAGAAATAGAGCAAGCAATCGTGAAATTCACTTGGAAAAATAAGAGACCTAGAATAACTAAAGCAATCCTTAGCAGGAAGAGTGAAGCAGCAGGGATTGCAATACCAGAACTTCAAATATACCACAGAGAACTAGTAGCAAAAATGGCATGGTATTGACACCAAAATAGACAGGTAGATAGATCAATGGTACAGAATAGAGGACACAGAGACGAACCCAAATAAATATAGTTTCCTCATACTAGATAAAGCTGCCAAAAAACATACAATGGAGAAAAGACAGCCTGTTCAACAAATGGTGCTGGGAAAACTGGAAATCCATATGCAACAGAATGAAATTAAACCCCTATCTCTCAACCTTTACAAAACTCAACTCAAAATGGATCGAGGACCTTGGAATCAGACCAGAGACCCTGCATCTTATAGAAGAAAAAGTAGGTCCAAATCTTTATCATGTTGGCTTAGGATCAGACTTCCTTAACATGACTCCCAAAGCACAAGAAATAAAAGCAAGAATCAATAACTGGGATAGATTCAAACTAAAAAGCTTTTTCTCGCAAAGGAAACTATCAGTAATGTGAAGAGAGAGCCTACAGAGTGGGAGAAAATCTTTGCCACTCATACTTCAGATAGAGCACTAATCTCCAGAATATATAAAGAACTCAAAAAACTTTACACCAAGAATACAAATAACCCAATCAATAAATGGGCTAAGAAAATGAGCAGACACTCCACAGAAGAAGATCTACAAGCAATCAACAGATATATGAAAAAAGGTTCAACATCTCTAGTAATAAGAAATGCAAATCAAAACTACCCTAAGATTCCATCTCACCCCAATTAGAATGGTGATTATCAAGTATACAGGCAACAATAGGTGTTGGTGAGGTTGTGGGGAAAAGGTACACTCATACATTGCAGGTGGGGTTGCAAATTAATGCAGCCACTCTGGAAAGCAATGCAGAGATTCCTTAGAAAACTTGGAATGGAACCACCATTTGACCCAGCTATCCCACTTCTTGGCCTATACCCAAAGGACTTAAAATCAGCATACTGCAGAGATGTAGCCACATCAATGTTCATAGCTGCTCAATTCACAATAGCCAGATTGTGGAACAAACCTAGATGCCCTTCAATGGATGAATGGATAAAGAAACTGTGGTATATATACACAATGGAATATTACTCAGCCATAAAGAAGAATAAAATTGTGGCATTTGCAGGCAAATGGATGAAGTTGGATAATATCATGCTAAGTGAGATAAGCCAATCCCCAAAAAATGAAAGGATGAATGATCTCGCTGATAAGTGGATGATGACACACAATGGAGGGTGGGAGGGAGGCAAGAATGGAAGAAGGATGGACTATATAGTGAAAAAGAAGGGTGGGTGGGGTGGGGGGAAGGAAAAATAACAGAATGAGTCAAACATCATTACCCTATGTAAATGTATGATTACACAAATTGTACGCCTCTACTTCATGTACAACCAGAGAAACAAGATGTAACCCATTTGTTTATAAAAAAAAAAACCCTCTTTAGTCTCTTCATCATTTCCCTTTAATTATATTTTGTATGTAAATATATACTTTTTTGTATATAAAATATATACATATATATAGTTTCTTTTTTACAAGAGTTGCCCACATTTGTGTCTGCTATTTCATGTTCATAAATCTGGCCCACCCTTGCACTTTTACTCTTTATACTATCTCAATATGGCACACTGACAAGATTTTTTTTTTTAATTACTTTCAATTGTGTCTTCCAAAACAACCTTTTCTTTTATGGATTATTTTATTCCACTTCACCTCTGACAATTTTACTGTTTCCATTCTGAACAGTTTTTCCTATATTCACATTTTTAACATCATTTTATATTTCTCCTCCTCACATCTATGTTTTCCCAAGACAAGATCTCATATACCTAAGGATTTAATTTTATATTCTAATATTTTCAAATATTTATCTCCAGTTTAGGCCCTTGTACACTGACTCCATTATTCAACTGCATGGAGGTAGTATTTACCTGGTTATCCTTTGGCAATTCACATTCTAAATATTCAATACCTAGTTGATCATCATCCCTTTAAAACCTGTATTTCCCTTTATGACCATCTCAGAGACAAGATTCATCTGGTTGTCCCAATCAGAGAAACAGAGTTATCCCTAATTCTTTGTTACGGTTTAGATGTGAGGTGTTCCCCAAAAGCTCATGTGTGAGACAATGAAAGAAAGTTTAGAGGTGGACTGATGGGGTTATGACAGCCTTGGCCTAATCAGTACACTAATCCCCTGATAGGAATTACTGGGTGGTAATTGTAGGCAGGTAGGATGCGGCTGAAGGAGGTAGGTCCCTGGAGGTATGTTTTTGTGGCATATATTTTGTTCTTGTTGAACAGCGCTACTCTCTGCTTTCTGGTGCCACGTCCTGAGCTGCTTTCCTCCTCCATACTCTTACACCATAATGGTCTACCTCACCCTGGGCCCAGAGTAATGGAGCTGGCCATCTGTGTACTGAGACTTCAGAAATCATGATCCCAAAATAAACTTTTTCTCCTTTAATTGTGCTTGTCAGGTCTTTTGGTCAAAACAGCAGAAAAGCTAACTAAAACATTATTCTGTGTTTACTCTTTACTTAAAATAAGCACTAAGCAGTCTCAATATCATTGAAATGTCAGTTCTTTCTAACTTGATCTGTAGATTAAACACAATCTCAATCAACATCCCATCAAGTTACTTTGTGTATATGGACAGATTTGTTGTAGAATTTAAATGGAAAAGAAAAAACCCAAAATAGCAACACAAAATTGTTAAAGAAAAATAGCAAAGTTGGAAGACTGAGACTACTAACTTCAAGCTTTACTATGTAGCTACATTGCTCAGGACAGTATGGTATTGGCAAAAGAACAAATAGATCAACTGAACAAAACAGAGAGACTAGATATAGACCCATGCAAATGTAGTCAACAGATCTTTTGACAAAAGAAGCAATGGTAATTCACTGGAGACAGGATAGTCTTTTCTACAAATGGTGCTAGGACAATTTGATATCCAGGTGCAAAAAAATGAACTCGCTACTGATCTCATATCCTAAAAACTAGTTCAAAATGGATCATAGATCTAAATTTAACATGAAAAACTATTAAAATGACTTGGAAGAAAACATAGGTGCTGTTCAATTGGCAATAAATTCTTGGGTCTCTGTGTGATAAGATATACATAGAGTAAAATTTAGTCTTTTAACCATTTTAAATGTATATTTTAGTAGCGTTTAATACATTAACATTGTTGTACTTGCAATGAGTTTTTAGATACAATTCCAAAAGCACCATCCATGAAAGATAAAGATTGGTAAATTGAATTTCCTTAAAATTAAAAACCTCTAGGGAAAAAAGTTTGAAAAAGGAAAATATAAGCTATAGACTGTGAGAAGAAATAACATATTTAATAAAAATATTTTTGTCCAAAGTATACAATGAACAAAAAACACCTCAAAAGACAACAAAGAACCCAAATAAAACATAGCAAAATTATGAACAGAGAACTCACCAAAAAAGATATTCATGTGTACAGTAAAGACACGTCCAACATCACACATTATCAGGGAATTTTCAAATCAAGATAGGAAGGAGATACTACTACACTTCTACTCTACTGGATAAAACCCAGAATACAGATACACCAAGTCCTGGTGAGGTTGTACAGCAAAATGAATTTTCTGTCATTGCTGGTGAGAATATAAAATGGTACCATCACTTTGAAAGACAATTTGACAGTTTCTTACAAAGCTAAATACACCCCTACCAAACAGTCCAACAACCATATTCTTTGATATTTGCCCAGATGAAATCTTAAACATTCCTACACAAAAGCCCCCATGGAAATGTTTCTATCATTTTATTCACAATTGCCAAAACTTGGAAGCAACCAAGATGTTCTTCACTAGGCGAGCAGAGAAACAAACTGTGGTATATCCAGGCAATAGAACATTATTCATCAATCAAAGAAATGAGCTATGAAGCTATGAAAAGATATGGAGGAACCTCAAATGCATATTACCAAGAAACAGATTACAAGATGAAAAGGCTATATGCTGTATTAATCCAACTATATGACATTCTGGAAAAGGCAAAACTCCAGAAATAGTGAAAAGTTCAGTGATTACCTGAGATTTGTTGGTGGGAGGGGTCAGGTAGGGAGGTAGCCATGACTGACTAAATAAAACACAGTGAATATCAAAGACAAGGGAACTATTCTGTTGGATACTGTAAAGAGAGACACATTTATATTGTGCTTTCCTGTTGATCTATGTCTCTTAATACTATGCAACATAAAGAGTGAAACCCAATGTCAACTATTGACTTTAGTTAATAATGTATCAACTTTGATTACCACTCATAGTAAGTGTACTCTATTAATTCAGGATGTTTATAATAGGGGAAACTCTGTACTTGCTGCTCAGATTTTTGTAAACTTAAAATCACTTTAAAAAATAGTCTGTTAACTTAAAAACAAAAGCACTGTGCTGTCTCTTAAATCTGTTCCCTTAACTCCATCCATGGGGATACTCCTTTTGTCCACACCCACATTATTCCTCACCAGTATTGCTATGATAACCCTCTACCAAGTCAACTTGCCTTTAGTACATTCAACACAAACCCACCCTCCACATGGTTTTATCATTGTACTTCTTTGTTTAAAATATTTCAGAACTTCCCTGGCTCAGGATTTTACTGATGTGGTTTTTGTCAACTATCATTGTTGAACTAATTACTTTCCTGAGAGCATTACATTGTATTTCAGTTTTTTTATGCTATTTTATTTGCTTAGGATACATTCCATCAACTATTCAACATCTATTTAAAATCCAACTTCCCATTTAAAACTTTCCAAAATAGTAACTTATTCTCTTCTCTCTCCTTTTTCAATTTCTTCTGAATTCTATGATGGAATGACTGGTAGGTTTTCTCATCTGTTTGCCGCACCAAACTGGTGGACTCCTCCAGGGCTTTTTCCTCCTGCATCATATCCAGTTTTATATCACTAGGACCTAGAACAGAGTTTGATTCAAATAGCCATATAACACATTTAATTTTAGTGTGTGTGTGAGTGTGTGTTAAACGTGTATCAAGTGAGACAAATAACTTATGTGATGGTAAGCAATATAAATTCTCTTTAGGGGCAGAATACCTAAATAAAGTTTTTCATTTGCTAGAAGACAAAAATAAAGATTAAACTAAAGACTAACAAAGGAGAAGTCCAGAGGTGTTAATGATTTTTGAGAGAGTAAAATGACATAAGATACACTTTAAAAAGATTAATTTGCCATTTGGGCTAAAGAAAATAAAAGAAATTTGGGACAGAAGACTGATCCTAGACTTAGGTAGTAATGCAAAAAAAAAAAAAAATGTGGTGTATGGAAGGAAGTGAATGTGAAAATAAAATCAAAAGTTAAGAGACTGACAAAATTCAATGGTGATTGGGCCTAAGGAACTGTATAACGGCCCAGCTTTCCTTGAGAATAAATAGATTGCAATGGTGCAACTGACAGCAGGCAGAAGTACTTGCAGAGAAAATTATTCCCACTAGAGAGACACATTTAATTTCAATAAATTAATATAGATCATGGTAAAAAATTCAACATAAAGTTAGGGCATTTTGATTATTCTCTCAACTCTTCAAGAGAATAGGAAGTTCTTTGCGATCTCATGATTTCTCATCCTTTTCTCCATTTGCTTGCATAAGAAATAGACAAGCTTCATATTTTCATTTGAATAGGTAGGTACATTAAATAGAAGCCTGTTGTTGAATGATTTGCCATGATCCAAGTATTTTCCCAGTAATTACACTCAATACATGATTTATTCCAGTTCTATTAGTAGATTAAAAATATTTTCTCCTTCATTGATATTCTCTTACTAATTATATTCAAACATGAATTAGTTCATACTTATGAATAGATGATAACTATTAGTGGGACATTTTTTTTGCCAATACTAATGATACGACTCTGCATAAAAGCCTTTATTTATTAAATATATCTTCATTTTAAACTCAACAGCAATTCATGAACTAATTTTCCCCTCTTCTTCCAATATTTTCAAGCAATATATATTGCCTTTCCAGTTTGCATTTTACATGGGTTAACCTTTCTATCTCTTGCCCTTTTACTAATTTTGGTGGGCACATTTCTTGATCTTCAGTCATTTCTTCCCTTTTCATTTATTTCTTACTTATAACCCCTTGCAATTTGTCTTCTGCCAGTTCTTCTACAGACACGTTTCTCTAAAGGTCACCATTGACCTAGATCTTGCCACATCCAATAGAATCAGTCTCCTTTGCCTTCTGTAGAATTAGACAGATCATTAAAAGTACCTATGACATTGCTACTGTTTCCAAATGAGATCATTTGTCCAGAGATGACTGTGAGATTTCTTAAAGAAAGTGAAATCATTCTACAATATGGAAAGATTTCTAAAGGTGAGATCCTTTTTGGCCAGGTTCTGAGAACAATTCTGTAATAGTAAAAGTATTTAAGATACTTATTTCTTGAGATGCTTTCTTCCGTTCCTTCCCTTATTTATGGAGTTGGCCTGACATGGCTTGTCCAGGTTTAAAAGCTACTGATTCCTTCTTTGTTTTATTCCTTCTCTACTAACTGGGAATCCACTGAGGATCAAAGATCCTCTGTACTTTCTGTCTGAGGTAGAGACCACCAATCCTAGCTCTCTAAGGTCTGGAAGAGAAGAAGAAAAAAACAAAGCAACTAATTTAATAACTAATGAAGGAAGAGAATCTCCAACTCTTTTAATCTCAAATCATTTATGCTCATATCCCCTGTTTTTTAATGTTCTATTATAAATGCATTCTACTGGCATGCACAACTAATGAGTACAAATAATTTTTTTAAATTATGTTCTATTATCAACTATATCAGTTCAGATGATTGACTTAGGCTTGCCTTCTCTTCCCTCTTGCCTTGCCCTCTTTGAATCTGGCTCTGGCAGTCTTTGGAGTCTGAGAGACCTAACTTTTCTAACTTAGAATTCTGTCTAATACCATTGAAGGCAAAGGAGATTGATTCTTAGGCTTGTGACCCAAATGACAACTTTACTGTAGTCAAGACGTCTTTTCGGAAGGGACCCATTCTTCCTCTCATCTCAATTCCACAACCTATAGATAGTCCACAATAATTATGGGGAGCTTTGGAAAGCTCTCCCTGGCCCTCTCTGCTGGTCCTGTTTGTACAGATCACCACTGAGACAGAGGGTTCCATTCTTCTGTCCTCTCATACTTCCAAGGAGATGCTTATGTGTTCCATCACTCAGCACTAGGGCCTGAGGAACAGTTTATGGCTTACACTGCATATTTCTTTCTCTTCAAACTATCCACCCCCATTTTCTTCTTCTCTCCAGTTCAAAGGGTCACTTTTCCCCTTTGACAATGAGAAAGGTTTTGTCTATTCCCATGCATCTTTTCATCAACACTTAACTCTTGCCTTTTAAACTTAGAATAATACAAGTGTAGTTATTTCCTATGGCTATGGATAATTCCTAAGACATTAACAAAAATTCTACAGGGATGTTACCAGGGGAATGTCAGCAACTGAAATAGGAAGGCTGGGAAAGCTTAATTTATATTTCATATACCACTTAATCATAGATGTCCTCACAAATGCAAGCTGTTTACAAACAGATCTAGGAGCAGTATCTAATATAAGTTCATGTAAAAGATCACTGAATTTATAGTTCATCCAGACATTCTCAAATCAACACACATTAAAAGAAAACCTACCAACATGCATAATATTGAAAAGTGATTCTCGAAAGGCTCAAAAGGAATCTTAACCCAATGAGTGAATTTATCTCCTCATAGAGATTAAGTGAGTGGTAACTGAAGGCAGATAGGGTGTGGCTGGAGGAGGTGGTTCATTGAGGGTGTGCCTTTGGGGTTTATATTTTGTCCTTGAGCTACTATTTTCCTCTATCACAACCTTATACCATGATGTTCTGCCTCACCTGAAGCCCCAAGGAATAGAGCTGACCATCTATGGACTGAGAACTCTGAAACCATGAGTCCCAAGATAAATTTTCTGTTCTCTAATTGTTCTTGGCAGGCACTTTGGTCACAGTAGCAAAAAAGCTGACTAAAATACTTATTAACTAATGTTTACAACTCCCAGGCTAATTTCTCCTTGGACTATGTTCTTGAGGAATTTATCCATTTTTAATTTTATTATTATCATTATTATGTTTTTTCCCTTGAAGCAATGGGCTATCTTAAAGTGAACTTTTTCTAAATTTATTTGTCTTCACTGAGACTTTTCAAAAATTTTTTATTTTTGTTTTTATTTTTACAGACTGCATTTTGATTCATTATACATGTTTTGGCACCAAAATAGACAAGCAGACAAGGCACGGAGACAAACTCACATAAAGTCAGAGTCTTTTAGTTCTATTACTAATTCTAATTCTAATTCAGAAGTCTAATAAATCAATGAGGATCTACTTTTTTCTCATGTAGCTCTCCAATTTCTCTCTATATGAATCATGTGCCTTGGGCTAGAATCTAAAATTATCCATGACCATTTCTCCCTTCCACTTTTACCTTATATATCTTACTTTAAATGCATTTTCTTTTTTTCCCCAAGTATGTTTAAAGACTGAATACCACTTCTCTGACTTCTAAATGACAAATTGAGTGGTATAGAGTCTATAAACTATTAGTATTTTATGATATCACCTAATGTAAAACACTGAAAATCTACCACATAATACTACAGTCAGTACTGATTCTGTAGAATACATAGGGTTTCAATCTTTCAAATATAAATATCTCCTTTAAATAGGAAGTTTCATAAACCATCTCAGCACAATGGTTATGCTTTCAACATCTTTTGAGTAAGAAAACAAACATATATATCACATCAAGTTATATCTTAGAAGTACTTGGAATTTCTTTGGATTCCTAACATTAAGAAAGTTTTCCTGGAATGTATATGCTGGATTCTGAGGCACTAGGTATAAACTAGGGAACAAGACTGACACCTGCCTTTGTAGAATTTACATTTTGTTTAAAATTGCTTTTAAATAGGTTAGGAACATCATTCACAAGCTAAGTGTGAAAAGAAAAGGATTTTCACTTGACATTGACATCTGCTACTTAAAATTAGTTACTTCTGATTTTATACACAGAATTAGTAAAATTTTGCAACCTTTTCCAATCATGGGAAATTGAATTTTTCACCCCTTCTATTAATGTGAGTTAGATTTTTTCATTCTTAAAAGTAAAAAATAATTTATTATACAATTATTTGCTTTTATATTTTAAAAAGGAAGGGACTGTGTTTACCAATAAACTATGTTTATTGAAAATAAAATCACTTTGAGAGTTTTATTAAAAATAAAAAAAATCTCATAAATGAATATATCTGATGAATATGCAAAATATTCACTTCTGATATATCTGTTTAAATGCCAACCTTGTCAAATTGGTGATATGCACACCAGGCAAATAGCTCAAAGTGAAGCATGCCTGTTAGCAGAGATATTGTATATAATGAATGCAGATCACTGAGTTTTCCTATTGCAACTATGAGGAAATGAAATGTTTTTTGTGCATTAGTTTGTGTGCATTAACTGCTACATTAAAGGATTTTATTCTGTAATTGCATTTTTTTTGTATCTCAATGAATTTTAGTTTGGAGAAAAATGATTAAAATAGAATATATTCATTTCTTTTTGTAGGTGGCTTCATATAAATAACATTTGAAATTTTCTGATGGAATTGTATGTACATATATTTATGTTTATGTATATAACATAGCACCTATGTATACAACATTTTATAATATAAACTTGAAACTACTTTGGTAATGTAGCTTATTTTTGTCACTTTTACTAAGAGAAAAACCTGCTAATCAAATAATGTATTTGAAACACTGGTTTAATTAATGTGAGTTTATTTAAATGCATATTGTTGGCCTTTGCCTGGAATCCAGCCTTAGGACTTAAGTCTTTTTTGCAGGTGAACCTTATAACCAACCCTGTAACTAAATACCAAAGCTTTACCAAGACCAAGCTGGGTAAGAGTTCTGTGATACAACCCTCTGGGCTAAGCATGAGATCACCCTTGCAATTGGTTAGTCCAGTCCAGATTTTACTGTCTTCCAGATATTATACTTTAGCTGCTTCTCCTTTGCATGTCTGACCCTGGCCCTTATCTTTATAACTTGTTTAATAAAAACTATGAGTTTGCTGCCTTCTACTTCTTCTTCTGCTGCTGCTTCTTCTTCTTATTGGTTCTTTTTAATTTTACATAACATTAGGATTCATTTTGACATCATTATGAAAGCAAGGACATAATTTATACTAATTCAATCACCAGTACTTCCCCTTTCCCTCTTCCTTCCTTCCCTCTGCTATACTGATCTATCTTTTTGCTATTTACTCATTCTTGAGCATTCATCTGAGTGAGATGATGTCTTATCTAAAAACTTCAGTCCAACATCTACTGACTGGTTCTCTTATATAGAGATCTTTCAACCTTGAAATCATGGACATGACTTTTGAACTCTTTGAACTCTTTCTTTTTTTTCTTTTCTTTTCTTTTCTTTTCTTTTTTTTTTTTTTTTTTTTTTTGGAAGAAGGAATTGAACCCAGGGGCACTTAAGCATTGAGTCACATCCAGAGCCCTTTTTAAATTTTTAAAATTTTTTTTTATTTTGAGACAGGGTCTCACTAAGTTGTTTAGGGCCTCACTAAGATGCTGAGACTGGCTTTGAACTTGTGATCCTCCTACCTCAGCCTCCTGAGCCACTGGGGTTGTGGGCTTGTGCCACCATGCAAGCAGCTTTTGAACTCTGATCAACCAAGCCCATACATCAGTCTCAACACTTCCAGTAGGGCGGTGTGACATCTATGAACCCTACTGTCTGCCTGCACTGTCAACTCCTCTTCACCACATTTTAACATCATTTTCCTCTCACCACACTGAACCTTTTCCCAGCCTCTGGAAGTGGTTCTATTTTTCACTTAGTGTCTGCTAAGTCCATGTCTCCAAACTTGTAAAACACACAGACTTCTATTTAAATAATTTTGGAAAATAATTTTACTTCTAATTCTTTTTTTTTTTCTCCCCCTTTGACTCGATTCTTTTTACATAGTCCTTAGATCATCATTTCAAAGCAAGGGTTCTAGATTTCAAGTTATGAGATAATAGGAGATTAGGAATGTTGTGGGTTTTAGTTCTGTCCTCTCACCTTCTGAGGGTGTCCTCAATGATGTACCAGCATAGTCAGAACTTTTCATAAGTCTCTTCATTTTTTAAAACAGAATCGCCAGACCATCTTTACTGGTGCATAGATAATATAAATATTCAAAAATGTATCATTATACTGAACTGTTGAACTGCACTTCAGAGTCAGGACTTCAGTTTGCTTGTTAAACCACCACGAGTTAAAATTTAGTATGGAGTTTTCTTCACAGCATCACAGTCACAGTCTATTGCTTTGTTCTTAGTGCATTTCTGAGCAAAGTGTGCAGTGTAAAAAGATTTTAATGAAAACTCAGGCTGTGTATTAAGGAATATCTTAGCCACCATCTTCTCTCACATGTCCCTGAGCAAGCGAACTCACTGGAGAGCATGTCACCTACGTAAATTACTTTAATACAAGGAAAAGTTAATCTATTTATTTTAACAGTTTTTGACTTAAAATATTTATTAAGATCAGGTGTGAAAATACAAAGTTCTCTGGATTTGGGGCAGGTTTCTGACCTAGTAAGCAAATAAATGCATATTAAATCATTTACACTGGCAGATTACAGTCTAGATTCATTGACTCATCTCTATTCCCAGTTTTCACAGAAAGTGAAAAGTCAAGAATTTTTGTATAGTATGAGGTATATGTCATGTACAACAGCAAGAGTTTAAAATTAGACTGTAGTTTGAAACCAGTCATCAGAGAGACATAACCTTATCAATATTTTCAACTGCTTTTCATCCTCAGTCTCTTCATTAGTAAAGGTTACTCTAATGATTTTTTTTCTTACAGAATTTTAAAAAACAACTGGATTCTGGAATTAGTATATGGAAGAGACATCTGTACTCCCATGTTTATTGTAGCACTATTCACAATAGCAAAGAAATGGAGATGACCTAAGGGCCCATCAACTGACGAATTTTTTTTTTAAATGTGGTACAAATACCCAAGGGAATACTACTCAGCCATAAAAGAAAATAAAATCCTGTCAGTTGTGCCAACATGGATGAAGCTGGAGATCGTTTAAGTGAAATAAGGCAGGCATAAGAAGACAAGTACTGCATGATCCTGACATATGCACAATGTGAAAAAGTTGGTTTAATAGAAATTGTAGTAAAATGGTGATTAGTAGAGACTGGGAAGAATAAGGAGGGAAGGGCAGGGAGAGGTTAGTAAATGGGAACTAAGGAACAAGTAAAAGCAAGATGCCCTGGTTTGCTATTACTACTAAAGTAGGTAAGAATAAGGTATGGTATATTTCAAAAAACAAGAAGAAAGGATTTTGATTGTTTTAACCAGATTTTGATTGTTTTTACCATAAAGAAATGATAAATATTTGAGATGGATATGTTTAACCTGATTATATGATATATATATATATATATATATATATATATATATATATATGTATCAAAACATCACATGGTATTCCATTAATAAATACTTTTTTGTGATTTTGGGTATCATTTAAAAATAAATTTAATTAATAAAATATTCAGATTCCAAACAGAAACTACCAGGATTTGAATCCACACTATCTCTTATTATGAATGACCTTAAATACTTCTCAGTTTCCTTATCTGTAAATTCAAAATATTAGTTGTTCCTACTTTAAAAAAAATTTGTAAATGATTGAAGCAGATAATATATGTAAAGTGCTTGGCTCTTGTCTAAGTTACTGTACTATAAGCATTAAATTTAATTATATTATCATATAGCTTCTGAATGTATTTTAAAAGTTAACCCAAGAACACCTTAATGATAGGACAAAGTACAACCTTATCAAAATAAATAATTGTATCAGCATGAACAATTTACATTTAAAAGGAGGTAGTACATTTGTGGTAAAACAGAAATGAATTTCCTGAAAGATGTTTCATCTTAAAATAAATCAAAGTTTATGTCTTCAATGCATTTCCAACTTAGTGAACCTTTCACGAATTTAAGAAATGAGAATATCCTGAGAAATATAACCAGAATTGTGTTAAAATTCAAAAAAAATTTTTCATAGGTATTTTCTCTTTCAAAATACTCTTGTATCTTATTTTAATTAATTTTCTGTTAGGTTCTGAGTTGATAGTTTTTCTGATTTTTCCATAATAACTTTCAAACCTTACTTATTCATTACTCTGTTGTACAGACACTCTGCAGTTTGACTCTTTGCTGCTAATTGATTCAATATTTTTCTTCATTTAAGTTTATTTGATACTTGTTGACACTTCCATATACCTCACTTCCTGAATCAGGTTTTACTGCCCTTCATTATTTTCTCTGCTTCCAATTCCTGCTTAATTTGCAGACTCGGAAATTTTGTTTCAATATCTTCCCACAACTCATTTATGCACATTACAAACACCCGTGCTGGTGAAATTGACCTGTAACCTGTGACCCAATTACAAGAAAAAGGAGCTCCTTCGAGCAAAAGGAGCCAGCAAAAAAGAGTCACCACAATAGAGTGCTCTGTTCTGAAGCAGTCACAACAGTATTCCAGGTGCTATTAAAAGGCACATGGGGAGGACTGCAGGAAGAGAAGGGAGGACGTGAGATCTGAGAGCTGCCTGGAGATACAGATGCACTTTTTCCATTAGTTTCAGTTGGGGACTCAACATGAACCTGAATACAAGATTTAGCCTGAAGCCATTTGTAAGAAGTTAGTCTGACAACTGAAATGACTTTGATGTTATGCAGAGATTAAAGATTAGCAATGCTCGAGATGAAATCTAGGAAGGGAATAAGTCAATATTACGGGTGGGAGGACGATCTGAAAGTCCATAGTTGATATTGTTTGGATATGAGGTTTCCTCTCAAAGCTCCTGGGCAGGAATACTCACAGGTGAGATGATTAGGTTATGAGAGTTGTAACATAATCAGCACAAGCTAGTTTTAAATGGACTATCCAGGTGGTAACTGTGGGGCTGTAGGATGTGGTTGGAGAAGGTGGACAACTTGGGGGTGTGCCCTGGAAGGATACATTTCTCTGTGGCCCCTCCCCACTGCTTCCCAGCCTTTGCCAGGTGAGCTGCTTTCCTGTGTCCTGCCCTTTGGCCATGATGTGCTGCCTCACCTCAGCCCAGAGCAATGTGGTCAATGGATCATGGACTGATCCTCTGAAACTGTGAGCCCCCAAATACACTTTTCCTCCTCTAAAATGTTCTCCTCAGGTATTTTGATCAGAGCAACGAAAAGCTGACTAACACAGTAGCTGATTAAATCTAAGTGTCTTTGCATTAATTTCAACTTAATTTCATTTTATAATAGAAGTAGTTCCCTAGAAAGAACTATCAATCAGCCACATACAATAAATATAAGTATGTAAACTTAGAAAAAGCAAGCAAATAATGAAAATAACTTAGACAATGAATACAATACAAAACCTTTGTTCAAGATTATCAATGGGATAGGTAATTTCATGTAATTTCATGTTTTAAAGAATAGAGAAAACAGTAAAATACATGATTCTGAAATACTACACTTACATCTTTGTACTAAATTATTTTAAAATCTAAAACTAAGAAAAATACCCATCTGAGGAACGATTTGTATATAGTGACTGCAAATACATGACTTCTTGCACTATGATAATAACCAGTGAACCTTTCACTTTTGGACCAAGTGCAACCACAAGACCACCAAAGAAGGCTCTAAAGCAAGGACAGGAAAAAAGAACATTTTATAAGAATCATTGGTCACAGCTGCCTCAGGATCAACTCTTCTACACACTGGTCCTCTATTTCTTGGAAGATGGTTCCTTCATGGTAATTCTGTAGCTATCACACTTTCTCTCAGCCCAGTCTTCCACTGCATATTTCCCTATTCATATTCTGTTCCTGACTGTATCACCAGACATGCTATACATGTTCCCACTGTTTGGCTTTGAACTTACTTGTCCAATCAAGTCTTAACCCATTTTTCATTTACTGGGGTATTGATTTTCAAGCAGGGTTCTGTGGACAATGGACTATTGATGAGTACTACAGAGAACTTCTAGGGAAGCAGCAAGGTTTGACTAAAAACATTTTGTGTGTGTGTGTGTGTGTGTGTGTGTGTGTATTTCTTTTTTTTTATATATATTTATTTATTTTTTTTAATTGTATACAAATGGGATACATGTTGTTTCTCTATTTGTACATAGAGTCAAGGCATACCATTTGTGTAATCATACGTTTACATAGGGCAATGATGTTTATTTTTTTTCCCTTCCCCCCACCCCTCCCACCCCTCTTTTCCCTCTATACAGTCCTTCTTTCCTTCATTCTTACCGCTCTCCTTATCCCTAACCCTAAACCTAACCCTAAACCTAATGCTAACCCCTCCCACCCCCCATTATATGTCCTCATCCGCTTATCAGCGAGATCATTCGTCCTTTAGTTTTTTGAGATTGGCTTAGACTTCCTTAACAGGACTCCCATAGCACAAGAAATAAAAGCAAGAATCAACAACTGGGATAGATTCAAACTTAAAAGCTTTCTCTCAGCAAAGGAAACTATCAGAAATGTGAAGAGAGAGCCTACGGAGTGGGAGAATATCTTTGCCAACCATACCTCAGATAGAGCGCTAATTTCCAGAATCTATAAAGAACTCAAAAAACTCTACACGAAGAATACAAATAATCCAATCAACAAATGGTCTAAGGAAATGAACAGACACTTCACAGAAGAAGATGTACAAGTAATCAACAGATATATGAAGAAATGTTCAACATCCCTAGTAATAAGGGAAATGCAAATCAAAACTATCCTAAGATTTCATCTCACCCCAATTAGAATGGCGATTATCAAGAATACAAGCAACAATAGGTGTTGGCGAGGATGTGGTGAAAAAGGAACACTCATACATTGCTGGTGGGGTTGCAAATTAGTGCAGCCACTCTGGAAAGCAGTATTTCTAAAGCACTTAAAAACTTGAGAAAAAAAAATCAATGTGTTGGAATTCTCATGGACTAACTTTTGTATTTACTTTCAAGCTAAACTTGCAACAGTTTCTCCTGTGTCCTCATCACATATATTTAGAGGTCTACAAGTTTATCATTTAGTAGATTGGTGATTACATGGATTTTTGTTTTATTTCAGACCTGTGGATGTCTTCATAACCATTAATCTAAATGCCAGGCAATGCTCAGATTGATCTTTTAGATGCTGTTATCATTTGGTGTAATTGCTCCTTGTACAATTATGCAAAGTGGAATACTGTTTTAGTCCACTTGTGTTGCTAACACAGAATACCATAGACAGGGTAATTTATGAACAATAAAAATGATTTCTCACAGTTCTGGAATCTGTGAAGTTCAAGATCAAGGTGCAGGGAAGTTTGTGTCTGGTGAAGCCTGTTCTCAGCCCCAGCCTCCAAGGTGCTGCTCGTTCCTGCTTACTCTGAGGAGGACCGCTGTGTGCTCACAAGTCCGAACTAGCGAAGCAGAGTGGACTCCCTGAATAGAATCCTTTCATAAGGGCACCTTATCTGCTTCATGAGAGTAGGAGCCTCATCTCTCAATCATCTCCCAGAGGCCATGCCCCCAAAGTTGTTTCATGAAGAAGTAAGTTTTAACACAAATTGTGAAGGGGACAAAAATATTCAAACCATGGCAAATGCATTGTCTCATAACACTGGCACATTGTAAGCCTTCATGTTCACAGTTTTTGAGGTTTCCTTATATTTTAACTTTTATATTTATTGGCAAAAATTTAAGGCTGTGATAGATATCGCTAGGAACCTAACTTCGGAACAAGTATTATTTATATCTGCTACCTTTTAAAGATTTTCAATTTGTTTTTTATTGTTGTTGTTGTTGGGTTTTTTTTTGTTTGTTTGTTTTTGTTTTTTTGGTTTTCTTTTTTTTTTTTTGCAGGGGGCAGTAGCTGGGGATTGAACCCAGACATGATTTACCATCTCAAAATATTTTTTATTTTGAGATAGGGTCTCACTAAGTTGTTAGGGCCACGTTAAATTGCTGTGACTGACATTTAACTTGTGATCCTCCTGTCTTAGTCTCCTTCAAGATGCTGGGATTATACTATGTGCCCCTGCACCCAGCTTCAATCACTTTTAACTAAATAATATCCTGAGATGGCAAGGAATACTATTCTCTCTGTTCATTACCATCAAAAAATAAAATTTTAACAGGAATATGATACTGTCAATATTGGCACAAGCAAAATTTTTAAAAAAGAATTCAACTGATACTTAAAATTATATGAGAACAGTCATTTTTGTTTGCAAAAATAAAAATTAAAAATTGTATAAATAAGACTTTGTTATTAGTCAGAACTACATTGCAACTAAGGAGGGGAGTTACTACCTAGAGTCTGAAAAATAGTGAGTATGCTCCCATTACTAATATGTTCCCATTCTAGTCATTTAAACAAAAATTATTTGAGTGAACCCTAGACCTTCTGCAAGATATGTTTTGTGAAAAGTGCTATCTTCTCATTCTAACATAGGAAAGAGTAGATACATCAGTATTTAGAAGAGATGAAAGAGAAGGACCTTAGAAATCCTCTAAAAACTATTGGGAAGGGGTACTGATATGACATTGTAACCAAGGGAAAACCTAAATAAACCCCTAGTTTCATCTGCTTTTACTTGATTTCAAAAATCACAAATTTTGGAGATCATGCATCTGTGTGCACCTCTGACTGAAGCAGCCTAATAGGTTAAAACTGTTCTCTAGTGAAAGGTGCCTTTTGCTCTCCTCCCCTGTTCTGTATTTCAATTAATTGCAAAGCTAGTTATTCCTTGGAAAAGAAGCAAAAAGACATGAGTTATAAGACTTTTTACCCAGTAACTTTAGATTCACAGAACCCGGGACGTCTGGTAACCTTCAGACAATAGTAGCCTATGCATCATAAAAGCAGACCACTGCAAAACTATCCCAGCACCCACCTACCTGATACAATTCCCTTCACATCCCTATATTAAGCTCTGTAACTGCAAACCCTAAACAAGGTGGCATTTTTTTAGGATAAGAGTGTCTATCTTCCATTTACCTGGTGTGTTGTCAATAGAGCCCCCTTTTCCCTTTCACTCTAAGTTATTGGCTTTACTGTTGACAGCAAGCTGGGCCTTTCATGGTTTCAATATATTTTAAAAACACTAAGATATATATTGAAAAGAATATAAATAAACTTTTGAAAACAGTCATAAAAGAAAATATTGTTTCAAATGAGAAGAGGGGAGTAAGGGAATTGACCACTTGTGTAGGCACAATTTTGGTTCAAAAAGTAAAATCTTTGCTGGTTGAGATTTTTAGAAGTTTTAGATTATGTGACCTGAAACATGTAGAATGGGATCTGCAATTCAACAGCATCCAATAACTATTAGTCTTGTTTGTCTGGTTTTCTTTTCCTTTTCTGTCCTCACAAATGTGTTTTGACAGTGCACAGAGTGCTTGTAAGAACATTGACTAAAACCTGCCTATTTACAGAATTACTGTTTACAGGTTTTTGTTTGTTTGTTTGTTTGTTTCAAACTAGCTAATAGTAAGTCATCTATCATGGTGGGTTTCTTAGCCTATGAACTAAAAGTAATCTGCCAACCAATAGTGAAAGCTCTCTGACAATAGATGGAGTATTTTCACAAAGTTCTAACTCAATTCCAGACAAACTGAGTTCATTTTGATTGAATGCCTGAGTCCTGAGTGAAAAGATGCTTTAATACCTGAACTACCAATTGAACTCCTTGGACAATGTGGACCTTAGATCTGCTGAAGAACAGGAGGCCCAAGAGAACAGCAAACAACTCAGAGCCTCCTCCAGACACACCTACTCCTATGTATACAAGTTTGCAGGTTCAATTCCCTCTGTTATCTTTTAAGAAGGATAAAGATACAGTCAAGTTAACAAATGTCAGTCCCCAAGACAATCGTACAACCAGGATATTTAGGGTAGTAGAACTATTCTGTCTGACAATTTAGTGATCAAACATGAAAATGTACATTTTCCAAAACCCACAGAACTTTAAAGCATAAAAAATAAATAAATGTTAATGTATTTTTACAAATCATTTAGAAGTTGGTAGAATCTCATAATCGAATGCTCAATGTCACAAAAGAATATTGCTATATTAAAAATAATAAAATCACCTCAGTGAGAAGGGTAAGATTTAAGGGCGCTAACCAAAGTAACTTTAAAAATGAGGAGTCATTAAGACTAAAGGCACAAGGCACTTGCATAGCACTGAACTCGAATTGATGAAGTTGCTTCCCACTGAGGAGCAGCAGTTTGAAAATCACTATTCATATATACTAGAACTGAAATTTTAAGTCAACAGAAGGAGGATGATTACAGCAGCTTTTCTCAGAGCTAAAGAAGGAAAATTCAGATAAAAGAGGGAAAAGAGCTTGAATGATTCATGTGGTAATGGGTTAGAAATGGAGATAATATGATCTCATTTAACCTAATAAAGATACAGATGGTTACATATAGAAAGACTTAAAGATACATGAGTTATTATACACATGTATATTTCCTTGTTCTTTCAGCCAAAATGGCCTAGAAGCAATGACAACTCAGTAACAATGAGTATACCCAGCACCCAGATCTTGTTTTCAAATGCATTTCTACAACAAAAGCAATGAGGGATATTTGGAAATACACAAGATAGGTTGAACTATCTTGTAATATGAGCAGATAAGGATGTGCTCAAATAGTAGCAATAATGACAACGATGGGAATAGATCACAGGAATCCAGGAGCCAACAGAAAGAGGTCACAATAGACAAAAAGGAAGTTTGAGTGAGTAAATAAATAAATAAATAAATGTTGGAATATACTCCAAAGTATAAAATAAATAGCCATGATGGTATGGTGTGCATGTTTCTGCCCTACCCCATAAATTCCTGTCTCATAATACTAAGCCTAAGGTCACCATATAAGCAAGTGGGGACTTAGGGGATTAGGCCATAGGATGGAGCCTTCATGATTGGGGTTAGTGCCCAAATAAAAGATACCCCAGAAAAACCCCAGACCCATTCCATCATGTGGGGACACAGTGGCATAGCACTAAATATGAACCAGGAAGAAGGTCCTCACCAGACAATGAATCTGTGGTCCATCTTAGACTTTCCAACTCCAGGAGAGTAAAAGATAAATATTTGATTATTATAAGGCACCACCTTATAGTATTTTGGTATAGAAACTGTCATGGACAAATTTACATATAATATATTTATATGATATAAATAAATGAAATGAATAAATAAATGTGAATAATCTCCTATGCATAAAAATTCTACATACTTCATGTAAATATGGCCTCCTCAAGGAGGTGGAACATAAGATTGCATAGGTGCATTTTGATATAGAGTAAGAAAGAAAATATACCTCATAAACTGCAGCCCTAGGGGGGAAGCCCAGAGGACAGAGTGCCTTAGGAAGGCATTGAATGCTTATGGATAATGAGAAGGAAAATCAGGCAAACATGAGGAACTGAAAAGATAAAACCTGAAAATATCATGCTAAGTGAAATAAGCCAATCCCAGAAAACCAAAGGCTGAATGTCTTCCCTGATAAGTGGATAATGATACATAATGGGGATGGGGACTGGGGGTAAGAGAAGAATGGAGGAATTTTTGATTATGTAGAGGGAAATGAGAAGGGGAAGGGGGCAAGGGTATGAAAGATGGTGAAATGAGACATGAATGGGGTGAATCTACATTGTGCACAACCATAGAAATGAAAAGTTGTATCCTATTTGTGTACAGTGAGTCAAATTGCAGTCTGTAAAAATAAAAAAATTTAAAAACCATAACTATTTGTGCAATGTACTGTTTATCTTTGAACAATAAATTCAGAGTACCCAGGAATCAAATTCTTGTTTAGTATCTTTTGATTCTGATAAAGTTCTGCCATGTTTTCTACTTTGTAGGCAGTTTTGATCTGTCCGAGACTAGTCATGGATATTCTATTTCTGGTGAGAAACCTCATTTAAATTCCAGTATTCACTCAAAGCTCTGGAACTACTCGATCTGAGAAACTGAGGCAAATTTGTAAGAGGAATATTATAAAATAAGTGATTTGCCCAAGTGACAGAAGTGACATCTGTTATTACACATTTGTTTGCGTTACTATTTGGTTGGGTCTCACCATGCATGTAAGGAAGTAGCATCTCTTTAAAATGATGTGTGATTTTCATTTAATTTATATCTGAGTCACTTAATTTGAAACACTGTTATACTATTTTCCTGCTCAGCATTATCTTGAGGTGATTAGCATCCCTAACTCATGAATTTCTGGACACATTGCAGATTGCTAAAACCAAACTTTTATATTATCTAATGATAAAACTATCATTAAATTGTTCCAAAAAAATGAAGTTAATTTCTAAAGAAAATGGGAAAGACATAAAGACCAGATATAGCAAATGCAAAGTCAGCTCTTCCTTATACTGAATACATGCAAACGTTCCTCAAAATGAGTGTGACTTCTTTCCAAATTCTGATCTTCCCTCTGTTTTGAGCGACATGTGTGATCCCCCAAGACTTTTGCATTTGTTGTAGTCTGTACAACTCTGGCTTTGTTCATTAATTGTTTTTAAAAGTTTTCCATCCCTTTATAATCTCCATGTGTGTGTGTTTGTGTTCAGCCTACTAAAAAATGAAAATTTACAAAATTCTTAAAAAACCAAACTGGTAGTTTTAAATGTTTCAAAGGGGATCAGAAGTGTTAGAAAATCATTCCAAAAATGCATAACTTTGTTTCTGGTTACTGGGGAACCCAAAGTATTCAAATTACCAGTCAGATAATTTTTTAAATAAAGTTGATCATTGCTCAAATTGAATTATATATTTCCCTACTTTTGCATTTTAATAATCACCCTGAGGCAACTGAATATTAAAAAGAGTTGAGAAATTAAAACTATACCTATATACCATGTTTTGGTTTAAATATATCTCATCAAATACATGTTGATTGCTTTCCTTTATGTTAAACATTATACTATTCTTTTAGGAGTTAAAGAAACTAATCATAAAGTCATTCTACTCTGATCCTTTTCATCTTCTGCATTGTTTTCTGTCATTTAAATTATTTAATTTATTCAGGTCACATTTATAAAACACATACTATGGGCGGGAACTTCTCTACAAGTTGAAGATGTAGCAATGAATAGAACAGACAAAATTTCAGTCTGGGTGCATATTTAAATTCTCTATTTAAATATTGAGGTTTGGATGAGAAAAGTTCAGTGTAGTTATTATTTGGTATCCATGGGGCATTAGTTTCACAACCTCACAGATACCAAAATCTGCCGATGTTCAAGTCCCTTATATAAAATGGCATAGTATTCATATATAACCCATGCACATTCTTCTGTATACTATAAATCATCTCTAGATTACTTATAATATCTAATACAATGTTAGTGCTATGTTAATAATTGTCATACTGTATTGTTTAAAGAATCCTGATGAGATAAAAAGTACAGGTTCAGTACAGGCACAAACTGTTTTCTGAATATTCACAGTAGGTTGAATGAATGAATGTGAAACTCACAGATAGAAAGGGACAGCTAAATATGCAGCATACATGCACTCATTTATTACTAAAAAATGATAAGAGAAAAACCCAGTTGCTCTCTAGATGTGTAAAATTTAGAATAGCCTTTGTACATATTTTTTTTACTATGTTTTAGAGTTGTAATGATCAAATCTATTTGTTTTTCTTTTACTAAATTTAATGAATCACTGTAAAATTTAAGAAAGAGATCAGGTTTCCAAATATTTTAAAAAATCCAAATACACAGATATTTGGAAGACTTGCCACCTTATACTTCAGATGCACAATTTAGAATCTATTCTAAGTCAATGATGTCTAACTGAGGATTATTTAGTATAATTTTCCATAGGAATCAGTACATTAAATATCTTTAAAAAGTAATGTTAGCAGAAAATAAAACATCTGCACTTTGAATATGCACTTGCCACCTGCACAGTTACAAGTAGTGTTAAATTTAATAACATTGACCTGAGCATGTTCTATTTTAATTGCATTTGAATATTTAAATTTCATATATTTAGATGTTTTGTTTGATGGTGCTTTTTCCTTTGTGTTGAATGTGTATGTTAGGGTGTGTGTGTATGTATATTGGTATGGGTGTGTACAAAAAAATGTTTTCCCTATATCTTACAAAGCATTTTAAAAACTAAAAATATTTCATTTAGATTAACCATAATTTCCATATTATAGAGAAAGCTATTAGGAAATTTTTAAGACCTTATTTGCTGTCATGGAATAATATAGATAAAAACATACCCTTGCATATGTGATTCTATGTATACATATGCAGAGAAATGGGAAAAAAAATGTTTCCTAACACATAGCTACCAAATTTAAGCAGAGAACATTCTTAATCACCAAACGCCATGAGAGGAAATAAGTCATTACAACAAGAAGATAGTAACTTTAACATTGTAGAAATTCTTCTCAAAGAATTATAACTGAGCTGAGAAAAACAGTTTACTAAATATCAGTTAAAATCAGTTAAGGAGCCAGGCGTGGTAGCACATGCCTGTAATCTCAGTGGCTCAGGATGCTGAGGCAGGAAGATCCCAAGTTCATTGTCAGCCTCAGCAACTTAGGCCCTAAGCAACTTAGCAAGACACTGTCTCAAAATTAAAAATTAAAAAAAAATAAAAGACTAGGGATATGGTTCAGTGGTTGAGTGCTCCTGGGTTCATTCAATCCCTGGTAACAAAAGGAAAAAAAAAAATTTAAGAAACAATTTTGAGGATTGGGGCTGTAGCTCAGTGGGAGAGCATTGGCCTAGAATGTGTGAGGCCCTGGGTTCGATTCTCATAACCACATAAAAATAAATAATAAAATAAAGGCATACTTTCTACCTACAATTACAAAAAATTTAAATTTACAAAAAAAAAAAAAAACAGAAAAGAAAAATTTTGAAGGCTAATGACATGAATCTTCACAGAAATCAAAAGTACATTTAACTAGCATGCTATGCTTTAGCTTTCCTTGTGTTCCCTAGATAAAAAACTGAGGTAGTTTGCGTAATAATGCTCTATTCAGGAGCACTTGGAAGGAAGATTGGGTGAGCAAATTGAGGCAGGAGATGAGGGTCAGCATATATAAAGGAGGACAGCATGATGAGCTAACCATGACTCTGGAACAGACTGACCATTCAGTCTCATCAGACATCTCCAGAGATACCTTATGTGCCTAATCTTTGGTAATTCCAGCTAGGGGAAGAAGAGGAAAGAAAACACCTGCTGGTTCCCATTTCTTATTGTTCGAAGTTGACCTCCACAAGGTGCTAACTTTCAGAATATCCAGGTTAAGTGGAACTTGTCTGAGGCAAAGAAGGGGGCCCATAGGTGGGAGGCGCAGGGGTCTGTAGGGTTTTTCCCCAAACAATAGCAACATTAGAGGAAGCAGCTGTGACCTGTATCTAGGATGCAGGAGTGGTACAAGTGGGCCAGGGAGGGTTTAAGTGATTACCACAAATTCTAGACTTTTTAGTTGTTCCAGACCCATTATGTTTTGTGTTAAGGTCTTCATGGAAAGGAATTTATTTGTCATTTCCCTTTTTTTTTTTTTTTTTTTTTTTTTTCCCAGTGCTGGGGATAGAACCCAGGGCGTTGTGCTTTCAAGGCAAGCACTCTACCAACTGAGCTATCTCCCCAGCCCCTGTCATTTCCTTTTAAGTACTTATAGGATGGTCTGATTCTGTTTCCAGGTATTTTTCCTTATCTCTTTCACTTTATTTCTTATGTTTTAACAATAGTCACTATACTATAAATCTTATATTTGAGAATCAACACAAATACTAGTAAGAATGAAAATTCTTCGGTTGGTCTGCCTGAGTTGTAATGCTGGTTCTGGTTCTTAGAAACCATGCTATCCTGGACGAAGTATTTTCCTTGTCTGTAAAATCAAACACACCTATCTTAAAGAGTTGTGATGGGAAATAATTAAGTTAATATACGTATAAAGTACTTAGAAAAAGGTCTGATATGTACTATATAAATCACTACTGTAAGTTGGTTGTGAAAATTTTATTGCCAAAGATTTTCTAATTGAACATAGTCATTTCCTCTACAATTTCTTGTCATTTGGAGAGAGGAGTCTGTCCATCATTCAATATATATTTCTTGTGGTAATTAAGAGAAAGAAAGCAACAAAGGATTTGAAAGAGAAAAGAAATAAATGTGGAACTAATCACATAGTTGTGTATCTCACACAGAAGACAAACAAAAGGAAAATTTGGGAATAAAGACCTTCAGCCCATGGGACGAGCATTTTAACAATATTTCATTGTCCTCTTTAATACTTACAATTTAGCAAACATTAAAATACAAAATCAAATACATGATTTTATGGTAAATCTATGAATGAACACATTTATTCATATCAGGAGTATGTAAAGGAACACAACAGGCTTGCATATTTAAATAATTCTAATATTAATTATATATTACATGTGTTTATTTCTTATTAATGTTGATATTTTTCTTTTCTCCATAATTACTCAAAGGAGTTGAGATAACTTAGGATTTTGCAGTTTTGTATTTGTAAGATAACAAAATACTTTTATGACTTAAAATTTGGACCCACATCTTTATCATCAGAAAACAAAACAGTATCTGAGGTTAGTGTCGTAATGCCATTTTGGTGCAACTGCAATTTAAATAAGGGCATATTAAGAATTGAAAATGATCTGCTTGTCTTTTCCATTTTTATACTTATGCTTTAAAACTCTTAGTTACATTACCAAAAATGAAATCTATTTAAGCCTCCAAGCATACATCAATTTTGGCTTGCCACTTCACTGGTACATTATAAAAATCAATAAGTGAACCGAGTTCTTTGAAAATTGTGCTTCTTTCATTTTTGAAAATCTATGCTGTGAACACTAAAAAGAATAATTTGGCATGGATTCGATTTTATACAAAGACCAATTTCCATTATAACTGTATTGCCAAATTGCTTATATACAAGCTTCCAGGCAGAATTAACTTGTTATAAAAAAGCATGTAGTAGATCTCACTTTAGCAAACTTTGAAAAATCATCCCATAAAATTTTGCATCCTGTTATTCCACCATCTGCTGCATGGTTCAGCATCATATAACCTTTGCCATGTGTGATTGTTAAAGGACTTGATTGTATTTGCAACTAAGGTAGGACAAATTTATCCTGATTTATTTAAAAGAGTAAATGTTTTATCTCTTCTCCACAAATTGTTGCATTTCAATGTTTTAAACAGTTATTCTTACATCAGTAAATTATTCCTTCCAATCAGAAGCCCTGACTGACATAATTCAGTAATTATATTACACCCTACAAAATAGCTGATTGGTACATGCACTAGCTATAGAGGAGTGAGATATGACATCAAGATATGCATTTGTATCTAATTTGTCATTAACATATGCAGGGGAGTTTATACAAGGTCTAAAAATGCTCTCTTATAGAATAAATGATGGCTAAACATTACATTCTTGCATCATGAAATGCATAATAAGCTATTCTTACAAATTCACTCTCAGGCTATCACTAGACCCTAAAAAGGCTTACAAATATTTTTGTCGGTATCTGAATTATCTCTTTGGAAACTGCATAGTGAAAGCCTATTGCCTGTAAATTAAAAAGGAAAAAAATAAAATCACAGCAGGCAAGCAGAACAGGAAATGATAACACTCTCTCCTAACTGCCTTACCAACTATCTCATATTTAGTCAGTAGATTAAGTCATGGAAGATTAAAGCAGAAGCTTGCTCAGGGCATGTAGAAAATGCAAAAGACTTGATTTGCAAAAATGTAAAGTGTAAAAGAGGAAAAATGGGTTGGAAAAGCAATCATGTTTAAGAAGTCCCTGAAGAACCTAAATATCACTGTATTATGTTTTTGAGGGATTGCCATAGTTTGAAGATAACTCATTAAATCTATCAGAATAACCAACAGGAGGGCAATCCAAATGATAAAGCCATTCTAATGAAATGCAGACAAAGATTAAAAAGAATTAAAAGTGACAAGTAAAATCCATTAGAGAACAGCTTTTAACTACTGTAATCAGAAGACGATAACTTACCTTGTCAATTAACAGCTGCATGCCTCCTTTGCGCACAGACACAAGATCTGGCAGTGTCACAGGGATACTTGCAAGGCATACAGAATGGGGTCATTTGAGTGGCACATAGAATATTCCTGCTTTCAAGTGCAACATCCGAACATCATTGAATATACCAAACCCACAATTAACTATGCTTCAATGGGCTAATGCTCTTGCAGAGTGAACACAGCAGTTGGGGGAAGTAATTAAAAGCCGGAAAATAATTGTATTTTGATTCGTCAACTCCAACTCCAGGAACATTTATCAACAACTAGAAATGCTCTGCGTAGGGTGAAGGGAAGAAAAATAGGAGTTCCAGAATGGAACTATTCAGAAATTTTAACCAGGTAAAGTGAAACCAGGTATCATAGCCTAGCATTCATGAAAAACAAGTTAGATTCCCTACTTTAGAGTTCTGTAAAACTAAAAATCCATTCCTTTCTTCTGGCAATCTCCTATAAGTCTTAAAGTATGCAGATGAAAAAGGAAAAAAGAACTTCTCAAACATAGAAGACATCTCAATTTATAAATGTTCACCAACAAAGGCAGCATTGATTTTGCAAGAGAGCTTTGATTTTGACAAGCATATTCTAAACTTACAGAATGAATGCTGAACAGGGTTACTTGATTTGTGAAAATTAATCTAAGGAGAGTTCAAGGAAGATGAAATTGTGTATAGAATCAATTCATCCTCTTGAAAGGAAAAGAGCTATAGCATGTTTTTAAGTCCATATTTCTCTTTATTACAATAAAATTATAGCATAAATGATTATATACAGAAATTGCCATGCTCCAGGTTTTCAACATTATATTTCTACTTAATAGAAATCACTTAGGAAACATATTTTACTGAAGATGAATTAAAAATCTGATCTGAAAAAGAATAATGGGAATATGCAAAGTGGAAATCAAAAAAATAAATAGTAGTTATTTTAGAGAACCCATGTAGAGAAAATACTTTGTTTAAATATAACCCTGACTTGCTATCTTTAAAACTTTTCAAAAGCATTATAGACATGACAAAACCAGTTTCAGTAATGCATCCCTCTTCCTGACCTTTTTAAACAAAAATCTATCTCAGAGTCATAATCACAAAAGTACATGGTTAGTGGTCCATATTAATGGAACAGGTGTGTTTGTTGATGTAATTGAGACCAAATTCTCATGCAGAGCATTGTTAAGTCTTGCCATGGTAGGAATATTAGCAGTTATCACCTGGGAGGTCTATTGTAGCCTTATATCCAGTGTACCTGGGTGAGTGCCATGATCCCTAGATGCATCTGCTTAAATCTATAACTAGTTTCCATTGTATCATCCAATCCCTTGTTCTCCATCCCAATTTCATAGCAGTTGTTCCTCTTGGGATTTGAAGTTTCTCTGAAACTCAAATTAGCTTGCTTGGATTCTATCATTCTTTCCCTGTTTCCCAACCCATTCCCATACCCATTCCCATTCCCTGAAACTGGCAACAGGTACTCACTGGCTATGTAACTCCCCTATAATCATGCTCCTCACATGCTCAGGGCATTGCTACTGTGGGCTACTCCATCTGTTGTGTTCTACATATAGATCAAGCTTCTTTGTATGTGATCTGGACAGCTGGACTGCTCATCATAGCCAGCCAGGCCTACACCCTATATAATCTTTTTCGAGTCTTCAAGCCTTTTTCCATCTATTCTCAGCTTCTGCCATTTATCCAACTGTTCTCAGAGGCTTTATAATTGAACTCACCAAACATACAATAATATGTTTAAAATCATGGTCCTTTAGTGACTCTGAGTGTCAGGTGTCATCACATGGATGCTACCTGCAATGCATTTGGAGCCACTTAACCACCATATTTTTCCATCTTCTTGGATTTAATAAAAAGGATGAAAACAGAAGAAGTAAGTTGCTTCACAAGTATGAGCTTGATTTGTGAATCAAGATTAATGCTCATAATTTCTGAAAACAAAAATATCTTCAAGGGTTAAATGTCTCAATATAAGTCATTTATATTATTATCCTTATTATATTATTAGCCTTAGATTAAGTGACAGGAAACATTGTATTGATATTAATTTCAATTATTTTAAAAGCAAATTGATCTTTCTAAGCTTGACATATTCCCTAAATATGAGCAAGTCTTATTGAACCATATAAAGTTAGACATAGATCCTGAAATATACAGGGGTTTATGAAAATATAATAACCATATGAGAAGAAACAGACAATAAGATTATCTGAAGTGTATAATAATCAATATCATTCATTCTTGTCTAGGTACTTTATTACCTAGTAGTGTAGCCCTGCTGCACTACTGACACTACAGCATTTCTAATAAATGATTAGAAACTCAGAACCAGGAGGGTACATATAGAAAAGCAGAGGAGGTCAATAAACTGAAACTATTAACAAATTTGATTATGATTACTATATCTTATAATGCTCACTACCTTTTAAAAGTTCTAAATAATCTCATATATTCATTCAGAAGATCCTTGTAATATATTTGTTATTGTATGTGTATGTATGTGTGCACAAATAGGCTCCATATAATGTTATCATATTTATCATTGATAGACCAATTGGTATTTTATATTATGTAGTAGGTTAAAATTTTTTTATTTAAATCTTCTTGTTGTAAAGAGGATTTTTGTTTCAAGAGTTTATAATAATACAATCCCATGAAATCTCTTGACGATAAATATTATTGCGTGGAACAAAATACAGATTACTATTAAAGTACTTTTTCTGGTAATAGTAGATAGTAGTCCTCAAAGGAAACTCAAGTCAAAGCAATCAGATAGATGAAGGAAATTAAAGGGATACAATTAGGAAAAGAAGAACTCAAACTATCACTATTTGCCAACATGATTCTATACTCAGAAGATCCAAAAAATTCCACTAGAAAACTTCTAGAACTAATAAATGAATTCAACAAAGTAGCAGGATATAAATTCAACATCCATAAATCAAATGCATTTCTATATACCAGTGATGAATCCACTGCTAGAGAAATTAGGAAAACTACCCCATTCACGATAGCCTCAAAATAACAAAATAAAATACCTGGGAATCAATCTAACAAAAGAGCTAAAAGACTTCTACAATGAAAACTACAGAACACCAAGGAATGAAATTGAAGACGACCTTAAAAGATGGAAAGATCTCAAATTACCAATAAATACAATTACTCATAAAATAATTATCTAGGAAATTATCGACAGCAGTTAATTAGGTGAACAGTGGAAATGCTCTTTAGGTAGTTCATTTCCTTTTCACCCCAAAATGTTTTCCATTTTTATATATTAAAATCACTATAAGGATGACCACACAATACTGCAACCCTGAGCCAAGTATCCAGGATTGGCTGATCTGAACCTCCCATTTTGCTAGAAATGGCAGAAAAACACAAATGAGGCAGACCTGATGTTTAAGACTAATGTGCATACTATATAATTTTAATGACAAGAAAACTTTACCAAAAATTTTATGTGACTAAAATGTAGAGTCTTTGGATGTTATTTTTGATTTCTTAAATTATCTATTATGCATTTGATCATGTATTTATATGCAAGTTTAAATATTAAGATAACCTTTCAGCTACCATTTTTTCCTTGTTTCTTCTTACCAGTATTATTACTATTGTTCTTACTTTTATTATTATTAGTTGGCATTTGTTAATAATTTGCAAGGAGCATTTATCAACTTATCTTTACATGAGGTAGAGTAATATTTTGATTTCTCATAGTGATAAATACTAAATCTTAAACAATTGATTCAATTTAAATTGCAAAACTTGCAAGCAGAAAAAAAATTAAAATTCATTTCATACCCCATCAAGAAATAATTCTTAGACTTGGAAAACGATAGAGCTTCCAAGGAAATTTAGAAGTAATTTAATAAAGGAACAGAAGGTGTTTCCTTGGATTTGATGAAAAAAATAATTTCAGAAATATATGTTTCAGACAAGAAACCGAGGTATACCAAGTAGAAAATAGAGTCATTTGCTGTCCATAGTTCAGACAAAATTATCTATAATAGGTTGAGCAAGAGGAACCACTTGCTCAACAGAAATGGAAAAGTGAGAAGAGAGGATGCAGTTAGACTTTCTAAAAGTGAAAGGATGTAAGAAAAACCTACCTTACAAAGATATATATGTGAGTAATCAGAGAAATCCCCAGGTGTACATCTACCCTCATTATCATTATTCAACATAGAGCTAGAAGTCCTAATGAGAGCAATCAGGCAAGAGAAGAAAAACTAGAAAGAGAGAGAGAGAGAGAGAGAGAGAGAGAGAGAGAGAGAGAGAGAGAGAAGGAAAAGAGAAAAGAAAGAATTTAAATTGGAGTGGAAGAAGTCAATTATTCCTATTTGCAGATGATATGATTGTATACAGAGAAAAATCAAAAAGACTCTACCAAAAAAACTGAGAAATTATAATCAAATTCAGTAAGGTTGCAGAATGTAAAGTCAACACACAAAAATAAGTAGTGTTTTTATATATTAATACTGAACTTGCTAAAAACAGAATCAAGAAAGCAATCCCATTTACAACAGCTAACCAAACCAAAACAAAACAAAACATGCCAAAACATTTTTTTCCTAAAAATAAATTTACTCAAGGAAATGAAGCATCTTCATAATGAAAACTATGAAACACAAATAAGACATTGAAGAATACACAAAAGAATGAAAAGACATCTATCATTTGTTCATGAATCAGAAGAATTAATATTGTTAAAATGTTCATACCATTTGAAGCAAATTGAAAATTCAGTGCAATCCCTGTCAATATACAATGACATTCTCCACAGAACTAAACAATTCTAAAATTCACATGGAACTATAAAAGACCCTGAATACCCAAAGCCATCCTGAGCAAAATAAACCTAGTTGAAAACATCAAAATAGTTGACTTCCAAACATTCTACCATAATACTAGCATAAAAACAAATATGTAGACCACAAAACAGAATAGAAACCCCAAATTAAATCCATGTACTTGCAGTCAATTGATTTTTGACAAGTATGCTGAGAACATTTATCGGGGAAAGAGCAATCTCTTCAATAAATGGTGCTGGAAATCAGATCCCTCCATCTCACCATATGTAAAATTTTGATTCAAAATGAATCAAAGACCTAAATATAAGAACTTGAAAATATTAAACTACTAGAAGAACACATAGGGAAAATAATTTAAGATATTGGTATGTACAAAGTTTTTTTTTTTTTTAAGACCCCCAAATAACAGGTAATAAAAGTAAAATTCGACAAATGGGATTACACCAAACTAAGAATCCTCTGCAAAGGAAAGGAAACAAAAAAGTGAAGAGACAACTTATTAAATGGGAAAATAATTGCAAAGTATTGATTCAAAGAAGGATTAATATCCACAATATATATGGAACTCAACTCAATAGAAAAACATTCAATAAAAATGGGCAAAGGATATGAATAAACAATTCTCAGAAGGAGTTATACAAAAAGTTCACAAGTATATGAAAAACTACTGAACACCACTAATCATCAGGGAAATATAATTCAAAACCACAACGAGATATCTTCTGTTCCCAATTAGAATGAGTATTATCAGAAAGACAAAAATAACAAATGCTGGTGAGAATGTGGAGAAAGGAAAACTCTAACATACTGTTAGCTAAACTATAAATTTGTATATGCAATTATGGAAAACAGAATGGAAGTTGAAAGGAATTTGCTCACCAGGAAAGGGGGATATTCCCCAGGATGTACAACCAAGTACAAGATGGCAGAAATGACAAGCTTACAAAGTTGAAGGGCTTAGTTATACAATGTGACTGCATCTCTATCACTATCCTTATTAATCACAATCCTAACCATCCCAGAGGATGGATGCTCTTTGAATTTGAAGAGCTTATTACAGTTTCTCCTACCTGCAAACAGGAAGTGTTACTTCCTAAAGGGAATGCTATGATCCAGCATGTCAGTCCTTGGCATAATCTGATTATTCCTATTATGTATGCCCCAAATATCAAGAGCTATCATTTATTTATTTCAGTGTTATCTACCATGATCCTACAAGAGAAATGAGCAAATGATATGACAATTTTCTCAGGAGAATAGACTGAATCTTATCCTCACTTAAAAATTACTACTGTTTTCTGTAAATCTCTCCAACCATAGGATTTTGTTGAGATTTCTTTAGAACACATCCAAACTGACTACTTCTCACTACCACTACTATTGTGGTCAACGTCATCTTCCTCTAATAATTGAAAGTCCTTCTAATGAGTGTCTCTATTTCTGGACTTGCCTACCATCAGTCTATTTTCAACCCAGCAGCCAGAGTGATGCAGAGAAAATAAAGGTTAAATCATGTTATGCCAATGCTCAAATCCTTCACTGTGACAACTAGAATGTGAAGCAGTCTTATAAGGATAGGGTATTTATTAGTTATACGTGAAGTATCTAAAGCACACTGTATCATCCCTAAATACAAAGGTAATCAGGAAAATGCCACATCTTTGAATGCTCCCTGTCTGTTCCCCAAAACCTAACCAATTTGAAGAAACAATGAAAGCAAATCTGGACCGAAAAGTCCAGATACACGTTAGGTTGAAGGACACTGACTTCCTCTTATACACATTGGGAACTAGGACACATTAGTATTATCTGTAGAAAGCTACTTTCTTGCATGGACACCAGGATAGTTGGTCCTTGTGATGCTGGTCATAATGAGCAAACTAAGCACAGTGAGTAAGCTAATGCTGATGATATCACTACTTCAGCAGTCTAACATATAAAACCTCTCTCTCAGTGGGGACTATCATGAAACAGAGGACACTGTGGAAAAGGTATGTGTCACATGTCCAGCTGGCTGCCACTAAACAAAACACCATGAGGGAGAGGAGGTACTGCTTGTCCAAGCACTGTGAAGGATGAAAGTGCTACCTGTTCAGCCTGATACCATTAACTTCTTGGAGCAGTGGGCTGTGGATGTGACACACCAATAAGGGTATGTAGCAAGAGGAGGTGCTTAATATTTTTTGAATAAATATGTAAAGCTCCCAGATGTTGAGTCATTTACTGTGGGCCATTATGATCAAGAGTGAAGCCCTCTATATTTAAATCATCTTTCTTATTTCATGGTCTTTTGCTTACTAATTTGTGACCCTTGCCTAACTTTCTTATGTGGCACTTATTACCCTCTAAACTAAAATGCAGAGAAAACAGCCAATTATAAAACATTCATCCTAAATTCTGGCTCTGGGCAGAGAAGAGTCCTCCAGCTCCAGTTGGATCACATGAGTCTTGTTCGAGAACCACCGCCTGAACTGCAATTCTAGTAGTCCTCATTCCCAAAGGGTGCCTCTGAATCTTGTGACCTCTGTGAAAAGGCAGTTTTTGCTAAATGGGTATACAAATGTTGACAAATCAAGGGGGATTTGGAAGTTGAAAGAGTTAGAGAGTTTTAAAAAATTATAAGGAAAAAAAAAAAAAACAGGAAAAAGTGCTACAACCACTACTCCAGAATCACCATAGTAAACAATTGACCCCTTGGTCCATCTCCTTTTATCTCCTGAATGCGCACAGCTATCTTGATCAGTCTCGTCCAATCATGGTGTTAATCCAATGGAAGTGTTTTAAGAACTTAAAATAATTTTTCTAAGAAGTATAATGATGGATGGGAAAGGAAGGGACTTGAAAATTACTAATTCTATTTCTCAGACTCCTTAATTCCTTCTTCAGTTATCATTTTACTTCCTTTCAGAGGAGCAACTAAAAAACCAGAGAAACTTTTGGAAGCAAATGAAAAGTTTTAGTTAGAAAGAAAATATGTAAGAGGGATAATAATTGCTTGAATGGGAAACAAACTTCTAGCTAAATTAAAATATTATTTTTTAAAACATATTTCCCTAGTCACTTTTAAATTCATGTGATTGCAAAATATTTAGGTAAGATTGTAGGGAGATGAAAACCCTCAGGTTCCTTTGTTTAGTAAATATCCTTCACTGATGTAAATAAGACATCATGAAAACCTGTGTATGGACAGAGAATGGTAAGAAAACAAACACATTATATAGCAAAAATAAGAAAGCATTCAACTTTCTTAACAACATATTTATTCCAAAGACTATAGTGACCTTTAGAGGATAGAGTAAGTTAAAAGCATGGTAAATAATTTCCAAGATTCTTACTTGAGTATTTTCAGTAAGCAAATGCTATACTAAAGGGAGAGAAATCATTTTTTTTGTTTCCAACCACAAAATGTACTGATTAAACTTGCTTCCCTTCAGTGCTCAATTCAGTGAAGCAGTAATATAGGAAGTTGCAAAAGTTAGTTTGCCTTTATTGTGAGATCCACTTTACTAATGGGAACTTATTTAGAAACTGGAGGCATTCTAATTCATTCTCCCATAACTAGGTTTGTAAACATTTAATATTAACTCATAAAATCATGTCCTCTTGACTTGCAAGCTATGGAACATTTCAATTGGAATAAGTCCTTTGTTTGTTATGGTGATTCTGGAATAGTATTATGGCTCTTTCCCCCTGCTCTTTAATTTTAATTTTTTAAAAATCTGTAATACTATCCTATCTGCTTATTACAGAAACTATTTTAATTTTAACAGGCTGTTCACTTGATTAACCTGAATAAATGTGAGAATAATAGGTCAATACAATGTCATAAAATTAAGTTTCCACTGTGACTTTCTTCAGATTATTTTGAGGTGGATAGTATTTTAGGTGCTTTTAAAAATACTGCTACAGTTAAGCTCTTTTCAATGTTTAGTCACTTGGTTTCATTTAAAACCTCTTGATTTGCTTAAGAAAGGGAGAACTTTAGAGAAGCTAAAATAACATTTATCTTTCAAAAAATGTAGTTAGAAAGACACAGTGTTTCTAATATAATTGTGAAGAATTTTTTAAGTGCCATTTTTTAAAAGTATCTTCAAATTTATGGATTTTTAAGTTTATGTTTTGAACTTGAGCAGAACATTTACAACGAGATTGTCTCTTTTTTGTTATTTCAAAAATCTTACTCAAGAATAATATATTTAATTACCTATCTGTCTCAAAGCAATACCCAATAAAAACAAAGATTACTCTGATTTAAAATCTTAATTAAAATTTTAAAAAGCATAATTTTTGTACATGGTTTTCTATCTTCCAGACCTTAGGAGCTTCTATGTTTTTTCAAAAAATTGTCAACCATTTTTGTTTACTTTCTTCATTCAGGAAGATTCCATGATCCATTACTTGAATCATTAGCCCTCCTGCCAAAAATCTATGATCCCTTACCTCTGTGCTTTATTCTTTCCCTTCTCATCTGAAATTCTCTTGCTCTAGATGATCCCAAGAACCTGCTTTCTCTCTCCCTGCCCTGGAGCGGCTAAGTCCATTGAAGAAATTCACACCATAGAATTGATTGCTGACCATAAAGAAAGAGAAAGCAACATCAAAGAAGCATGGGACACTGCCTGTGTAACTGGGTGTTCACTATCATTATGTCAAGTATCCTTCATTCTCCTCCTAACTGCAGTCCCTATGTATGTCCTTTGGCTCTGCTGATTAACTCATTTAATATTTTGTAGAGAAAGAAACCATTGGAGAGGATCATTTTCATTGACCTCATACACTGTGTACACACTCATGTGGTCCACTTCTGTGCTCTTCTTCCAAAGGTCCTGTGCCGCATCCTTCCAGCAATGCTTCCACTTTCAACCCCTCCTATTCTCAGATGCCTATCGTAACATCTTTCCTTTCCCTAGGTCTCCACCCACTAAGATTCAATTCAATACTACCCAGCAGTTTGCAAGTATCCTTAAGCTGCTACCATTTTTAACCATGGTTTTGGTATGACATTAACTTGCTAATAACTGTACTTTATTTTACACAAAAATTTCTCCTCGGAACAATTTCATTAGACATCACAATCATAATGTCAAAAGTTATTTGGATCTGATTGGATTACTCACCAATATTTTTCTTATGTGCATAAGAATGGTTTCTTAAACTGGTATTTCATTTGTGTGGAGTATGTGCTTTTTTTTCTTTTTCTATGGTGTAGTACATCTAACTCAAATTGGCAAAATAATTGGAATTTATTGGCTCACATAAATGAACATTCTAGGAGGGAGTTTTGTTTAAGGCATGACTGTATGCAGGTACTTAATGAACACCAGTATTCTTCCTTTTCTCATCTCTCATCTTTACTTCACGCAGTGTTTTTCTTTTTTAAACCCTAAAAACTAGCCCTTCCCTTTTGATGGCCATTATATAGATTGAATCATTCTTTTAATACTAACAAAAATTTAGGGTAATGCCAAATCTCTGACATGGTTTATGTAATCTTTACAGAATCAATCTCTGTAACATGAAGGAAGGAATTCTGGGATGGGCATCATCTTGAATCACATATGAACTTCTATGAACAAAGTTTGAAATATAGAAAAAGAGAGGATATTCTAATATCAGTGCACCCTTATCTGAAATTGTGCTTTGCAAAGTTTGAGTTACCTGTGTTTAAACGTGGTCCAAAATATTAAGTGGAAAATTCCAGAAATAAACAATCCACAAGTTTTAATTTTTACACACAGTATTTCTGAGTAGCATAATGAAATCTTGCAACATTCTCCTTTGTCCAGCTGGGACATGACTTTTCCTTTGGTCAATATATCCATGCTATATATGCTGCCCGCCCATTAGTCACATAGTAGCTGTGAGGGTTATCAGATCATTCATGGTGGTCTTACATGCAGTACTTGTACTCAAGTGATCTTTATTTACTCAAGAATGGCCCAAAAGTGAAAGAGTAGTGACGCTGGCAGTTTTATTACAGGATACTGTTATAATTATTACATTTCATTATTATTGTTAATCTCCTACTATAATTCATAAATTACTTTTATCATAAATATGCAAACATAGGATAAAACATAGTGTATATAGATTTTGGTACTAGTTGTGGTTTCAAACATTCACTGGGGGTATTGAAACATATCCTCTGCATCTCAGTAATAATTTAAAGACCAGTGGCTCAAATGTGCTTAATCAGTAGATAAAAATTGCTTAAAGACCTACAGGCAAAGTTTATTTTATACATGAGTTCTACATAACATCTAAGAATATAAAATTCTTTGCTGTCAAATATCAAATTTTATTATGAATCAAACAAAACCAATATAGTAAAAGTGAAGAAAGGTAGTACAAATTAAAATATTTTTACTTGAGAAGTAGCAAAAGTTCTAAACATTTGGAATTAAGCAGCATAAAAAATAAAAAAAATTCAAGAATTGTCTGATATAGGAAAACTACCAAAACAAAGGGAATTATATAATAATGTCTGCCTGTTTAAAATAACTAATTATATAAAAATAATAAGTCAAATTCCAATAAAAACTTTTTATTAGAATAAAAATAAATTGTTTTTCTACTGAAAAATCTATTGTAGTCAGTATTTTTTTTTCACCTTAGCACATTTGAACACTCCTCCCCTAAGTAGGGAAATGAGTTGTCCTATGAATTCATGCCTCCTCCAGAAACAAATCAAAACTTTACATCCCAAGCTGAACTTATTAAAGACTGTTTCACAGAATGTAAAACCAATTTTACAAATTGGTGAGGAACTCAATCAAGATGGTTCTTGGGTATTCATGCTGACTTCTAGGGCTCACTAACTAATTTCAGATATAACCAATCTTTTAAAAATTCTGTTAACATATTTAAACAGAAATACTAAAAATGTTCCTGGATTCTATAATTTAGTCAGTTTTTAATAATGGATCAACAGTCATGACTTCAAACTTGCTTCTCCATAATTTCTGACTGAAAACTGTGAACTTTTCAAGTTCCTTAAACCCCTTGACCTGAACTCATTCCTAGAACCTAATATTTTATAATCCCAGTACATTTCTTACTTCTTAGTTTCTTCTTTATTATGTATGAGGTGAAAATAGAAATAGCTCATATTTGCAATTCTCAAGCAGATTTATTCCCTCTTTGTATATCTTTATTCTAAATTGAAATACAAAAAATATTAAGTTAATACAAGAAGAACCACTGAAATGTTTAAATGACAGATTATTCTATATTGTCTTTCTGATTTTGTTCATCTGGGTTCATGCCATTCTTCTAAAATTCATCCTTACTTGTTGAAAATCATTTACAACCACAAGAATGGGACCCTAAGTTACATTCCATGTATGTAAAATATGTCAAAATACACTCTATTGTCATGAATATCTAAAAGGAACAAATAAAAATAAAATTTAATTAATTAATTAAAGGGAATTTTAAAAAGAAGCTCTTATTGGATGAGTTGTTGTAAATCCTTTCTATATCAGGTACTCAAATGTTTCAGAGTCATTAAAACAATATTTAAAGTGTAATTCAAGACTTTCTCTTTAATGGAAAAGATCTTTAATGAGTCATCATACAATCTGCTGGGCAATTAGAAGCTAGCAAAGAAAGATCAGACATAGTAGTAATCCTTACTAGTTTTAACTTCTAAAGTTTTAAGTAGTAGTCACCAAATTATTCTAATCACTAGGAAAGGAAATTGCTAAAGCTTCAGAAAAAACTGGAAGTTTGTGAAACATGCCTGTGTTCTATGATTTATGTAGGCTTCTCTCCTTTACTGAGAGATCTCATTCTTTCTATTTCAGATTGAATTTTTCAAAGACTTGATCATTGAAATCACTCTTTTAAAGCCACTCACATCCATCTAAAAAGTAGCCAAAATTTAATTCTTCTCTTTTAAGGTCAAACTCTGGAGAAAGATCTCTACCAACCCAACTTAGGTCAGCTTCTTGCCCCCGTTTTAAATATGCACAGAAAGGAAATTTGGGCTTTTGACACAGTATGGAATATTAATTGTCTGTGTGTCTGATAAATCTGATTAAACTGACCAGAGATAGAAGGATGGGTAAGAAAATTGCAGGAGTATCAAAGGCTCACAATTAGTAGGAGAAAACAGTATTTCATATTAGGGTTACTAGGTTATTCTTGGAGGACAAACTAAATATAAATATTTGTGTGTGTGAATATACTATAATCTCCACTACATACTTGAAATATCTACTAAATAATGTTAAATATTTCTGCTCAAAGAGAGATATTTCCTTCTGTTAAAATTTGGTAATGTCAAACATTTTAAACTGGAACTGCAGCAAAATGAACCAGAATATATGTCAATGTAAACATTACAGTCTATTAAGTCAGAAAACAAGGTTAGTTACTAGTTATTAGTCAGTTTACAAGGCTAGTTAATGAATTGTCCTTTTACTAATTATTGTTGTGACTTATTATTGTGTGGAAAGTTCTACTTCCTGATAGCAGTTTTTTCTCCCTATACATATGAAGGGGGGGAATGGCTTTTAATATAGAAAAACTTCTCTTTCTCTGCAAATGGTGACCTGAATACCCATTTATTGGGGTTGGGGGCTGAAACCATCTCCTTGAGTTTGAAGGATAAAAAGCTCATGGTCTATTTGACTTCATAAAAGTTTCATCTACAATTTTCCATAGAGGCTAAATCTTACTAAATTCTTACTTTAAGCCAGGCACAGTGGTAGAAGCTGGTTCTGCTGTATCTCAATTATTCTTCATAAAAAGCTAAGAAAGTAGATTATATTATTATCATTCATTTCAGATAAAGAATCCATGACTTAGAGAACTTAGCTTACTTTCTCTGAGTTCACACACTGAGAAGTAATAAAGATGGCAATAGCAGAACAGTAGTCTGCTTCTAATGTATAACCCATCTCTCTGCATAAAACCTTCCAGATGTATAACATTGAGCTGGGAACCAAATATGAAACTCATACCATGACCTTATCCCATCCCAACTCATTCCATATCTATCCCAGTCACCTGGATCAATTTTATGTTTCTCAAACTTGACAAGTTCTTTCTCCAACAAGAAAAATATTCCTGGATATTTGAGACCATAGTACCTGAAATAACTTCTATCTGTACCCTCTCCTCTATTCTCACAAATAAGTTTAGTCACTAGTGCATTTTTTTCATTTTTCTTAATAACACAGACCAAAATCTAAAAAAAATTGTCTATATTTTTGTTTTCTATTAATTGTGTGTCTAGAAAACATATTTTGGCAATAGGTATGAGAAACACAAACAATTCAACCCTTTGGAGATATTAATTTTGCTCCTACTCTAGGGAAATAAATGTAATAATAGTAGTGAACTTTTACCAAGCACTAAGTTTGTGGCAGGTACTGTTTCATGCAGTTTGTGGTTGGTAACTGTTTCATGCATCTCATACTTAACTCTGACTTTAATCCTATCACTAGGTATTATGATTATCTTAATTTTAAGTGGAAAACTACTGAAACATTTGTGAAGAGAAAAAGAATTTTCAAGGTCATTCAAATATTAAGTGGCTCAAAATTGAGTTTGTCAAAATCTAGCGTCTATATTTTCAAGTATAGTGTTCAATAAAGGAAAAAGTACTATTAAAAGCTATATAACAGATTATTTCCACTAATGTAAACATAGATTATAGCATAGAGATGCAAATATAACATTATCTGAAAATGGAAGGTGTTTAGCCATGAAATAGTATTTATGAAATAGTATTCATAAATATCATAGAATGACTTTCAAAATACTTATTGAATGTTATAGTTTTAAAAGTACAAAGTTTTACGTGTAATACAATTATAAAATTGAAAAAAAATTATGCATTAAAAGACAATGAAGAGAATGAATCAAATAGTGATTATGTTTGCATGACTATACTATGCATATTTCTTTTTTCTCTTTTTAAAGATTCTCTAATTATCCTTAGTAATCTCATAATACTTCTGTAATGGTGTGATTTTTAATTTCACATACACAGCCTCACTTGAGACATTTAGATCTTAATGATACATGAGTTTTCTTCCCAGGGGAAGGGTCTTGACCTTTAAGCCTTTGTACCCCATCAAACTCTATTTAACTGAACACTTCTAGGTAAAAAGGCATAAAGGATTTATTTAGTCACCCTGCCTACAGTCATGTCAGGCAGGCTTCTATGTTTCCTTGTTTCATAAGCACAACCACATTGTTTATAAACAGGCCAATTCTGGAGAATTGCCCTCTTTTTCTTCTGTCCATGGGGTACTGGTAGAGTCTCAACTGGTTTTATTATATGAAAAGTACATGCCCATCTTCCCTGTGGTCCAATCATAAGCCTTGTTCAACAAATTCCCTGCATCATCCATGAGCACAGAATTAAGGTAGCTTTTACAAAGTTACTGGCCACTTCCTCTGGGGAACAAACTCAGTTTAACCTCCAGTTTGGAAACTGTTTTTAAAACAGGCTAAGGAAGACCTGTCTGTATTCTTCTAAGTGTTCCTACTATTTTGTTCTTCACAGTCCAATGTTCTAGAATAGTCTACCATTACATTGACTCTTTCCTCAATTATACAATCTGGATGACTTTTTTAAATTAATCTATGTATATAGAGTTTGATACTTTGATTCTCATTCACTATGCCAATTTATAAATGTTAAATCACAAATTTTAAAAGATTACAGAATGATCTATTACATACTAATACAATAGCATATATATAGTCCATGACAGTATTCCTTTCACTTTCAGCACTTTGCTTTCTGTTTTCAACTTATAATGCAATAATAAATGCCTTACATGAGATAGCATTTAGAAATGCATAAAGGGTAACTTTTTTAAAGTTCAAGTGTTTCTTTTCAGTAATTCAAGCATACCTCAGTGATATTGCTCATTTGGTTCCACTGCAGTTGAGCAAATATCACAATAAAGTGAGTCACATGAGTTCTCAAAGCACATAAAAGTTATTTTTATATTATACTGTAGTCAATTAAGTGTCCTCAAAGCATTAAATCTGAAAAATATTGTAAATACTGTAAATAAATATAATGAACTGCTAAAAATATTGATGATCATCTGAGCATTTAGCAAGTTCTAATATTTTTGATGGTGGAGCATCAGGCCTTGGTGTTGATGGCATTAATTGATCAGGGTAGTAGTTGGTGAAGGTTGGGGTGGCTATGTAATTTCTTCAAATAACAATAAAATTTTCTACATTGAGATTGACTTTTGGTTTTATGAAAGATTTTTCTGCAGCATGCAATGATATTTGATAGCATCTTATCCACAGCCGAATTTCTTCCAAAATTAGAGCTATCCTTTCAAACCCTGCTACTGCCTTATCAACTAAGCATATATAACAGTCTAAATCATTTACTCTCATTTCAAGAATGTTCACAGCATCTTCACCAGGAGTTGCTTCCATCTCAAGACACTGCTTTCTTTGTTCAACAATAACACACAACCTCTCATCTATTAAAGGTTTATCATGAGATTGCAGCAATTCAATCATATCTGTAGGCCCCAATTTCTCTTGTTACTTCCACTACATCTGCAGTTTTCTTGAAGTCTTGAACCTCTCAAAGTCATCCATGAGGGTTGGAAGATCTCCTCCCATGAATCATGAATGTTCTTCATGGAATATAAAATGGTAAATCATACCAAGTTTTAATATCCTTTGCCCAGATCCAACAGAGGAATCACTGTCTATGGCAGTTTAACTTATGAAATATATTTCTTACATAAAAGACTTGCAAGTCAAATTACTCCTTAATCCATGAAGTACAGAATGGATATCTTGGTAGCAGCCTGAAAGCATAATTAATCTTGTTGTACATCTCCATCAGAACTCCTGGGTAGCCAGGTGAATTATCAATAAGTAGTCATATTTTGAAATACATTTTTTTTCTGAGTAGTAGGTCTCAACAGTGGGCTTAAAATATTCAGTAAACCATGTTGTAAACAGATGTGCTTTCAGCCAGGATTTGTTGTTCAATTTATAGAGCATGGGCAAAGGAAATTTATTATAATTCTTAAGGTCTTTTGGATTTTCAGAATGGTAAAAGAGCAATGGCTTCGACTTAAGGCCAGCCATCAATGTCTCCTCTGTAATAAGTCCTAGATGGAATCTTCTTGTACATCTGTTCACATACCTTGAAAATCTGTTGTTTAGTGTAGAACCACCTTCACCAATGATCTTAGCCAGGTCTTCTGGAGAGCTGATTGCTACTTCTACATCAGTACTTGTTGCTTCACCTTGAACTTTCACATCACAGAGTTGCTTCTCTTCCTGTATCTCATGAACCAACCTCTGCTAGCTTCAGACTTCCTTACTTTATAACTCTCAACCTTTGTAGAATTGAAGAGTCATTGCCTTGTTCTGGGTTAGGTTTTACCATATGGGAATGTTAGGGCTGGTTTGTATACATTGTATCTAGTCTATTGAAAAAAAGTTTTCCAATAGTAGCAATAAGAATTTTTTTTTTCTTTTTTCTTTTTCTTTTTTTTTTTGGTCATACTTGTGATTGAACCCTGTGCATAGTAGGAAAGTGCTCTACCACTGAGTTAAATCCCCAATTTCTTTCTTTCTTTCTTTCTTTTTTTTTTTTTTTTTTTTTTTTTTAATTTTGAGACAGGGTCTCACTAAGTTGCTGATGCTGGTCTTGAACTTGTGATACTCCTGCTTCAGCCTCTGGAGTCCCAGAGATTACAGGTGTGTGCCACTGTAAACATTATCTGGCTATTTCACTTCTTTTTCATGTTTTCACTGAAGTAGCACTTCTAATTGCCTTCCAGAAATTTTCCTTTCTGTTCCCCACTTGGCAACTGTTTGGCACTAGAGGCCCATCTTTTGACCTCTCCTGAATTTTGACATTCCTTCCCCATTGCACAATTCAATCATAGCAATTTATTCCTTGTCATTTCTAGCTTTCAATTTAAAGTGAGAGATGCAACTCTTCTTTGCACTTGAACACTTAGAGGCCATTGTAGGGTTATTAATTGGCCCGATTTCAATGTTGTTAAATTTCATGGAATAGGGAGGCCTAAGATGAGGAAAAGAGATGGAGGAAGAGCAACTAACTGGAGTAGTTAAAAAACATGTGATATTTATCTGTTAAGTTTGCCATCTTATAAGATGTGGGTCTGGCTCATGGTACCACCAAATTATTATAATAGTAATATCAAAGATCACAAATTACAGATCACTATAACAGAGTAGACGTGAAAAAATTGAAATATTGTGAGAATTACCAAAATGTGACAGAGAAATGTAGTGAAAATTTTCGCTATTGGAAAAATGGTTCCAACAGACTTGCTTGATACAATGATGTCACTAACCTTCACTTTGTAAATTAATAAATAAGTAACTATAAAACTCAATAAAACAAACTGCAATAAAATGGGGCATGCATACATCTTATAACTTTTGATCAGATTCATTCTGTTTACAGAAAGATCAGTGAATAGAAGAACTTATAAACCAGTAATAACACCAAACATTTATTTTTTAATGACATTGCTTCTATTTCATACTCATGTAACATGTGACTTAATTAGGTCAAATGCAATAAAAATATCATGCTCAGTAATATATATTTTAAATGTCTATCTTCATACATAGGTTAAAAAATGGGACAAGTTGCTATAACTTTCAAAAACCAACTTGTAGTGGTTTTGTCAGTTATCCAAACTTGGCTTAATGACTTTCCAACAGTAATTTAAAAAGCCAAAGAACTGGTGTAAATAAAGGCAAGTAAATTATCTGGTACAAAATGGTTGCTATTTAACTTTTTTTTAAAATTGGTACCAGGGATTGAACTCAGGGCACTCAATCACTGAGCCATATCCCCATTCGTATTTTATTTAGAGACAGGGTCTCACTGAGTTGCTTAGTGCTTCACTGTTGCTGAGGTTGACTTTCAACTCATGATCCTCCTGCCTTAGCTTCCCAAACCACTGGGATTGTAGGCATGTGCCACCATGCCCAGCAATATTTAACTCTTAACTACTAAAATTTGTGTACTCTTTCATTCACACACAGTTAAAACATTTTGCATAGATTATCTCATTTAGATTTTTTTAACAGAAATTCTCTAAAAAGGTATCACTAATGTATCTGTAATTACAAGGATAGAACAGGAGGAAGACTGAATTTTAATCCCAATTGTGTGACTTCAGAACTCCTGGGTTTAACTTCTAGTCTTAACCTGCTCCAATTTGTAAGAAGTTATCACACAGGATACACAAGAAGCTAACTAATAAGGTTATGAGCATGAATGTCAAGAGGATGCATCCAACTCTCCAACTCACTGTTCCATGAAGGGACAACTTCAGACAAGAACACCAAGTACTGCTACAGGCTTTTAATATATAAATTTGGCTAGCTTAAGCTTGAGAAAAGAAGGGATGGTATATGCACATCTTCCTCCAGCTTATTCAATGAAACACTAATTAAGGTGCTGCTATTTTTTGCAGAAATAAAATCTCTGACCATCTGCACTTAAACAGAGGAGATTATTCTCCATAGGCCTGATCTCACCAGCTGAGCCTGTAAAGGGGCAGTACCTTGTCCTGGTGATAAGAGATTAAAAAGAACAACTTGGTGGAAAATTGCTACCCCCACCCTGAAATTCTCTTCCTAACAACCTGCCTCATGATTTCTCAGTTGCTTAATCAATATCTATACATAAGTACATAAGTCAATTTTTTATTATCTATCTATCTATCTATCTATCTATCTATCTATCTATCTACCTATCTTCCTTCCAATAGGTACCCAGACAGACAGACAATGTGCTTCTATGATTGAACCCTGACTGGTACAAGTTTTATCAGTATAAGATCTTAATGTCAGTGGGACATTAAGTTTACATAGTTTGATATGTGTAGATCCTCTTTAAACTACAAATAGAGAGATTTAAATATGAAAATTAATATTTAGACTAAGAAAAAAATCACAAAAAATAAAATTTTAGTTGCTGACAAATACCACAAACATAAAAGAAATCAGAATAATGATGCATTTTTATTATGAACTGTCTACCATAATTTTAAAATACTTTTTCTGTCTAAAATTTTTAGCTATATACTACTTAACTGTATTTCCATATGACAAAACTTTGGTAATGACATTCTCTATAACGGGAATTAAGTAGCTTAATCTGTCCTCTAACATACTTGATTACAGTTTATTTTATTTTTTATTAAGGATGGTTTTGACATTGTGTCAGTGGAAAACAAATTCTTCACATATAATTTCATCCTCTTCAAAAGTCACAGTAATTTCCTACAGAAATGCTTTAGACTGCATATGTTCTGAGACATAATTCTTCTCTACAATCTGTACCATTCTATCAATTACCAGAGCTATGTTCTTATTGCAGTATACTTGGTACAGTACCTTCAAGGCACAAAGTACAGCAGGAATACATTCCGTGAGTAGTTCTACTATTTATTGGGCTAACACACTCCAGTCAGCAAAACCTTAAAAATGTATAACTGTGACTATGAACAGCATACCACAAATACCCATTAATACATACATCCCATTAAGACCAAACCAAATTCCCCTTGGTAATGTATGGAAGAAGGGTTAAAAGACTGATTATATATGGGATACCTTACTTCTACAAATTGTACATAGACATGGACAGTGTAGTGAATATTGGCTCCTCTAAGATGTCTACTTTCTAATTCCCCAAACCTATGCAAATCTTACATGACAAAAAGTACAGCTACAATTTCATGCTTTGAGATGGGGGAGATTATTCTGAATCATCAGGAGGTGGGCACCTAGAAGTCAAAAGTGTCCTCATAAAAGGCAGGCAGATGATCATAGGGAGAGAAGGGATGTGAGGACTGAAGCAAAAGACAGGATGGATGTGAAGCAGCAGCAGCAAACCCAATGAACACAGGCATCCTCTAGAAGCTGGAAAGTTAAGAAAATAGATCCCCCTCCCCATCAAAGTTCTTGAGAGGGAACATTGCCTTGTCAACACTCTGGCTCTAGAGTCTGACCTCCAGACATATAAGTGAATATATTGCTGTTTTAAGTACTATGTGGCAGTATATTATAGCAGTAATAGGAAGATAACATACACACACTCATTGCTGTGCTTTTGTTGGAACCCCTTAAGTGTATTAAAAGGACTTTGGATTGTTGAGCAGTTCTGAAGCTTTGGTTTCATCTTATTATCCAGATACAAACTGCCTGTTCTGCAACATATGGTGTGACTATCTTAAACTGAGGTCAGTAATATTTACCACCAATAATTAATGAGGACTGAAGATAACTATAAAGAAGGTTTCAGTTTGTTAAAGGCAACTTTGTTATAAGACAGGAATTCTTCCAAACACTCTCTCATGCATATATTATCCCTCCACCAAAAAAAAGTCCTAAAGGTCAGACACCTTAAATCAGGATAAAGCTCAGGACTTTTGTCCTATGATCATATGAATAGTCTTCTCTAGAGCAACAATTAATCAATGATTAAAGATATGAGCTCTATTCCAAGTCACATCTAAAGTTTACTTCGCTTTCAACGTTTCAGTTGTGAGCTCATTTTATTTAGACCAATTGAGTTCTTTGCAAATTATTGCTTGTGAGACCTTCTTAACTGGTATGGTAGACACAAGTTGTACTGGAGGGATGTCCCTTCAAAGAAGGACTAGTTGCCCAGCTGGAAGTAGTGTCAGTGGGTTTCTAACTGACATCCCCTTTAGGGATCATTTCCAAGATAGAGGATCATTTTATCTAGAGTTGAGCTCTTCTGAGGCAATAATACCTAGGTAGAGCTATGAAAGCTCAACAATTTAGACACTGTTTAAGTTGTTTTTTCATCACTTTAATGAAAAGACCTGACCAGAATAACAGTGGAGGAAAGTTTTTTTGGCTTATGATTTTAGAGGTTCAGTCAATGATCAGATGTCCTACAGCTCTGAGCCAAAGTTGAGGCAGAACATCATGGCAGAAGGGTATAGTGTGGGAAAGCTGCTCAGCTCATAAGAGCCAATAAGCAGAGAGAAAGAGCTCCACTCAACAGGGATAAAGTGCAACCCTCAAAGGCACACCCCAGTGACCTGCTTCCTCCAGTCACACCCTACCTGCCCATAGTCACCACCCAGTATATTAGTCCTTCCAAATTATTGTTCCATCAAATGAATTAATCCACTGTTTAGGTTACAGCTCTCATAATCTAATCAGTTTTGAACAGTCTTGCAGTGTCTCACACATGAGCCTTCCAAAATCATAATAGATCCTGTGCAGGACAATTTTGAGTGCTTGCTTAGGGTCCAGAGTTTCCTGTAGGTTCTGCCAAAGTTGTTCTTTGGACCCTCAGTACACTCATCCTCTTTCTCTTCCCCTTCCTTTTTCAGCTCCCTCCCTAATAAACATCAGGAACACAACTATCTCATAGTCTGCTTCCTTAAGGATTCAACCAGTTTCACTGACACACCTAATTCTAAACTGTCTAATAAGTTTTAGTTAGTAGTTTATTGAGAATACTATACAATAGTAATAACTGATAAAATATAATCTTTCTGAGGGCAGTCTTATTGATCTATCTGTAACCAGCACCAAGCCATTCACACACTGATACAACAAATTGTGCTTCACTACCCTCTACTTGGATGAATGAGCAAAGGAATGGATCACTGAATGAAACATTGAGATCTTCTCTCTCCTTGGGCCAATAATTTTAGTTGAATAATTTGAAAGCAATGACAGTATTTTAAACTTCTTCATGGTCTGCCACTTTGTATACATGAAACAAGTTATTCTTCATCCTTCATCCTATAAATCATGAAGTGGTCTACATCTACTTCCCTCAACTATTGCACACCTTGTTCACTGCTAGGCTTGCTCTCTAGCAATTGTCTGAGTTGTGTGAGACTTCCTCCTGGCACGATATCTAATAGGCATCTGTTGACTTAACACTTGTTCCATTGCCACTTAAGTTTGACATACACTTGAGCTAGACCTCTATTTTCATTTTGTTTCCAACCTATATCCCAAGATGAACATTTTGGAAACAATAAGACTGAGAACTCCTTGGGTGAAGGATTTACTCTTGTGAAGCTTTTCTCAGAGCCTAGCACAACATTTGACATAGAATAGGCCTCCCACATGCCCAATTTAACCATTTTTGTGATGATAAAGAAACATAAACATTGCTTAGTTTCACTGGCAATTTTGACAGATTTCTATTTAATACTGTCCTAGTACTGTAGGTAACGTTCTCACAACCACATGAAATGGAGAATTACATTTAGGTAAATTTTCTGATGTATATTAGAAGGTTAAAGTACCAAGTCTAATGTCAAATAACTGGAAAGAGCGAACAAGTTTAAAAACAAGTCCATCTTTAAATCATGCTTAAATTTCTAATCATGGCAAGCTTCTTTTGGTGAGATAAGTTTCCTATTTTGTAAGTGAGTACTTAAAATATTAGAAGGTAGAGAGCCTAAAACTTTGTGTATGTATATAAATGTATAGAAATTGTATGTTTCTTTATTATTAACTAACTCACCTCAGTGAATCTGGAAAATCAAGATGAGTTGATTGCATCAACTCAGTAGGAAATAACCTACTCAGTAACTCAGTAAGAAATAACTCAGTAGGAAATGATTATTTACTGTCTTTATTTTCACCAATTTTCTTGACTTACCTCAGGCTACTTTATGTTCTGATTCAATAGATACTAACTGGTCACCTAATATAAACCAGCTTCTACTCTAGGTACCAGAAAACAAAATAATGAAGTAAAGTCTTACCTATGATGAGCTAACAAAAATATCGACATATAAAGAAGAAATACCAAAACAGTGTGAAATAAAGAAGATTGAAGAGACTGATTGCCAAGGAAGTCAAGGGGGAACATCTAACTCTTTCTGGAGGTAAAGAGTGCACAGTCTTACTTTAATTGTCATGAGTCCTAAGTAGAGACAGGTGGGCAAAGGGGCTAAGAGATACCTTCTAGCAGGGGTCACTATACACAAAAGCACAGAAAATTAAGACATAGCACAATATATTTAATAATAGGAGTATTCACTTTAATATTGCTTAAGACAAGGCTTTAGGGAGTGGGGAGCAAGCAGAGGTAACAAGGTCCAGCAGGAGGGGAGGACAAAAGGGAGTAGGCTGCTGGATAAGTAGCTCTAGAGCAAGCCATGCATGCCTGCACTTCCTATCTACAGGTTCAGATGCTTTTTGTTTGTTTGTTTTCTGTAAAGAAGGGAGAGCCACAGAAGGATTTCTAATTAGGTGAACTACACGACTGTATTTCCCTGAATGATTTTCAGAAAGGCATTTTGGCAACAGTGTAGGAATGGAACTGAGGGTCTTCCCTCAGACACGGAGGCCCTCAGCAGGGTGTTCTGCTCATGCAGTGGATATGGTGGCAGTCTGGCTTGGAAAGAGGCAGCTGAAAAGAGAAGAATGTGGTTTCTGATAAATATAGGATGAATTTTGGCTAGACTCTCAAGGAACTAGACAGGTTGATGTCTGTAGGAAACCAAGATAACTGACTTTGGTATCTATATATTAACTTTCTTAATCCTTACACAACCTTATTGAACAAAACACAAAGTCGTTCTTGTATCAATTCACATGAGATTACACAGCTGAGCAATCTTACTCCCAAGATGTTGCTCTTATCCACAGTAGTGCTACCTGTTAGGCATGCATGTGAGTCTCAGGAGAGGCATGAACTCTTGGCAGTTGAATTTTTGAACTTAGAAAAGCTTAAAGTCACCTCTGATGTGTCTTTTTCTCTGATATGATACACAGAAGGACCACACACATGCACAGGAGTTCACAAGTATGCACTTGATATGTTGGAGTGAGGCAAATGAATCTGGCCCCAAGAGAAGTATTTAACCTGAGAAGAATCATCAATTGCAAGAAATCTGAGGGGTAAATTTGACTTCCCCCCATGGAATACAACTTTCTTCACTTGCTAATCTACTTCAAAATCTCCCTATTCCTCATTTTCCATCAAATTAAGCATGGTAAAAGTTAAAACTTTAAAATACTTGCCTTAAATAAAAACAATATTTACTTGTGCAAATGTCACAACATGCTACAAAGTGCATAGGATATTGTAGTTAAAATTATAATCAAATATGTGGGAAGTAAAATCCAGTCAGATTCCTTATTTGCTAATATTTTCATAGTGATAATATTCATGCAGAATATTGCCATGCCATAAAGGATCTTTCTAAAGTTTGTGCTAAATTTTCTCTTCTATGATCCTTAAGCAACTAAAAAGCTGTAAAAGTAGAAACATGGTGACAGTAATTATGAAGATGTAACTAAATCCTGAACCTCTCTCATACCTAGGAAATTTCAAATCATCCCCATATTTCAGCACAGTATTTTATTTGCATCTTTCATATAAAGGTTGCTTTTTTTAATAAATATAGGAAAAACCTGTTACTACCATCCAATAAGGGCAAGTAATCATCAAGAAGAAGGTAGTCAAAGTCAATGAATGGGATGCTATGCTAAATGTTGTTTTGGTGTTATTAAACCTCTGGTCTGAAAACTGACCACCCCCTCCAGAGAGGGTCAGGCTTCTCCCCTTCCCTGGGACAGATTATTAATCAATCCTCAGCTGTTCCCTTCACTTGTACACTTAATGTGCATCATTACCTAGATTAATTTTTGTAATGTTATACTTCTTTACCAACATCTACAATTCACATTTTTTTTTTCTTTTTGTTACTAGGGATTTAACCCAGGGGCATTTTACCACTGAGCTACATCCCATGGCTTTTTATTTATGAGATGGAGTCTTGCTAAATTGCTTAGGGCCTTTCTAAATTGCTGAGACTGGCCTCAAACTGTGATCTTCCAGCCTCGGCTTTCTCAGGATCCTTTACCTAATCCTCCAAGTAAAAATTTCCCTCTCGAATGCAGGTAATATAATTCTCAATCTGTAAAGAGAATCCAGAAGGTTTAGAACCATAATTTAATAGCACAGGATTAAGCCACAATACAGTATTTCATTCATTCCTTTGGGAAAAAACTCACCTGCTTCTGCTCTAACCTTATCCCACAGACACACAATCTCATGCTTCCTTCAATGGCATTTTATCATCTGCTCTCCTTACCTCTTCCCAGTCTCATCTCTCTCTCCATTCCCACCTTATCTCTTTTTTTTCTCTTAATTTATTTTTATTGTAAACAAATGGAATACATGTTGTTTCTGTTTGTACATGGAGTAACAGCATACCATTTGCGGAATCATACATCTACATAGGGTAATGGTGTTGGATTCATTCTGTTATCCCCCCCCCACTCCTCCCACCCCTCTTTTTCCTCTATACAGTCCCTCTTTCCTCCATTCTTGCCTCCCTCCCACACTCCATTATGTACCATCAACCGCTTATCAGCGAGATCATTCGTCCTTTGGTTTTTTGAGTTTGGCTTATCTCACTTAGCATGATATTCTCCAATTTCATCCATTTGCCTGCAAATGCCATAATTTTATTATTCTTTATAGCCGAGTAATATTCCATTGTATATATATACCACAGTTTCTTTATCCATTCATCCATTGAAGGACATCTAGGTTGGTTCCACAGTCTGGCTATTGTGAATTGAGCAGTATGAGCATTGATGTGGCTGTATCTATGTAGTATGCTGATTTTAAGTCCTTTGGGTAAGGCCAAGGAGTGGGATAGCTGGGTCAAATGATGGTTCCATTCCAAGCTTTCTGAGGAATCTTCATACTGCTTTTCAGAGTGGCTGCACTAATTTGCAGCCTCACCAGCAATGTATGAGTGTACCTTTTTCCCCACATCCTCTCCAACACCTATGCTGCTTGTATTCTTGATAATTGCCATTCTAATTGGGGTGAGATGGAATCTTAGTGTAGTTTTGATTTGCATTTCTCTTATTACTAAAGATGGTAAACATTTTTTCATATGTTTGTTGATTGCCTGTAGATCTTCTGTGAAGCATCTGTTCATATCCTCAGCCCATTTGTTGATTGGGTTATTTGTATTCTTCGTGTAGAGTTTTTTGAGTTCTTTATAGATTCTGGAAATTAGTCCCACTCTGTAGGCTCTCTCTTCACATTACTGAGAGTTTCCTTTGCTGAGAGAAAGCTATTTAGTTTGAATCTATCCCAGTTATTGATTCTTCCTTTTATTTCTTGTGCTATGGGAGTCCTGTTAAGGAAATCTGATCCTAAGCCAACAAGTTGAAGATTTGGACCTACTTTTTCTTCTATAAGATGCAGGGTCTCTGGTCTGATTTCAATGTTCTTGATCAATTGTGATTTGATTTTTATGCAGGGTGAGAGATAGGGGTTTAGTTTCATTTTGCTGCATATAGATTTCCAGTTTTCCCAGCACCATTTGTTGAAGAGGCTATCTTCTCTCCATTGCATATTTTTGGCACCTTTGTCTAGTATTAGAAAATTGTGTTTATTTGGGTTTTGTCCGTGACCTCTATTCTGTACCATTGATCTTCCTATTTTGTTGCCAATACCATGCTGTTTTTGTTACTATTGCTTTGTAGTATAGTTGCAGATCTGGTATTGTGATACCCTCTGTTTCATTCTTCCTGCTAAGGATTGCTTTAGCTATTCTGGGTTTCTTATTCTTCCAGATGAATTTCATGATTGCTTGCTATATTTCTGTAAGGGACATCATTGGGATTGTAATTGGAATTGCATTGAATCTGTATAGCACTTTAGGTAGTATGGCCATTTTTACAATATTAATTCTGCCTGTCCAAGAACATGGGAGATCTTTCCATCTTCTAAGGTCTTCCTCAATTTCTTTATTCAATGTTTTGAAAGTTTCATTGTAGAGGAATGAAAATTTACCTATTTGGTTAGATTGATTCCCAAGTATTCTTTTTTTTTTTTTTTTTTTGAGGCTATTGCAAATGGAGTTGTTTTCCTCATTTCCCTTTCAGATGTTTCGTCACTGGCGTATAAAAATGCTTTAGATTTATGCGTGTTGATTTTATAGCTTGCTATTTTGCTGAATTCATTGATGAGGTCTAGAAGTTTTCTGTACGAGTTTTTTGGATCCTCTAAATATAGAAATATGTCATCAACAAATAGTGACAGCTTAAGTTCCTCTTTTCCTATTCATATCCCTTTAATTTCTTTAGTCTGCCTAATTGCTCTGGCTAGACTTTCAAGGACAATGTTGAATAGAAGTGGTGAAAGAGGACATCCCTATCTTATTCCCATTTTTAAAGGGGATGCTTGCAGTTTTTCTCCATTAAGAATGATGTTGGCCATGGGCTTAGCATAAATAGTCTTTATGATATTCAGGTATGTTCCTACTATCCCTATTTTTTGTAGTGTTTTGAGCATGAAGGGGTGTTGTATTTTGTCCAACACTTTTGCTGCATCAATGGAAATAACCATGATTCTTATCATTAAGTCCATTGACATGATGGATTATGTTTATTGATTTACAGATGTTAAACCATCCTTGCATTCCAGGGATGAACCCCACTTGATCGTGATGCATGATTTTCTTAATATGTTTTTGGATACGGTTTGCCAATATTTTGTTAAGGATCTTTGCATCTATATTCATCAAGGATATTGGTCTAAAATTCTCTTTCCTTGATGTGTCTTTTACTGGTTTGGGTATGAGGGTGATATTAGCTTCATAGAATGAGTTCGGTAGGGTACCCTCCTTTTCTATTTCCTGGAATACTTTGAGAAGTATTAGAATGAGTTCTTCTTTGAAGGTCTTGCTGAACTTGGCTGAGAATCTGTCTGGTCCTGGGCTTTTCTTGGATGGTAGATTTTTAATGGCTTCTTCTATTTCATTGCTTGATATTGATCTGTTTAAATTGTGTATGTCCTCCTGGTTCAGTTTGGGAGGAGCATATGTCTCTAGAAATTTGTCAGCGTCTTTGGTAGTTTCTATTTTGTTGGAATACAGATTTTCAAAGTAGCTTCTCATTATGTTATGTATCTCAGTGGTGTCTGTCATGATATTTCCTTTTTCATCATGAATTTTAGTAATTTTAGTGTTCTCTCTCCTTCTCTTTGTTAGTGTGGCTAAGGTTTTGTCTATTTTGTTTACTTTTTCAAAGAACCAACTTTTTGTTTTGTCAATTTTTTGAATTGTTTCTTTTGTTTCAATTTCATTGATTTCAGCTCTGATTTTAATTATTTCCTGTCTTCTACTACTTTTGCTGTTATTCTGTTCTTCTTTTTCTAGGGCTTTGAGCTGTAATGTTAGGTCATTTAGTTGTTGACTTTTCATTCTTTTCTGGAATGTGCTCCATGCAATGAATTTTCCTCTTAGTACCGCTTTCATAGTGTCCCAGAGATTTTGATATGTTGTATAGTCGTTCTCATTGACCTCTAAGAATTTTTTTTATCTCCTCCCTGATGTTTTCTGTTATCCATGTTTCATTCAATAGCATATTATTTAGCCTCCAGGTGTTGGAGTAATTTCTATTTTTTATTTTGTCATTGATTTCTATTCTCATTCCATTATGATGTGATAGAACACAAGGCAGTATGTCAATATTTTTTGCATTTCCTAAGGGCTGCTTTGTGGCATAACATATGGTCTATTTTCAAGAAGGTTCCATGTGCTGCTGAGAAGAAAGTGAATCCGCTCATTGATGGATGGAATATTCTATATATGTCTATTAAGTCTAAGTTATTGATTGTGTTATTGAGTTCTGTGGTTTCTTTGGTTGGTTTTTGTTTGGAAGATCTATCTAGTGGTGACAGTGGTGCGTTAAAGTCACCCAGAATTATTGTGTTGTGGTCTATGTGATTCCTGAAATTCATAAGTATTTGTTTGATGTACAGGGATGCACCATTGTTTGGAGCATAAATATTTACTATCGTTATGTCTTCCTGATTTATGGTCCCCTTAAGTAGTATGTAATGTCCTTCTTTATCCCTTCTGACTAACTTTGGCTTGAAGTTCACTTTATCTGATATAAGGATGGAAACCCCCGCTTTTTTACTGAGTCCATGTGCGTGGTAGGTTTTTTCCCATCCTTTCACCTTTAGTCTGTGGATGTCTTTTTCTATGAGATGAGTCTCTTGCAGGCAGCATATTGTTGGGTCTTTCTTTTTAATCCATTCTGCCAGTCTATGTCTTTTGATTGATGAGTTTAGGCCATTAACATTCAGGGTTATTATTGAGATATGATTTGTATTCCCAGACATTTGGCTTATTTTTGGTTTTTAAGTTGGCTTGGTTTCTCCTTTGAGTGGTTTTTCTCTAAGGTAGTTCCTCCCTTTGCTGACCTCCATTGTTGTTTTTCATTTCCTCCTCATGGAATATTTTGTTGAGAACATTCTGTAGTGCAGGCTTTCTATTTGTAAATTCTTTTAACTTTTGTTTATCATGGAAGGATTTTATTTCATCTTCAAATCTGAAGATTAGTTTTTCTGGGTATAGGATTCTTGGTTGGCAACCATGTTCTTTCAGAGCTTGAAATATGTTGTTCCAGCCCTTCTAGCTTTTAGAGTCTGGTTTGAGAAGTCGGCTGCTATCCTTATTGGTCTCCCCCTATATGTAATCTGATGCTTTTCTCTCACGGCCTTCAAAATCCTTTCTTTGTTTTGAATGCTAGGCATTTTCATTATAATGTGCCTTGGTGTGGATCTGTTGTGATTTTGTGCATTTGGTGTTCTGTAAGCCTCTTTTATTTGATTTTCCATTTCATTCTTCAGGTTTGGGAAATTTTCTGATATTATTTCATTGAATAGGTTGTTCATTCCTTTGGTTTGTATCTCTGTGCCTTCCTCAATCCCAATATTTCTTACATTTGGTCTTTTCATGATGTCCCATCGTTCTTGGAGATTCTGTTCATGACTTCTTACCATCTTCTCTGTTTGGGCGACTTTATTTTCAAGATTAAATATTTTTTCTTCATTGTCTGAGGTTCTGTCTTCCAAGTGGTCTAGTCTTTTGGTGATGCTTTCCATTGAATTTTTTATTTGGTTTATTGTTTCCTTCATTTCAAGGATTTCCGTTTTTTTTTTTTTTTTTTTTTTTTTTGAGAATCTCTATCTCTTTGTTGAAATGATATTTGGCTACCTGCAGATGCTCTTTCAGCTTATTGGTATTATCATTCATTGCCTGCATTTGCTCTCTTATCTCATCCTTTGCTTTGCAAATCATCTTAATCATGTATAATCTGAAGTCCTTTTCTGACATTTCTTCTAACATACTGTCATTGGATTCTATTAATATAGAATCTAGATTTGTTTGGATCATTTTATTCCCTTGTTTTTTCATGTTGTTCATGTATCTTCCCCTCTAGCAGTGCAGATCTGGGGTATTGCAGATTTCCCCCTATAGGCTTATAGTGGCCCTATAGGTTTCCAAAACCTTTTATTTAAGGGGAGATCAATATTAGCAGTATCCAGTTCAGACACTATGCAATCCTAGACCAAATAGCCCCTATGAGGACAATAACAAAATTTTCATAATAAACAGAATGAGTTCAAATATTATCTTCAGTAAAACAAACAGATTTGCAATGAGGTCTGCAGTTTCTAATGGAGGAGAAAGAGGATGCAGAGGGATGTAGAATGTGACTGTTAATGGGATAAGAAAAGAATATACAGAAGTTTTGCCCACCTTATCTCTTAGGGCACTATTATTATACTGGAAGTTCAAGTAGGCAAGGACAATGTAAATTCCATTCACATTTCTCTGTGCCAGCAGTGTGCCTGGAGCTAGATATCTTTGCCAAATTAGTTAATGTATTTAAGAAAATACTTGACATCCTAGTGTTTCATGGCACAGCAGGGTGACTATAATTAGCAATAATTTACTACATATTTCATATAACTGGGGGAATTTGTTTCCCACATAAACGATAAATGTTGGAGGTGACAGATAATCTAATTACCTTATCTTGACCAATACATATTGTATATTCTGGAACATCACACTGTACCCCATGAGTATGTACAATAATGTGTCAATTTAAAAAAGTAAATTTTCTTTTTAAATTTAGAATTTCTGCTTTGCTGCCCTTGTCTTTGAAGGAACTGTGGTCCTCATTCTGAACTCCAGTCATTGACTGGCTCTGTGCAGTCTGTTTCCAGGTCTTCCTGTCTTTTTGGTCTTCTCATCACTGTCTGCTTAGAGGAAAAGCTAGTTTCAGAAATTAGGCAAATCTAGTCAGGTTAAATCTTATTTTGACAGTTTAATACCTTTCATCCCATTCACTTAAGGAAAAGTATTTAAACTATTCCTTTACTTTTTGGTTGTTATAATGCATTTCCTGCAGAGGTTTAGCTCTTTTTCAGTGTATTATCAAAGATGGTCCATGCAAAAGACATGGAGGACTGGAGGTAGGAGGGACTTTCTTTTCTGTGTTGATGGGCTCTTGATTTTTATCATGGATAGTTTCCACTTAGCTTACATCTATTTCACTGCTACAGCACAAGCTCAAGGAGTATACATACTGTATGTCTGCCACAAACGCACTCTACCACTTTGTTAATTTCACTTCCAAACAAACCTCTCTACTCCATACTTAATGTTATCAGCAGTATGCTTCCCTTTTAGCCAAGCAACTAGGATAGCTACTTCAGAGCCTCCAGCTTTACTGGGCCCATTCTTGCCCAACTCTGACTTCATTCTGCCCTGTAGAGGAAAGTGTCTTTAGGACCAACCATTCTTGCCCTCTAATAGCCCACAATGTCATTCCTATACTCCCTTAAAGATACGAGGGACTGAATAATTTCCTGCTTAGGTGACTGGAGTGTTTACTTAGATGTGCGAGGCTCCTTACAAAGTAGGAAAAGGTTCAGAGAAGGAAGGGAAGGGAGTAACCCAGATCTTTCTTTTGTCTCTTGTCCTGGTACCACCAACATTAGAGGTGAGGTTTCATCACTTTAATCCCAGAGCTCATTCTTTGCCCTGCCCCCTAACTGATATCTCTGCTCATCTGCTCCCCAAGAACCCTTTCTCCACACAGCAGCCAAACTGCAAATCGGCAATTAGCATTTGTGGCTGAGGTCATGTTTTCCTACTGCTCCTTCATCTGTTTCTTTTATTTCCTGTCTATGCTACAACCATTTCCTTAGTCATTTTATTGTCTGAGAATCTATTTTAAAAGTTAGTATTTTAAAAGGAAAAGCCAGTGTGTCATGATTTATGCTTCCACAAGTCAAAAAAAAAAATTTATCAAACAGCACTACACACTATACACCAGTTACTACACTGACATCTGATTTCTTTTTCTTTCATCAGAGAAGCTGCCTTGTTTTATTCTTACATTGTAAGCATACAGACAGCAATCAACTTCCTGAAAGACAAGGCGAATACTGGGGGAAGAACACAGGGAGGAGACCAAATTTCAATGGCCCACTTCCTAAATAAGCCTTTACCTATTAAATGAATCATATCCCCTAGAAGATGGAGCTCAGAATTCTACAAGAAACTTTGTGGGTAAAGAGTAGTTTTAGCAAAACAATCACATTTTAAGTGGCAGCAAGGCTATAGTTGTGAAAATGTAACTGTACAAGGTAAAAGGAGGTTAAAGGCACATATGAGGACTGAAATTGGAAGTAAGTGGCAAATAACGCTTCAACATAGACAGAACCTATTACTGATGTTCTCCCTACCTATGACAGTGCTATCCGAAGAGGCCCATCACCAGCCAACATCCAATTATGTTGGCGCTTCAATTTCTACCTTCAATTCTCATAACACTATCTATCTTCAACGCAGGAGGCTCAGTTCACAAGTGTTAGGTATTTTTTTTCCAGAGTCTATAAGAGTATCCGATCTGTTATAATCAAGGGGTGAGAGAGAGGGAGAGAGAGAGAGAGAGAGAGAGAGAAAGAGAGAGAGAGAGAGAGAGAGAGAGAGAGAGAGAGAGAGAGAGAGAGAAAGAGAGAGAGAGAGAGAGAGAGAGAGAGAGAGAGAGAGAGAGAGAGAGACCCTCAAGGGGAAAAATAACAGTGGAAGAAAGGAAAGGAAAGGAGGGTGGTTTTGTCACAAAAACAACTATAACAAAAATTTTAAAAAATTTAAAGGTTACACTGTCAAAAATAATAACATTTATGCAAAAGTTCTTTTATCCCTGTTGAATAGTTCAAATGTGAGTTAGTATATTTTTAATGTTAATATTATTCTTAATATCAATTTGAATAGAAGTTCAAAATGAATAGCTCAAAAAATAATTCAGTCAAATCTGCTTTTAATATTCAGTATAGTTTGCCATTACACATGATTTTCTAGATTCTGGAATTAAACACAGAAATAAGAGCTCCTGAGGTAAAGGAAAAATGACAAGCAACACCACTGAGTTCAGCAACAAGACTTCAAGTGTCTGTCACATTAGCAAACCATTACTAGATGCTATAAATACAAAGAGGAGATAAATGCAATAAGGGCATAGTTTTGACTAAAGTAATGTCAATTATTCATTTGATGGAATGGTTTTCTGACAGCTTGCATTATAGAAATCACAATGAGAATATCTCTACAAAATCCTGCAAGAAACACATTCTATTCAATTTTATGAAAATGATATACCATAAAATTGTTGTTTCCAAATTTAATGGTTTGTATCAACAGAATTTTGGTAATATTTTTTGAATAGGATTTAATTCTATAAAAGAAGTCAATGTTTTTGCTAAGCACAGTAATTTTAACTAAGCCAAAGCAACATGGAAGATTCTTAAGACTAGATAACAGAAGTTTTAAAAGCCTAAATATCTCTTTCTAGCCAATATGTCTTTCATAGCCAAGAGATTGGCAACGTGTTCATGCTCTTTTAAAGTGCAGTGCAAAGAAGTAGGTTAGGGAAATACAAATTTTCTTGGAAAATTTTGAAAAATCACCATTCCACATGCCTGAACAAAAGCATAAAGTGGGTCAAACCTGAATACTTTGTTGACACAATGCCTGAATAAGAAAATCACAGCAAGATGGCGCCTTTGTGTCCATGCCTCCTGTCATGAAGGAGATACAGAATCAGAAACTCTAAGTCACTCAGTGCTTTTGTGCCCATGAAGATCGCTATTTGGGTGTAAGTGAAAATGACCACAAAATAAAATGAAATAATAAATTGTGCCTTACTTTTAATTTTTAAATTGAAATCTTCAATGTCTTACTTCCCAAGTTAATTTCAAAAAACTCTAATAAGGACAATTATTTAATGTTTTTCTTACATCTGTTTTCATGCTTACATCATATATGTTAAGTAAGAGCCTTCTAATTCTAGCACCAGCAATAACTTTACTCAGACTATGCTTATCCTATAATTTACTAGCTATTTAAAAATTTAGAAAAATTATAGAGAAGTTAAAGAAATAGAGAAAAAAATTAAAACTGGATATATAAATATTTTAGTAACTAAAAAATCTAGGAATGGAAAAGATGTTTAAGTGAAATAAAATAATGATTCATAAAGCAAAATAAGCATTAAAATTAAAAAAAAACCATATTTTTAGTCCATAAGGTATCTCCAAGACCAAAGTCAGACAAAATCCTGGTAGGGTGGGGAAAACTGAAGTATATATAGCTGACACTTCATCCTCAAAACAGCCCTGTCAAGACTGTTTGAGGCAACTAGGTCACAGACAAGATAAATCATTTCCCTAAAGTCAAACAGCAAAGAGATGCGGGAGCAAGGCTTTGAATGCAGAAGGTCTGACCACAGAGTCTGTGCTAGGATCCATGGTGTTGGACTGCAAGTGGTTAATATATCTGACAAACAAAGGAAATTTAGATGTGAAAAGAAAAAATGGAAAATGAAAAAGAAAAGGGAAATGAACAATGAATTGAAATATGTAATTTATAGTTAAATTAAAAATGACAATTAGTATATGAAAACATGTTAGATCTCACTAGTAGACATAAACATCACATTTTCCCTTATCAGACTGGTATTTTAAAATGTATAGTAAAATTTAAGGCTTTTGAGTCTGGCAAAACTGAGCAGGTACTATAAAATTCAGTACTTGATAATATGCAGAGAAATTCATTCTTATATCCTTTTAATAATTATGGATTAATGGTTAAAATTCTACATTTAAATTACCTGGTACTAAACATCAATTTCCTTTGGTCATTGACAATACATAGTTTCTAAAAGTTTAATCATGAAAGTATCAACTTGAAAAGCAATTTGGCAGTATCTATTAAAAATAAGATTCATAACATTAACTCTTCTGGGAACTGATTTTTTTTTCTGAAATGAAAACATACATACACAAAGACCTTTAATGCAGCATTGTTCATAGAAGAGAAAAAGGTAAAAACCATCTGAAGGCCTATGAATATATGAATAGTTGAAAAATTGATACAACTATAGTAAAGAAGGTCAAATAAGGTTAAAAAATATATATATATATATATGGGTGTGTATATATATGTATATATATGTATATATACACACACAGATACACATCTCCATGAGAAGAATGAGTAGGATCTATTCCTACTCACCAGGAGTGATTTCCATAATATAATTATAAATTTAGAAAAATCTAAGATTTATGTTATGTGTCCACCTCAAACAAAATAATAATAAATATATATATTTGTATATATATTTATGAATTTGGTGAATGATGTGAAATGACAGACATGTCAAAAGTTATTGTCTTAGGAAGGTAAGAATAAGAGGGAATGAAATAGGAATTATTGGCTATTTTACTATTGATCTCTTTCATTTCATTCACATAAAATGAGCAGGTTTTGTTATATAAAAAATGAATAGTTCTGAAAAAGTAGAATGAAGAAGAAAATATTGTATTTTATTGAAAAATATTTTAATAAGTAACACCCTAGTAGATGAAGATACTTAATACACCTTTAAAAAAATGAGAATTGTATCCTCTATTAAACTTTAAAACATCTTGAGGAATAGGGTATCACAAATGACTTCAGAAGAATATGTGAACTAATAAAATGACTGTGATCATCAGAGACATGAATCCAAGGATCATGCACTTATGATACAAGGAATTAGTTGTAAGACCATTAATTATAAAGCAAGCATTGGAATTTTGCCAATTTCCTTTTTGAATTTTATTGTAGATTGAAAATTGTGTGATTTTATTTTATAAGAGTAATTATTTTAGATCACATGAATATTGATTTATTTTAAGACTGATTCCATGCTTTCTTATGTAGTAATAAACCATGATCCCTCTTTACTTGGAAAAGAGTTTATAGGAAGTTCATGCTGCATTAATAGATAAAATTCTATAAATAAATCACTTAGTAATAATACAGAGATTGTTTTATGTTTTTCCATTGCTGTATTTTTAGAACTTTATCTTCTAAGTGTGCTTTTTCTATAGAAATCATCAGTCCTTTGAACCCAGGATAGACAAGTTGTGGCAACATATTCCTTGTCAGAAAATACTATTTGTTTGTTTATCTGCTTATTCTGGACTTAGTAGGGGAATTTTTAATTGTTCAAAATGAGTTGTATGTAGTGCAGTATAGTTTCTAGACTATTATTTCAAATTTTCTGTCACCTGAGGTTTGAAAATAGAGAAATACAATTAACCCGTGAACAACATAAGCCTTGTGGTTGATGGCATGTTGAAGTCAAAACCCTGATTATAACTTTGCAACAACTAAACCACTAATAACCTGTTGTTGATGGAAGTCTTATCAATAACATAAACAATCAATTAACATATATGTATGTTGTATAACTTATATGTGATGAAAAATACATGAATATTGCAATAAATCACCTTTTACCGGGATAGGAAATTACTGGAGAAAAGAGCTGCTTATGCAAAGGTGATCAATGTCATAGGGTGTTTTAGTCACTCAACTCTTAAACTCACCACAATAGCAACAAGATGTAGTTTTGAAGTTATTGTAGTAGGACTACTGCAAATTTCAATCGCTTATGACTGAACACTGCATATTTACATTTGTTTACATTTCTCTCAATTGGTACCATGTATAGTCTGTATAAGTTTTGATATATTTTGACTTTTTATAATAGATTGGTGCATATTTTATGGTATTGAATGATAGAACAATTGTCTACACATATCATATATATTTGTGGAGTGTCTAACTTTTTAAATATTTCTAAACTATGTGATTTATCTGAATTTTAAAAATTTTTGTATATCTAAAAAAAAATCATGTATAAGTAGATCCACAAAGTTCAAATACATGATGTTGAAGTGTTCAAGGGTCATCTGTTTATTCATCAGGATCCCAGTTGCTTTGGTTAATAGTTATAGTAAGCAGAAGCTAGATTTTCTTAATCAATTCCTGCTGCCTGCATCCCTCCTCGGTTTATACCCAAAGGACTTAAAATTAGCATACTACAGTAACAACACAGCCACATCAATGTTTACAGCAGCTCAATTCACAATAGCTAAGCTATGGAATCAACCAAGGTGCCCTTCAACAGATGAATGGGTAAAGAAAATGTGGTATATATAAAAATTGTTTTGTTACTCAGCCATAAAAAAAAAAATGACTTTATGACATTTGCCAGTAAACGGATGGGTCTGGAGACTCTCATGCTAAGTGAAATAAACCAATCCCAAAATACCAAAGATCAAATGTTCTCTCTGATATGCAGGTGCTAATACACACAAGCACAGGGGGAGGGAAGGATAGAAAGTCCTTGGATTAGAGGAAGGGGAATAAAGTGAAGGGAAGGGAGATGGGAATAGGAAAGACAGTAGAATGAATCATACATATCTTTCCATGTATGTGTAATGTGTCAAAATACTGTCATGTATATCTTTAAAGAACAAATGAAAAAAACCCTGTAAAAATTTCAGATTAGGCAATATTCACCTTTACTGTGTATTAAAGTTGTGAAGTGCAACAGATTTTCTAATCAGTTTTTAACAATAGGATGTGGAAGGACAGAGAAAATAGAAGAATCTTCCAACTGATGTGATATACGTACTCACACTATAGCCAGTTCCAATCTACCACATATTTTTAAAACATCTGGCAAATTTCTTAAACATTTAAGACAAGTCTTGCAAACCAATAGGAACCAGCTCAAAACCATCACTGAATTAAGCCATAAAATCATCCCCACTTTCCAAATATGAATCCTGGTTACAAAAGTGCACTCTCCATTTGGTGAAGCACTGTGCTGGGCAAGAAAATTTGATTCTTATGAATGACTCCCACATGGTCTGTCAATGGCATTGTAACAGCAAAGATAATTCCACATTCTCTTTGTATATGTAGTAACTTCAAGAGTCTAAGCATGAAACTAGATAATTATTAAGTGCTAACATAACAAGAATATTAATGATAGACTAGTTTGTATAATTCAAAGAAAAGGCACTTGGGATATCTAACTACAAATACATTTGGTTATTTACTAATGAACTCCAAATGCATTTCTATTTTATTAGCAAGTATTTTAAACAGAAGCGTAACTCTAAAGTTAAGCAAAAGTTAAGATAATTTGTCATATGCATTTCTTATATTAGATCCTATTTTGCCCTCCCTAAAAGGCATTTTTATTGTGTCTTAATAATTGGCCATGATTTATTTCATCAAAAACCATAAAAAGACTAAAATCATGAGCTAAACCAAAGAAAGGAAATAATTAAGGGCAGTACTTAAGGAGTGGTGAGATAGGTAGGGTAACCATTTAAGATGTTTTAATTAAAACATGTTAGCAGTCTCTATCATTTTTACAGCTTCTTCTCTTATTTTAAGACCATCTTTAAATCCAGTAATAGGTATATTCTAATTAAATTATCTTTTCAAAGTAATCAAATTAATGACTCATTTTTGTTATTTTCAATTACACTGTATTATTATTCATTATAGAAATCATAATACTACATAGCAACCATCAATCACTATGCTGGTTTCAGTAATACACTTTAATGTGCATGATGCACCAGCCAGGCAATTGTAAATCTTCTTATAATCCATTGAAAGAAATTGAGTTTGGAGAAATTAGGTAACATTCAAAATTATACAACTAGTAATATCAAGGACAGGATCTGAATTCATATCTATCTCTTCTGAGGACCTAATTTTTGCGATAGCAGACTGTCAAATTTGTTTGTTTTTTAAGAAGAGAAATTGTTTTCTGCCTTTTCCCAATGACTTTTACCAGTCTAACCACTCCCCAACATGGTCCATAGGACTTCCTTTGCATTGCAACAACTAAGGCATGAGATCCTGCAATGATGAAGTTCACTGTTGTTATTGATGGATATCAGTATCTGCTCACAGGAGCCATGTGAGTGTGAAGTAGAATCTAAAACTTGGAGTATAACACAAAAGTGTAACATAATTTTAAAACTCAAAACAAAAGATAAATTCAGCTATCTATAAAAATTACCTGCCCTAAAGAACAGTCACAAAAGATGATCTCATACAAATGCAAAAATGTAAGTGCATTAAATTATTCAGGATGTAGTTGGCAAAATATGACTATGCACCCAAATACTAAGCTGTTAAAACAAGTAAGAAATAATGGTTGTAAGAAATGGATTACAACTGGTTATAATCACCAGATGACAAGCAGATATCAATGTTTCATAAGCATAAAAGTAAGTAGCATACTATCTCCAATAACATTTGAGAATATGTGGAGCTAGACAGACAAATATTTGAAACTTTCCAGGTTCTTTTCTGGAACTGATTGAAGGAAAAAATCCAAATTAAAATGTTCAAGATAGTAAGCATACCCTCTAAATTACATGTAATAACATTAACTTTATAATTCTAAAAATTCTGAATACTTTAGGGAATTACATTTAACTAGGTATCTATTCATACAAATATGCAGCTATGTAATGTTTCAGACAGTTATAAAAGAACTATATGAATAAATAAAATAAATAAAGAGATAGTCCTAACTTAGTCCATAAAATCTCAATTGTTCAAAATTTAAAAACTTTTCTGAATATAATTTATTTTACTTCTGGCATTTTGAAATACAGAAAGAATAAATTTATCAGCAGACATATGTGGTCTCATGTCTTTGACTCTTCCACTTCATCTGTAAAGCTAGCAGCTTTCTTTTTTTGTATAGTTTATTGTGGGGTTTTTTTTGTGTGTTTTTTGTGTGTGTGTGTGTGTTTTTTAGGATTGTAAGTATGAATTGATGTCTCTACTTAGAAAGTGGCTGATAGAATCAACTTACATCATGCCTGAAGGTGAAGGCTGGTCCCCAGATAGTGTGTCATCCATCCCAGCTGTAAGAGATGGTCTTAGTATCCAAATGGCATCACTAGCTGACACATCTTTAATCTGATGTTCAATAATGGTGATATTGATAAGTACTGATAAATTTACATAAAATGAATGTTAAAGATTTATTTAATATATTTTCTGTGAAAATTGTTGTTTCTATTTCATAGCCATAAGGAATACATTTTTCCAGTTGAAAGTGCTATTAAAACAGTATTAACTCATTAAGTCCCAAGTTTTCAATTCTGCAATTATTTCAATGAAATCAACATAGGTACATTAAAATAAGTTGAAAGTCATAACCTACAGCTTATATTTGCTTTATATTTTGTTATATATTAAATATATATCCCCTTTGCATATATTTCTATATATATAATTTCAAATGCTCTAATAATACATGTATTCATTTTTCTCAAAAATCAACAATTATAAAAGTATAATATTTATTTCAAAATATGGCATAAGTGTTATATTTATTGAATTTTAATTTTTATTTTTTAATTATTTTGGCAGTACTAGAAATCAAACCCAGGGCCTTGTGCATCCTAGACAAGTTCTCTAACACTGGAGTACATTGCTGACTTCAAATTAAGTTTTTATAGGTACCCCATATCTGGTATGATGGAACTTAACAGGTTTTTATGGAAACTAATATTTGGCTATATATATGTGTATATATATATATGTATAATATATATATATGTAAGCAAATGTAGCATAATACTTTGAAAAGAGTTATTATTCAATAAATTCTTTTTTGTTTTAAATTTGTTGAGAACTTCAGATCAATTTATGTTAATTCTTAGTCTGAATTATTTTTTAAATCAAATGTATTAGGAACACTCTCAAGGTATTCTATAGAGTGACACTTCCAAATTAAGTGGGAAACATTTTCATAAGCCTCTTTACTTTAGGCCTATACATCCTATTTCTGACTGGATATTCTTTCTTAGATATCACAAAAGCTTTGTTTATAGAGTTCCTCCCACCTCAAAATTGAATTGGTTTCGTCAATCCAATTTTCTTTCAGGAACCTCTTTCAGTGATTAGAACCACCATGGATTTGTATAAGTCACTTCGTTCGTTCTGCTCATTCTTTCTCCATTAAAATTCTGCCCATTTTATCTTCTGGCTATATCAGACCTACTACTCTTTTCATGTCCATGAAAGCCATATGGATCCAATCTATCTCTTTTATTACACTAGACAGCTATCTGGTCTTAAAATAATCATTTTTCACTTCTATCCATCCACAACTTGATTCCATTTTAAGATCTTTTTTTTTTTTTTTTTTTACGTTTACATAGGGTAATGATGTTTATTTTTTTCCCTTCCCCCCCACCCCTCCCACCCTTTTCCCTTTATACAGTCCTTCTTTCCTTCATTCTTACCGCTCTCCTTAGCCTAACTCTAAACCTAACCCTAAACCTAATGCTAACCCCTCCCACCCCCATTATATGTCCTCATCCGCTTATCAGCGAGATCATTCGTCCTTTAGTTTTTTGAGATTGGCTTATCTCACTTAGCATGATATTCTCCAATTTCAACCATTTGCCTACAAATGCCATAATTTTATCATTCTTCATTGCGGAGTAATATTCCATTGTATAAATATGCCACAGTTTCTTTATCCATTCATCAACTGAAGGGCATCTAGGTTGGTTCCACAATCTGGCTATGGTGAATTGAGCAGCAATAGTTTGATCATGTTACATCTCTACTTTTAATGGTTTCCCATTACTGTTAGAATACTAGAGATCCTTTTAAATGGCACGTAAGAGTTTACATAGTACAGCTCCAACCAACTTTTTGTTCAACCCCCCTCCTCTCTTGAAAGTATTTTACTTTCACTAGACTCTTTGAAGGCCCCTATATTTATCATTTCCTTCCCCAGTCTTCTTTCATGCAATGTCTCCTCTTCCTAAATTCTTTTCTCTTTCATCCTCTTCCTCAATTGTTAGTAATTTCTTTTTAACTTTTGTTGAATTAATCACACTTGAGGAAAGTCTTTCTGCTTTCAAATCATTCTGTTTTAAATTCCACAGTACCACATTCTTCATCTTCCCAGCACTTAAGACACTTAAAATTTTACATTTACTTATGGGATTATTTGATTTAATTTGTATCTGGATCTCATAGTAGACTCTAAACTCAAGATATAAGTGACTGGGGCTACTTTGCTTACCATTAGAGCCCCAGTACCTTTCATACTAGTACAAAGCAAATTCTCAAATATCTGTAGCATTATTTCTTAACTATATCCAGTTTTATAACATGAGTGCTATGGATATCTGTGAGTTATGCTTTGCTTTTATTTTTCCTTCCTACTAAAGTTTTAGTTAGTTAGTCTTTAATAATGTGCATATGGTGTACATACTTATATACTTATAAAGTCTTCTCAGATAATTTATTTTTCAAAAAGAAAACATAAATATGTATTTAATTAAGGTAACATTTTATTTTGTACCAGAGATTGAACTCAGAGGCACTTAACCACTGAGTCACATCTCCACTCCTTTTTTTTTAATTTTTTTTATATTTTGAGACAGGGTCTTGTGAAGTTGCTTAGGGCCTCGTTGAGTTGCTGAGGCTGGTTTTGACTTGCAGTCTTCCTGCTTCAACCTTCTGAGTCACTGGGATTACAGGCAAGTGGCATTTTTAAGGGAACATTCTTTAATAAACACCCTTCATAAAAGTAGATGTAACCATAACTATTTTTCAATGGAAGAAGAGAAGCAATTAAATTATAATTGTGGCAATTTTTAAAAGATATGGAAAAGTTATTTGTTAACTTAGTCTTGTCATTTAAACCAGCACTAGAAGTTAGTCTCAGAAAAAGAGAACTGTATTTACACTTATCAAATGTAGGATAAAATAAATTGCAATTGTGTTGTCACCCCAAATTAGACCTTGATCTTAATCATGTTTAGTGACTTGAAATGAAGGTACTAAGTGGAATGGAATTAAGCATTAAGATGTGGCACTCATTGGAGAAAAACAGTTTAATATTCACACCCCTTAATATAAGTCAATTCAAAAAGATGTATTTAATGCCAGATTTACTAATTTATAGATATGTCATTTTGCAAAATTTTATTGATATATTTCCTTAGAAGCAATTTCTCAAATCTCATGTTCTTTTAAATATATCTCATCACATATACAAATACCTTTATCTTATATCAATAATTGCCTCAATTTCCTTCTTTCTATTGCTATGAATATCAATGACCCTTTTTTCTTCTGTCCCTTTCAGTCTAATTGTAACATTTGCCTTATTCTATATCTTTTGGAATGAATTATTTATTTTATCTGCTTTTTCTCCAAGAATGACTTAACCATTCAACTTCATTTCTCATTTATAGGCAACAAATGCAGACACTTTGGAAGAAGGAAAACACCAAGATGAATAAAGAAAGGTCTCTGTTCTCAAGAAATCTATGGTATAATATCAAAAACAGATCAACCCACTGATATATTACCAGTCAGACATGTTCTAATAGAGATGTAAAGAGAATACTGTGGAACTAAATGGGTGGAAGTCATTATGTCTACACCTGCTATTCCCAAACTGTGTTGAGTTGCTCCAGTATACCACAGGGAGCTCTCAGATCATTCTGCTGTACTTTACATTTCTGAGATAACACAGTGACATATATTGGTCAGAACACATGAACTCTATTAATTTATATGAATCTAACAATTTAACCATAACTTTGAGATATGTCTATGCTTGAAAGGAATCATGAGTAAGTTCCCTAATATTAGATTCAGACAAAGGCATAACAAGAAAAGAACTACCCATAAATACCACACATGAAGACAGATGCAGAAATCCTCAATAAAATTATAATCAACTGAATACAATAATATATAAAAGGAATTATACATCAAGACTAAGTGGAATTTATCCCAGGTATGCAACACTAGTTTCACAGTCAAAAATCAATTAATGAAATCCATCATGTGAACAAGCTTGAAGAGAAAAAACACGTGATTGTTTTCAACAAATACAGAAAAAGCAATTAACAAAATTTAATACCTATTCATGATAAAAAAAAATATATCTCAGCAGACAGGAATAGAGAAAAGCTTCCTCAACTTGATAAAAAGTATCTATGAAAACTTAAGCTAACATCATACCTAATGGTGAGAAAATTCAAGCTTTCCTTCTAAGATCAGGAAAAAGACAAGGATGTCCCCTCTTATCACTCATCTTACTAGAAGTCCTAACTAACTCAATAAGATGAGAAAATAAAATGTATACTGGTTGAGAAGGAAGAACTAAAAAAGTATCTTTATTCACAGATGATATGAATATCTCTGTTGAAAATTTGAAGTACTGATCAAAATATTCCTGAAACTAGTAAGTAATCATATGAAGTTCAAGGTTTAATGCTGTTGAGCAAAAGTAATTTCTTTCTTATATGTCAGCAATGAAAAAGTAAAATGTGAGACTAAGTACACCTGGCCATGTAGAAATATACACAAAAAACTAAATACTTAGCTTTAAATTTAACAAAATATATTAGGTCATCACAAGTCTCCAATGAAATGATGAAAAATATCAAAGAAGAATTGAAAAAATGATAGATATTCTATGCTCAAGAATAGTAAGACTAAATGTGATAAAATATGGGTTTTTTGTTTGTTTGTTTGTTTGTTTGTTTTGGCATTGGGGATTAAACCCAGGATGCTTAACCATTGAACCACATCCCCAGTACTTTTCTTATATTTTATCTAGAGACAGGATTTCACAGAGTTGCTCAGTACCACGCTAAGTTGCTGAGGCCAGCTTTGAACTCAGGATCCTCCTGCCTCAGCCTCCCAAGCTGTCAAGATTACAGGTATGCAACAGGCCTGGAAAATATGTTCGTATATCAAACATTGAACTAGAAATTTAATGCAATCTTAATAAAAATCCCAGGAAGATAATTTGTGGGTATCACCAAACTGATTCTAAAGTTTTTATAGAGAGCAAAAGACCCAGAATAGCCTGTTTAATATTGAAAGAGAAGAATGCTTCTCTTAGTTAGGGGACTAACACTAACTGACTCTAAAACTTATAAACCTACAGAAACAAAAAGAGTATGATATTGCTGGAAGAATAAACAAACCAACCAATGAAAAAGAGTAGAGAAAACTAGAAAAAGATCCATATAAATACAGTCAACTGATATTTGACAAAGTAGTAAGGGCAATATAATGTTGCAAAATGATCTTTTAAACAAATGGCAGCAGGAACAATTGAACATCCACATGCAGAAATATTCATCTGGCTACTGATGATAAAACTTTCACTGAAATCCACTCAAAATGGATTACAGGCCTAAATATAAAGTGCTAAGCTCCTAGGAGGTAATGATGAAAAATCTTAGATGAACTTGGTATAGCAAAACAATATCAGAAGTGTATAATTTAGATACAATACCAAAGTCATGATCTGTGGAACAGATAACTGATAAGATGGACTTCATTAAAAATGAAAACTTCTGTTCTGCAAAAGAGAATATCAAGATAATGAGAATATAAGCCACATACTGGGAAAAATGTTTGCAAAAACATATCTGATAAAAGAATATTATCCAAAATTCACCAACTCCTAAAAATGAACAATAAGAAAACTAACAATCTGGTTAACAACTGGTTACATACCTAAGGAGAAATCTCATAACAGAAGACACATATATGGCAAGTAAGCAGATGAAAAGATGCTAAACATCCTGTCTCTAGGAACTTAAGAATTAATAATGAGATACCACCACATACCTATTAAAACTGCCAAAATTCAGAGCATAACAATGCCAAATAATGATGAGAATGTGGAGCAACAGGAACCCTCATTCACTGCTGCTGGGAATTCAATATAGGACAGCAAGTTCACAAAGTGTTTTGTCAGTTTCCAACCAAAGTAAACGCTCTCACAACATACCCTTGGTATTTACCCAAATTAACTGAAAAATTGTGTTTACATAAAAACTTGCACATGAGGTTTTATAGTAGTTTTATTCATAATTGTCAAAACTTGGAAGCAACCAATAAGTCTTTGAATAGGCAAATGGATAAACAGACTGTGATAAATCCAGACAATAGAATGCTTTTCAATGATACAAAGAAATAAGCTATCACATCATGAAAAGATGTGGAGGAAACTTAGATACATGTTACTAAATTAAAGAAGTCAATCTTAAAAGATTATATACTATGTGACTGCAATTATATAGCATTCTGGAAAATCTATGAAGACAAGTAAAAGTTGAGTGCTTGCCAAAGTTTAGGATGGAGGGACTGATGAATAAGCAGAGCACAGAAAATTTTAGGGCAGTGAAACTATTCTGTATATTGCAATGGTAGATGCATACACTATGCATTTATCCAAATTACAAAATGTACAAACCAATAATGAACCTCCAATGTAAATTCTGAACTTTGGGTGATAGGATGTGTTAATGTATGTTCATGAATGTAACAAATGTATTGCTGTTAGGGGAGATATCAATAGAGGGGAGTTTGTTGGGGGGGCATAAAGGAACTCTACATGTTCCTCTAAATTTTGATTAAAACTTAAAAGAGCTCTAAAATATTTAAAAAAAAAACTAAGTCACCTGAGGTATGTAAGTGTATTAACCTTCCATCACTATAACAAATACCAGAGAAAGCTTCATTTATAAAGTTGAAGAAAGGTTTACTTAACCTACAGTTTTGGAGATTGACAAACGTGATTCCTGCATTGACGGATTTCTGGTGAAGGATGCAGCACATCGTGGTGGATAGTAATGATAGGAGGGTGTATGGGAACAAGCAAGTGATTACATCTCACACTAAGAACAGAGACTGGCATCCGACAATACCATCAGAGGTCATGCTCTGAAGATCTAAGGAGCTCCCACTAGACCCAACCTCTTTTAAGATCCACACTGCTTCCCAATACTGCCATCCTGGAGACCAAACCTTTACTCACAATGGACAGTTAAAAAACACTCTGCATTCAAAACATGGTGGTAGGGCACTGTGAACCAAGGAAATTTAGGAATTAATGATCTATGCCTGTGCTTATCTTTCAGAATTTTAGAAAAGGTTCTAATTTCATTTAGTTCCTAGCCTTATGTTTTCTATATGGTTTTAATTTTTATTTGTAGTTCTTTTTATAAAATAAATTTTATTCTATTTTTCCATAAAAATAATTAATAACCTTTTATGAGTAGCTCTTTTGAGCACTTTATAGTGAAAACTGATTTGGTACAGGAAGGTAGACTTGCTCTGATAAAATACCTCAGAGTTTCTATCATTTGCTTTCTAGATAACTTACTCATATTACTCAAGCAAAATTTCTACTTCTAATCCACGTTTTCATGGACAAAAATCAATTAATTCAAAATCCATGAAAGTACAGACTTAGGTGAGAGACCTTTCCTTCCTAATTTTTTTTTTGTCTGACAGGTTGATGAAATATAATGATTACTGACATGATGGTGACCCCCAAAGTGAGAAGTCATGTCTTAACTTCATTTTACAAAATATTCTAGAATTTCCATAGACTTTTATTCTTGTTTACTATTTTTAATATATTCAACCTGTCACCAACTTTTTTAGTAATGACTTCTTTAATTCTACAACAGGAATCATAAAGCAATTCTATCAAACCACTCTCTTTTAGCTGTGAGAAGTGATTTTATCTCATTTATTCTGATATTTAATGGAAAATATTCCCTAATTTCAACCATCTCATTATAATTTGTAGCACACATTATTCATATTTAGTCTTAGACTTTGTCAATATTTTCAGGCAGGGGGATTCATGTTTCATTATATATTCATCTGGACACCATTAAATTTAATAGATATTTAACAGGTTCATAGGCCTTTCTTTTTATAGTTTGAAGTTTTACTTATATTATCTTTGCATGCCTAGTGGGTATACCATATTTCCAATCCATAAATTTCTCCTTTAAAGTATAATGATTAATTTTCTCTCATGTGTTGTTTAATGAAATATTAATTCTAAAGTTTCCATAAAAATGACATAGTTCCAGGTTTGTAATAGTGATCTTTATATGATCTGAATCAAAACCACCTGGAAGTCTTCAAAGCAGATTCCGGAGCCCACAACCAACTTGCAAACCCCGCATTTGTGATATGACCCATAGATGTTTCCCACATTCCCTTTCACAGAGAGTTGAGAAAATACTAAATAATTAGTAAAACTTGAAAACCACAAGTCTTGTTCATCATTCATTTTATTGATACTAAGCAATATGTAGTGCACTCTTTAGATTCTAGTAGTAATTCAGCATGAACTCAGAATTATAACTCAGGCTTCATAATTTCCAGTCAGTTTCTCACTCAATAATTATGTGTTAAATCAGAAAAAAAAAAAAAAAACTGAGCTAATCTCTGAAATACAAAGTTGAGTAAGATACTCATTTTGTCAGAGTACAGGAAAGATCAGAAGTGAAATCAATAAGTGATAGTATGTGGGGAAATTGATACAAAACTGTCATGTAAAAGAAGCTACAAAATACACAAAGAAGAGAATTTTTAATGACCTGAAGATGAGAAGAACATTTTGGAGTAATTTAAATAATGAATATTTCATGAGTCATCAAACCAGGAGAGGTCATTCAAGATGTGAAAGATCTGGAAGCAAGGAGAGCATCAAGCTGAGGAACTTGGTCTTAATTCTGTGAAATGACAAAATAATCAAATGTTTAAAGAGACTTATTGGAGTTTGTGTTTCTAAAGTTTATTCTGGCCACTTCTATGAAAATTAGATTAAAGTGAATCAGAGGGAAAACAGGAGAAGTGGAAGAGAATACAAAGATAATGAAAGAAACAAAGACAAGACAAATTCAAGATATGGATTTGGTTGGATGGGGAGAGGGTAAGAAGAAGGACTTTAGGAGACTCTGAGATTGATAACTGAGCATCTGATTACAGAATGATATCATTAATTGACATAAAATAGGAAAAATGTGAAAAACATGGAAGATTAGAAACAGGGCAAGATAACACATATTTTCTATGTCTTAGGAACCTGTGAGAATATCCTGATGGATTTGTCTTCAGATTTTTTAATTAATTTTTTTAGCTCCTGATATATGTTAATATGTATTGAATGAAGCCAGTCTTATTACAAGAAACTTCCTGACCCATTTGGTAGGTGACTGATGCTCTGAATTCAAACAACAATATTATTTCTAAGTGCTATAGTTTCTGTGTTCAGTGAATACCTTCCCCTGAGCTAGTACAGCAGATAGAGTGAATCATAATTGCTTTTAACTATAAATGACAGTGCTTTTTAAATATAAGCCACAGTACATTTGTTAAAATGTGTTCCTATAAAGATTTATGCATTCAAAGTCTGCATTTGCAGAAGTTAATACAGAAGTGCTTTGAATGGCTTTCAGTGAGTTTCTTATCAACCATGACACTTTATAGTTGATGCCATATTATGCTTCTCTATGGCCTCATTCCAGGCACTTTCATAACTAAATGTACTCTATAACCCACTCAGAAAATATTCCATTTAATTAAAACTAACAATAGTTGGATGTTTATAATTAAAACTAGGGATTGGTTTTATTTTGCAATGTTTGATGCGATGAAAGTCTATGATGTGCAGTGATATAAATAAGGCTATTGTGTTTAACTGTATAAAATTCACATTAAAGTGATTTCTGCTTCAGGCTGCAAACATTTGTGATTAAGTGATAGAGCTGGGGCATGCATATTGTTAAACTGACCCTCATCTTATGTCAAAAAATTGAATTTTTCCATGTTTATCCTATTAGCATGCCTCAGAGAACCCTGGTATTAATCAGTAGAAATGTCAGGCAACCATGAGTTGATTTAAGAGTCATTTTAGTTTTTTCAAAGGAGCATCTCAAGTTTCTTCTTTCAGCATTCTAAGTTTGATTTATTTTATAGCTGTCCTTGATTTCCATATTAGCTCTGCACATAAAATTCCTATGCAAAGAAAGTCAATAAAATATCCTATTTTATAAAATAGGGTATAGAAATAAATATGCTGCCATCTTTTTTAAAAAAATGGAATTGCTTTTTAAATTTGACTCCTGCATATAATATATGCATTATTTTGTTATCTGTAGGCTGAATTTAAAAAATCTACTCCTATCTTGTATCTACAATATAATATACTATATTCTGATCCATGGATAAAAACGCTTTTAAGTATATTTGCCTAGGAAACTGGAGAGGACAGAACTCATTCAGACTCTGTAGATTTCAGAGTTGTCACTGATTCACTACAGGAATTGCAGAGAGGATGAAGAACTCAATGAAGAAAGTATGTTCCTGCCCTGTCCTTCAGCACAGAGCCAGTTCTGCATTGGTCCCAATTTAGTATAACAGAAACTAAAGCTTATTTCACAAAGTAAGCTTCTCCTCTACCCTCCAGATCTAGTCATAGAAGTTAAAACTTAATCATGTTGAAAATAAACTTTAGAAATCATTAGAATTTCAGACTTTTAAAAAAATCTCAGATTTGATAACATTTTAAGTCAAATCATTCAATCTGAACCAATATCAAATAGGCATGTTTTATATCTAAACCAATATGAGACAAATTATGAAACATCCTCATAAAAATCCTAAAAAAAAAAAAAAAAAAAATTTCTTTTACCACCCAGAGTTGGACTTTAAATTTTAGGGTGGGTAGGTAGGTAGGTAGGTCAGTAGATGTGAACTGTAGATTGGGAAGGACAACAGGGCTCACTTCATCTTTGGCAAAAATTGATCACTCCACCTCAGGTACAGAACCCTGTCCGTAAACTAAACTCCATCAAGGTCAGATACTACCTTCATTTGGGGGTTTTGTTTTGTTTTGTTTTGTTTTTGTTGTTTATATGTTTGTTTTTGATACCTGGGATTGAACTCTGGGGCACTAACCACTGAGCCACAACCCAGCCCTATTTTGTATTTTATTTAGAGACAGGGTTTCACTGAGTTGCTTAGGGCCTCACTAAGTTGCTAAGACTGGCTTTGAACTCAAGATCTTCCTGCCTCAGTCTCCCAAGCTACTGGGATTACAGGCATGCACCACCACAACTAGACAGGTACTAACATCTTAAAACTAAAAAGAAATACACGTAGCCAGCCTAAAAGACTTTCCAACTTTAGAGCATGCACAAAGAACCAAGGCACTAAGCCACGGTGAGAATCCAGGGTAACTGCCCTGAATACACACTGCAGAAGGAGGGAGGTTTCCAGACGGAATATAAAAACTGCCACATAGAAAATTCCACCATTTCCTCTCTTGGAGTGGCCTGCTCTGCACAACTTGGAGCATGCTTCCATTTCATTAAATAAACCTTTTGTACTTTTCTACGTCTCTTGACTAGAATCTTTCTTTTAGAAAGACAAAAATGAGGGGTGATATCATCCAGAAACATAAATGATATTGCTCTAAGTATCATCACATGATTATCTGAAACATTGTTATTATCCCCCATTTTATTATTATATGAAGTTGAAGTTTAAAGAGATTAAAAACTTTTCCAAAGTAATATCAAATAAATATTAAAGCTGGAACTAAAATTTAATTTCTTCTCTTTGTGGTCCCAGAGCCAGAAATCTGTGTTCTTTACTAATGTTGCTACTATTTATACTTGAGCTAAACTAAAAAAAGCTAACATATTTCATAGCCTTCCTTGATCTTTTATCACATTTTAACTTGCGAGCTGGAATAGTTCATTTAAAAACTAACTTTGAATGCTTAAGTTCAAAGCAATATTAGTAGTTGTATACGCAAGATGGCACAAAAAGACTTTTGAACTCCCATTTTTGCAAAGAAACATCAATTTGAACAACTATCCACACACACAAATACTTTCACAAGAGCTAAGGTATCTAGGTGTTTTAGTCAACTCTTGCATCACTGTCACCAGAAGACCTGACAAGAACAATTTTAGGAAAGAAAAAGTTTATGTGGGGCTCACAGTTTCAGAGTCTCAGTGCATAAATGGGCAACTCCATTGTCCTGGAGTGCAGGTGAAGCAGAATCTCATGGTAGAAGGTAGTAAAGCAGCAATGCACCTCAGGACATAGCAGTCAGGAAGCAGAGAGAGCTCTGCTCACCAGGGACAAACTAGAAAACACAAAGGAATGCCCCCAATGACCCACCTCCTCCATCTACATTTCATCTGCCTATAGTTGCCACCCAGTTAATCCGTGTCAGATTAATTCACTGATTAGGCTACACCTCATAGTCTAGTCATTTCACCTCTGAAAATTCTTGCCTTGTCTCACACATGAGCTTTTGGGGGATATCACATATCCAAATCATAACACTGGGTGACAAATTAGATCACCTGGTGGAACACAGAAATAAGAAAGCAGCATTAAAGAGGGTAGGAAGACCATCTATATTATCTCTGCCACCCTTCAACCCAGACCTGGCAGCAAAACATGGATAGAGATACTGTCCACTTGAGAAAGAGAGAGGGAAATAAACTGACATTGCAAGTCTTTAGCCTAAACCCCCTCTCCCAGTGAATCTATCTTAGGCCAGCACCTATTGCCCCAGGATCCAGGCTAGCACCTACAGATACATCATCCTGGCCAGCCTCATAAACCTGAGCTCAAAGCTTTCTCCAGCACCAAGCTGGACTCCAAAACACTAGGCATCACATCTGCCCCCATAGATACAGACACCAGACCTACTGCTGATCCGGTATTTGGTTTTCTCATATGGGTGTTAACATTTGAGAACTAATTAAAGCCACTTAATAGAATTTTAAGAATTAAATTCACTTAAAAGAATTCTGTTTGGAAGTGACTTCAACCAAACATCATCTATTTCAGGCTCTAGTAACTGGAAGGGAGCATGTGTTCAGCACCCAAATTCTTAGTTTATATTAAATTATGTTACCAGAAAATAAGATGTGTGCACTTTGCAATGGAAAACCATTTTCTGAGTTATACACTAATGCTAAGGTTCCTGTTTTTATGGTTCGGATGTGAGATGTTCGCCAAACTCTCATGTGGGAAACAAGGGAAGAAGGTTCAGAGGGGAAGATTGAGTTGTGAGAGTCTTAAGCAAATCAGTGAATTAATTCCCTGAAGGGATTAACTGAGTGGTAATTGAAATGGTAGGGTGTGGCTAGAGGAGGTGGGCATTGGGGGTGGGCTTTGGAGTATATATTTGTTTCTGGCAAGTAGAGACCTCTCTCTGTTCCTGATCACCATGTGAGCTGTTTCTCTCTGCCACAGTCTTCCGCGATGATATTCTGCTCACATAAAACCCTAAGGAAAGAAACTGGACTTCTATGGATTAAGACCTCTGAAATTATAAGCCCTCAAACTTTTCCTCCTCTATAATTGTTCTGGCCAGGTACTTTAGTCACAGCAGCAAAAAAGCTGACTAAAACACCCATTTTTCAGTAGAGAATTGATAAAAGAAACACACTTTTATAAAATATATTCAGGTCTTTTTTGATATGATAAAGTTTGGAACTGCCATTTGACCCAGCTATCCCACTTCTTGGCCTATACCCAAAGGACTTAAAATCAGCATACTACAGTAATGCAGCTACATCAATGTTCATAGCTGCTCAAGTCACAATAGCTAGACTGTGGAACCAACCTAGATGCCCTTCAATTGATGAATGGATAAAGAAACTGTCGTATATATACACAATGGAATATTACTCAGTCATAAAGAAGAATAAAATTATGGCATTTGCAGGCAAATGGATGAAGTTGGATAATATCATGCTAAGTGAGATAAGCCAATCCCAAAAAACCAAAGGACGAATGATCTCTCTGATAATCGAATGATGATACATAATGAGGGGTGGGAGGGAGGCAAGAATGGTGGAAGGATGGACTATATAGAGGAAAAAAAGGGGTGATAGGGATGGGAGGAAGGAAAAATCACAGAATGAGACAAACACCATTACCCTATGTACATGTATGATTACACAAATGGTATGACTCTACTTCATGTACAACCAGAGAAACAAGTTGTACCCCATTTGTTTACAATGAATCAAAATAAATAATTAATAAAAGAAAAACATTGATAAAAAATAAAGTTCATATTATATTAACCAATTTCCCTTCAGTTTTACCCTGCCATAAATGATTTCCAAAATTTTGTTGCTGGGGCAAGATGGGTAGGCAAGAGGAATCTTCCTACATACATTACTGTACTTTCATTCAATATAATATTAATATTGGTATTATTCATTGTTAATAATCATTAAACTTATACAGAGCATCTGGTATGTGTACAGCAGTTTTCAGTGTCCTGTTATATAGTCTTGTTATGCAATTCTCACAATAATCCCATAAAGTATCTACTACTATTTCCCCTTTCTAATAGATAAGTTTAGAAATGGTTAGAAAAAGTAAATAATTTGCCCATACATGTTAAATGAATGAATCAAAATTTCAGTCCAAAGAATTATATATCCCAACACATGTTTCATTTTGCTTTGATTTTTAAGAAATTAAGAGTTAATAGAGATGGTTCAATTGCAGTAAACACCATAGGTATCCCAAACTGAGTTCTGTTCTGTTACTTTTAAGTAGCTTTTTGTGTCTGGTTTTATAATCCACATTGAACAAATATAAAGAGTTTCAAATCATAAATAATAAGTGAGATATATATATATATATATATATATATATATATATATATATTTGCAATGACTACAAAAATCCCAATGTATTGTTTTACCCATGTGCTGGAGGTCAATGTATAAAACAAATTCTGCACATGATTATGTGTAGTATCTTTGAGTTGGTATATTCATAGACTTTGATATGTGCCAAACCTTCTTTTAAGTTCAATATATTTTAAAAATAGGACCATGCCACCTAAGCAATGTTGGGAAGTCAGATTCATGGCAAATTGATCAAAAAATTCTCCAGGATAAGAAACGCTAATCAAAAGTTTATCAGTTAACATCTTGCCCAGAACATACACTTTGCTCCCAGGCTTTAATTCTGAAGATTTATGTATCACTCAACTCATCTCTTCTATGATGTGTGAAACACAACTTCTCTACTATCATAAGAATAATGGTGTGTTTAAAGAATACACCATTTTGTTATTCATAAAATACTACTGGCTCCCATGACAAGAAATCAGAATTATACCCTGGGGAGACTTTTGAACTATAATGAAACAAAATTAAACTCTTTTTATTGCTAGTGACAGAACCTACCAAAAGAGGTTTGTTTTTTTTTAATTGAATTCCCTGTTATATTCCTGCACACATAAAAACCCTTGTGAATGGATAATTACAACAGTAATCTTGTTTGTTTGTTCTTTCTTTGTGAGCAGGTGGGTCTTTTCCAAATAGACTGTATTAAAAAAAATAAGTGATATCTATTTTAGAACATTTATTGAAAATTTGGATAAAAGTCTGTCATTCAAAATACTGCTCTCACCATCCTATTTCTTTAAAATGTTCATGTACATATAATGTTATCCCACAAAATGAAGTTGTCTCTGAAGATACCTGAATGTACAATGCATAATTATAGAAATTCAGTCTCTGAAATTCCCTCAAAAGAAGTTTAGATAGTGATAAACTCTCTAAAGTTCAGAGTTTTGCATATGATGAGAGCAGGTGATAATCAATTAAGGAAGGAACTTTTAATCTCATTTTTCTAATAAATTACATAAAATGAAGAAAATATATATTCAAGGATATTATATTAGGCACAGATAATTTGACTTGATATAGTTAATATTTTTTAAAATTTCTCTTTTTATACTATACAGACTGTTATTAATTTGTTGTCTCCAGTCTTTCACTCAAGATCTAATATATGCAGTACTCAATAAATGCTTATTCAATGGATTAAAGATAAAACAATATTGAAATTATTTGGCTAGAGTTCAATAACACATAAACACAATGAATGCAAGTGAAGAAGTAAATATGTAGTAAGAGATCATTTATACTGCAAAATATTTATTTTAAAACATTTTCATGTTTCATATGTGTTTTAAAAAGAATGAAACATGCATATAAAGGATGATGCTCTACTAATGAGTAATAGTGAAAATGATGAAGTCATTGATCATAATTTCTTAAACATCTAATAATGAATCTCATAAATGGTATTAGTGAAATGTTGAAGATTTAAAACAGGACTTCTCACCTCTTAATAAATTTCTCATTTACTTTGTTAGGGATTTACATTTAATCCTAAATAGTTTTTAGAACACATTTCCTTTCCAGATCTCTTTAATTATGTCATTTATCTAGGAAGGCAATTTTTTCTCCATTGAAAATATACTCAAATACATTTTTCATCAATCTATATTTTGAAATTCACAGTAACTAGAAAGAATACATATTGGTCTTCTATTACAATGAAGGATTCTTTTTGTATACTTGGCAGAAATGTAAATTATTTCAAATATTATGTTAAAGAATATAAAGATTCCTCAAAACAATAAAAAGAGCAGCTGGGGGTATAGAACAGTGGTAGAGTGCTTGCCTATTATAGCAAGGCCTTGGGTCTAATCTTCAGAACCAAAAGAAAAAAACAATAAGATAGATTACCATATGATCCAGAAATCTGATTTCTGGTTATTTGTACCAAAGTTCTGTAATCAGTATGTTAAAATGAGGTATGCACTCCCATATTTACTGTAGCACTAATCTCAGTAGGCAAACTATGAAATCAATCTAAGAACTCATCAACAGATGACCAGATGAAAAATATATTCTGTAATATGTGTAATTCATTACTATTCAGACTTGAAAAAAAAAAGGAAACTGCCATTTGTAACAACACGAATGGAACTGGTGAACACAAAAAGACAAATATCACTTGTTTTCACTTATATGTGGAATCTCTAACAATTCCACTCAAGGAAACAGAACAGAAAGGTGGTTACCAGAGGTGGGGTTGGGTGAGGAGAATGGAGAGATGTACACAGAGCCTCATTAGGCAAGAAGGGATTTTTTTATTGTACTTCAATTTTACCTCAATAAAACTATGGAAAAAAGCAAGGAATTTTTTTCTTCTTTGAGATACATTGCACAGATGATGAGCATAGTACATATTTATTGTACATTTCAAAATCAATAAGAGAAAAATTTTATATGGTCTCACCATGAAAATGGTGATGGCTATGTTAGTTTGATTTAATGATTCCACGTATTAATAGATCTTAACATTATTTTGTATTCCATAAATATATAAAACTATTAATCTACACTTAAAATAAAAAAACCAAGGGTTCCTCAATCCTAAGAATTCCAAGAATTCCACAAATGATTCTACTCACTAATGTCCTTCCTGTTTTCAAATTGACACTTACCCTAAAGACTGTCTACTAGGTGAAGTCCCCAAGCCTTCTTTCTGACCATGAATTTATTTGAATTGCTTTTAAACACTTAGCATCATGTACATTACCATTCTTCTAAATATGACAACCTTTTAAATTTAAGCATCTTTTACTGAAGAAAAATTGATATCAAAATTTTGGAAATACTCTGAAGTTAAAGGAGAGCAAATAAAATTTTATTATCCATCTTATGGAAATGAAAGAGTCATTATTCTTTAAATACAGTGAGTGAGATTGATCAAATTATTTTATGTACATATGCAAAAATGACACAATGAATCCCACTATTGTGTAAAATCATAACACTACAATTAAAAGAAAAAGAAAATAGAATCTGATCGTATTTTTCCTAGAAATATTTAATTATTTGTTGAGTTTGAGTTTTTCCCACTTAAGTCATTTCTATAGTTTCTATTCTATGATTTTCTCTCTCATGCTCACAAGTGCATGCACACATATGCACACACACACACACACACACACACACACACAGACACTACTCTGGGTCCCTGAAGTATATTAAAAAGAATAATGATGTCATACATTTCCCATACCTGAAGCCTCAAACATTTAAAATCATTGTGGGTCTTCTTTCAAATATACATATTCCTGTGACATAAAGCTAGAGGGAAAATATCAATCTCCTGAATATGTTGCAAACACTTATCTGGTTCTATCATATTTAGGAGTTTGGGGTTCATTTCAAGTCATAATAAAAGTGGATGTGCAATTCTGGCCTGATACTTAGCTAATATATTATTCATACTCCAAAAAAGGAAAGCTTTAAAATAAATGGAACCACACAGGTATGTGCCTCCAAGCCTCTGGGAAGTTGTATCAGGGAAAAAAACAAACAAATGCAGAAATATTATAAGAATTTGCCAATACAAAATAATATCTTGCTATGCCAGATAATCTCATTCTCTTAAGGTATCTCAGCCTTGCAACACTGATTTTTTAAGTTTGCCTATTATACAAAGATATAAATTCACCTTCAACAGCCCTTCTTAGGGAATAACTAACTAGTCTCTGGAATCTGAAGTTTGAATGGCATGATTTAATTAACTAAAAAAGATGAGACCATGATACTATTTTAAGAGACATGGAAGTAATTCAGTTTATTATATTTTTGGGGAGAGACTCAGGTGTTGCCTACTTGACTCTTTCAGGAGAAACAGAAGCCCATAGGGAATATTTGCCTTTTTCACATGCCATAAATTTTAAAGGCAGTGCAAGGAAAAGAAATATATGTTTTTGCTCCCGTTTACTTCCTATGTTGGAAACATTTTTCATTTTTCCATATTATATAATTTATAAAATAAGTTCAACAAAATTTTATGTATCTTCTACCCTTTGACAAGTATTTTGGAGATTAAAAATTGAGTAAATGTGCCCTGCTTTAAGCATCTGTATCTACTAGTGAAAGCAGTTATACAAACATATGATTTAAAATGAGTATGAAGGTCATCTATACCTGGTGGATTCAGGGACAAGGGCAAGAGTCTCAGTGAGGCAAACCAGGGAAATTTTATAGGAGAGGAAATACCTGAACAGAGGTTTGAAAGAAAAGCAGAATTTGACAAGCAAGAAAGATCAAAGGAAGCACCTTCTGAGGAAAGCCCACAGTATATAGAAAGGAACATCAGTAAAAAGCTGAATGATGTTTAGCAATTTCAACTAGAGCTGCAACTTAATGTCAGAGGAAAAACCACACTTCAAGAAGACTGGAGAGGGTGTCATGGTCAAATTATATGTGGAAGTTTATTATAGGCTGAGTGACCCAGGGAGCCAACAGGTTCATTTAGCATATATGTTAGGGTTTTCAGAATGATATTTCTCATAGATTGTGGGAAATAACTGCAAAAAAAAAAAAAAAAAAAAGACAAGGGAAATATAAACCACCCTTTTTCCCCCTCAAGTTTACTTAAGACATGAGACTGGACCCAATGTGGTAGGGCATTTTAACATTAGCATCATAAAATACAAGACTGATATAAGAGAAAGAAGACAAATTAAAACAAAGCAAAATCATGATACTAACAGAGGTATTAGTGGGTCTTATTTTTCATCTTCTTTTCTTTGTCATAATCAACTATACAAGTTACATAATTAATAAATGAATATACTCTCCAATTTAACATACTCAGCCAGGATGGATCATTATACCCAACCTCCAATCCCCATTGTCAACAGTCCAAGAGTTCATTCTCCTCTGGTCCTTGAAAATATGCTCAAAAAATTTAATAGGAAAATTCAAACTCTTTATATATTAATGAAGCTTCAGATGACACTGAACTATTTTTTCTGAATTTCCTATTGGTCAGTGGTTTTTTGGAGAAGCCGATCTTACAATACATCAATCTAGTAACCAGAACTTTCTGCATCTCTGGTATCCCAGCTTTTTCCCAGCACAGCCACAGTGACTCAGCTCATCAGAAGGCTGTGTTTGACTGCTGCACCTCCTTCACCCAAAGAACTTCATGAACTCTTTCATAGCACTGTCATGACTAATGCTTGCAGCTGTTAGCTTAGGCACAACTTTGATATTTTTAGTTGTTTTGCTCCTAAAATAAGTCTTTATAATATCAGAGTTTTACATCAAAATAGAGTGTAGTCTTTTGTACAGAACTGCTATTCCTATCACATAGGCAAAAAAAATCAGAATATTACTAATATAATACCATTCCAACTTCTACCTGTCAAAATAATTATACTGCTGGATGGAGAATTTAATTTAAATGAGCTTTACATTCTAGGAAGCAGAATGTTGGCTGTTACTGAGGTGCTTTGTCTTGTTATTTTAATAATCAAAAGGTAACCATGAGAATGACAATAATGACCCTGGTGGTGGTGGTGAGAATATTACCTCATCAGTGCAAAATATATGCAGTGATCATAGCTCCATGAGTCGGGTACCATGGTATAATTTTGCAGACGAACCACTTGAAGTTCAGGGAAATTAAACAGATTGCCCAGGATTTCCCAGCTAGGTAAGCAGTTGATTCAAATTCTATGTTTTCCCTTGATCCCACATTGCAAGTCAGGACAATCTTACTCTGCTAATATTAGCTTTTCCAAAAAATATGTTCTTCTATTATATTACCCCTTCATTTGCTCAACTTACGTGTGCTGGTTCTATGCTAAGCCCATTCTAAACATTTAAAAACAGAAAGACAATTTTCACATATTATGCGGTCTGGGAGATCAATTCCTGAAAATAAATGATGGAAATTAATTATATATATATTAATGATAAAAATAGTAGTGAAAGTGATCATTACTGTGAGGCTGGCCCAAATGGGTTAAGCTATTTAGCAGATTAGAATCATAGAACCTAAGACTGATGTGGGAGGGAGAAGCAGGATAAATGAGAGCAAATTAGAAACTAATTTTCTGTTTCCTAATTTAAATTTTGCCAGGTATTACTTTAGGTTTAAGTTTACGTGCAACTCACTTAGCCCACAGAACAACCCTATCAAATTGGTATTGCTATTATCCCATGTTTGACATATAAAGAAATTTGGAGCACAAAGAGTGTAAACAATAGGTCCAAATCTCTGTGAGATTCAGCACAAAGGAAGCATGATTTTAATCTTTTCAACCAACACCTGTGGCAGGTCCTGCTTAATAATTAGTGAAGACCTCACAGAAAGCAAGGCACATGGATTTATTCTTAAGGGTTCACATTTCTCTTAATGAGTAGATAAAGTTGAAAAGGGCATTCAAAACCACAAGGACAGCTCTAGAATGCACCAAAAACATCACACATTTGACATTTGGCAACTGCAAAATCAGGTAACTATATCATCATCATGGTTCCCATCCCAACTGGCTTTTGAAGCTGCCCAGAAATTCTGTTTCTCTTTCAAAAGATTACTCCCTGATGTCATTTTCATGCTTTCCCATCATCCTGAAACTTCAAATATGCCATTTCTTTGCTCATTATTTTGTATGACTTTGCTTTCTATTTCATAGGAACTAATCAGATTACTGATTAAAACTGCCTCAAGTTCCTATCAATATTTGGATTAAGATTGTTGTTGAAAATATTCAGATCATGGCATCCCTTCTACCTGTTTTATTTGTGCAATATATTGGTATTTTTAAAAGTAAATCTCTATCACAACAAACCATTGTATAATTATGTGCCACCTAAATGTTCCAAAGGTCACTTGCTGGCTAGACATGATAAGGTCAGAAATCGTGAGTTGAGTAAATGTGTAAAGAAAGAGATTTGTTGAACAAACAAGAATAAACAAATTCCAGAGGTAAAAGGTCAAAGCAGTCACAAGCTGACTACTGTGGTTCAGCCTTCTGTGTGTGTAGACAAGTCACACAGAGAGCCAAACAACTGCTAAATTTTACCCGCTACACAAGCATCAGCAGTGCCAAGTAACACAGGGGCCATCAGGCTGTAGAGTCATCTGACCCTTTTGGAGATAAAAACCAAAATTTTCATCTTCCCTGAAACTATATCTAGAGAAATTATTTTAGTGTCTTTCTGCACAAAAAAAAGTCTTATTTTCTGAAAAGAGCTTTTTTTATGACCTTATCTCTTTCCAGGTTGAAGGCCCACACACATCAATGCAGGCACATTTTGGAGGGTCCTCCTCCTATAGCTAACAAAGAGAGAAAGGCAAGAGGAGATAGAGACAGAGGGAAATGGAGAGAGACAGAGAAAGAGAGCAATACATGTACTATTCCCTATTCTGGCCACAGTACCCTCATAAAAGGTTCTGAAGTTTTAGTGATTGGACATGAAAATTACAAAATTTAATAACCTTTATCTAGAGCATGAAGAAATGAAGAGAAATCTAAGGTTACTTTTCCTTTGGGATAGGCACTAAACATACTACCTAAACTGCACTTTTGTTTATATTTTGTTCTATTACGATGGTGGAAAAGTCCTCTTCTATTTTAAAGTAAATCCCTCTACCTTTGTATAGAATTTTGTTCTGGCCCAATAGCCTTGAAGAGCTGGCTCTAAAGATTCTTCTTCTCTTCCCTATACCTTCTAATATTTCCTCTCTTTTTTCTCTTCTCCTGCAATATTTAAAAATGTTCAACTCTAGCATTATCTTATAAGCCAATTGTGATTGGCTTTTTATACAATCCAGTAAACATTTCTCAGTTAGTGCTTTACTTTATTTGATCTACCACTCTTTGAAACTCATTGTGTAATGTATTTTTTGACTTCTTATTACTTTCCACCTCCCTCTCCTTTATTTATGTCATCTATGAATTCTTTATTTTTTAGTGTTATCCCACATATTGATATTCCCTAGCAATTTTATACTGAAACCCATTTTTCTCCTTGGATAATCCTATTCACTTTCACAAGATGTCTTTATGTCAGGCAAGGGTTCATAAATATAAATTAGCAGTTCAGATTCCTTTCCTAATAGCCAGACCCCATAGTCATTCCCCTGATGAGCAGCCCCATAAGGATGTCCCACAAAATCTTAAAATCACCATGTCTAAATATGAACCTCTGTCTTTCACTACACAATTTCCTACTTTTCTTCAGTTTGCTCTCCTGGTATATAACAGCATCAGGCAATCCACTTGCTGAACCAAAAACTGGGCAATATCCTCTTTATCTTACTTTCCTTTACCCCAATCTTATATACATCATCAAGTTTCAGCATATATTTCATATTGCTTATTATAGTAGATTAATATTGTCTATTTCTTATATGCATACCCAGAACCTCATACTTTCTTGAGGATGTATTCCACTTGTTTGCAATTAAATTTCCACTACTTAAAACAGTATATATCACATAATGGGGAATTAATGTTCATTTGTCGCTTAAATGGATGATCCATATTGCTGGTGTAATTCAAGGTAAGCAGTGTAATGAGGAGAAGGGAGTTGTGACTTGGGGTTCAAGGAGTAGAAAGCATCCAGGTAATTGATAACTTTGTGCACTAAGTTAAGGAGATTTAAACACATTTTGTAGCTTATACAAAAATTTGACAGACTTGAAGCTATTGAATAACATAATTAGCTTTGCCTTTAGGAAAGATCAGACCCTCAGCAGAGTAAAAATTATTTTGGACACAAGTTAACCACTGCAATGTCCCAAGAGCACAAAGAACTGAAGCAAAGTAGAAGCTGAAGAATTTGGATAACGAAAAGGATTAAAATGATATGAACAAGACAGAATCAATGTAACTTAAGGATTATTTTAATCTGAAAAGGGAGAGAAAGGGAAGTCTGAAATTATTCATAGACTTTTAGCAATGTATTAACAACATGCCAATAGTGAAGAGTGAGTACAAAGGAGAATGGACAAAGTTGTATAAAATATAATTAATACATTTATTTTTTAAAACAAGTTTTTCTGGGAAGTATATAATATCAGATGGAAATTCCTTTAAGATAACATTGGACAAACATGCATCATTGCTTTGGAGGATAAAAATATATGAGTTTAATTTTTATAAATAATGAAGAAATAGAAAAATCAATACGATGTCCACCTTTATAACAGTTGCTTAAAATTTCTCCAAGAGAGAATTCATAGTTTTTGGACAATTAGTCTTAATAAAAATGTGAAATGTGCAGCTTGATTTTAAAGAAATGCATTAAAGAAATTTGTATTTATTTCTGATATGGTATCCTACATATGGCAACTTGAAAGTTCAAATAGCGTATGTGCTGGTAGCATAATTTAATTAATGGAGAAGTTGTCATAATTGCTTTAGTCTGTCAGTCCAAGGTAGATAATAGTTTCACAGCAAGTGGCAAGTAAGAATTAAAAATGTAACACATTTAATTTAGGTTTTAGTTGATTACAAATAATAAGGCCTGTGTCACTTAGCAAGTACAATATTCAACCACTTAAATTCTACTTAAGAGCAAGAGGTCTACCTTGATTGCCAAGGCATGAATTGACTATATAAGTGTAAAACATCTGAGTTCTATTCATATAAATTTAGTTTATAAGTACTTGAGAGTCAAAAAAATTCTTAAGACTAATCATTAGATCACTGATATATATTATACAGTAAGCACAGAGAAGAAAATTGGAAGGGATTAAGAAGAGGAATAGCATAAGTGGGCAAATCACATTCTGGTTGTATGGGCTGTGTGACTAAATCATTTTTTTTAAAGCAGTACCATGTGCACTGCACACCACTTAAAGGAAGATTGTGGATATTCTCTACATTCCTGCCTTGCACATTGTCTCTTGTCTCTTCTAGGTTCATACTTTCCCTACAAAGTTTTACTAGTTCTCCAAGGTTCAGTCCAAATCCTATCTTCTCTCTGATCTTCCAGCATGAATGTCCCACTTTTCTTATGTTTCTTTATGTGTTGTCTATATTTCTACCAGAGCACTAGTGATAGTGCATTTATTAATGAAAGAAGAATTATTGAATAACTCTTTGTACTTGGAACAACAGGTGATGGTGATATCTCTGCTTGGGTGTAGGGACCTGGTCCTCCTGTTTTTGTGTGTTTCATAGCATATATCACAGAGGTTTGCTCATAGGTGCTCAAGAGGGATCTGAATGTATTTATGTTCTGGTCATGCACTGCGTCATAGCTAACAATCTCACCAACAATTTCTTTTTTTTTTCTTTTTTTAATTTATTTTTATTGTAAACAAATGGGATACATGTTGCTTCTGTTTGTACATGGAGTAACAGCACACCATTTACGTAATCATACATTGACACAGGGTAATGATGTTTGATTCATTCTGTTATATTTTCCTTCTCCCCTGCCCCTCCCACCCCTCTTTTCCCTCTCTACAGTCCCTCCTTCCTCCATTCTTGCCCGCCTCCCACACCCCATTATGTGTCATTATCCGCTTATCATCGAGATCATTCGTCCTTTGGTTTTTTGAGATTGGCTTATCTCACTTAGCATGATATTCTCCAATTCATCCATTTGCCTGCAAATGCCATAATTTTATCATTCTTTATGGCTGAGTAATATTCCATTGTATATATATATATACCACAGTTTCTTTATCCATTCATCAATTGAAGGACATCTAGGTTGGTTCCACAGTCTGGCTATTGTGAATTGAGCAGCATGAACATTGATGTGGCTGTATCTTTGTAGTATGCTGATTTTAAGTCCTTTGGGTATAGACTGAGGAGTGGGATAGCTGGGTCAAATGGTGGATCCATTCCAAGTTTTCTGAGTAATCTCCATACTGCTTTCCAGAGTGGCTGCACTAATTTGCAGCCCCACTAGCAATATATGAGTGTACCTTTTTCCCCACATCCTCTCCAACACCTATTGTTGCTTGTATTCTTGATAATCACCATTCTAATTGGGGTGAGATGGAATCTAAGTGTAGTTCTGATTTGCATTTCTCTTATTACTAAAGATGGTGAACATTTTTTCTTATGTTTGTTGATTGCTTGTAGATCTTCTGTGAATTGTCTGTTCATATCCTTAGCCCATTTGTTGGTTGGGTTATTGTATTCTTCATGTAGAGTTTTTTGAGTTCTTTATATATTCTGGAAATTAGTGCTCTATCTGAAGTATGAGTGGCAAAGATATTCTCCCACTCTGTAGGCTCTCTCTTCACATTGCTGATAGTTTCCTTTGCTGAGAGAAAGCTATTTAGTTTGAATCTATCCCAGTTATTGATTCTTGCTTTTATTTCTTGTGCTATGGGAGTCCTGTTAAGGAAGTCTGATCCTAAGCCAACAAGTTGAAGATTTGGACCTACTTTTTCTTCTATAAGATGCAGGGTCTCTGGTCTGATTTCAAGGTCCTTTATCCATTGTGAGTTGATTTTTGTGCAGTTGATTTTTGTAATGAGCCACTCAGCTTTTGTCTCTCCTCAATTTCTCCTGCCTAGACATGAGGACCCTGCAATGTTATCATGAACTTCTTAATTTCTAGGGTTAATACAGCTATATAACTTGGGACCTATTAGCATTATTCATGAATTGAGTAACAAAACCTGGATATGGTGCAGGAATTTGCAAAAGTGGTTTTATTCTCCCTCTCCTCTACCAAGAGAAAAGCCAGGACTTGGAACCTGTCCTAACTCCTCCTGTGACCAAATCTAAGGGTTTTCTCTAAAAGACCTCTCTAAGTGGATCCAACAGTGCAGAAGCCAAAGAAATTGAAATTAGTAGACATTTGAGATTCAAGCTAAATCAAGGATAGTATTTTCATAATTTGGCCTAGGGCCCCAATTCTGATTGTATTGTACCTGTCAGGAAGTCCCAATTACCTCAAACATACTTTGGGATTATTTTTTAAATTTACATTAGAGGAATCAGTAATAATTTTAGGTGTAATACAGTATGTTTCTGTCTGTGTGCCTGAAGTTGATAATAATTAGAATGTATGCTAACATTTGACTCGGAAAGTTATGAATATTAGTACATGTGAAACAAAAACTGGGAAGAAATTTGCAGGCAGCAAGAGTAAAGTTTTCTGGGAACAATCATTCTATATTTTATCATATTTTTGTTGGCTATGTTGTTATTTTGCAAGCTATTACTCAAGGACAACACCATGCCCCTCAATTGTGATCTTACAATCTTAAGAGTATCTCTGAATTACTACTATGAATTTATAGGAAATAGTGGCTTGAAAAAGAAAAAAAAAGGAAAGTAAGGTTTTAGAATAGGGGGTCATTCTCCTATTCATTCTGCTGTTCATTGTTATTGCTTGTTTCATTTCCTTTATTCTGGGATAATTATAATTGATGTAGATTTTTCATAAATACTAACATGTAAGAATACTCAATAACACAATTGCTATGGTTTATACCCCAAGAGCTCATGTGTTAAAAGTCTGGTTCCCAATGAAATAGTATGAAGTGGTGGTAGAAACTTTGGAAGGCAAGGTGACTAGGTCATTGGCTATACTGTCCTCAGAAGGGATTAATGTAGTTCTCACAGGAACCCAGTTAGTCCTTGCAAAATTAGATTTTTATAAAAGAGTAACCCTGGTCCCTAAATACCTCTATCTGTCTTCTTGTCTATGTACCCCCTATCTTTCCCATGAGCTCACTCCATGATGCCATTCACTAATGTGACTAAGTAGAGAGAGATGTTAACAGAGGTTTAATTGAGGGGTCATCCAGTTTGAGACTTCTAGCTTTTGCAACTGTTGTGCAAAATAAACCTCTTTAGAAAGTATATAACCCCAGGCATTTTGCTATGGCAATACAAAATGACTAATACCACAATATGTAACTGGAATGATGGAAAGTTAATGGCTTTATATACGATGCAGGTCCATGGAAAGTGATATCAGTAAGGACTTACAAACTACCTAAAGGACTGGATACTCTGCTAGATTTAACAAGTTAAAAAGAATAGTGAGGCTCTTTTCTGATGGGGCTAAGCAAAGTTTTGGTGAAGAAAGTAGTAACTTTCTCAGCAATTCCCAGAAAAGAAGTAGTTACAGGGCCTCCTAATATGCAACTGGTTATATAAACAAACTGCTAAATGTGTTATGATAATGATTATCCAGATCTTGGAGTGGACAGATCCTTAGAAATATTCACATTTTTACCACAATGTGCCAAACAAATAAAATCTGCATGTATTGTGATCTATAAAATGAAGGGAAACATCAAGTTAGTGGGCTAAAATTGTTCATTTAATAAGGAGAAACTAAATCTCTATAATAATAAATTGACAAGAGCTAAGCAATGAAACCTATCTCTCTCTACCCTAAATATTAGGTTAAAAAACAAATGGCTATCCAATAGTGTAAAGGAAACTATAGGGTGGATTGCATCAGTAGGAGAAACCACACATGCTTTCTTTCAGTCACACATAGTGGTTATTCATAGGCTAGTGTCATGGGGTCTAGGTTGCATCTCATCTATAAAATGGGATATTATTAGACATGAGCGCTCTGCAAATACACAGCTGTTTGGCAAAGAAGTCCTCACTATTTTAATGTAAAATGTGAAGCACTGAAAACTATAGTCCTGGGGTGTAAGAGAACATATGGTAATGGTCAAAGTGCAGCTTTAGACACCTTCTAATTGGCAGGGTGCTGCCCACGATTTGGCAAAGTTAGGATTCCTATGTCAGCTTGGTTTCATTATAATTTATTAGCAGCTTAGAACTTCCTATTCTATGGAAAAAAAAAAAGTGACATGAATAATGAGACAAGAAAGCGATGTTGTGCTACAGCCAAGAAAGGCCTAGATACAAGAGCTGAGATCTGAAAGGAAAGATCAGCTCAATGAGCTGATGCAGGAGTTCATGGGTTCGAGGCCACCCTGGGCACTTGGGGAATACAAGACTATAGTTCACAAAGAAAAAAATCAAGGGGAAAAAAAATAACAGTGAGGTAAGAGATTTAATGAAAAAGCGTTGTTCCAGCCATTGCCTCTTCTTGGATTTCTCGAATTTTACATGCAAATCTATGTGAATGCTGAAGTTGGTTGGTGTAAACTAATGGGTTCTTTTTTTTCTAGTGATTTGGGGGGACTTTGACACTTGTAGGTGTCTATAGACATGGGGGAATGATAATTCCACCATACAGACCATCATATTCAGTGAGAGAATGCGTTAATCAACTTAACACCTGTTCCCACTAGTAACTTAAACACATCTTTAGTTTTGCCCCTGTGGACCATTTGCACAGTCCATCAAGTTCACTAGTGAGAAAGAACTACAGAGGGAAACTTGTGTTACCCTGCTCACTGTTGGAGACGGCATTTGGTGGGGGAAAAAAAACATCTAAGGTAGCCCATTCCCACCTACCAATATTAAAAATAAAGATAGTAGAACTGGTAGAGGAATGTCAAGAAACAAAGGACACACATTCCTAGCAAATTCCTATAGTCCTCCTGGTAATAACAGACATTTGGTATTATGGGGTTTGGAAGTCAAAGTGTGAATCAGAGTTCTTCTGTTTAGGATTGAAAACATTATCCTACAGGCCCCCGTGCCCATCAATAATTCTTCAGAGCGAAAACAAGTTGACTATTTAAATTAGATTTTTCATAAACAACTTAGTGTTTTCGAAAAGATACAGTAATTTAATGCAAAATAAACAATAATAAAACACAGATACAACCCACAATGAAGAATCTCAGATGTTGCAATTTAATTGCAATATAGAAGGTATGTTTACCATAAATAGGGCTCTTATTACATCTAGATGCCAGCTGTCCATAGCCAGGAGGCATCAGGGGCCATGCTTCAACCTTTACATGAAGTATTCATCAGCGAGATTTTTATAGTGATTTGAAGTTTTCTAAACCTACATTTCTCCTCTTAATTGATCTTAAGATCATGACTAATTTAAAACTATTTCTCTGTGATAAAATCATTTTATTCTCAGAACAAATTATTAAAATAACTATATTTGACTCTATTAAAAAAAACTTTTGCTTGATAATAAATTATCTCTGAAAAAACCAAACATCATGGACTTTTCCTGAGGAAGAATAGCTGTCAAAATCTACCATTTTATAGAAGAAACATGTTCCAAAGGAGGATTTAAAAAGCTGTAAATTTTATGTGACCTTTTAACAGCCTTAAACTTTGGTTTGAAACACACAATAATTTTAGCTCCCTAATGGTGGACTAAGAATGCAGGCCTTAAAAGACAGAGTTTTATAACATGCAACCCTTTACAGCAAAGATATTTACTTTTACTGTTTGAGGTGGAAGATTAAAAAATAACACTAACGAAAAAATTTGGTTTCCAGAAACAGAATAAAAAAAATAAATAAAACATTAAAAGCTTTTGTGGAGACTGTATTTTCAGTGAGCAATTTTTTCCCAGTTAGCACAGAAATTTCTCAAGTTTCCAAATCTTTATTTTCTTTAATAATCCTCCCCATCTCAGGAACTTTCATGCTACTGGAAACTTAATATAAAAAGAAACAAAGAAAGAGGGAAAATCTTCCTATCTTGAATTAATAACTCCCAGGTTTAACCTAACAGCCAAATATAAACTTATAACTTACCCTGTTTTTATATCATTCTGGATGACTAACCGCTTGATCAGCATTTCAGTATTGAATGCACAGTCTTGGAGCACACTTTATAGCTCTGCCTCTGTCCTTTTGCAGGTGGTGAATCCTAGAGCAATGCTCTTTGACCACACCCCCCTGAGTTTCCACAATGAAATTAAATTTATTAGAAAATAAATGTTAACATGCTTTGAAATTGCAAAGTTCTACAATATATTACTCATATTATTACTTTCTATTATTCATCAGTTGCTCCAGAGACCAAGTAAATATGAGAGACATGGTGTTTTCATATAGGTAGTTTATAATCTAAGTGGTAAGTAAAATATTAGTCACACACAACAGAAATAAAAAAAAATCAATATAATCATAATCTGAGAATTTATTAAGACTTTGGAGCTGAGAAAAGATTTAGGAAATATACAGTAACAACTGTGACAAGGAATTAAAGAAAAATCTTTCCTATGAGATTTGGAAAGAATATTAAAATTGTCCATTAGGGCTGCTATGATAATATACCATAGGTTAGTATAATATTGTGATTTATAAGTAACGTATATTTATTTTTTACATTTCTAGAGGCTGGGAAGTTCAAGTTGAAGATGCCAGCAGGCTTGAGGTTTGATGAGGGCCCATCTTCGGGTTCACAGATGGTACCTTCTCATTAGGTCTTCACATTAAGTCTCTTTCACTCTTGTATTCTTTGTATTTTTGTTACTGATGATTGAACCCAGAATGCTTTACCATTGATCTACATTCCCAGTTCTTTTTCTCTTTTATTTTATTTTATTTTTTTAATTTTGAGACAGGATCTTACTAAGTCACTGAGTTTGGCCTTGAACTTTTGATCCTCTTGTCTTAGTCTCCCAAGTCTCTGGGATTACAAGTGAGTGCCACTGAGCCTGGCTCTAAAGTATCTTTCACGAGGATACTACCCCCACGCATAAAGCCTCCATCCTCAAGACAGAATCATGTCCATGTCACCCCAACTCTTAATACCATCCCCTTGGAGAAGCAGGATTTTATCATATGAATTAGGAGGAGTTGGGAATTAATATTTGACAAATATTCACTTTACAATTTCATACAAGTCATGATTTTGCCTTTTATCTCCACTGTCAACCTTTCCACATGGGACAGTGAGTAACATTTGCTTCTACACAGCTGTATGTACAGGGGATAGAAGGGCAGGGTGTATCATGGATAGCTCTCAGTGACATGTTCAAAGACTGACTTTATTTTAAGTGTTTCCAATACTTGTAAAACCCAACATTGTACCCACCCCAACTTTGTGAGTTTGACTAAATATAAACATAATATAGGTTAACAGCAAGGGACAGTTTGGGAAAGCTTTTTCTATATTTTGTAAACTGAAAGAGATGGAAACTCATTTGGCAAAGGTAGTAGATTAAGAGATGCCTCCTCTAGACCATGTATAAAATCTTCTTTTTAAAAATTCATTCTCGATTCCCCTCAAGTGACTTCTCAAGACTAGCAGGCTTCCAACTCCCCTCCAGTGGAGGTTAAGAATGAATTAACGGAAGTTTAGAAGTTAGAATGCAGTCAGAAAGACGGACAGATGACAGTAGCTATAGTGCTGAGGGCTGTGCCCAGCCCAGAGGCAGTCAGCCAAAAGATGGTGGGTGCCCACCCTCCCGTTCCTCTGCTGGCCAAGCCACCACTCCCATGCAGGGCTGACTCTGCCATGAAGAATGGGCACTTCGTGCCAGCCAGCACATTGTGCTCAATGACCTGTGGCATTGTTAGCACCCTCAGAAAATAATACTTGTGTTCAGTCCATAAAGAAGCTAAACAGCATACATGTGTGGAGGAGCCCCAGTGAGGTGAGTTGAGAAGCCTCTGGGGAACAGTGCCTCTTTGTGAGTCTCTGTGAACAGTGCTTGCTGATCAGGGAGTTGTTCTTCACAACTGCTGGGTACCTTTACTCTCTCACACTCTTACCTCCTGTGAGGTAAGAACAGATACTAAAAGTAACTCTTAAAAACTCTGATGTAGTACTGGGTGAGGTGGCACATGCCTGTAATCCTAGCCGTCAGGAAGTTGAGGCAGGAGATTTGCAAGTTCAAAGCAGTCTCAGCAACTTAGCAAAAAAAAAAAAAAAAAACTGATATGACTATAACATCTATTCTCATGTAATGTTTTTTATACTTTAAATTATTATTTAATAATATAATAACAGCCATTAATTATTTGTATAATATTTACTGTATTTTTCAAAGTATTCAATTAGACAGGATTAGAAATCAAACCAAAAAAACATCCTGCACAGCAGGGGATAAGTGATTTGTATCAAGCTGCTCCTCTTCCACACAGCAGCATGGGAATAGATGAAATATGAGGTGCTTTGAAAGTAGACGGACAGATTCTCCCAACCACGATAAAAGCATAACATCGCCAGTGCAACTAAGATAAGGTGTACTAAGTAGAGCATAAATATTTGTCTAATGAATTAAAAAGAAAAAGTGAGACATATCTGGACAATAATCTGAGAGATCAGGAAAGACTGTAAAGTAATAAAGTCATTATTTTATCTAGAACAAAGTGTTCCTAATACAAGATCCCTTTAAATTCAAAGAATATATTACCAAATTCCAGCAAAGTTTGTTGTTCTGTAGCATTAGACACACACACACATATATTTATGCTTATAAAAATGATATTTTTCAAGAATTTAGTTACAATCACGGTTACTTTTTTGACTGAAAATAATTAACTAGAGTTTATTCCTAGTTGTTCCCCTTCCCTATCGCTCCAAAGAGAATCTATAGCCATTTCTCCTTCCTTCCCTAAATTAAAGGAGAAATAAAATTAAAAATTGAAGGCAGAAAAGGGAATAAAACTACTCCGAACTGGTAAAAGCATACATTTCTGGAGAGGTCTGCTCTCTAGTACAGGTAGAAGGAAAGGAATTTTTATTAGCGTTTGGAAAAAGTTCACATAAGACAAACAAGGAAAGACTTTGAGCTGTCTGACATATTTCTCAGTTCTTGGACTTCATTCCTTTGAAGTTACTTGATTATTTAACTCTGTAACACTGTTTTCAGTTTGAATCAGTGGATCTAGGACTTATGAGTAGTTTTCCTATAAGGAATGGAGCATTTTACATCTTCAATAACTAAATGATTTTATGTGCACATTAGGTCTCGATAATAAAGAGTTTTATTACTTTGTGTATTTTATTAATGTTACCTGGAGAATAATAAATTGGCCCATCAAAGTTAGAAGCAATAAATTATTTGTACTTCACTATACAGTGTCATGAGTATTTAAGATATACTATCACCTTTGACCATGACATTGTAATTTTGCTTACAGCAGACTTTATAACTATCAAAGGAAAAAGTCTTAACTGCTCACTGTGACACACTGGGATGTGCACTGCAAAGCCTCCCAGCACCCTGTCACTCAGTGCTTTGTACCCAACCAGTGGGAGTCCCTGTACAGCAAGTAATGCTGCCTGCTTAACAAATAAACAGCTTGCTATTCACTTTGAACTTTGCTGTCTCAGATAGGAGAAACGCTTACTTTTAGAACAGTTTTTGTGATGGAAAGAATACTACCTTAGAGTGTGGTCAAGTCAAAGAGTTAGGAAAAAAGAGGTGACACCAAGGATAATGTCAAGAATGGCCCCAAAGCTAGTTAGAAGGGTATTTTAGTAATTCAAGTATGCTTGGGGAAGATGGAACAATAATGGAGTTTGCATGAATGGAATAGACTGAGGAGGTGCTCAGAAATCTGGTACTTAATGAATAGAAAGATACTAATGATTACAGAGAGACAGCCTAGAAAAAAATTTTAAAAATGCAAATTTTATATTCTGGGAAATGAAGATGGTGGCCCCACTCACAGATAATTTGTTTAAATTAGAAGATTCATACCACAAGCTTCCTTTATGGTGTTCTATACTTAAGTATCTAAAAGGAGGAAACCCGATAAAATTATGCAAGACTTTGTTTAAATAGAAATGACTTATAAATTTAGGTTCCAAGTTTTAAAAGAGCAAATAATAGAACCACTAAAAATATTCACTACTGCATAAAGAAACAAAAATTGATGGAACAATAGTGGTAGTCATGGTTACCTGCATGCCATCATCACACTATGATTATATAATTCATTCCTATGATAACACAATTATAAGCCTAACATAACACAACACAGTCTTGCAAATAAGACACAAAAAAATTCAGAAACTATTTAAATCAACAAGACCCACATCTTCATAATATAAACTCTCATTCTGTATGTGAATAATTCAATTGTTCTTATGTATCTCCTTAATTTTATGATGATAATTTATATAAATAATAACTAAATTATTCATGGAATACCAAACTTTATATTCTTCTGAAAATACATAGGTAAATTCAAAAAGGAAAGAAAATAAATTCATGCTTTCCTAAGTAAGTTAGATATGGTATTGACTGTTTTTATTATGATGGATAAGTGTTATCCATACAGCATTTAATTTTAATTGATTTACTTTCCCTAATGCAGTACATTTAAAAATCTCTAATAAAATATTTTGGGGTTATTCAGTATTATGTTTTTATATTAGACTGCAAGACTCCCCTCATCTTGTTAGTTGCTTGTTAAATAAAACATATAAAGTTATGCATAAAATTCCCTTTTCAAAATGACCAAACAAAATTGTTCTTTCAGAGACTGGTACTCAAAGATAGTCAAGATTGACTCCACCCCATGTTTAAACATAATAGACATAATGAATTAGTACCATAAAGGGATGGGTTTCACCCACATGACTGATAACTACAGAAAGAGGACACTTAATTTGAACATCTCAATTCAACCTATGGGTCAGAGGCAGCCTAAGGCAAGAGGGAGGAAGAAGCACTCAAAAGAGCACTTGGCTTTGATTCTGAACATTTAAAGTCCCATTCTGATTCTGGCATACATTTCATTTCCAAGAAATCACTTAACTTCTTTGCACCTCAGCTTCTTCATCAATAAATTTTAAGAGCTGATGTTAATTTGGGTACTAAAAATCTTATGATTTAAGTTAATTCCATATACTGGTTACATAGCTCTTAGATTGCTAGGAATTCCATGTAAAATGTTTGCCAATATCTCCTCTCTTCCAGTTTACATACACTGGGCAAGCTCCAGATCACAAATTACCCCACCAGGCATTTTGAACCTAGCAGAATAAAGCATTCTCTTCTAAAATATCTACACAATGACAACACAAGTATAACTATTATTTTTTCCCTTCTATTTTTTTAGTTATACATAATATTAGGATTCATTTTGACAAAATTATAAATGCAGGGAATATAATTTGTTCTGATTCAGTCCCCAGTATTCCCATTTCTTTCACCTTCTCCCTCGCTCCCCCTGTTTTTTCTATTGATTTTTTTGCTATTTACTATTTACTTATAGTTTTTATTTTAATTAGTGTCTTGGATGTAAATGATGATGAGATTCATGGTAGTATATTCATATATGTACACAGGAAAATTAGGTCTGATTCATTCCATTGTATTCCTTATACCTTCCTTTCTCCCTCCCCTTTAATCCTCTTCATCTACTCCACTGATCTTTCTTCTATTTTTTTTTTACTATAGTGACTATAACAGCTTTATTAAGCATAATTCTGAGTACTTTGCACATACCCTCTTATTTTGGATCAGCTTTTGTATATCAACAAAAACATTCAACCTTTGACTTTTTGGTACTGGCTTATTTCATATAGCACGATAATATTCCATTTGACATCTCTAGCGATTAGGGAAAAGCAAAATTATAATTATATTGAGATTTCATTTCACTCTGGTCAGAATGGCAATAATCAAGAATTCAAATAATAAATGTTGGCAAGGATGTGGGGAAAAAGGTACATTCATACATTGTTGGTAGAAGTGCAAATTGGTGCAACCATTCTAGAAAACAGTATAAAGATTCCTTGAAACACTAGGAACAGAACCACCATATGACCCAGCTATCTCGCTTCTCAGTATATATCCAAAGAATTTAAAATCAGCATACTACAGTGATTAAGCCACATCAATGTTTATAGCAACACGATTCACAATAACCAAACTAAATGTGTTGTTTCAGCTTTCCACAGTCAAAAGTCTGTGCTAAATTTGCAGTCTTATTCCTTTATTGCACTATGGCTCTTTCTTCTCTGAAGCACCATGTCCTTCATATATCTCTGCATCCTAAGGAAGCTGATGAACCTCTGCATAGATCGCACAAAACACACATGTGCTATTACAGTCTCAGAAAACTTTTGAAGATAGAAAATCACTACTATGACCCTGAAAATGAAATGGAAATGTATCTCGTGGTACATAAGCTTACCATAATCCTTGCCTCTGTGCATTGGTAAGAATTTTGGGAAAAAAATAGCAGTGTGAAAACAAATGTGATTTGTAACCTTGTACAATAACGTGCCTCAAATCATCATTATAGTCTGCTTCAGAATTATGCCATATTCACACTCAAGAACTGAGTTGACTTCTGAATCATTGTAGATTCAAGCTGTGCTTATGTATAAGGTAGTTTGAACAGTTGGACTTTAATAGTTATTTGATTCATTTGCCTCTACCTTTGTTATTATATTGTACCCAATAACATATTGGGTACATGTTCCTTTTTTTTCTAGTTGAATCATTTATTGTTCATAGAACCAGCTTGAAGTATCCACTAAAATGAAATGAAAAGACTACAGCTGATTTAGGTCCTGAATACCACAGTAGAGCTTTTAAGTCTACAAAGAGAGTGCCAATTAGAGGTTAAGAACATGGTGCTCAGAGGTAAAAACTACCATGGTTATAACAAGGGATGCCATCTTTCTTACCATCATGTCTGTCATTTACAAAGTATTTACATAAAAGTGTCTCTGTTCAATTGGTTTATGTTATAAATAAGCTAGTGCACAATGCATGTGAAATGCTTAAAATAGGACCCAGACATTGTAAGTGTTCAATAATAAGAAAATCAAGAAAAATGCAAAAACTTTATTGTGGGAAAAATCGTGAGTTATAGAATGTTAGATTCTGTATATGAATTTCTAAAATAAAATTTGAAAACCATTGTTCAGAATTAATCTCAGTAAACCATGTTCATTTTCTAGTTTAATGAAGCACTCAATCAAACATTATGCCCTTGTCTACAAATTGCACTAAAACTTTTCATGTATTAGTTGCATAAGAGTTAAATGGGGTTAATCATTTTCTTACTGTTGAGGTTTTAGTTCCTTGTGTATTTTGGATTTAATCCTTTAATAGATGTATAGTTTGAAAATATATTCTCCTATTCTATAGGTTGTCACATCACACTGTTGGTTATTGCCTTTGGTGTAAGGAGGCTTTTATTACTTTCATGTAATCCTGTTATTCACATTTTCTTTTGTTATCAGTGCTTTTCGGGTCATATGCAGAGAGTTACATGTGTACACTTTCAAATCCTAGATTAGGATCAAAAAAGGCAGCTGTTGTGCCTGGTAACACAACAACCTTCTTATCCATAGAACTGCAGTTTGTATGGGTACCGTTGAATGAAAAGCTTTCGTATTTCCTTTGTCTGCAAATGCAATAGCTTATTTACAAACTACTGGTTCTTTGTGTCAGTACAGAAGTGATTTCTTGATATTCCATCATACCGCTAATTCTATCTTTCTTGGAAACAGCTGAAAAGGAAATTGATAACAGTAGTGATGTGCTTTCTGGGGACACCAACTGGACTGCACCGTTATGTAAAGGCAATGTGAGAACCTGCAGAATCCCAGAGAAGTAATTGCCCAGGACCAGAATGAGCTGTGATAGAATTCAGAACACCTGGGTTTCTGACTATCCACCCTCATGGCATCAACCTCTTGCTGTTTCCTTCACATTTACAGATGAAAGTGATAAATGCTTAATCCTTACAGAATGTGAATTGATAATAGTGCACCCTTCTAAGTATGAACTAAGTAGAATGGAGATGGAGGTAATTGTCTCCTTTCTCTCCTACCTTGGGGGTGTCTCTAGGATGTGTGAGGTTCTTTATCAGGAGTGCATCCTTTCCTTTTTCTCCTTCCTTATGAAGAGTAGTTCAGAGTTAGATTTAAGCAGATTGTTCAGAGAGAGAATCTTCAGAGGACGAAAAGAGAACAAAACTGATCTGAGGGTCACTTAGAGTGCTACAGAAGCAAATAATTAGTCTCACTTTCCACTTACTTGTCAGTTACTTAGTTAACAGTAGTAGAATTCAATCTGTACCTAAAATTGAGGTCTTTAACAAATGTATGATTGTGTTTCCATCTTCATTTTATATTATCCACACCATAGCTATTTCAGGACCTTAATACATATTTGTTGAATGAGTAAGAAAATACTTTTGCACTGCTAGCATTAGAAACAGAAACTCCTATTCTTTCTATGACACAAACACATTCCAACTGAAGTGCACTGTTGTTTGGGTTTTTTGTTGCTACTCTTTTTATCAAGTCTTTTCCATTTGTTTTGATGGAACTAATAGAAGACCAAATACCATACTTACTTTATGTTATAAGAAAGAGAAAAATGTGTAACTGATTTTAAACCTGAGAACACTTTAGGTGGTCATTATTGATATAAAAGGAATTTGGAGAATCAATTAACTTTTATAATTATCCAAAGTGGCTATTCTTTTAAGATATTTATATATTTACAAACTTTTAAAAATGTCAATATTATGCCAAGCAAATATGGTAAGTGTATGCCAGTCTCCTTCCCTGAGAAGCTCACAAATGGACAAACAGATGGAAAAGCAAGCACTGTCCAGTAAAGAAGAGGCCAGAGAGACATAAAGACTCATGGAAAAACAAAAGAGAAAATAGTACCATGGGTTGTAACAAGAAGCTCCAGAAAGGGAATCAGCAGAAACAAGGAGGAGGTTTCAAAAGAAAATGAAAGAACTGTGCAGAGAATGGAAATGGGAAATTAATGAAGACACACTAGCACAGAAATGGATGGCATGTTCAAGAATGACTAGTCAATCAACAGAGAAGAAAAGCATAGGGTATCAGGAAAAGGGATGGATATCAGCATGCCTTGTTAGCAGTTCTGAACGGTTTCCTTTGAAAAACATGGAGACACATGTTACTTGGTGTGTGTGTGTGTGTGTGTGTGTGCGCACGCTTATGTTTTTTTGAAATTTTTATTTGTTCTTTTTAGCTATACAGGACAAACATATATTTTGATATATTTACACAGGCATGGAATAGATCTTATTTTAATTAGGATCCCAGGTTTGTGGACATACACAATGGTGCTATTCACTATAGTGTATTCATATATGCTCATAGGAAAGTTATGTCAGATTCATTCCACTGTCTTTCTATTCCTATCCCCCTTTCCCTTCCCTTCATGCCCCTTTGTCTAATCCATTGGACTTCTATTCTCCCCCACACCTTGTTGTGGGTTAGCTTCCACATATCAGAGAGAACATTTGACCTTTGTTTTGGGGGGATTGGCTTATTTCACTTGGCATGATAGTCTCCAGATCTATCCATATGCCAGTGAATGTCAAAAGTCATTCCTCTTTAGCGACTGAGTGAGGTACGCGTTACTTTTAATCAAGAAGGGATGATGAGATAGAAGCAGAAATTTGCATCTTATCTGTCTTCCTTTTCTTTTCCTGTCTTTTAAACCACTACTTCAATGGCTCAGGACCTTTTCTTTTAACTTGTCTGTCAACTCTAACTTAAGATATTTTGGAGTGATAATTGACAGGACTTGAGGACTGAATTAATATGGTGGTAGAGGGAAGGGAACACATCAAGGAACATCATGGGAATTCTTGGGGACCTTGGTGGATGGTCATGCTGTGAAAGATTTAGGAGGAGAAAGGACAAACCTATGAGCATGCCTATATATAATATATTGTTTTAGATCACCTTATACTTGAGATACCTGAGGAACATTCAGGAACTGGAAGGAAATAATGTGCCTGGAATGTGAGAGAGGATTTTTGAGCTTGGTTTTAGGAATCTGTGGTATAGATAGTGACCATGTGTGCCATTATACTATACAAAAAGAAAATTATAACATGAGGACAGAGGAAAACTGAGACTAGAAGTCAGGGTAGTTCTGAACAGACAAAAACAGGGCCAAGGGAAATCATAAATTGTGCACACAAAGGAATAGAATGTCTCAGTAAGAAGCCTGGCTTAATAGTTCTCGTGTTGAAGAGGACAAGGCAGATGAGATCCCAAAGGACACATTGGACTTCACAAATTAGAAGCTGAATTTTGTTATTGCCAAGACCTGATTCAGTAGAGTGTGGATTGAACTGTAATGAAAACTGAGTAAGCAAGAAACAGAGTATGAGATATTTTTGTTGTTTTGTACTTTTGCAACATGATTGTCCACAGAGGAAGGGAAGACCAGCAAGTTTGAATGGATTCTTGTTAGTGCTGCTTTTCTGCCACATCAGAATGCAAAGATTTATTTTGAATTTCATCAGGAAAGGTTGAAATTATTCTTGGGATCAATATATGTATTACATGCAAAGGAATATTACTCTGCCATAAAAGCAGGAAATTCTTCCATTTGCAACTGCATGGATGAACCTTGAGATCCACATGTTATGTGAAGTAAATCAGGCTGAGGAATGATGCATGATGTCACTTATGTTTGCAATGTACAAAGATGAACTCATACAATCAGAGTAGAATGAAAGTTACCAGGCACAGAAGGATGGAGGAAAGGGAGATATGTTGGTCAGTGTGTACTAACTTTCAGATATAAGGTGAATAAGTTCAGGAGACCTCACTAGCATGAGGTGATATGTGAACTTGATTGTGGCAATTATTTCACAAAACATATGTTTGTCAAATCATCATGTTATGCATCTTAAGATCATACAATTTCATTTGTTAATTATACCTAAATAAAGCTGCAAAACTAAAAAAATAAGCCTGACCTATTAAAATAACCAACTTCACAACCACTTGCTTAATAATGTACTGTTGTTGCAAATGAAATATAAATTACCCATAATTACAAATGATTATATTGCTTAATGTAAAGTAAATGTTAACAATGCATCTTTCTTCAAGTCAAGCACATGCACGTATTGTAGTATATAAAACTCTATTTCTGAAGACAAGTAAAGAATATTTTGAGTTCAGATGACTTTAACCACTCTCCAGAAAATGTATATATGTTATTTGCTTCATGCATATCTAAAAATATTTTTAATTAAGCAGAAATAGGGATAGGATATTTAGTAACCATTGCCATAAACCTGATGTCCTTTTGGTCTCCTCAGTGGACAACTATGTGAGTGTAGTAAGTAGCCAAAACCATGGAAAAGTCTTCTAGAACTTTTTTCTTTCTTAGTAAATAATATATTTCTCATTCTTACTCAGGGAAATGAGGAGAATATTGAACAAACAAGGGATTCTCATTTATGCATTGAATAAAAAAGTTATTTTACTTCAATACAACACTGGGATATGAAACAAAGAATCTAGTCATTAGCAAATTTTCAAAGACTAGGCTATGTAGAATATTAATAAGTGCCTAAAAATCTGGAAATAAATGTTTTATTTCTTAAGTGACTTGTCAGAATATGCACAACCAAATTTCCCTTCTGCTTATCCCTTTGTAATTTTTTTTGGATTGAATGTTAAAAAATTGAATAAGTTTTTTATGAATAGGAAAAATATTTTGCTATGCTGATTCATTCATCCCCTGTTCTCCCTAAAATGCTATTTTTAATTCCAAATAGCTATTTATTTTTTATTTAAGAAAAAGACAAATATATGAGGCATATGGCAATAAAAATGCTCATTTCATTTCATTTTTGTGTGCACCAAATGGAAAATTCCTCACTGGAGGAAATAACAAGGCAGTGCAGACTACAAAAGAATTTGTGGAAACTTCCTTTTATATGTAAATTTTCTTTCATCCATACTTTTTCAAGAATCTAGTTTATCAATCCAATGGAAAGAATTAATAAAAAATTATGAAATATATCAAAATATGTTGTTTTAGGTTAAAATAGTGACATAATTTTACATACCACTGGAAAAGAATATTTTAATACTAAGATTATGAAGTACATTTTTAATAAGAACTTTTAACTAAATTATGCTACATTTAAATTTTTTCAGTAAGGAACAATCTAGTATGATTCTCTAAATATAATTTGGCAGTCTCTAAAGCATAATTTTTTAGTTTTGTTGACAAATTGAATGAAATCTCCTGATTTCTCTATATGATGTTATTCCAATAATATTTTCAAGTCCTCTGTCCCAGGTTGAATAAACTAAGAACATAAGAGCTAATAAAGTCAGTTTATGGCTAAATACTAAAGGAAATGATTGCTTCAGAAGAAAAAAAAAATAAACACACAAGTTTCCTACATTTTTTACTTAATGGTCAAATATATTTAACAAAATCTTGGTAATATTATCTTGAAAGCCTTTTTGCTGTATTTTACTGAGAAATATCTTCAGCTGGCAGAGTTAATGCAGGCTCATTACGCAGGCCAAAGCACTCTGGGCATTAGGACTCTGCTCTGAGCTCCTGCTTTTAGTCCAATTATCTCACATTGTAGGATGAGGAAAGATATTGTCCTGCCCCCATTTACACCCCACCTCCAGCTCCCTTGACATTTTTTATCTCTGTGAAATTACTATTGATTTATTTAGGGTTTGCCAAAATTAACATCATGAGGATCATTGGGATGCTTCTTACAATCAGATTGCAGATACCTTCCTCCAGAGATGTAATTTACTAGATTTAGGGTGGATCACAGAAATCTACATTATAACAGTAAAGCACTTAATCAGTAAATAATTTCTTAAGATCAGTGAACTTGGAAGTAACATCTATACCTCTGCTGTTCTTGTCTCTTGAGGATGATTTCTCACTTCACTGTGTTACCAATCCTTGGAATATTCTTTCATTCATTTCCATCTAAGATTTTTCTTACCATTTATGCACATTCAGAACTGGCCAAATCTCTTTCTCCACTTCATTCCAAATTCTTTGGGCTCCAGGTGTCTTCCACCAAAGTAATGGGATATGTGAACAGGAAACCAGTAGAGGATTAGACAGTGCTACATGGATGGGAAGCATACTTAAAATAATAGGTGCTCAGAGCAGAAAGACTAGAGAAAAATGTGGTTCTAAAGAAAGATGGAACAGAACAGGGAGTGAGCAGGAAGAACAAAGCAGTAGAAGCAAGAAGTGGTGGCTGGTAACCTTTCATGCAGGGCACAGTGCCCTGAGCCAGGTGAAGTAAGGATGATTAAGAGCCAAGATAAACTAAAAGAGTACTAGGGAACATACAAGAACAACTGGCATTCAAGGCAGAGTACAAGACAATCGCAAAAAGTAAAAACAGTTGCACAATTCTGAAAAGAGATCACAAGTGTTCGGGAGTATTAGTATCAACTTAATGGCCAGATGGCATTTTAACTGAGTTCTGAAAGATGGGTCATATTTTGAGATGTGGAATGGGATAGTAAGATGTCTTGGTAGAGAGAATTAATTAACCAATGACTGAATAAACCAATCTGTGAACATGAAACTGAGCAAAGTTTAGTCAGATACAGTCTTTCAGTTTTTCTGGATAGATGATTCTTTCAGGTTTCTAGGTGACTGATCCTGCTTGTAGAAATGAAATTTCTGAAGACAGTACAAGTTTCCATGTCATACAAATGTTTTACTCAAAGAATTTATGCATATGCTACATGTAAGCATTTAGAAGTATCATTATGATTAGAAAGAATGTTAATACATAGGAAAGAGCAAAACAATATTCAGCAATCTTACACAAGGAGTCTGTCATTGTACTGTAAAAAGTAAGGGCAGGAGGAAGAAATGGTAGGCAGTAGTTCAAATAATACTCCATGCCTTCTTTAAAATGTTATAATTTGGCTGGGTAAGGTGGTGCATGTCTGTAATTTCAACAGCTCAGAAGTCTGAGGCAGGAGGATGGAAAGTTCAAAGCCAGCCTCAGGAACTTAATGAGACCCTAAGCAACTTAGCAAGATCCTGTCTCAAAATAAAAAATAAAAAGGGCTGGGGATGTTGCTCAGTGGTTAAGTACCTCTGGATTCGATCCCTGGTACCAAAAAAATTTTAAAAAAATAAAAAAACAAAGTTATAATTTTATTTGAAGTCCTAAATCCTAAATAGAGTTAAGAGAATAAGACCTGTGAAACAAAAGTACTTTTGAAATTCAACCTCGTCTCTTATTGATTGGATGTAGGAACCACAAAATAAGGTGATCACTTTAAATAAATTAGTTGAGATAGAACTATTTTTTAAAAAGTATTCATAGTTGATTGCCTTTAGTGATCCTTAAGGGACCTTAAAAATCTGAATCTACTGCTGTGTGAAACAACGATTTTGTTAATAATTTAGAATAGTGGCCCCCTAACTCACACTTTAGGCTTTCCAAATGTGTATCAGTAACACAAATGGCTTTAGAACAATGTCCAGAACATTTCTGAGAAATATTTCCATTTACTATGCTACAGTATGCCAGTTTATACCTCTGCCCCCACATGTACACCTCTGACCATACCCATCTGTTGAGTCAGATGAAATGAAACCCCAAAAATGGACCTCTTCCAACCTAAATGTTGTGACAGGACTTCAGTCTCAGCTCAATTACAGTCCTTTGAATTTTAAATATCACTAGGCCAACAGTTTTTAATTTATTGAATCCATTAACATATTTTTGCAACTTAATAGGTTATTGTTTTGTTTTGATTTAATTAGTTATACCTAACAGTAGAACACACTTTGATACAGCATATATAATAGAGTATAATTTCTCATTCTTCTGGTTATACATGATGTAGAATTCCATCAATTGTATAGCCATATATGTACATAGGGTAATAATGTCTGATTCATTTTACTATCCTTCCTACTCCCATACCCCCTTTCCTCCTCCTTTCACTCCCCTCCACCTAATCTAAAGTAACTGTATTCTTCCCTAACCACATCCTCTGACACACACTTTTTGTGAATTAGTATCCACATATCAGAGGAAAAATTCAGCCTTTTTTTTTTTCAGATTGGCTTATTTTGCTCAGCATGATATTCTCTAGCTCCATCCATTTACCAGCAAATGTCATAATTTCCTTCTTCTTTAAGGTGGAGTAATAGTCCATTATATATATTTATCCATTCATCTGTTTAAGGGCACATAGGTTGGTTCCATAGTTAAGCTATTGTGAGTTGAGCCGCTATGAACAATAAGAGACCTAGAATAGCCAAAGCAATACTTAACCAGAAGAGTGAAGTAGGAGGCATCATAATACCAAACCTTAAACTATACTACCAGAGTCACAGTAACAAAAACAGCATAGTATTGGCAAAAAAAAAAAAAAAAAAAAAAAAAAAAATAGACATGTAGACAATGGTACAGAGTAGAAGCCACAGAGACAAACCCACATAAATACAGGTATTAGACAAAGGTGCCAAAAACCTTCACTGGAGAAAAGATAGCCTATTCAGCAAATGGTGCTGGGAAAATTGGAAATCCACATGTAACAAAATGAAATTAAACCCCTATCTCTCATCCTGCATGAAACTCAGCTCAAAGTGGATCAAAGACTTAGGCACTAGACCAGAGACTCTGCACCTAATAGAAAAAAATGTAGGTCCAAATCATCACCATGTTGGCTTAGGATCTGACTTCCTTAATAAGACTCCTAAAGCACAAGAAATAAAATCAAGAATCAATAAATGGAATGGATTCAAACTAAAAAGCTTCTTCTCAGCAAAGGAAACTCAAAAACGTGATGAGAGAGTCTACAGAATGGGAGAAAAATTTTACCACATGCACCTCAGACAGAGCATTAATCTCCAGATATACAAAGAACTCAAAAAACTTAACACCAAAAAACAAATAACCCAATCAATAAATGGAATAAGAAACTGAACAGACACTTCACAGAAGAAGAAATACAATTGATCAATGAATAAATGAAAAATGTTCAACATCTCTAGCAATTAGAGAAATACAGATCAAAACTACACTAAGATTTTATCTCACCCCAGTCAGAATGGCAATTATCAAGAATATAAGCAACAATAAATGTTGATGAGGATGTGAGGGAAAAGGTACAGTCATACATTGCTGGAGGGAAAGAAATTGGAGCAACCATTATGGAAAGTGGTATGGAGATTCCTCAGAAAACTTGAAATGGAACCACCATTTGACCCAGCTATCCCACTCCTTGGTTTATACCCAAAGGACTTAAAATCAGCATATTACAGTGATGCAACCACATCAATGTTTAACAGGCAATTTTTGATTCACTTTTTGTTATTCCATTTTATATGTACTTTATTTACTTAATAATAAAAGTCCAGCTGGGCGCAGTGGTGCATGCTTGTAATCCCAGGGGCTCAGGAGACTGAAACAGGAGGATCAAGAGTTCAAAACAAGCCTCAGCAAATGCAAGGCACTAAGCAACTCAATGAGACCCTGTCTCTAAATAAAATACAAATAGGGCTGGGGATGCAGCTCAGGGGTTGAGGGCTCCTGAGTTCAATACCCGGTAACCCTCCAAAATAATAATAATAATAATAATAATAATAATAATAATAATAATAATAAAAGCCTATTAAAAGCTTTAACCTAAATTGCATGTGATAACCATTCTTTATATCTAGTGCAGTTTATGTACTGTCCAATTTAAGTTGCTACACTTAAAATGCATCATTTCAGAACCTTCCATTCAGAGCTATCATTCTAAAGCACAACATGATGATTCAGTTATAGGCATGGTAAAGTAAAAGTTAATAACTGATTAAAAAAATAGTTGAGGGTAATGATGTACATGCATTCATGAATTACATGAATGGTATGAATCTACATCATGTACAATTATTGAAATGAAATGATATACCCCATTTGTGTACAATGAATGAAAATGCAGTCTGTAAAAAATTTTAAAAACCAGTTGAGGAAGACTGACAACTGCAAGTCTGTTCACTAAAATGTATCAGAGGGATACTCCAACCATATCAAATGAGGAAAAATTGTGATTAAAAACCAGTAAATAAGAACAACATATGAGAAGTACTGTGGAGAGGTCTAGTAGAAATTAATGCAATGTTCTTCTCAAAGGATAAAAAGTTAAATTTTACATGGTATAATTTCTTTGGGCAGAAACATACAATCTAAGGTCACTATTTTTATGCAGAAAATAAAAGAAGATGGTAGAAGACATTTAACTTTCCCCATTTACCTTATTATTAATATCATACTAATATGGTATATTCATAAACAATGAATGAACTAATAGTGCGATACATATCAACCCAAAAAAGCCCATACTTTATGCTGCCAATTTCCTTAGCTATTACTTCATGCCAGTGTTAATTCGGGGATCGCAAGGAGGATACCATACTACATTTAGCTGTCATGGCTCCTCAGTTACTCTAAGTTGTGACAGTTTCTCAAACTCTCCTTGTTTTTGATGACCTTGATGATTTTGAGTATTGGTCAGATACTTGTAGAATGTCTCTCAATTAAGAACTTTTTTTTCACAATTAGGCTTTTGTGTATGGAGTTTGGGAAGGAAGACAACAGAGATAAAGTGCTACTCTCATTGCATCATAACAAAGGCAAACCTGATCAATATGATTTATCACTGCTAAAATTAAACCTTCTCACCTGGGTGGGATGTTTGCCAGGTTTCTCCACTCTAAAGTTACTCCTCTTCCCCTTTTTCTTACTGTACTTTTTGGAAATAAATCACTATACACAGCTCACACTTAAAGAGTTAGGAGTTATGCTCCCCCCTTTTGAGGGCTGACCACATACATTTTTTTGAGATTCTACTATACATGAGATTTGTATATTCTTCCATTTAGCTTTTTCTTCATTCATTTCTTTATGTCATTATTGACTCATTGGTATTTATTTTATACTTTGGATTATAAACCCACACTTTTTGAAATAGTTTTTTACTCAAAATATTGCATCTTTGACCACTGGGAGGTATTTTGTTCCTGGGTCTCTTGGACAAATTTCCAACATTGTGGTATTTTTTAGCACTTTCTTGCTTTCTGGCACAATAAATATGTTCCCAGTTCACCTTGGGTATTTCCTGCCCTAGCCCCCAAATCAGATAGTTCTTTAAGAAGCACTAGTTTCTTTTACTGGAAAGTGGCATTATAAACAAGGAAATGGAACCAAAGTGTGAGCATGGGAGCTGGGGTGTCATCTTTCCTAAGCTCTTTCAGTTGACAAAGCAAAAAAACATGTGTATACATCTATATGCGTGTGTGTCCATAAATACTTTAATATGCATCCATCTCCATATGTGTTAAAATGAACATACATCACATTTGTATCATCTCCCACTCCAACAGTAAGAAGTCTAGTTCCCTCACTTTGACACCTACTTAATTGTTCAATTCCCCACTGATTTACTTTTTAAAATTTAGAGCAAAATCTTGTTGTTTTTGGAATTTTTGGTGTGTATAAATAGCATGTACCCTAGAACTTAAAAGGTTAAATAGATATACCTCCATTTCCTCATGTCCTTTTAACCAGCAGCATATGTCTTATTATCCAAGCTAGTCTTGCTTTGAGGTCTGTTTTTATTCTTATTTAGTTATATAACCAGTAGGCTCAAAATTACAAAATAGGTATGTTCCAAATGTTTGCTTCTCAGTTATTTGAAACTTGTGACTTTTGTTTTAATTGAAGTAACTTTATAGAGTGTTAAGTTTGCCAGGTTAGCCCAAAAAAGCCTATTTAACCCAGAATATTATAATGGTGTGTATTTGCAATTAAAATAATACAAAGTAATATTAGCAAGCAAAGGGGAAAACTTCAAAACAATTAAATAAGATAAAGTGTTATGTTAATCTTAAATGTAGATGCTTAGGTAAGTAGGGAGGGGTTGATAGTAAGAAGTCTGCAGAATGCAGAGGAAAGGTCTATGAAGGGCTGAACCAGTTACTTCTGACATTGACAGAACACTCAAGGTATAACGGAGCATAGATTTTAATGAACCTTGACAGGAAAGGTGGAGTTATTGTGATGGGCTTTGTATGCTTTGCTAAGATGATTGGAATTAAGTTTAGGGGAATGATACGGGAAGCTACTGAGGAACTCTATGCAAAGGCATACCTTCACCTGATTTGTGCTTTAAAAAGGTTACTTTGATAACAGTTTCAAGGATGGATAGGAAATAGAGAAGAATGAAGGCAGGAACAATCAGGAAAATTACTGAAACAGTGAAAAATAGAAATGAAAACTTTAAGTCAATGGTTCAAAAGCCTTGAGGAAGTAGAAGAAAGGTCAGAGATGGGAGATGTTAAAGAAAGAGACACTTTTGTTCTTAGCAACCAGCTTCTGTTACAGGGATGAGGGAGGGATTAATTTCCAAGATTTTTCTATTACTGGTGTGAGGGATAATGAGGTTAAATGAGCATTTATGGGTGTCATAAATCAAAAATGAGAATATGATATTAAGTTTGGAGAAAAGGTAGTAACTTTTTTGATAACATGACTTCTTTCTGAAGTAGTCTTATCTTTCAGTCATAATTAAGGAATTTTTATACTAGTTGATAGCACAAGTGATTTTCTAAGATACCTGGCAGAAGTTGGAAAGTTAGAACCACTCTAGAGAATTCAAATATATTCATAGGAAAAGATTATCTAAGATGTACTTTCATAGCTCTGAGAAGTGCCAAATGAGAAGAAATAAAATATTACTGGATGTTCGGGGAATAAGATGTGAGACAAAGACCCAAAGAGTCACAAAACTAGATTCCAGTCAGGAATTGGCACCATCAGTCCAGCGGGGGGTGGGTATGCTTGGGTTTAGGGAGATAATGGCCTAAGGATTATTTATTTGTAGAAACCAATTTCCATGAGGTACATGTTTTATGAGAGTAGAAAAACAGAATAATTCATTTTACTTAGGATTTCAACTCACAGGGTTTCCTAGAGATACCCTTGGATGTAATTTGATAAATTTAGAACCTTGCTAATTAGTTGGTGCAGTAAATGCTATATGACTGTGTGATTTATTTGTGATTTATACTTCGTGGTTACTTGTAATTTTTTATAAGGTAGGTTCAATAATAACCAATTACTTTTTCATCCTGTCCCATCTATTTTCCCACTTGCAAATCAAAGAGCCTTTCTACTATGACATCTCTATCCTGCCTTTCTCATTCATTCTCCTGTTAACCACACCAATGTGGACAAGAAAAAGAGAAAATGGCAATAGACCTGCAGGCAGTATACCAGAACCTCTTGAACTAGTCATCACTTAGTATTCATTTTTCTTCCAGGAAACAAAACAAAGCCAATGACATTATCGATAACAAAATAAAACAATCTAGCCCAGACCATCAGATGTTTCTTCATGTGTGTTAATGTATTCCAATCCTGGAAGCTGGCATACAGCCTGGAATTAATTTTTATGCTTGGTTTCTTCTGTATGCAAAATGGATCCATGGGAAATTGATGAATAAGTTGTTTTTATAAGATCCTCAAATGTGAACTGAGAAAAAACCTAAAGAATATTATTTTAAAATGTGTGTTTAAAACAAAGCAAAACAACTAATGAACATTTAAGAAACTGTAGCATCAAATACAAATTGGTTCATGTAAAGAACCAATAAAGTAGGAAAGACCTTCAAATAGTATCACTGTTACTAGAGGATGGTGTTAAAGACAGTAAAGCTTGTAGGGAAGGTGCTTGAAATGTAGACTTGAGTGAGCAAATAATCTTAACAAATATAAGACATTATCTTAAGATTTTAATTAATGACAATTGACTTAAGTAGGTTAAGTCTACATTATTACAATAATATCCAAGTGAAAAGCTCAACACTGAGTTTATCATTTGGGAACTTTCATTTCAATTAATATTTTCAGCTTTTAAAGTCAAACTTGTTTATTCAGATATTTGGGGATCATATAGATACATTGAACAGAAAAGATGATGAAAAGATTGATTCCTTACCTTCTTCAAATTTAATGAGTTCCTAATCTACTATAGGAACTGAGACATTCCTGAGATGAGAAAAACAAGTGAACAATTTAATGGAAGAGACAAATGTGAACACAGAATACAATACAACATGCATTAATATCTAGGGTCAGGGAAATATTGTGAACACATTCCCTACCTCACTGTCCCTGGGAACTTAGAAGTATTGTCTTGAATTTAATTCTTGAAGGATAAATAGGAGTTTTCAGAGAAATAAAGATGAGCAGTGGTTCCACATATAATTAAGAACATGAGTAATGATTTGGAGGTCTAAGAAAGTTTTATATGAGTAGAAATCATGAGAAAATTAGTAAACTCCATGCTAGAAATGAATGAGATAAGGTGGCAGAGGATAAGAATGGAAAGCATTAAAACAGATAAAAATGTTTAGTTGTTGGGGATGAGTTGTGCAAGATCCTGAACAGCACTTAAACACCAAATTAAGTTTAGTATCTGTCTTGAAGGAATAAAGTTCAAGCATTTGGGAAATGATTTTATATATAAATTAATTAATTCACAGGATAATCTTTTTTTTTGGTAAGGAAACTGTACCAAGTATATGAAAAAATATATTAAATGTGGAGAAAATTATAGGGAAAAAAAAGTTTACAAAACTTAGAAATTATCCAACTGGAGTCCATAACTACTGTGTGGGGCTGAGTCAGTAAGGACTAAGGCAGTCAGACATTTCCTATGGTGCTCACTCCTGCTAGGGGTCCACATTTCTGTTGAAGCTTATGTTAGACCAATGAACTTAAATGGAAAGCAAAAGGTTGCCTATTCTGAAAAACAGCAATGCTTCGTCGATGCACACTTTCATGTTACCTTTAATTTTACATAGAGGACTTGGTTTAAGATTTTGATTAAAGAAATATTTCCATGGTTAAAAAACAAATTAAAAAGTAATGATGCACAAGTCCCATACTTTCAAAAGTAGGTTTTTAAAAGTTTCTTATATATATAATTCTCAAAGGATTCTTCGTCTTATGAGATTTATTATGATCTAAATTAGCTTTAAGAAATATTTCTACATTGTCTTTAATTTGCTAATTTTGCCATGAAGATTTTTTTCATGAACCAGCACAGGTTATGTGGACAACCGTTAGAAATGATAGCTTTAGGAAAAGCAAAAGCACATAGTGCTCCCCGACCCCCACCAACCCCTAATGTGCAATTATGATTATGTCCCTAAAGATCAGATCAGAAATTTGGAATATGCTACCTTTTAACATGAAGAAAGTTTCAGAATGTTTTCAGGAAACAGACTTTCCAGAGTTAAGTTCTAGTTCTGCAATTAATACCAGCAATTATTCTGGGTAAGTTAATTAATCTCTCAATACTTCAGTTGTCCTACTACAAATGTGGGTAATATTAGTATCTTTTACTTAGTGTACTATGAGAACTGAATGAATTCACATGTAAAAAACATTTGTAGCAGTATATTTCTATGGCTTTATCGTTAGTTATTGTCATTAGTTTTAAAGGTAAGCCTTGGGTCTACTGAAGAAATTGAACTAGCTTTTTAGACTTTTTCTTTGAGTATATGCTCAGATTATACCATCTGGTGTGACATGATTTATTTCTTGTTTTTCTCTCCTGACTGTGAAGTATGTTTCTTAAAAGTAGGGAGTTTCACCTATTTTGTTTGTTGTAGTAACTCTAGCATTTAAGAGGGTGCTTAAAAAATAATAGGCACTTAATAAATATTTGTTGAATGAATGAACAAATTCCTCTTTCACTGAACTGGAGTTAATTCAAGTTCCCTTCATATGCTGATGCCTTGATATTTACTGAGCTATAAAGCAAACCCTAAAATACCAAATGGAAGCAAGAAAGATATAAAACCGATTTATTTTCTCGGTGCTTAGAGCAGGTACAGTTTTAGACTCATGTACAATTTGGGGGCCTGGTAGAGACTTGTCCAATGTACTCCCAAAAGAATGTTTGGGACACCACATTCTTTAGCCTTGATGTTCTGTCTCATCTAGGCCCCAAGGAATGGAGTATGCCATCTAAGGACTAAGACCTCTAAAATCATCAAACCCAAATAGACTTTTCCTCCTTGAAATTGTTCTTGTCAGTTCTGACTAAAACAGTGTGGTTTGTGCAGCATGGTAGAGTACCACTTTCCTGGCTCTTTAAGAGTCCAGTAAAATTTATTGTTAAAGATTTTAAAATTCCTGTTGGCCTACCTATTGAGAGGAGCCCCTTGCAAGCAGAATACTATGTAACAGCAAGATGACTACTTCTGGCTTGTGTTGCACGTGATCAAATTACATTGAAATTCTATTTCAAAATGTTCTGTAACATCAACAACAAAGACGATATTTAGGAATGGTAGCTTTAGATGGGAAAACAGCAAATCTATGAGTTTTAGGCCTATTTTAATTTTTTTGTTTTTTGAGAACTCTAGTAAAATCACTAACAAATTTTCTCTAAGAATTGGTCAATTTGGAGAAATAAGTATTTGGAATCAAATTCATTGCAAATGTCATAAAATAATTTAATTTCATTTACATTTTTTAATTTGTTAAAGGTATATAAAGTAAACATCTACCAATCATCTTTGCAGAGACTATGAAATAGCTTCTATATAAATGGGAGACATTTTATTATAACCCCGGCACTAAATTTTACATAAACTCTCTGTGCCATCTTATTTTAAATACCTCTAGAACTGAGTGCATTAGACAGGAGACAGTTGAATAAAAGAAATTAATGGGGAAGCATTAACAAATGATGAAAGAAGTGAATTACTCAAACATGAAGACATTAACTCAAGCACATTGAAAATTAAATGTGAGATAATATTATTTATGATAAAATTCATGTAAAATGACGACTCAATGAGGCAAAACTGATTTCATGAAGAGATTATAATAGCATAGGAAAAATACTTGCTATAATCTTAAATGAATAAATCAGTCTCTATATATACATTATATGATCAAAACTACAAAAAATCTGCTTTAGAAAATAAGACTAATATAAATGCATAAATACTATACTGGCAGTAAATGCTTTGGGGAGACAGCTTGTATTATCTCATATACTTTCAATATTTTTACTTTTTCTCCTTTGCTCTGAATAAACACTAATGAATTTTACAATGTGAATAAAATCAGAGAAATGTTTTTAGTACAAATAAAGGAAAGTCTTTTTCCAATAATGTCATTAGTTTTTTCAAAAACCTCTAGTGAAACCCTGTATTGATGTTAACGTATTACATAGATGTTTTGGCATGTGTGTGAATATTCTTATGTATGAAATAAGCAAATGCTTCCTTTTGGTTGCTTTGTTAGTTAGCCCCTTTTGGGGGAATTATATGGAAAGCTTTGTAGGAATAATTGAGAGAATACAGTAATTTTGCCATATGTTTAGTACAAGTAGGAGCAATTGTTTTTGGATCATTGAACTTTTGTTTGTTCATTAAATTATGAAGGTCAAGAACCTAATAAATAAGATTTTATTTCACTGAATTTATTCTTTTTTTCTCCAGAACTTTTTTTGTTATCGAATATCTACGTGGTCTAATTTTCACTTTTAAAATGCTAATCTACTCCTTAATAATTTTATAAGACATAAATATTATTTGGCTAGAAGTCTTTCAACTTCAATATTCTTATGAGGTGATTCAAAGATCTTTAGAATAAGAAATTAACAAATTTATACAGAGACGATATGTTAGTTCTTTAGTAATACCCCAAGCAGAGAACTCAGTTGAGCTCACCCTGATTTCTGATCTACAGAACTATGAGATAATAGTTCGGTATTATTTTAAGCTGCTAAACTTGTTCTCTTTATTGAGCAATCATAGGAAAGTAACAAAGATGTGTAGATTTTTTAAAAGTCTGCATAGAACCCAAGCAAGTATATGATGCTTTCTAATGGTTACAAAAATATTTAGAAAAAAGAAAAGCACTTTCCTGGATTTTTAAAGTATAGGATTTAAATACCAGATTTCATAATGGAAAAATAATATATGTAAAGAATTCCAAAATGACTAAAGATTTTAAGCTAGCATTTTATAAGTAGTTTAGGCATTTTATGTTGTGCTGTCTTCTTTAATAAAACGTGGGCTTTATAATTGCACTGATGATTCAATATAACAAAAAAATTATACTTGTTTTCATAATAAAAGATATTTTTAAAATATAAAGATTATTTTGTCACCGGAATAATTACCTCACAAGTTTCTGTGAACTCTGAGAAGCATGATAATGGTTATTATGAACTAAAGAGTTATATAAGCCCCAAGGGTTAGTGTCCTGATTTTTAAATAAATTGTTTTAGACAGAATTCTAAAAGTACCCTACCAAGATTCTGTGTCCTAATGCCTAGGTCTGTGACTATGATTAGATAATGCATTTGATTGGTTCACTTTGGATCTGGAATGCCCATGTGGCAAAGGCCTCTTCCAGGTTTGGCATTATTGGGAGGTGATGGAACATTTAAGAGGTAGGGCCTACTGGGAGGTATTAAGGTAACGTGTGTAAAGGGGGATGCCCCTGAAGAGGACAGCCAGACCTTCCTTTTTACTTTTTTTCATGTTGAGGCCATGTAATGAATGTTATTGCTGTCACCATTACATAAGACCACAGACCCAATACAATGGATCTAACCAATCATAGGCTTAAACCATAAAAACCATGTCCTAAAACAAGTTGATTATCTCAGGGATTTGCTGTAATGGCAGAAAGATGACTAACACATTGATTTTTTTTTTTTTTTGTTACCTTCTTGGTAAAATGGATAATGCACATATAATTACAGTTACTAATCAATTGACTTTGACTTAATGAAAAGGAACATTATTCAGGTGGGATTGACCTAATCACATGATCAATTAAAAAAGTTCTCTCCAATGCACTTGGAAATTCTTTTGCAGTGTTTCTACATAAGAACCCAGTCATGTAATACCCTAAGCAAAGAACTCAGTTGAGCTCACCCTGATTTCTTTTTTTTTTTTTTTTTTTTTTATTGTGAACAAATGGGATACATGTTCTTTCTCTGTTTGTACATGGTGTAAAGGCATACCATTTGTGTAATCATACGTTTACATAGGGTGATGTTGGTTGATTCATTCTGTTATTTTTCCCCTTCCCCCGACCCCTCCCATCCCTCTTTTCCCTCTATACAGTCCTTCCTTCCCCCATTCTTGCCCCCCTCCCTAACCCTCACTCTAACCCTAAAACTAACCCCTCCCATGCCCCATTATGTATCATCATCCACTTATCAGCAAAATCATTCTTCCTTTGGTTTTTTGAGATTGGCTTATCTCACTTAGCATGATATTCTCCAATTTCGTCCATTTGCTTGCAAATGCCATAATTTTATCATTCTTTATGGCTGAGTAATATTCCATTGTATATATATGCACAGTTTCTTTATCCATTCATCAACTGAAGGGCATCTAGGTTGGTTCCACAATCGGCTATGGGAATTGAGCAGCAATGAACATTGATGTGCTGTATCTCTGTAGTATGCTGATTTTAAGTCCTTTGGTATAGCCAAGGAGTGGATAGCTGGTCAATGTAGTTCCATTCCAAGTTTTTTAGGAATCTCCATACTGCCTTCCAGAGTGGTTTTGCACTAATTTGCAACCCACCAGCAATGTATGGGGTACCTTTTTCCCCACTCCTCGCCAACACCTGTTGTTGCTTGTGTTCTTGATAATCGCCATTCTGATGGGGTGAGATGGATCTTAGGGTGGTTTTGATTTGCATTTCTCTTATTACTAGAGATGTTGAACATTTTTTCATATGTTTGTTGATTGTTTGTAGGTCTTCTTCTGTGAAGTGTCTGTTCATTTCCTTAGACCATTTGTCGATTGGATTATTTGTAGTCTTGGTGTTGAGTTTTTTGAGTTCTTTATAGATTCTGGAGATTAGTGCTCTATCTGAAGTATGATTGGCAAAGATTTTCTCCCACTCTGTAGGCTCTTTCTTCACATTGCTGATAGTTTCCTTTGCTGAGAGAAAGCTTTTTAGTTTGAATCTATCCCAGTTGTTGATTCTTGCTTTTATTTCTTGTGCTATGGGAGTCCTGTTGAGAAAGTCTGGTCCTAAGCCGACATGTTGAAGATCTGGACCTACTTTTTCTTCTATAAGATGCAGGGTCTCTGGTCTGATTCCGAGGTCCTTAATCCATTTTGAGTTTAGTTTTGTGCACGGTGAGAGATATGGGTTTATTTTCATTTTGTTGCATATGGATTTCCAATTTTCCCAGCACCATTTATTGAAGAGGCTATCTTTTCTCCATTGCATATTTTTGGCCCCTTTGTCTAGTATGAGGAAATTATATTTGTTTGGGTTTGTGTCCGTGTCCTCTATTCTGTACCATTGATCTACCTGTCTATTTTGGTACCATACCATGCCGTTTTTGTTACTATTGCTTTGTAGTACAGTTGAAGTTCAGGTATTGCAATACCCCCTGCTTCATTTTTCCTGAGAAGGATTGCTTTAGCAATTCTGGGTTTCTTATTCTTCCAGATGAATTTCATGATTGCTTGTTCTACTTCTGTAAGGTACATCGTTGGGATTTTAATTGGAATTGCATTGAATCTGTATAGCACTTTGGTAGTATGGCCATTTTGACAATATTAATTCTGCCTATCCAGGAACATGGGAGATCTTTCCATCTTCTAAGGTGTTCCTTAATTTCTTTCTTTAATGTTCTGTAGTTCTCATTGTAGAGGTCTTTCACCTCTTTTGTGAGATTGATTCCCAAGTATTTTATTTTTTTCGAGGCTATTGTGAATGGGGTAGTTTTCCTAACTTCTCTTTCTGAAGATTCATCACTTATGTATAAAAATGCATTGGATTTATGAGCACTGATCTTGTATCCTGCTACTTTACTGAATTCACTTATGAGTTCTAAGAGTTTTCTGGTGGAATTTCCTGGTTCCTCTAAGTATATAATCATATCATCAGCAAATAGGGATAGTTTGAGTTCTTCTTTTCCAATTCGTATCCCTTTAATTTCTTTGGTCTGTCTAATTGCTCTGGCTAGAGTTTCAAGGACAATATTGAATAGGAGTGATGAGAGAGGGCATCCCAGCCTTGTTCCAGATTTTAGGGGGAATGCTTTCAGTTTTTCACCATTAAGAATAATATTAGCCATGGGCTTAGCATAGATGGCCTTTACAATGTTAAGGAACGTTCCCACTATCCCTCTTTTTCTAGTGTTTTGAGCATGAAGGGGTACTGTATTTTATCGAATGCTTTTTCTGCATCTATTGAAATAATCATGTGATTCTTAACTTTAAGTCTATTGATATGGTGAATTACACTTATTGATTTCCTGATGTTGAACCAACCTTGCATCCCTGGGATGAAACCCACTTGATCATGATGCACTATCTTTTAATACATTTTTGTATGCGATTTGCTAAAATTTTGTTGAGAATTTTTGCGTCGATGTTCATTAAGGATATTGGTCTGAATTTTCTTTCCTCGATGTGTCTCTGTCTGGTTTAGGTATCAGGGTGATATTGGCTTCGTAGAATGAGTTTGGGAGGGTTCCCTCCTCTTCTATTTCATGGAATACTTTGAAAAGTATTGGAATGAGCTCTTCTTTAAAGGTTTTGTAGAACTCGGCTGAGAAACCATCAGGTCCTGGACTTTTCTTTGTTGGTAGGCTTTTGATGACTTCTTCTATTTCATTACTTGAAATTGGTCTATTTAAATTGTGTATGTCATCCTCGTTTAGTTTAGGCAATTCATAGGTCTCTAGAAACTTGTTGATATCTTCGAAATTTTCTATTTTGTTGGAATATAGATTTTCAAAATAGCTTCTAATTATGTTTTGTATTTCAGTCGTGTCTGTTGTGATATTTCCTTGTTCATTCCGAATTTTGGTGATTTGGGTTTTCTCTCGTCTTCTCTTTGTTAGTGTGGCTAAAGGTTTATCAATTTTGTTTATTTTTTCGAAGAACCAACTATTTATTTTGTCAATTTTTTGTATTGTTTCTTTCGTTTCAATTTCATTGATTTCAGCTCTCAGTTTAACTATTTCCTGTGTTCTGCTACTTTTGGTGTTGGTCTGTTCTTCTTTTTCTAGGGCTTTGAGCTGCAGTGTTAGGTCATTTATTTTTTGAGTTTTACTTCTTTATTAAATGCGCTCCATGAAATAAATCTTCCTCTAAGTACCGCTTTCATAGTGTCCCAGAGATTTTGATACGATGTTTCTTTGTTCTCGTTTACCTCTAAGAATTTTTTAATTTCCTTCCTAATATCTTCTGTTATCCATTCCTCATATAATAGCATATTGTTTAATCTCCAGGTGTTGGAGTAATTTCTGTTTTTTGCTCTTTCATTTATTTCTAGTTTCAATCCATTATGGTCTGATAAAATACAAGGAAGTGTCTCTATCTTCTTGTATTTGCTAATATTAGCTTTGTGGCATAATATATGGTCTATTTTAGAGAAGGATCCATGTGCTGCTGAGAAGAAAGTGTATCCACTCTTCGTTGGATGGTATATTCTATAAATGTCTGTTAAGTCTAAATTATTGATTGTGTTATTGAGATCTATGGTTTCTTTGTTCAATTTTTGTTTGGAAGATCTGTCCAGTAGTGAGAGAGGCGTGTTAAAATCACCTAGTATTATTGTATTGTGGTCTATTTGGTTTCTGAGATTGAGAAGGATTTGTTTGACATACATGGGTGAGCCACTGTTTGGGGCATAGATATTTATGATTGTTATGTCTTGCTGATTTATGGTTCCCTTAAGCATTATGAAATGTCCTTCTTTATCCCTTCTGATTAACTTTGGCTTGAAGTCCACTTTATCTGAAATGAGGATGGATACCCCAGCTTTTTTGCTGAGTCCATGTGCATGGTAAGTTTTTTCCCATCCTTTCACCTTTAGTCTATGGGTATCTCTTTCTAAGAGATGAGTCTCTTGCAGGCAACATATTGTTGGATCTTTCTTTTTTATCCAGTCTTCCAGTCTATGTCTTTTGATTGATGAATTCAGGCCGTTAATATTCAGGGTTATTATTGAGATATGATTTGTATTCCCGGTCATTTGACTCATTTTATTCATTTATTTGCTTATTTTTGACACAACTTGGTTCCTCTTTATTTGAGAGTTCCTTTAGGATATCTCCTCCCTTTGCTGATTTGCTTCTTTGTTTTTCATATCTTCTTCATGGAGTATTTTGCTGAGAATGTTCTGTAATGCTGGCTTTCTTTTTGTATATTCTTTTAGCTTTTGTTTATCATGGAAGGATTTTATTTCGTCGTCAAATCTGAAGGTAAGTTTTGCTGGGTATAAGATTCTTGGTTGGCATCCATTTTCTTTTAGGGCTTGAAAAATGTTATTCCAGGCCCTTCTAGCTTTTAGGGTTTGGATTGAAAAATCTGCTGATATCCGTATTGGCTTCCCCCTGAATGTAATTTGGTTCTTTTCTCTCACAGCCTTTAAGATTCTGTCTTTATTTTGTATGTTAGGTATTTTCATTATAATGTGCCTTGGTGTGGGTCTGTTGTAATTTTGTGTATTTGGAGTCCTGTAAGCCTCTTGAACTTGATTCTCCATTTCGTTCTTCAGATTTGGGAAATTTTCTGAAATTATCTCATTGAATAGGTTGTTCATTCCTTTGGTTTGTTTCTCTAAGCCTTCCTCAATCCCAATAATTCTCAAATTTGGCCTTTTCATGATATCCCATAGTTCTTGGAGATTCTGTTCATGATTTCTTACCATCTTCTCTGTTTGTTCGATTTTGTTTTCGAGGTTAAATATTTTGTCTTCAATATCTGAGGTTCTGTTTTCCAGGTGTTCTATCCTATTGGTTGTGCTTTCTATGGAGTTCTTAATTTGGTTTATTGTTTCCTTCATTTCAAGGATTTCTGTTTGGTTTTTTTTTCAATATCTCTAACTCTTTATTGAAATGGTCTTTTGCTTCCGGTATTTGCTCTTTTAACTGTCTATTGGTGCGTTCATTCAATGCCTGCATTTGCTCTTTCATTTCATCGTTTGCTTCCCTTATCATGTTGATTATGTACATTCTGAACTCCCTTTCTGACATTTCTTCTGCCATGCTGTCATTGGATTTTATTGATATAACATCCAGATTTGTTTGAGGCATTTTCTTCCCTTGTTTTCTCATATTGTTCAGGTATCAGTGGACTGCAGAGATGTTGCAGATTTCCTCTATTGACTTATAATGTCCCTGAAGATTGCTAGTGTATCCCCTCTTATCCTTCAGTAGCCTGAAGTCTTAGAGGAAGTTGATACTTTGGTGTTCCCCTAGGTAGCTGCCTCTCTAGGGGTGGTGGTCTTCAGGTGGGGTATATTCCCTGCTAGAGGGCAGAGGTGCCTCTACTTGTTGACCAATGGTCATCCAAAGGGGAACTAGACTGCGGGCTGAGGCAATGCCTGTTTGGGCCTGTGTCTCTGGTTTTACCGTCTTTGTTGGAAAACCTCACTCGGCGGGGAAGACCCACCCGGTGGGGAGGTCTCGCTAGTCCGTTCCCCTCCTAGAGGTTCCCCTCAGTCCACAACTACCGCCTGGGCAGGGCAGCCTTCCCAAGCAACGTTTCCAGGGGCCTGGACCTACCTCCTGGGCTTGGGAGCCCTGCCCTTTGCAGACGAGTCTCCTTAGGTGGCCCCTCCTCAGAGAAGCTGCCCGAAGTCCTGGAACCTTCGCTCCACCCCTCAGCTGGTCTCTGTGTAGCTCTCCTGGGCCTGGGAGCCTCACCCTTCGTAGACGAGTCTCCTTAGGTTGTCCCTTCTTAGAGAAGCTGCCCGAAGTCCTGGAAACTTCACTTCGCCCCTCAGCTTGTCTCTGTGTAGTTCATTCAAGAAAAGGTGCCTAGGTCCCTGGACCGGACCTTGCTATGCACCTAATCGCCTGGCTATACGACCCGCCCTCTGACCAGTCACTTGGAGCCTCGTACATATGTTCCAAGCCCCAGTGACCCGTCGCTCATCTCTTCCTCCAGGCAGCCACCCGGTGCTCTGTGTGGGCGCTTGGAGACCAAGCCACTCACTGCGTACCTCCACCTCCTCTGGGCAGTCCCCTCCCCGTTGCTCAGGCGGTTGCTGGATCCAAACAACTCGCCGCCTGGGCAGGGCAGCCTTCGCAGGCAACGTTCTCTTTCTCTGGCAGCCGCTGGAGCCCTGGCAGATCGCTTCAAAACCAAGCGGTGTGTCGCACAACCTCCTTTGCAAAGTTCCCCGCTTTCTGAGTTCACTGCTCCAGCGGGGGAGGTGTGTCTTGCTGCCTGGGCAGGGCAGCCTTCGCAGGCAACATTCCCAGGGGCCCGGACCTCCCTCCTGGGCTTGGGAACCTCACCCTTCGCAGACGAGTCTCCTTAGGTTAGAGAATCTGCCCACGGTCCTGGAAACTTCAATCCGCCATTTTTCGCTCCGCTTCGCTGTCCGTGTTTACCGCTCCGGCGGGGGAGGGGCGTCCCGCCGAGTCACTCTACTTCACAAAGTTCTCTGCGCTCTGGGGCTACTGCCCCATCCGGGACGCCTCCCCTATGAGAGAAACTCACCCCGCAGGTTTGAGTTGGTCCCAAGTCACTATCTCCTCTTTTGAATCTTGAGTCCTAGAGCAACATGAAATGCAGCCGCCCTCTAGTCCGCCATCTTGAACCCTCTCACCCTGATTTCTGATCTTCAGAACTATGAAATAATAGTTGGGTATTATTTTAAACTGCTAAACTTTTCTCTTTATTGAGCAATTATAGGAAAGTAACAAAGATGTGTAGGTTTTTTAAAAGTCTGCATAGAACCCAAGCAAGCATATGACTCTCTCCTTAGACTATGGTTTAAGAGAAGATAGGCAGGAGGAGTTGACAGAGATTAGGACTATTAGAGATCATTATAAAGAGTCTGGGTCAGAACCGGGCACAGTGTGATAGGGTCAAGAGGCTGAGACAGGAGGATCCCAAGTTCAAAGTGAACCTCAGCAAAAGCAAGGCACTAAGTAACTCAGTAAATAAAATACAAAATAGGGCTAGGGATGTGGTTCAGTGGTCTAGTGCCCCTGAGTTCAATACCTGATACCCCTCTCTCCCCCAAAATAAAAGTCTGTCAGGCTCATGGTGGTGTCTACATAATGAACTCAGTCACCAGGAAGAAACTCCCAGAGGAACTCTGAAGCAGTGTAAGGGATGCATACTATACAAGGGAGCAAAATTGGGAGAGGGGAGTCCCATTCACATTGCAGATTTATACCTTTATTATAAAAATATTATGATAGACAGAAATCAAGATCTTAGGAAAGAAATAGTTTTTCAAATACACACAAAGGCATCATAAGGACCAGCAGTGATCTTTATGACTTCTGGGCTCTGACTAAAATCTTAAAAAAAACTAAATGTTAATTTTTTTTTAAATTTTCATTTCCTTTGCACTTCAAAGTTATAAAATAAATAAAATTTCAACCCTAATGCTTTATTTTGAGTTAGTTTTATGTTGTATTAACAAATAACTGAGATAATCAACTCAAAAAGAGGAAAGGCTTATTTTGTTTTTTAAAATATATAGAAATTATTTAATAAATGTTATTAGAACTATTGTTATTCATTTAGAGAAAAATTAAGTCATACACCTATTTTACATTGCATTTAAAATAAAGGTCAAATGTAACTGCTGTGAAAGTAATCAGAAAATATATAAGAAACCATCTTAATGATCTTGGGGAGGGAAGGAGATTTCTAAGCTTGACATGAAATTCAGAATCATATGGAAAAAATGGCTATATAAATATAAAGCAAAGTTAAAAGACAACTGCTATCTGTTTGCAATACATAGAGCAAAGGATACATAATGAGAGTCCCAAAAAATTAGTTAGAAAAAGACAACAATCAACAGTCCAAGAGTATGAACAGATAATTTTTTTAAATAAATGCAATTAGCTAATAACTATATAAAATTATGTCCAACCTGACCAATGATCCAAGAGTGTAAATTTAAACATTTCAGTCTATTAAAATGTAAATGATTGATAATAAAAATTATTAGCAAGATGTTGAAAATGTGCACTGTCATTCAATACTGATTGAACAACAAATTCATACAAACCTCCTGGAAGACAATTTAGAAATCTATACCAAAATTCTCTATTCACAGATCTTATGACCGCTTCCAGGAACTTTCCAAATAGCAGCACAAGTATATAAAGTATAAATGTTTAAGAATGCCTACTGGAGGAATTTTTTTTTTTTTTTTTTTTTTTTTTTTTTTTGCGGTGCTGGGGATTGAACCCAGGGCCTTGTGCTTAAGAGGCAAGCACTGTACCAACTGAGCTATCTCCCCAGCCCTGGAATATTTTTTTCTGAGGAAATTTTTTAAAAGTATGTTGTAAAAATCTATGATTTTTTTTTCATTCAATAGACTGCCTTAGAGTTGGCAAAAATAAGAGCAGTGTGTCAGGCATGGTAGCACACACCTGTAATCCCAGTGACTTGGGAGGCTAAAGCAGGAGAATCACAAGGTAGAGACCAGTCTCAACAACTTAGTGAGATGCTGTTTCTGAATAAAAAATAAAAAGGCCTGGGGATGTAGTTCAGAGGTAAAGCACCCTGTGTTCAATCCCCACTACCAAAGAAAGGAAGAGAACTGGTGATAATGATAAATAACACAGCTCTCACCATGTAGCTGGCTTTATGCTGTGCTTCACATGTACTATGCCACTTATTTTGGCTCACAGTTTTGGAGGGTTAAGTCCATGGCTTGTTGGCTCACTGCTTTTGTGGAACCATGTGGCACAGAAAGCATCTAACCTCTTGGTGAGCATGAACAGAAGAGGAAGAGAGAGAGGAGGGTCCAGAATCTCAATATTCTCTTGAAGAGGACACTGTTCTATGAACAGGAAGGCTTCCAAAGTAGGTCCCATCTCTTAAAAGTTCCACCACCTCCTAATAATGCCAAGGGCTTGGTACCAAGTCTTGAACACATGGGCCTTTGGGGGACACTAATTCAAACCATAGTACAGATATTAGCATCACCTAGTCTAGTATTTCTTAATTTTTCTAATCCTAGAAAGTCATTGACAGGTGAGAAAAATTCAAAATAACTTTCAAAAGATACTTCTTATAGCCATAGCTTAATTTAAGCAGTAATATAATAGGGCTCAAAAATTAAGAACTGATAATGTATCTAAAATAATATGGAGAAACAGATGGATATCAAGATTAAAGAAAGAATAGATGTGAATTAAAATGTTAATAGTAGAATTTAGATGATGAGTATAGGGATACTCATTTATAGTTCAGTTGGTAGAGTGTTTGCCTTACAAGCACAAGGCCCTGGGGTTCAATCCCCAGCACTGCAAAAAAAAAATAAAGAAAAAAAAAATTCCTCAAATTTACTCTCTGTTCATACAAAATTATTGGAAAAACCAAAATCACATGGTGTTAACAGTAATATCTGGGAGTCACTGTGGTACACTAGTAGAAATATTATGGGTTTGCAATGAAAGGAAACTGATCTTCAGAAATTCATTTAATTTGATCCTAAATAATTTTCTCTATATACTTAATAACATTATTTGCTGTGAAAATTAGGTAATTAGTGTAAAGAATTTAAAATATTGATGGAGATTCATAGGTGGATATAGAGATAGAAGTGTACAATTTCATACTACACACAGTTTTTTGGCTTCTAGTCCAGGTTCTTCTGTCTTCTAATTTTACCATCAGGCTCCAAAATCTTTTCCATATCCTAGACATATAAGTCCCTGCTTGCTCTCCTCAGGTATCTCAAGTACAAGATGATCCAAAGCAGACTTATTATATATAGAAATGTTCTTGGAGTAGTGATAAAAAGTAAAAGTAAAGGAAATAGATTAGATGTAATTCCCTCCTACCATCATCCCTTTCTCTCTCTCTCTCTCTCTCTCTCTCTCTCTCTCTCTCTCTCTTTGTGTGTGTGTGTGTGTGTGTGTGTGTGTGTGTGTGTGTGTGTGTGAGGAGAGAGAGAGAGAGAGAGAGAGAGAAAGAATATATCTGAAATAACTTTCACCAAAAATGTCTCCAAAATTAGGTGATAAAATTTGACCCAAAGCCGTCTCTGTGAATGGTAAACTGTCCACTAGCTTAAGTGTAAACAAATTTTAACCTGACCTAGATATATACTCTGATAACCAAGCAACTTCTTTTCAGTCAATCATAGTAGTCAAGTTTCTGCCAACTGGTCAAATCGTGTTCATGGAGGGCTGATGCCTTATAACACCATGTCTATCATAAGGCACATTCTGGCTACAGATGGTCAGGTTGTTTCTGCATGCCACTGCCTTTTCTCTAACTATAAATTTAATCTGAACATGTGGTAGGGAAGAATATTCTGAATCATCTTTGATCTGGAATGCTGCCCAGTTCTAGAACCTTTCCTTGCTCAAGTAAACTTTGTTAAATATAACTGGTCTGTTTTTTCCAACATATGTTTAAAACTTAATTTGAAAAATGATACAACCCACTTCTTTTATAAATGCCAAAAGATCTAAAATAATTAATGATAATAAATTAATTGAACCTTGTGTTTCCCATGACATGCTCAAGGAGAAGATCATATATCTATGACAGATATTGTTATGTTATATCAAGAATTTATTACATTGAAAAATATTCATCAGGTATTTATTAAAGAATGCTGTCCAGAACTATGTATATAATGGATACTGATAGTTTTAAAATAAGAAAGGTGGACAACTAAATAATATTGATTATCACTGGCTAGAACCATTATTGCTGATTTATATCTTTTGATTTTCAAATTTGCTGTTATGAATGTCTTAAAATGGTGTATAAATTATATACTCCCATGTCAAGTGTCATCATATGCAAATGAAAGCAGCAAATCACTCACTTGTTGACAAAGAATTCAAATGATAACTCTAAACAACTAATATTCTATATTTTCAAAAGAAAAAAATGAAACTTTGATCTATCCCTGGTGATACTTTATTTTCACTTGACACTTCATTTGTTTATGTTTGAATCCATGTGCTCATGATATAGAGAGCTCTTTTTCTTTTCCATTTTTATTGGTAGCAAGAATTTTTTATTATGTTCTTGCTATTCAGGCTACACACAAATTTTGTTTGATACACTAATAAGAAATGTGTTCTAATAATAAAATTTAAGTATGAAAAGGAGAGTAATGATTCTTCATGAAGTCAGTCTGTCAACGTTTGCTATGTTCCTGTCAGGGATGATGAAGAAGTGTGTTAGGTTTTTAAGTCACACAAAGACAAATGGACACAGTTGATTTCTTTCTAGTGCTTGGAGTTCAGTTCAGGAGATAAATCTTAGATTTGAAAATTCTTATCAGAATAATGTAAAAATATAAATAATATAATAATATAAATCAAACTTTCATGTGTGTACTCTGAGGTAGGTGAAGACATGTAGCAATTGTGGTCAGGGTATGCTTGATTATTTGATAAAAGGAGCTACATGAAGAAGAAAATGTTATACAGCCATGGACAAATCTGTAACCAGCCTTATGGGAAAATCATGACAAAAGGACCATATTACCTAATATTGAATAATAGACTCCAAGGAAAGGAATAACTTAAGTTGCTTCAAGTTAAGAAATTACCATCATTATTTCAAAAATTTGATTTACTTGAAAATAAACTAAAATAAGAAAACCTTTAACTATTTGGTAAGTAGTCCAGTTTTGTTCAACTTTGTTCAATTTGTGGCCCACTCTTCTTTTGTAGAATGAAAGAAGTCTGAGAGTGCCAAGCTGCAGGATTCAGCTGGGATATAGAAGAGATGACAGATACTCAAAGATCCAAAAATAGACTGTGATGAGGGGAAAAGCAGGTTTGCATCTCAAGTGAGTCAAAGGTGAATGATAGAAAATTCATCAAGTTAAAGGGAAACAAGGTATAAGGAAAAGGAAAGAACACATCACATGATGTCATCAATAAAGAAGAAAACCTTTTGCAGGGGATAACCAGGGAAAGAGCACTGGAAATGGTCAGTGTACCGGGATCTTCTACTGCAGCTTACTTCCACTGAATCCATGGTTCATATGTGCATGAGGTAATAGTGAAATGCTCAACATTTGTATTGACAGTGAGCATGAAGCACTTTGGGAGAGTATTCACTTTTATTTCTCTAGATAAAAAACTAAACATAGCAAAAGCAAGAAAATAGACCAGCATATTTTGTGCTGTGTGGGAGGAGTAAATTCCACAATGACTAAAAATAAGGTGTGTCACAAGTCATCAACTGTTACTAGCTACATCTTGCTCTGAAGAGGTTGGAAGTATGAAAAGAAATAAACTATGTTGGAAAATAATTATTGTTGGAAAAGATCTGTAGAAAAGCAGAAAGAATTTAGACAATTAGTCTGTCTTGGCTCTGTTGCTCTGAATATCATATTAATGGATTTTACGATCATCAAAGCCTTTATGTTCACCAGAACTTGCATATTCCCTGAGAGCACTTTATAAGTTGAGTCTACATCCAGAGAGATACATTATTGGAAATTATATTTTCAGTTATGTGGACATATTTGAGGCACAGGATACATCATTTGAAGGAATATTTAGATATACTGGCTTCTATTAGAAGAAAGTATATCTTCTCATAATGATATTGTCTAAGTCCAAATTACTTTTGCTTCACTTCCATTAATCTTGTCAAGTATGCAATTAGTTTATTAAAATGAGAAAAGACTGATAGATCACCAATGGTGGGCATTAAACATTTTTCTCCTTCCAAAGGGTCAATGTTCTGTATACTTGTTAAAATCTTTTAGTATCAGACTGGGATTATATCTCAACTGGTAGAGTGCTTGTCTTGCATGCACGAGGCCCTGGGTTCAATCCCCAACAACACACATACACACACACAAAAAGACAAAACTTCTAGTGTCTCTGATCCTTACCCAATATGCAAAACATGTGGACTCACATCTTTCTGTTTTAGGAGGAGCTGATGTTTATAGAACGGGAAGTTTTGTACCTTCTTCCTTTATGGGTCTTATTAAGTCAAAGATGTAAGGGTACTTAGTTTATATACATGAACTGACCATGAAAGAGCTTTTGATATATGTTGTGAACAGAATCTACAAGTAAGGGTAAAGGGTAAGACTCTCCTTGCTACCCTTCATATGTTTATTCTACAGTCTTGTATCTTGAACATGGAGCTCTCTCCACTTAGCCCACAAACTACTAACAAGTAGAATCCTTGAGAAAATGACTGTGATTAGGACAGTGTCTTGAGTTTTTAAATAAAAATGGATTAATATTTTCAAAATTTGGGTCTTAGTCTCAGATTATATCCTTTTTTTTAAACTTTAGTTTATAAAATACCCTTCTTCATAAATGACAGATATAATGGACTTTTTTGTTATATACATACAAATAATTACTAATCTTGCCTAACAACTTAAAAACCCAATTTCCAATGTATTTTGGCAATTCATTATCGCATTTGATCCTTATACCTATAAGTTATTACTATAGACCATAGGACAATAATAAAAATATTAATAACTTGAAACTTGAACTGTAGATACTGATCTCAAATATCAAGTGAACACTGTGAATGAAGGTAAACGATTTCTTTGATTGATTTATGATCATGTCCACATCAGGTTAAGTTCAATGCAAATTGTATATTGCATGCTTTTTTTTTTTTGGTTTGGATATAAGGTGTCCCCAAAAGCTCCTGTGTTGATGCAGCAAGGTGAGATGATTAGATTATGAGAGCTGTACCATAATCAGTGGGTCAATCCATTTGAAGAATTAATAATTTAAATGGACTAATTGGGTGGTAACTGTAGGCAGATGGGGTGTGACTAGAGGAAGTTAGAGGACATGCTTTTGGGGTTTATGTTTTGTCCCTGGATCTCTGTTTCCCAATCACCATGAGCTGAGTAACTTTCCTCTGCCATGTCCTTCTGCCATGGTGTGCCACCTCATCTTGGGCCCAGATGAATGGAGAAGGCTGACCATGGACTGAATCTCTGAAACTGTGAGCCAAAATAAATTTTTCCTCCTCTAAGTTGTTCTTGTCAGGTATTTTGGCTATAGCAATGAAAAGCTGACTAATACTTACCGAAGTGTTCTTAGAGACACACCTATATTCTCAAACTTATCTTCTAATCAGGAAACTGAACATGCAACGAACAATTGTAGTTTTTAAGTGATATAATTAGAAGTTAAAACCTAGAAACTTAGGAAAGGAAGATACTGCCTACTTGCTTGGGAAGCAACACAGAGGAAGCACATTTGGTTTGAGGAAGAGAGTAGTAAAGAGTTTTTCATTGACCCTACCTATTGCTTTGCACCATTATTTATATCTGGACCCCTCATAAGGTCAGAGAAAAAGGGCTACTCCAAAGTCTTCTATATTCTAAGGCAAAGATCTGAAGGTTATTGTCCAGTTACACAGAATGAATATGCCTCTATTAAATAATAAATACAAAAATAATAATGATACAACACAGAGTGCTGCCCCCAGGTCTAAGAACAGACTAAAATGGCATATCAACAACTAAAAGAATCATAGATTTACACTTCAAAAGTAGTAATATTTGCAATATAAAGTCAGATTTCTCCACTAAGAAGAAACAATTACTTTGTTCAAAAATAAGCTGCCACTAGATGTATTACTTTTATATGAAACGCCTACCAACTTTCTACATACTCAAACTTATACACATGTGAGTAGTTTGTTTTCAAATAATTCCTAGGAACAAAGGTCCACATATCTCTATATAGCTCTCATGAGGGGAGGCTGCAGGGTAAAGTCGAAATGCAGGGGCTTCAAAGTCAAACAAAATCTATGCCATCTCTCACTTGTGAGAGGAACTTCAGAAAGTTATTTCTCTTTAAATTTATTATTTGGAAAATGCAGATAAAATTTTCCTCATAGGACTTTTATGAAGAGGAAACAAACTATGGCACATATAACCCAGAATATTAAAGTTGCAATTTTCACTGAGGCACCAAGATTGGTTCTATATGGCATACCAAAGTAAGATGCAAGAGCAAATAATGAATTGCCAATGTAGATGGCCAAGAATCAGTTTCAATAACCCATTTAGGGGCCTCTGAGTCAAAGAGAGATGAAGATGAACAACAGAAATATAACATGAACCATATATGAAAATTTTTTTCTAGAATTCATATTAAATAGAGTAAAAATAAAAAGGTAAATTTTTAATATATAATTAACTCAATATGGCTCAGACATTAGTCTTTCAACATATGATCAATATAAAAATTACAGTTGAGATATTTTACATTCTTATTTTCATACTACTTTTGAAATATGGTATTTTGTACTTAATGCAGAGCACTATTGAAATGCTTAACAACATGTGACTAGTGACAGCAGTCTTGGACAGTGTAGTGTCTAAACACAGTAGTTCTCAAAATGTGATTCCTTGACTAGAAGAGGCAACATCACCTGGGAACTTGGATGGGAGTATAAATTCTCAAGTCTCATTCCAGATCTGTTTAATCGCAAACTTTGGAGGTGGAGCTTAACATTTCTTGTTCTAACAAGCTCTCCTGATGATTACAATGTCCACTAAAGTTTGAAAATCACTAGTCTAATGACAGTATATCTCTCAAATTGTAACAGGCATATGTATCACTTGAGGACCTTGTTAACTGAAGAATCTGATTCAATAAATTTCATGGTAGACCTGAAAGTTTATTTCTGATAAGCTTTTAGTGATATGGATGCTGTTAATTGGAGCGCTCAGGGGATGGCCAAATAATACTCAACCAGGATGCCATCTCAGGGTTGAGAATCACAGGTACAGAATATGAAAAGGGGATGGCACAGATGGGAACTCTAGAAGAAAAGAAATCCAAACTCAAAGCTTTTAAACCCATGACCATGAAGGGTACAAGGAGACTTCGCAGTCAGAGCCTGGATTTAATAAAGTATGGAACACTGTGTGCTGATGTGAGAAGGCCAGGCAATGAAGAGATCCAACTGAGGTTTGGGTCTGCAGCTGAAAGCCCTGCAAAGGAGTCTCTACCATATCCATGGCATGATGCATGAGAGAAAGAATCAGCTTGAAAATTTTCAATATTTTTAAAGATTTCATATTTGATTTATATCTGATAAACTTTCTATATCTATGCAATGCATATTAATGTGTTCACATAGTATGTATTTTTAATATTTTATAGGCTGAGAGAGTTCAACTGAGAAGTAGCCCTGAATATCTCCTTCACTCTCTGCAGTTGGCAGGTAGGGAGATGGCAAGGAGCAGAGAAGGACAAGGTGCTTTCTTTCACTCTCAAAAGCCCTGTGTGACATTTATCATTTGAATTGGGAGTTTTGTCAGAATTTAGACATGCAAACATTAGAACTGTACTATTTGTGACTTAAAATGAATCTAGACTTTTAGACTAAGAAAGTCTAGAAAAGTCATGGATTTTCTACTATTTTCTTAGTAGACCAGGAAAAGATGATAAGACCATTAAAGGAAAGTTGTATCACTGTTATGATGGCATATTGAGAGTTCTGCTCATTCAATGGAAAGATCACATACTGTATAAAATGCTATATGCACTATGTTCCCATTTCCCTTCCTCAAACAAGCAAATGCTGGATTAAAAAAATAAAGAAAGTCTGCTGGACATTGAGTCAATTACAAATGTAAGATTGATCTTGAAAGTAACCCTGAACTTTATCATGTCTTCCTGAGCATTCAACAACACATGCATTTTCTCCCACATTGTTCAAGAGATTAGGTCACTAAATCATGAAAGGCTACACAAAAGTTTTTCTTTGAAGTTTCTAGCATATCTACATTTGGTAGCTTTGAGTCGATAACATGTTTTTAAAGATTCTATTTAAAGGTACTCTAGAAGAGAAAGGTGTGTGTTAAAAAATTAAAAAGCCAATTAAATAGGTTTCTAGGTTTCATTGATTCATGTTGATCTTTCATAAAAACATATCATCCTCCAAGTTAAAAAAATAAAAAGATTTATATGTAAATACACCAGGGTTGACCTGCTTTTCAACACATTTCTTGTGACTTTTGGCTCTTATTATTCTGTCATGCAAGCACTGGAGTAAGTTGACCTGTCATTTTCTTACATGCACTAAACTCCATTCACAAGGTTATAAGATACCATTCAGAGAAGACAGCTTTACATGATGGATTAAAATGTGTATAGAAAAACCTCCATGCTATTTTAATGAATACTTAAAACATGATGTCAAATAAGCACAAGCAGTGCTATGGGAGTAAAAAGTAGCAGAAGAGTAGCAGAAGTTTCTTTTTCTATCCTTTTTTTTTTTTTGTTTCCCCTGGCATTGGCAATTGAACTCAGGGATGCTTTTCCACTGACCTATAGCCCCAGCCCTTCTTTTTATTTTTTATTTTGAGATAGGGTCTTACTAAGTAGCTGAGGGTCTTTCTAGAAAATTGCCAAGGTTGTGATCTTCCTACCTCAGCTTCCTGAGTGACTGGGATTACACACATATACCACTGTGCCTGGCTATGGAGAAAAGATAACTATTTCAGTATTCAAACAATAATTTCCATTAATGACATCTTACAGGGGAATATCTATGTGTCAGGCATTGTCTTTGGTAGATATTTTACCTCTTAGAAATTACAAAATAAGAGTGGTAAGAGAATTCAAAATTCTACATTAGGGCCTGGTTAATATAGAAATTTGTAGAAATTCAATTTTCAAGTCTAATTATCACTAGTAACAGTATACTAACCCAAATATTTCTGCTTTTCTCCTTTCACCAACTATCTTCTCATTTCAATTTAAAGTCAGATATACTACAATAAGGGGAATTATAGATGCCTTCTAATCTGATTTTTTGTGAGACTCAGCAATCTTCAAATATTTAAAATAATCTTTTCTAGAGATTATAATCCTAACAAAATATTTTTTAAATGACAATACATTTTAGAGATGATTTAAATTTTTCTCTAAATTTTTAGATCAATTCTTTTCTTCATTTTTCACAAGAATGTTATATTTTCTGGTTGAATGTATACATATGAAAAACTAAAAATAAACAGGAGAGCTTTTTTTCAACCACACTCTTCCACTAATATTAAACATCTTCCAGGAAGACACTATGGTGAAAGTAGAAAAAAAGTGAAATGAAAACAGATTTGTGACTTTGAAAAGCTGACAATTTAGGAAGCAACTCTGACATGTAAATACATGATTTATAGTAAGTTAGGTGTTGCTACCAAGAATGAATACTAGGTTATTTTAAGGCATGTTGGTTGACAGTGCCTGGAGAAATTGGAAAGAGTTTTAAAATGGAAGACATTTTAAACTTGTAAGAAATGAGGTGGTACAGGTAGATTGTACCACATTTGTGAAACAGAAGTAACTGAAAGATGGAGATAAAATACACAATTCAAATTCCATATTTACTGAAGCCTTAGGCTTGGTGTCATCCTGTAGCACAATACTGGACATGTGATAACTTCTCAATAAATAGCTGATTACTGAAAGGTTCCAGAGGAAGTGGGATCAGGAAATGCTGATGTCTCATCCTGCTCTTACATCTCTGCATATCAATATATAAAATTTGACTTCCTTTAGAAAAACCTGCAGCTCCAAGTCTAAAGCTCTACTGAAGTAGGAAAGAGGTAAAAGATAAACCAAGTGAGAAAATGAAAGGAATCCTTGATCTCTTACATCCAGGCTCAAGAATATCCCCTTAATGAGCAGTGAGTATATCCTCAGACTCCAAGCTCATCCTGCTAGAAGAAAATCCTGGTACACAAAATTTCTATATAAAGAATAATAGAAGAATATGGTAAAAAATCACATATATTGAGTTTAATTCTAAAATATACAAACATAGTATATAGGTAAAAGAGGGAGGCAAAAATGAAAATAATTTTGCCAATAAAAGGAATAATATAATTTTTTAACTTGGATTATAGATATGGGGCACATTAGCTATGAAATTTCTCTCAAACTCTAAATATTTTTGTCCTCATATCACCTGGCCTAGCACATGGGAAACATTTAATAAAGTTAAAATGAAGGAATAAATGCCTAGATGGTGATACATATAGTAACCTTTTAACCACTGAAGACAAAAACTTCAGACATTGACCACATGTCAAAATATCAACCTAAATATGTGCTAGTGCAGCCCTTGGCAAACCTTTGCTGTAAAGAGCTAAAGTATAAACATTCTAAACATTCAGGGCCAGATTGTAGTCTTGCAAATACTCAACTCTGCCATCATAGTATAAAAGCAGCCACAAGCAATAAGTAAAAAATTAGGCATGTTCATGTTCCCCTAAAACTTTATTTATAGAATAGGCAGTGGGCAGGATTTGGCCTGTAGTTTTCCAACCCCTCATTTTATACAATTGCTCAGTTTGCATATTTTTCTTAAAAATATGGGTAAGATATAAATTTTTAAAATAATTACATATCAGCAAATTTTGTAAAAGCAAAATTAATATTAGCCCTACAAAGTTACACAAGGAAAATTTATTATAATTTTTAAAATTCATTTATACATGACAGCAGAAGGCATTTTGATTCATTGCACACATATGGAGTACCACTTTTCATTTCTATGGTTGTACACATTGTAATCACACCATTCGTGCAATCATAAATGTATATAAAGGTAATTATGTCTGTCTCATTCCACCATCTTTCCCGCCCGTTTCTTTCCCCTCATTCCTCTCTGAGCAATCCAGAGTTCCTCCATTCTTCTCTTACTCCCTCCCCATTGTGTATTAGCATCTGCTTATCAGAGAAAACATTTGACCTTTGGTAAAAGGAAAAATTTTGAACAACTGATTTACTTGTTAAAAAATGTTCAGAATACAGTTTTTTAATTCATGTGTTGATCTAGGGGTGTACATAAACTTCTATAACATATCAGTGAATCATGTTGTTTATTTTCATTGAAAATGGCATTGCTTTGTGGAACGAAGGTACAGAGAGGAAAGAAATGAGAAAGGAAGGAAAGGAAAAGAGGGAGAGAGGGAAAGGGGAGGAAAAGAATGAAGAAGAGCTCAGTGAAATCTTATCACTTCAGGTTTTATATTTGCACTCAAGATATATTTTCCTGTGAAGACTCACATTTTTTAAATACTTCTATGGTATGCGATGTTATAATACTAAAGCTAAACAATTTTATAGCCCTGATATTTATACAATTGATATAGAAAGTTTCCGTCTTGTTTCAAAAATTGGAAGAAAATAACTACTGCTATGATATAAAACACAGCTTTAGGAAAAAAATCTGCCCTTTCCAAACAATCACGTATATGGCAAATCATTTTAACAAATAAATGCAAAGTGTTTCAGGTACAAAGTACCTGCTGCAAGAATTTATCGGTTGCTTTGGCTACATACACATAATGAGTTTGACTCACGGGCACCAAAATTTAATGTTAGAAGTAAACAGTACGTTTCCTTTCTTCCTCCCACTTGTTTTCTAGATTTGACTGGGGATAGAAGAAAAAATGTCACTCTAATGACAGTAATTGTTGCCTAATGGCAAGCATGCTGTCAAATTAGCCTAAATGTCCATTTAAAACTAAACTTTTATGTGATTTGCTCAACTATTAAGGCTATTAGTTGAAACATGGAATTGATTTATTTTACCCATTGCATTAACCTCATCTTGCAAACTCATCAGATTCTTATACAGGGCAAAGTAAATGCACCTTGATGTTTTATAAAATTGAATTGAACATCAAGCTATTCACTTTTAAAAGCTGCACATTACTATAATAACAAGAGGGTGGCCAAGTCTGCAAAGTCTTCATTACTAGCAACTAAATGAAGCCTCAGTAATAGAGTCCTTGTGGAAAATGAATTCCATGTCACTACATACCAAACGTAATTAGTATCAAATAGGCTTTCTTTAGATGGGGTTATAGGTTCTTCGATTTGTAAAACCAAGGGGCAGGCACTTTTTAACCTAGCTGAAGAAAATTTAGAAGCAGATTAGCCACTTTACAAAAACTCAATTTTTTAATTGACAATGAGAAAGTAGATATCTGAATTGATAGAAGATTAATAAGCCCAGTGGATTTAAAACAATGTAATTAAAAAATATAAAATGTATAGTTAGCAATAAACACATATGTTAAAAAGATATATGTCCAATAAAAATTGCATACACTCAGAAATAAAATCTAAACTCTGTAATAAATTGAGGATTCGATACTATGCAGTCAGCTCCTTGAGGAATCACAGTTCTTCTAGGCATGACCCCTGATTAGAAAAATTTTAGTCCTCATCAGTCCATTCATAATGATATAATTAAAACTTTTAGAGCAAAATTTCCTGTTTGAAAATTCTCCTCATACTTTAAAGCAATGTACATATCTTACTCTTTTATAAATTCATTCATTCTTCATTTATAACATGGTTCATTTATTCATCCAGGTGTACTGTTCAGACACCTTGTTCAAGGAGCTCAGCATACTCATCTAAACACAATGGTACACGTAAAAGAAAACATGAAATTCACAAATCAGAGTGCACAAAACTGTGAAAGCGGATGGATCTAGCAGGATAATTAAAAAAAATAATACAAACAGTTGAGGATCATGTTTGGAAAACATTCATTTTTTTATTGTAAACAAATGGGGTACAACTTGTTTCTCTGGTTGTACATGAAGTAGAGGCGTACCATTTGTGTAATCATACATCTACATTTGCAGGAAGGAAATAAGGGTGCAAATCTACAACAGGTGGAAAAATGAAACAGGCAGAAAAAGGAAATGATGAATCAGGAATTTTTTATTTTGAAAGGTACAATTTATAACTGAACGAGGAGGACATACACAACTTAAATAAACCAATTTCAAGCAATGAAATAGAAGAGGTCATCAAAAGCCTACCAACAAAGAAAAGTCCAGGACCAGATGGGTTCTCAGCCGAGTTCTACAAAACCTTTAAAGAAGAGCTCATTCCAATACTCCTCAAACTATTCCATGAAATAGAAGAGGAGGGAACCCTCCCAAACTCGTTCTATGAAGCCAATATCACCCTGATACCTAAACCAGACAGAGACACATCGAGGAAAGAAAATTTCAGACCAATATCCTTAATGAACATCAACGCAAAAATTCTCAACAAAATTTTAGCAAATCGCATACAAATATATATTAAAAAGATAGTGCACCACGATCAAGTGGGTTTTATCCCAGGGATGCAAGGTTGGTTCAACATTCGGAAATCAATAAATGTCATTCACCATATCAACAGACTTAAAGTTAAGAATCACATGATTATTTCAATAGATGCAGAAAAAGCATTCGATAAAATACAGCATCCCTTCATGCTCAAAACACTAGAAAAAATTGGGGTAGTGGGAACATTCCTTAACATTATAAAGGCAATCTACGCTAAGCCCATGGCTAATATCATTCTAAATGGTGAAAAACTGAAAGCGTTCCCCCTAAAAACTGGAACAAGGCAGGGATGCCCTCTTTCACCACTTCTATTCAACATCATCCTTGAGACTCTAGCCAGAGCAATCAGACAAACCAAAGAAATTAAAGGGATACGAATAGGAAAAGAAGAACTCAAACTATCCCTGTTTGCTGATGACATGATTATATATTTAGAGGAACCTGGAAATTCCACCAGAAAACTTTTAGAACTCATAAGTGAATTCAGTAAAGTAGCAGGTTACAAGATCAATGCTCATAAATCCAATGCATTTTTATACATAAGTGATGAATCTTCAGAAAGAGAAATTAGGAAAACTACCCCATTCACAATAGCATCAAAAAAAAATAAATACTTGGGAATCAATCTCACAAAAGAGGTGAAAGACCTCTACAATGAGAACTACAGAACACTAAAGAAAGAAATTCAAGAAAACCTTAGAAGATGGAAAGATCTCCCATGTTCCTGGATAGGCAGAATTAATATTGTCAAAATGGCTATACTACCTAAAGTGCTATACAGATTCAATGCAATTCCAATTAAAATCCCAATGAGGTACCTTGCAGAAATAGAGCAAGCAATTATGAAATTCATCTGGAAGAATAAAAAACCTAGAATAGCTAAAGCAATCCTCAGTAGCAAGAGGGAAGCAGGGGGTATTGCAATACCAGATCTTCAACTCTACTACAAAGCAATAGTAACAAAAACAGCATGGTATTGGTACCAAAATAGACAGGTAGATCAATGGTACAGAATAGAGGACATGGACACAAACCCAAATAAATACAATTTTCTCATACTAGACAAAGGTTCCAAAAATATGCAATGGAGGAAAGATAGCCTCTTCAACAAATGGTGCTGGGAAAACTGGAAAACCATATGCAATAGAATGAAATTAAACCCCTATCTCTCACCCTACACAAAACTCAACTCAAAATGGATCAAGGACCTCGGAATCAGACCAGAGACCCTGCATCTTATAGAAGAAAAAGTAGGTCCAAATCTTCAACTTGTTGGCTTAGGATCAGACTTCCTTAACAGGACTCCCATAGCACAAGAAATAAAAGCAAGAATCAACAACTGGGATAGATTCAAACTAAAAAGCTTTCTCTCAGCAAAGGAAACTATCAGAAATGTGAAGAGAGAGCCTACGGAGTGGGAGAATATCTTTGCCAACCATACTTCAGATAGAGCACTAATTTCCAGAATCTATAAAGAACTCAAAAAACTCTACACGAAGAATACAAATAATCCAATCAACAAATGGTCTAAGGAAATGAACAGATACTTCACAGAAGAAGATGTACAAGTAATCAACAGATATATGAAAAAATGTTCAACATCCCTAGTAATAAGGGAAATGCAAATCAAAACTACCCTAAGATTTCATCTCACCCCAATTAGAATGGCGATTATCAAGAATACAAGCAACAATAGGTGTTGGCGAGGATATGGTGAAAAAGGAACACTCATATATTGCTGGTGGGGTTGCAAATTAGTGCAGCCACTCTGGAAAGCAGTGTGGAGATTCCTTAGAAAACTTGGAATGGACCTACCATTTGACCCAACTATCCCACTCCTTGGCCTATACCCAAAGGACTTAAAATCAGCATACTACAGAGATACAGCCACATCAATGTTCATTGCTGCTCAATTCACCATAGCCAGATCGTGGAACCAACCTAGATGCCCTTCAGTTGATGAATGGATAAAGAAACTGTGGCATATTTATACAATGGAATATTACTCTGCAATGAAGAATGATAAAATTATGGCATTTGTAGGCAAATGGACGAAATTGGAGAATATCATGCTAAGTGAGATAAGCCAATCTCAAAAAACTAAAGGACGAATGATCTCGCTGATAAGCGGTTGCGGACATATAATGGGGGGTGGGAGGGGTTAGCATTAGGTTTAGGGTTAGGTTTAGGGTTAGGGATAAGGAGAGCGGTAAGAATGAAGGAAAGAAGGACTGTATAGAGGGAAAAGAGGGGTGGGAGGGGTGGGGGGAAGGGGAAAAAAAAAATAAACATCATTGCCCTATGTAAACGTATGATTACACAAATGGTATGCCTTGACTCTATGTACAAATAGAGAAACAACATGTATCCCATTTGTATACAATTAAAAAAAAAAAAAGAAAGGTACAATTTATGTACAATTTCTGAAAGTTTCATTATTGTTTTAATGAAATTTATTGCTTAAAAAAGGATAATGGTGTGAGTAAATTTCAACATGATATAAGTTCCCTAGCAATTCAGTTACTGCCTTATACTATTTGGATGAACATATTGAACAATATTCTTGGTTATAATTAACATTGAAAAATTTAAGTTAATGTTGACTTAATTTTTACTATTAAAATTTTAGCATGCCTAGAAAAGACTCACAAATTACGTAACTATTTTTACCTGTTTTTATACTTCAAAGTAGCGGCTGGCTGCAGTACTATGCCACACCCTTCTACAGCTCTTAAACATTGTGGGTTGAGAATGGTTGAAAAACTTTTAGAATTCCTGGTGTTAACTTTCTGAATTATAATACTATCTTTACACAATTTCTGGCTTAATCAATTCTAGTCATCATGTATGACTCCCTGCCCTGAACGATAAGAATAATGGAGGAACTTTGGATTATGTAGAAGGAAATGAGAGTGAGGGGGGATATGAAAAATGGTGGAATGAGACAGGCATCATTACCCTACGTACATGTATGATTACATGAATGGTATGAATCTACATCATGCACAACCATAGAAACAAAATGATTTACACCATTTGTGTACAATGAATCAAAATGTAGTCTATAAAAAATTAAAAAATTAAAAAAAAGAATATGTCCATTTTGATAACTCATCAATTGTTCTTCCCCACAATGATTCAATATTCTCTTATTAGTAATATTCTTGGTTACCTTTGCAATTTAAATTATATTCTTAAATTTTTGTTTTATATTCCATCAGTTTTAGCTATTAACACCAAGCCCATTGTCTTCTTTCCCTTGCCCCTCATCACCTCAGTTCTCTACCCAAAATTTATTAGTTATATCTTTCTTTTTACACTATCAAAACTGAAAGCTTTATATTTTTCTTTCTTAGTTATATGAAAGTAGAGTGAAAGAGACTGTAAGGTTACCATTTAGAAGCTGTGGTATCTTCTAGAATTTGCTGGTCATAGTGGACTGGAGTCTGAATCAGGCCTAGGAAAATCCAGAATGCTGGAATCTGAGGTGGCAGGCTTCTCTGAGCAATCAGTGAAACCATGCTTGGGCAAGAGAGGGCTCAGAGTTAGTTGTAATATTACTCTTTTCTGGAAATATTAACAATTTAAGTAAGAATATTCTCTCTCTCTCTGTCATTCTGCTCACCAGTATGTGTGTGTGTGTGTGTGTGTGTGTGTGTGTGTGTGTCCCCAAACGACTTCTTTTATTTGAAAACAACTCAAAGTCATGGAGAGTACCCTGAATTTGACATGCAGTTAGGAAAAATAACCCCTCAAAATGAGTTCAGAATATTATGGGAAGGGAAATAAATAAATGTGTCTTGACTCATTTAATCTACCTATGGGTTACAATAATAACACAAATGTTAGAGGGCAATTATATGATTCATAAATGCCAAGGCATCACTATCGTATATGAGTAAGTATTATCTGGAGAGAGTACATGAGAATTTCCAAGAGGAGTTCTTTTAAAAATATGGATGGGAATGGGATGTCATTCAGTGGCAGTGTACATGCTTAGTATAGAAAAGGCTCTGGGTTCAATCCACAATATCAAAAGTTAAATAAATAAATAAAGTTAAAGGATGGATAAGGGTTTGTTTCACCCCAAATGTATCCAACTAGTTTAACGGATGAATGGTATACCCTTGTGGTTTTGATGACTCTTCCCAGTTGGTTACTATAGTTACTAAAGTATTTTAGAGTCATTTGGGTCCTTTATTTTGCCTGCTCTGTCCCCTATTATCAAAAGTACCAGGACTTTTATTGCACATACATTATTAACATTGTAAAATATATATGCAAGAATGATTTATATTATAGATAAGTACATATGCAATTGCTATACACAAATACATGTAATCCTAGCTATTAATTTATGATAATATTAACATGAAATACCCCAAAATCCATACTAGAGAGATATGTGTTGCTGCATTGCTATCATAAGGGTTTAGTGTAAGCAAAATAATTAAGAAAGTTTTTATCTATCTTTTATCTGGAAGAGGCTTATGATATATATAACTCTATAATTTCCATTTAGAAGATAATACAAATATTAAAAGAATTTAATCAATGTGGTTGAAACTTGGTATCTTCTACCTCTAAAGTTTATTATCTTAACCAAATCACTCAATTTCTTCAAAGTTGTTCTTAACTTATGGGTATGGGCTTTTTAAGTATATTTGAGAATGGTAAGATGATTCTGATTGATTGCCATCTCAATCTCTATTTGCTTAGTATTACAGATAAAAGACATGCTGATATATAACAAAATAATTCTAATAAGTAGCATATACTCCCTTCATTGCAATAAAAGAAGATATGGTTGTGATTCATAATTGGGTTATAAGGGCAAAACTTAGGGAATTTACAGTGCTCTTGGATTTCAATTTACATGATTGACATTGCTCAGCAATTCAGATAGGCAGAAGCAGATGGGCCGTCTGTTTTCAAGTTTCTCATCTTTTTATAGCTCAAATATGTGATAGCCAAACATATAGGGAAAAATAGCAAACACTGCCATCCTTATTTCTCCTTTACAAGGTTGAACTTTCTTGTTGATGAGGACTCAACCTTTCAAGAGGAGAAAATAGCTTCTATCTATACATCTACTCAATATATGGAGTTATAAAGATTCATGAAAGGCTATTTTCACATAACAAGATTGACAAACTCCATGATTCCTGCTTCCAAAGTAGAAAGAGAAAAAATAGAGAACATTCTCCTTTGTTTATAATGTCTTCAAGTCCTTTGAACACATGACTTTGGTCAATTATAATATATTTTAAAAGTTATTTCTATAAGGAAATAAAGTCAAGGTGAAATGTTTTATGATCCCATGATGGAGAATAGTAGGATAAAGATATGCTCTTACTAAGAATATCACCTCTATTAATTCAATTGTTTCTACCTCATGATATTTAAGAATTCAAATGTTTAAGTTTATTTTTAGATTATTAAATCTAGACTTTATTCAGGTCTTGGAACCTTTCATGTTACAAATCTTCAGGTCCTGCAAACTTAATTTTTCAAACAGTGAAATCTCCCCAGTTCTCTCTAAATTGTAATGAATATTCAGGCAAAGTTTAAAGGCAGGTTATTTAGGAAGCTTTATACATTTGTCTCTTCTGTGTAAAGGATTTCCTTGTGCTTATGGAATTCTGCTCTCTGTAAGTGTCAAATAAGCTTCTGAGAGCCTTTATTATCTACACAACAGTAGAGGAAACAAATTGAGAAGTCAAAGTACTGACTGAATTAATACCAGATGTGCTGCCTCACATGAGTCTCCTTGTTCTTATTTTTATTTTTCAGTACACTCTACATAATATGAAATTCACCATTTAAATATTTTAAGTGTGCTATTTGGTGACATAAAGTATGTTCACAGTATTGTACAACCACCACCACTATATTTTTTCATTGTTCTAAACTGAACATTTTTTTAACATCAAACACAATCAAGAAAGCAAATGACACCTTTAGAACTAGAAATAGTGTTTGTAAATTATATATCCTTAAAGTAATAACTCTCCATCTTTCTTTGCCCCACTTTTGGTAACCAAGATTCTACTTTCTATCTCTATAAATTTTACTATTCTAGGTAAATTACTTAATAGGATAATGCAGTATTTCATTCTGTGCTTGGCTTATTTAATTTAGTAAATGTTAAGGTTCATCCATTTTTGTATAATATATTGAAATTTCACTCTAAGGCTAAGCAATATTTCACTGTGTATATATACCACATTTTGTTTATTTATTCATCTGTTGATGGATATTGAAGTAATTTCTCTTTTTGCTATGGTGAATCACATGACTATAAACATTGGTGGACAAATATCTCTTCAAGATTCTGAATGCATTTCGTTTGGATATAAACCTAGGAAAAGTGGGAATGCTTAATCATGTGGATCATTCTATGTTTTAATATTTTGAAAAATGCTAGACTGCTTTCCACAGCAACTTTACCATTTTACATTCCTACCAAAGTATACAAAGAATCTAATTTCTTCACATTTTCACCAGTTATTTTCTGTTTTTTTTTTTAAATTAATAATCATCCTAAGTGTGAGATGGTTTATCATTTTGGTGTTGATTATCCTAATGATTAGTGGTCATAATAACATTTTCATGTTTGTTTGGCATTTATCTTTTTCATAAAAAAAAACTATTGAAGTATTTTGCCATTTTTTAAATTTAGTTGTTTGTGGTTTTGCTTTGAGTTATAGGAGATTTTTTAAGTATTATAATTATTACTCCCCTATCAAATACATGATTTGGAAACAACATTTCCAATTGTATAGGTGAGATTTTTTTCCTTTCTTGATAGTATTTTTCAGTGTAAAAAACTTTTTTTTTTTAACTTTTGATGAAGGCCAGTTTGATTTTTGCTTCTGTTACCTATTTCTTTGCCTCTGGTGTCATGCCCAGGAAATCACTGGCAAGTCCTCTGTTATGAAGTTTTCATTTCATCTTTTCCTCTAAGATTTTTCAAGTTTTCACTATTTGTGTATATGATGTGTAGCTCTGGTATAAATTAAGGAGTTAACTTCATTTTTTAATTGTAGATAGTCACTTTTTCCTAGCAAATTTTATTAGAAACACTGACTTTTCCTCATTGAATAGTTTGCTTCTCTTACTATTTGTCCATACATATTAGTTTATCTGGGGGCACTCTATTCCATCGGTCTGTATGTCTGTTTCTATGTCAGTATGACACAGTGTGTATTACTGTAACTTTGTAGGGAGTGATAACTCCAATGTTGTTCTTTTGCAAGATGGTTTCATTTGTTCAAGATATATTCCAGATTCCATATAAATTTTAGGAATTTTTGTAGTCCTCAAAATACATGATTGGGATTTTGATAGGGATTGCATTAAAACTGGAGATCATTTTAGGTAATATTGACATCTTAACAATGATAAATCTCTTCTAATCTAGGAACATGGCATGTCTTACTCTCCTCTCTGATTTTAAGAACATTGCAGATAATAACTTGAGTTGCATTCATGTAATTTCTGAAGCTCAACACGGTAACTATTTAGTGTTTTCTTTGTGACATTATGAAAATAGGCATATAAGTGACTATACCTGTTGGATAAATACCTTTATATTAGCACTACCCAAATTTCTTTGCTCCAGAGGAAGCCACTAAGCTTATGTTCATATAGAATGCTTTCTTTCTATTTAAGACTTTGGACCATTGATATGAATAATAAATGACACTATAGTCTACAAATATAATTTGGTATATAATCAACACAAGCTGAAACATGCTGTTTTTGTATCTAACCACGTATATGTGTATATAATTACAAAATTTTAAATTACATATAGTTTCAAGAACATTTCAAACTTTTCTATTAAAAGTAGGCAATACTACAGAGATACTTTGTTAACTCCATATATTTCCAAATGAAAGAAATTTTCAAAAACAAGGTTCATATATTCCTAATCAGATCAAAACTCAGACATTTTTTAAAGCAGGGCATTCAAGGAGCATGCTTCCTTCTAAGTAGGAGTAATGGCAACTCTGTTAAGCACTCTCTTCTGTGCTTTTTAAAAGATGAACTAAATGGAGCAATATTGAGTTAAATGAGGAGAAAGTTCAAATCAGCCCACAGTCCACATTACTACTCCTTTCCAGGAAACTAAGTGCATGACTATTGCTTTGATACAAGTACATACCCTCATCTGGCCTTCTACATGCTACGTAAACTGAAGCATTAGATGATGTTTTGAGTGGAGACAAGAGCAGTATAGATGCTGTGTGAAGAGAAACCACACTTTCCTAGCACAGACAATATTCTGTACAACTTTCTTAAGGCAAGTTCCTGGTAATCCATTCAAATCTATAAACCTGAGGACAGTGAATTGTAACCATAAGTTTCTTCAATGCAATTAAAGATATTGTGGTTGGATACCATTTTGACAATAAAACTAGACAGTTTTTACAAGAAAATCTTTTCCAGGCAGCAGAATATGTTTTAATCAAATTCCACACTAAAATCTTATGTACTATAGGGAAATTTCTGCAGTAGAATATAAAAGGTGACTTCTTTAGAGAATTTACTGTTTGGTATTCCCTAAGTGACTGCAAAGTCCCCCATTCTCAGGAGACACAGCTCAGCAGAGATTGATGAAATGTGGCAGGGAAGTATCAAGGCTTTGGGACCATTAATTTAAAATGCCTTTCCCTTTCATTCTCTGGTGTAAATTGCTGAGTGATCATCATTTTTCTTTACCTTTTGCTTTTGGTGATGTAGTTTGTGTCGTGCCAGGATTGTAGTTCCCCGACATTAATTATGAACCACTGAAATCTACTTTTTTACATCATGCCCACGAGGGCAAGTTCTGAGAGGAGATATGGGATAAACTGAATACATGAGCTCTTCTTGAAGAATTTCATTTCAGCTAGGAAATTTACAAACTAGTACTTGAATTTTTTTTTTTTTTTTTCATTTTAAAAGCTATAAAGAGGTCAGCATAGCATTCAGGGCCACAAATTGTTGAGAACTTCAACAGCAGAATAGTCAAGTAGGAAAAAAAAAATGCTTCCTTTATGGGTATCTCAGAGTCAAGTTCAGGACAGCAATCAGTCTTCATCTAGTGTCCAAACATTCATAAATCATATAATCTGTAAGGCTCAATAGGATAAGGCAAGCAGACAGTCACCTTAAAAATCAGTGAAAGGTGGTTCCACACAACAAAACAAGATATATTATGTCCTATTAAAATCATGAAATACTAAGCATTCTAACAGTAATCATTAAATACATTATTAAAACACTTATGCACAATTATTACTTATTTATAACTTCATACTGCACTAGCCATGTTAATTTCCATGCCAAAAGTTTTTTAAACACAATTGTTCCTTTTTCATTATTGAGTGTGCCTCAGAGCACATGTGAAAGAACTGGGGGTTTTGATTCATACTCAATTCTATAATGTCCGAAATATATTTTGTACATTAAAATCCTCTGAACTTACTGTTTTAGAGATATTATTCTGAATAAATCTTAGATCATTCAAGTCTATTTTTAAACAATAAAATCATTGGTGTATTCAGAAGAGGAAAGATATCAAAATTTTTGTTTGATCCAAAACTTTGGTCCAAACAGAAAGCTATTAGCAAATTAAATGTGTTCTTTTTCTCAGTAGATACTGATAAAAATAAACCTCCTTTTATCTGAAGGAGACAAAATTTTACTGAAGTACACAAATTATATTCTGTAGGTAATTTTTCAATTTAATATGTTTTCATAAAATACATGGGATTTGGTATTTATCACAGAAAAGAAAAAGATATCTTTACTTCATGGAAACAAATTTTAAAAACTATTAACTTTTAAAAAACACAAAGAATATGTTCAGTAAAAATATCTCCAAGGAAGCTAACAGTATTCTATGAATACTTTCTAAGTTAGCCTAAGAGTCACCTGAGGAATCAATTGACCTCATTTCTCATTACACCCTTGCAATGCCACATTTCTTCCTAGTGAACTTCTCTTATTCTCCTTCCCTCTCATGCCCCAGGATCTCTAGAAGCCTCCTGTGGCCTCACACAGGGTCACATTCCAGAGGCAACATACCACTGGTGTTCCCACATTACCTGTGGGATAACTCAAGTCATAGGATACCATATGTGTGTGTTTTCTATTGTCCCACCAGCATACCCCAGTAGACTCTCAGCACTATGAGGGCAAGGATAGGTCTTATTTGTGGTGTTATCCAAACTTAGCACAGATCATAATCCATAATATTCACCCAGTGACAGAGAGACAAACTTAAAGAATGAATGTGTATCAAAAAGCATGGGCTAAAAAGAAATCATGTAGTAATTTGAACAAAAGACATATTTTGTGAAAAAAAAGAACAAAAAGATGTGAAAAACTTTATGTAAAAAACTCTTTTTTTCTTTTCTTTTTTCTCTTTTCTCTTTTTTTCTCTTTATGTGAAAAACTCTTTAATGATTTTTTTTGAGCAAATAATTTAAAGGTTAAAATTTCCATTTGAGAGGAGAGTGAATTTTTGTTGATAAGAAGCTATTGAAAATTTTGACATCAGAACATGCTACTGAAGAACAGTGAAAGACCTGAAGAGACTCAGAGAAAAGCAACAAGGTGGGCCAGAGAGAGAGGATGACCTACAAGAGGTTTATCCTGAAATAGGATGAATGAATTTTTCAGGGATAACTAGTATTAAATTGTAAGTAGCCACTCATGCTGTAGAAAGTTCTAAGTGGCTTCCATTACTCTAAATATTTAGTAAAACTTTGACTATACACAGTTACCATGAATTTGTGTCCCTAGAAGGGAATGGAGCCTTAGAAGTCCACAAGGATGCAGACATGGGACAAATCAATGAGGAAATCACTTATAGAAGATTCTGTGTAGGAATGAGACACTGGCAGAAATTGGGTTTCTGAGGAATAGTTCAGGAAGAGAAAAGATAGCTCTCAGACAACTACTGAAGATACTTTGAGGATATGCTCCAGTAAGTAGAATGATACTTCTAGTATTTCCTTTGAATATTCAAAATAAGAGTTAGCAGGAGGGTATATGATTTGGGACAGCAAGACTATAGATATATTTTAGAAAGTCATAAAAGCTTCCAGTTGTGGAAAGTTTGAATGTCATGAAGAATGAGAAAAACATAACCTCAAAAAATCTGAACCCACATATTTATGAAACAGTTAAGGTGATGTATGAAATGTAGCAATAAGATAGCAATCTTGATTGGTCCTCTTTTCAACATTGTGAGAGTAAATTTGCCATAAATATTGACAGTAACAATACATGAAACATGATGTACTAGGTTACAAGAGAAAAAAGTTCCTGAATCTTAAACTGAAGAAAAACACTCAGGACCATTTTAGTATGCAAATGAGAAGTCAAGAATCAGACAACATTTAGAGTGATGGAGTTCACAAAAAAAGCCAACAAAGCTAAATACACCGGGCAAGTGAGCTACATTCTCCTCAAAAGAGATTGGATTTCTTGCAATTATAAATGAATTGAGCCCTGAGAAGATACCACATCTCTATCTAGCACCAAAATTCTACTTTTGGGAAATTAGTTTGAATCATAATTCCTCTGTCTGGGAGGACAATAGCAAAAAGACAATATGTCCACCTCTCTGTTTTTCAGACTGATGCATGTTGGAATTGGTACAGTAGTATTTCTCCCAACACTAGTATTAGTCTGTGTTTGTCTTAGACAAGTGAAAAACTATGAATAATATGAACACTGTACATCATGAGAATGATCATCAGAAATGGAAAATGTTACTATTGAATGTGACATTAAATCTGAAAGCCACCAGAGGTGATTTGAAAGTCGTTCAGTGTGTCTCTAACCTCAATTAAAAATAAAAGATATTATAATCACACATATGGCAAGTTAAGAGGTGGCCAGCCATTTAAATGTTGACACTGTAGATGTCTCTGTGTCACACCTAGCTATTATCTCTTACATAAAAACTACTTATATAAATACAACTGTATAAAACTAATGATATAAAATTTATATTTACATAAAATTATATAAATAAAAAGTTTGTTATATAAATACAATAAGATACTAAAAGATTTTGGTCTTTGAATAAAAGATACACAAATTTGGATTATCATTGAACTGTACAATTTCATAGAGATATGAAGGAATTTCCATTTTTATGAAAAGTTTATGCGATAATAAACTTTTTGGTTATATTTTATGTGTCCATTGAATTTATAAAATAAAACATTCATATGAAATATATGAAAACGTGTGAAGGAAAATTACCAACTGTCATCTCAATTAAATTTCTAAGGAAAATTCCAGATCCACATGGCTTTCAATTGTTTAGCTGGTATTTTCTATAATAAATATTTATAGTCCCAGTCTTTGAGTTGAAGACTTACTTTTTCTGCTCAGAAATCTAGGATGAAATCATCTGATGCCAGATTCACTGCTGTTAGATATAATCTGCCTATGAGAAAAGCTTGCCAGCTGTTTTTCTATTTCATATTAAGTCAATCCCTATCTATAGAAGATAAGTAGCACTCTCTGTGTGCATGTACACTTTATATGCACATGTGCATAGACATTTGTATATATATTTAAATGAAGGCAGAAACTAGATCAATAATTTACAGGTAAGTTATCAATTATCATTTCCTCTCATGTATTTCTGTTAATGGAGAATATTTTTTAAAGAAATTTTCCAAAATGAAAATTTACGGGCCAAGAGAAGGAAAAACAACTAAATAATAAAATCATGATTTAGAGTTGAATATTATCATCGCTGTTGTATTAATAAAAATTATAGATTGAAATAATAAATTAATTTTCCCTTCAAAAGCCCATCTGCCTGAAAGCTAATTTCTTTCAATTGCAATAACAAGAATGGTCTAAAAGTTTTTAACACTTTAGTCACTCTCTTTCATAATTAACGTGAGAATGTCAGACAGTATCTTTTATCTAGCTATTGCAGACTTTGAATATTTCTCTATTTAAGTCATGTTTGATAACTTCTGCATGAAAGAGACAAGCATGTATCACTCTTCATGCAATATTTATATAATTGTGGTCTTAGTGTATAGCCCTGCTTCAACTTATATGCATGAATTTATTTTAGTCACTTTATTCTGCCCAAAAGCACACATTGATGTTAAAAGTATTGTTCCAATAGAAAATTATAGAGCAGTAGTTACTAGTCCAAGTTTTCTTAAGTATTAAATTGGGAAGGATGCAAGGTTTAGGAACGTTCAATAAACAAAAGCTTTGAGCATGTATTATTATTTTATCACATAATTACAGTTCTGCATAAACACTAATCTTATTGAATAGAAAGGAAAAATAAGGCACCGAATGGGACAAAAGCTTCATATTTCAATTAGCCTTCTTTTTATAAATAGGAATTATTAGTTCTGTGTTACAAGCTGAGAAAAGGTAAGGTGACATGTTTGAAGAGCAATTATGGGACTTTCTCTTATTTGCACATCAGAGTGTATCAAAGGAAGTTTTACATCAATATGAAAGCTAGACTCTCAGAATTCTTGTCCTATTGGGCAGCATGTACTTACTAAAGAAAAAAAAATAAGTTGTTTGAATTAATGCAGCATGAATAAGACAATGCAGTATAGCTTGCTCCATCTAAAATTGGACCTCCATAACATGAGAAAAAGCATGATCAACAAAGAGAACCCAGTGTAGTTAGAATTTATACAGAATTTTAGAGAATAGAATGACATGGAGTCTTACCAATATGAGCTCCATAGTATGAGCTAACATTTATAAAGTAGCCTTAATTTTATGTTAACATGCTCACAATTAATTTCAGGAGGAAATGTAATACACCAATCATATCAAAAAGTTACATTCAAGTTATATGGAGTTCAATTTAAGCCTACTTTCTCTGCTTTCAGACAGATGTAGTTTAGGAAATTAAAATTTTAGATGGCAGAAATTTTTCTAAAGCTTAAGATATTTTCATTTCTTTACTTTTAAATATAAAATCATTTTATAATATGGAAATAAGAGTGCTATGAAAACTATAATTGCTATGTTATTGACTTCAACATTAAGGCAAGATGCCAACAAGGTCTATGACATAATTCAGTTGATGTGAAACATACTCGGAATATAGACTTATTATAGTTATTATTACTTTTCCCTTTAACATTAGCTCAAATGATATACATCCTGAAATAAAGGGTTGAGGTAACCTTAACATCCTCTGACATTTTGAAGGTAGAACAGTATCTATTACATCTGTGCTTTTATCAAAATGTCATGTATTTGGAGTCATACAGTATGTAACCTTCCCAACCAGGTTCTTTCACCTAGTAATACGAATTGTCTTTTAGTTTTGTATGTCATTTCTTTTTATCAATAGAAAGCTTCCATTGTATAATTATATAACAATTTGTTTGTCTATTCACACATTGAAGGGAATCTTATCTTTCTTCCAAGTTTTTATTAAAACTGATAAAAATATTTCTGTGCAGATTTTTTCAACTCAATTTGGTAAATAATCTAAGAGTGATTGCTGGATTTCATAGTATGTCTGTGTGTAGCTTCATAAGAAACTGTCAAACTGTTCTTAACCATAGATGTATCATTTTCCATTCCCATAGCAATGAGTAAAAGTTCTAGTTCCTCACTAGTAATTGACAGCTTCAGGTTTGGGGGGTTACAGCAAGAATACGCATGTAATGGTATCACTGTTAAAATATGAAATCCCCTAATGGCAAAGGGTGAGCATCTCCCACAGGCCTTGTGGCCATCTGTATGTCTTTTGTGGTGAAATGGCTAGTCAGTTATTCTTATATTTTTAATTCAGTTGTTGGTATTTGTACTAAATTTTATGCATTCTTTGTATATTATAGATACATTCCCTTTTTCAGATACATGTTTAAAAAATATTTTATCCTAGACTATGGCTTGTCCTTTACTTGCTTAATAGTTCCTAATAGTTTCTTTCTGAGAGCAGAAGTTCTTCTCCAAAAATTCATTTCCAAACACAGTCATTTAAATCTCTGTTATTTTTTAGCAGTTTTGTATTTAGGTCTATGATTCATGATCCACTTTTAATTTTTCAAAGCCATAAGGTCTATGTCTGTACTTTTCTTTCCTGGGAAGAGAAGAGGAATATAAACTTTGCTGGGATTTTGATTGGAATTGCATTCAATCTATAGATAATATTGTGAATAATTGACACATTAACAATACTTATTCTCCCATGAATTTGGAATATTTATACATTTATTTAGTCATTTGCATGTGACCCTAGCTCTCTGGTAGATCTAAGAAAAGCTCCCTATTTTCAGCCTGTTTATGATTTTTCTTGTGCACATGTATAATTACTTCCATACTGGAGATGGAACCAGAAGTCACTTGCTAGTATTTTAACTACAAGAGTTTCAACTAAATTATAAAAGTTAATAGATTAGTAGTTGCCAAAGATAGACATTTTTAGTCAGAATTGAGTACAGTGTAAAATTATGGGAAGGAAAAATAAATTTCAAAAGCTAATACAAATCTTAGTTAAAATTTGGATTACAGAGAAATTATGAATATGGATGTGAATATACTCATTCCTAGGCTGAGGGCTCACTATCACCAGTAGATGTGGTTCTTAATATTGTTTACATACTTTTCTATGATTTTGAGGGTCTCTAGATAGAAGTCAACTCAGAAAAGGACTTAAAGACTTTATGAAGATAATACGACACAATACTTAAAGGAAGAATTTAGCTACTCTATTACAGTAAAAGACAACTGAGATTTTATTTAGGTGCTATTATTTAGAAATGTTTTTTCTATTGAGGACTCAGAACTGTTAAGCACCTCAAGGATAATATATTGCATCAGGACCATATATTAAAGAACATAGCAGAAACAGATTCCCAAACCAAAAATGTTTATAAATTTCAAACAATTGGATGTAGTACAAAACTAATTTTAAAATATTTAAAGAAATCTTTTCAGACATTCAAAATGATATTCTCTTACTCTTTTCTCATTAAATCTAACAATTTCTGTTAGAATCACATAATTTCAATCTAGCGAGATACATTGTCAAAATAATTAAAATTGTTTTTTAAATACACCCATTTTGCAAATTATAAACCTAAAGAAGGAAGATCAGACAATTTTCCACTGTTAAGACTTTAAACTCATCTTACTAAGAGTGAAACTCAAACTTTATCAGTGATGGAAAATATGTTTTTTGGAAAAAATAAAGTTGGAACTACCTCACTAGAGGAGCTTCAAGACCATACATTTTAAGTCTTGCTTCATTTTTTTTAACTTAGACATTGCTAGTAGTCATTTGCTGTGTGGCCTCAGTTCTCTGATGGATCTATGAGAACCCACTTATTTTTACTTTGTAAAAGGTACATTAAGTATCTTTTCTCATACCAAGAGGCAGGGCAAAAACAAAACAAAACAAAAACCCACCTATTTTAGAAAGTATTACCTTACAACAAGGTAATTGTTATTCTTTTGAAAGAAAACTTGAAATTAAACTTTTAAGGGAAAAATTGTATCTCTCTAAGTAAGCTTAAAGGATTTTGTTCATTAAAATTATGAACAACATGAATACTATTCCTTATGGTGTGTTGAACCCTCATTTTTGCTGAGTTTTTGCTGAATCTCAATTATTTTAAAAGTAACAATAAACAAGGGTTAGAAAAAATGACATCTTGAAACAATTTGCATTCCTGTTTTGTCTGACAATGGTTATAGAGTGAAATTACTTTTCTCTGACCCTTCTTCTGGAAAAAAAATCAATCTTTATTCAATAATGCAGATAAATTGAAATTAAAACTACAAAGTTAAATAAGTAGATTCAAGAATTCTCAACTTTTCTGAGGAGATCTGGGTTTCTTTCCTTATAAAAGCCTAATCCCCAGACTTTCAAATAATAGCATGCAAAAACCATTTTAAAAGGAGCATGCATTTTAATATAACAATTTCATTTCAAAGAATAGAGCCTAAAGAAATAATCAGGGTTGTACTCAAGATATGTATATACAAAATCATCCACAGAGGTGACATTTATAATATAAACAATTAGATTTAAAAAAACCCACAAATTATCAGCAATAAAGGGTTGGTGATAAAATAATGTTTTATCTACATAATAAAAGTTATTAAAATCATATCATATATATATATATATATTAGGAATGAATAAGAATTAATTACTCCTCATTTTCTCCAGGGAAGATGGCCTTTCTGTTTACAGGGGTTAGTCCTTCTTCATCTCAAGGAGTACAGGACTCTTCAGATTCTATGATCTGTAACTTCCCTAAGAAGCACTCTCATCCTATGGATAACAAAGCTTTACTATCCTACTTCCATTCAGCATTTACCTACTGGACACTTTGTCTGCCCTAAATTCATCTAAACAATATTGAAGAGAACAAAACAAATTATCTCCTTGTTATATAGAGTTTAAATATTAAAACTGCCATGAAGAAGGAGAAGTGATAGAGAATCAAGATGAATGATACACTGAACATAAAAGCCGAACGGATTTTTTTAAACTGGATCAAAGAAAGGAATAGGTGGTGAGTGTAGAGTTATTTAGAAAGGATGGTCCGAAAATATCAGCTTAAGTTGATCTTGGAGTTAGGGATGGTAAAAATCAGGGAGAAGAGCATTTCAGATTTTGCTGACACAGATTAAGATCCTTGAGTTTAGAATGAATGAGTTTGACATGTTGGGGTCAGGAGTAGGGGACAAAAGAGGGAAGAAGCATTTGGTTCTGATTGAGCAAAACAGTGAATAAAATAAGAATCCTATAGGTCATTTTAACATCCAAGCAAGGAACAAATACAGACAATAGGAAAAATCAAGGAAGATGTTCTAAGTCTGGGGTACTGGAAAAGTAACACAATCCTGATACCACGTTAGAGTCAGTCTGTGGCGTAGAAAGTGCTTAGACAAGGAGAGTAGGACACAAGTGTTGCTGGGACATCAGAAACCAGCACAAACAAGAGGCCACAACCAAGAACTGAAGCCCAAGTGTCATGTGCCCAGGCAGGATTGGAAAGCTTAGCAGGATTGGAAAGTTTAGCAGGATTGCTCTGTTTTGGTAAGCTTTTTTGCTACTGTGACTAAAAGATCTGACAAGAACAATTTTAGAGGAGGAAAAGTTTATTTAGGGGCTCACCATTTCACAGGATTCAGTCATAGACAGCAGGCTCCATTTCTTGGGGCTCAAGGTGAGGCAGAATATCATGGCAAAAATGTGTGGCAGAGGGAAGCAGCTCACATGATGACCAGAAAGCAGAGAGAGAATGCACTCACCGGAAACAAATATGTCCTCCAAAGGCAGTCCCTGATGCCCCACCTCCTCCAGCCACACCTACCTGCCTTCAGTTACCACTCAAGCTCTATCAGGGAATTAATTCACTGATTGGGTGAAGGCTCTTCTAAGCCAATCATTTCACCTCTATGCCTACTTTCATTGTCTCACATATGACCTTTCAGGGGATACCTCACATCCAAACCATAGCATACTCACATTACCTATGCTCACAGATGTCACCATCAAACCAATTAGGAATATTATTCTTTGTCACTCTTTCATTTATCTAATGTGTGAGGGCACAAACCAATAATAACCTAGGTAAAGAGTTAATGTTCTCATGTTGCCACAGTGGTATCTAAGCTGGGAAAGACAAATAGATCAAAATATCAAAATTATCTGTGAGAATTATAGATTATAAGTGTTTTTTATTTGGATTTAATGTTCCAGTATTTTCCAAGTTTTCTGGCATGACAATGATTTATTTTGGTAATTATTTCAAGATCAGTTAAACATTAATCAATAAAAGGAAGCCTTTTCCCCCTTTCTTAACCTGGTTAATGTTAGATATACAAAAGCCTGGGCATGTCATTATAACCAGCTACATCAAAACACAAGAGGAGATTTTTAACAAATGAGATGAGAATATCACAAACCAAAACTGCCTATATAAAAGCCAAATCAATTTTTCTCTGAACTATATCATATTAATATATACTTTGTATTTGTCCAACATGGTCTTAATCATAGTTATTTATAAACTGCTTTTGTTTTAAATGTAAAAATGAACATTGTCAGCAGTTTGAGACCTTACCAATAATCTGCTTCTCCAAAACCTCCAGATAGATCCATAGAACAAAAAGGAAAATACATGCATGTTAATGAAACAATGACAGTAATTCTATAAGTGTAGATGTGACACAAGTGCAGACAAGTCATGGACAGCATGGTCAAGAGAGCCATCAGGAATCTCAAGACCCATCTATAGAGCATTGAGCTTAACACAATCTGCCAAAGCACATTCCTCTCCTCTGTAGTCAGGGACTCCTACAAATGACATTTCAGAACTGGAAACATCATTGCTTTATAGCTAAATGAATATTCCCTTAAGCATTTACTTTTTAAGATATGAATTTCCAGGAATGAGATACCACCCACTACCAGCTGGGTATAGATAAAAATAAAAGAAATTTATCCTTGGATAAGAAATCAATTTTTCTAGTGTTTATATATTTTAAACTTGAAATTTTATCATTTGTTTTTTTAAAATTGCCCTTTTATTATTTATTCATAAATATGTTTAAAAATACAGGTCTTGCCTACATTTGAATTAACTGCTATATTTTTAAAAATTTGATTTAAATGCAGTGGGTGAGTGACTGATTGTCATTGTACTCATTTTCAAAGACCAGTCTCCTGTGTCTTTGGATATATAATTCTCTATTTCCTTAGAAACCATTCATAATAAAAATATGATGAATTTCTTGAACATTAAAATAATTTTGGTCACAGAAAGTAAGCGCATTTTAAAATTTTCAGAATTTTTTTAAAAAGTGGATCGGATAAAAGGCATTACTGCTATCAACATAGAATCAATGACAAAAGATAATAGACATACATATACATGTATTATATGTGTGTGTATAAAAATTGATTGCCATTTGAAGCAGTAATACAACGGTAATGGGTTAAATTAAAATTAATTTTCTATTTCAAACCAAATTAGCATGATTATTAACCAAAGGTCCTATCTAAATGCCAAATAATGAAATATATGAGTAAAAGTGCATACCTGTCATTATTTTAATTTTCTATTAAAAAGTGTTTATGAGGAGAGAGGGGAAGGATGGGACCTGCAAGAGGTAAGACTGAGCACTAACAGAAGTGTATCCTTCCCACACGTGGTACTAGAGCCTTCAGGCACACTGAAAGTTTGGTTATATTAGAGGCCTTCAAATATTTCTTTTCCAATAGAGATTAGGCACATTCCTGCAAAGCAAAAACTTCCTTAAGTATTATATATATCAGAGAGATGGTATTTAAAAAAATAACACTCTCATCTCACAACGGCAACACTTTCCAATTGCTTCATAATTTTTTCAAAGGTAATTTATATCACAGTAGCCAGAGTAAAAGCATAGCAGCAAAAATATACCTCACTTCCCCTTCTTGAAGCTTTGAAGGTTCTACAGAAAGGTTTTGTATCTCCAAGAAGCACTACCAATTCAAAAAGTATTTGTGTAGCACTTACGGCATACATAGCCATATTACTAACATTTGTCTCTCATTTTCTAGCTCAAGATATGACCTTATATACATAATCTAATTTGATCCTTATAACATATGTAAGGCTTCAGATATGACTCATAATTTCTTGAAAACATAGCAAGAAAAAAAGATCATTTTTTGTGCATGTATTATATGACTCTCTTTCTCCTTTGACTGAACTTCTATTTGCGTTCAAAAGGCAAATGGCACAAAGACTTCCAAATCTAAGGTAGCAGGCACTGAGTCCAAAGTGTTCCACATGCCGCAGTTGAGGTGTCTACACTGGGAGGAGAAATGGTAACTGTGTGAAACAAGCATTTATTGACTACCTAGATTTTGCCCTTCCACAATGATACATAGTTCAAAACTCTGAGTGGTAAGTGCTAAAAACATAAAAAGTTGTCTATATGTGAAAGAAATTAAGAACTCTTGCCTGTCTTTTCATGGATTTAATTATGTGATTATTATTTGGGCTTCCAACACAAAATGAGATAGTAAATAGTTGGATAGAAAGCATTTTAAAATTCTTAACTGAAACAAGACTCTAGTTAGCTGTCTTATTATATAATTTTCATTAAGACATTTTGAAAAGTGGTTATAGTAGAGGAGGCAATTAAACATAAACATTAAACAGATGACATCAAAATAACTATCACTTCAGATAAAATGTAAGTCTGTTCATTGGAGAAAATAAAATGTCAATAATAAAATATTTGCTCTACTTTAAAAATATGCATTATTAGTAACAATTTTAAAAGCTGTTTATGGGTAGTCATGCTTAAGATTTAAAAAGCTCTAAATAATACTACTCCCATTATAACAAGAAGAAAAATCTGAGTAATTTACAATAATTTTTCTTCTTTCCATGAAAATACTGAGAGTGATAACAAATGTATTTTTAAAAAAGATACAACAGCCCGGCAAGCAATGCATGCCTATAATCCCAGCAGCTCGGGTGGCTGAGGCAGGAGAACTATGAATTCAAAGCCAGCCTCAGCAAAAGGGAGGTACTAAGTAACTCAGTGAGACCCTGTCTCTAAATAAAATACAAAATAGGGCTGGGGGTGTGGCTCAGTGGTCAAGTGCCTCTGAGTCCACTACTATTCCCAGTACCAAAAAAAAAAAAAAAAAAAAATGCTCTCTCCTATTAAAAATAAATTTTTAGCAATCAATACCACACATTTAATTATCCATGAGTCAAAATGGAAATCAAAGAAAATTAAGATATACTTCATTGAAAGAAATTTAAAATACAACTTACCAAAAATTGTGGGATGTACCCTAGTGCATTTATTAGGGGAAAGTTTATAGCATTAAGTGTTTGTCTTGGAAAAGTAAATGTCATATTAGCAATCAAAGATTCCACATTAAGAAACCAGAAATAAAAAGTGTAACTCAAATCCAAAGTAAGCAGAAGAAAGGGTATCACAAATACAAAGCTAGAAATCAATGAAATTTTAATTTAAAAAATTAATGAAATGAAAATTTGGTTCTTTAAAATAAGATCAATAAAAATCACAAAATTTCTAGGTAAACTGAACAAAAATTTAGCAGTAACAAGAATATAAGAGGGTCATTACCAGTGGTAATCAAGAAAACTTTATTGAATATTTTGAGTAAGTTGTGTCAAAAATATTGGCAACCTAGATGAACTGAACAAATTACTTAAAAGACAAACTCATTTAGGATTAAATAAATAGAAAATTCATAGAGATAGTATAAAAGTTTAAAATCTCAGGAAGAAAACATCAATCCAGAGGGTTTCACTGGTAGAATCTAAAGAAAAACTTGAGTAGAAACAATTCATAGAAACAATTCTACCACTGTTTATAGAAATTTAAAGACAAGAGACCTTGCTACAGAATATTGCTACCATATTACCTGAATACCAAAATCAGATAAAGATATCTAGTAAAGAAAACTTCAGGTTTCAAACATCCCTCAAGAACATAGACACAAAAAAGTCCTTAAACTATTAGAAATAAAAATCAATGCATGTAAAGGGAATCAAACGGGTCTTACACAAGGACTATAGCATTGACTCTCTGTTCTTCTTTACTATAATGAAGTACCTGAGGAAGTCTAATTTTATAAAGAAGAACCATTTAGCTCACAGCTTTATATGTGAAAAGTCCACACAATGTTAAAGACTCTGTTGAGTGAACATTATCACCCTGGGCTTTGTCACCTTTGGAGATAGTAGAAGCAATTGTGAGGGAAAGACATCACAAATCCAAATAGGTAGGCTGAGGCTGGGTACCACAATCTCTTCTGAAGGTACATCTAAAGACCTCCCACTAGGTCCACCTCTTAAAATTTCCATCAATTTCCTTGCTACACTGAGTATCAAGCTCCCAATGACATACCGTGGAGGCCAAATCACATCCAAACCCTGGCACCATATCAGGAGACTAAAATAACCAAACGATAGTCTCATCAGGTGCAGAACAGATTGCATGCAGGAAAATTATTTGATAACATTCTTGTCAGGAAACTAGGAACTAAAGGAAACCTTCTCAAGTTGCTAAAATGCATTTATAAGTGAATATAAATAAATAAATGATTGTAAATCCCATATAATGATTAAAGACTAATCTCAATTTCAGAAACAAAACCAGGACATATACCTTTACCATTTCTATTCATACTTGCATTGGAAATCTTACATAGTGCCAAAAGATAAAGAAATGTTAGAAATAATAATTGGAAAAGAAGATATAAATCTGTCTTTATTCACTGATGATCTGGTTGTAAATGTAAGAAATCCTAAAGAATCTATGAGATTTACCAGAAATACCAGGTAAACTTAACAAGGTGGCAGGATATATGGGTAACATAAAAGCATCAATTATATTTCTATACTTCATACTATAAAACCTTGCTGGAGGAAATTATAGATATAAGGAAGTGAAAAATAATGCCATGCTTATTGATTAAGAGTCACTATTGTGCTAGGTGTGGTGGTACATTCCTGTAATCCCAGCTATTCCAGAAGCTAAAATAGGAGAATTGCAAGTTTGAGGCCAGACTTAGCAACTTACTGAGACCTTGTCTCAAAATAAAAACAAAATTGACCGGGGATGTAGCTGTGTGGTAGAGTGCCCCTGGATTCAATCTGCAACATTGGGGGCATCACTATTATCATGATGCTATGACATATGTTTTCCCAAATATTCATTTAAAGACTAAAGAGAATCACCACCAAGATCCTAGCAGACTTCTTTCCAAAAACTGGTGAGGTGATGTATTTTCATCTTTTCTATTTGCATAAAATTTATTTTTAACCGATACATAAAAACATAAAAAATAGACATTAATGTAATAGTATTTGGTGTTTCAATATGTATATTATATAACATTTAAGTCAGATTAAACATATCTAGTTTTTCAAACATTTATCATTTCTTTATGGTGAAAACTTTCACCATACACTTTCTTCTAGCTTTTTGAAACGTAGTGTTCATATTTATTGTCTACAGTCACTCTACTTTGCAATAGCACACCAGAGCTTCTTGCTCCTATCTAATTGTGTCTTCTCTTTTCTTTTGTAACTATTGTTCAACCTTTCCCCATCCCTCCCTGCTACTCTCCCCAGCCTGTGCTCCAAGTTTCTATGAAACCAATTTGTTTAGATTCCACCTAAGAGTGAGATCATGCTACACTTGACATTCTGTGCCTGCCTTATTTCACTTAACATGATTTCCAGTTCCATTCTTTTTGTCACAAATCACAAGATTTCATTTTTTGCAAGTGAATAGTATTCCACTGTGTATACGTACCACAGTTTCTTTATCCCTTTATCAGTCGATAGACACTTTAGCTTTTTCCATTTCTTAGCTATGTTGACTAGTGCTGCAGTGAACATGAGAGTACAGATGTCTCTTCGAAATATTGATTTCATTTACTTTGTATATATACTCAGTACTGAGATTGCTGAATCATATGGTAGTTCTGGTTTTAATTTGTTAAGGAACTTCTATACTGTTTTCCATAAAGGCTCTACTAGCAAAAGACCAGCCTACTAGTCTTCAACCAAGAGTTGAGTTTTTTCCCCAGGAACATTAAGCAATGCTATAGATATTTTTGGTGATCACAACTGGGGGAGATACTATCAGCACTTAGCAGATAGGGGCAAGGAAAGTTGATAAACATTGTATAGTGTTCTGGGTAGATCCTAAAAACAAAGAAGTATCTGGTACAAAATATCAATAGTTACACAATTGAGAAAGTCTGAACTAGCATAATCAAAACAGTTTTGAAACAGAAGAGTAATTCTGTATGATTCACATTACCCAATTTCTGATACTAGTGTAAAGGTAGTTACATAGATCAATAGACTAAAACAGAAAATCAGCATATGTATATCTAATATAAGAATACCAAGATCTTCTCACAAAATACAGTTAATTTTTTTTAAAATTTTAATTCAAAGATATCATGGATCAAAATGAGAAATAAATGTCTAAAAATATCTAGAGAAAAAATAAGAGAAAACTGTGATCTTGGTTTTGGCCAATATTTTTAAAGTAGCACCCAAATTCTAAACCTAAACAAAAATTGATAAATAGAATTTCACCAAAATTTTAAAAGTAAAACAAAAGCATCCCTGCTCTTTGCAAGATATCCTTAGAAAATTAAAAGACTATTGATAAAGGACAAAATGTGTATAAACATGTATATCATAAAGACATGTCTGGAAATATTATATATATTAATCTTGAAACTCAATTATAAAATAAAATATATAATAAAATACACAAACAATTGAATATATAATAATGAAAGATACAAATGCCAAAGGAACATATTAAAAATACTCATGTCATTAGTCATTTGGGAAATGCAAACATAAATTACAATGTGATATCTCTGTACACTTATAAGTAGAGTTAAAATTGCTATTTTTTAAGTGAAAATTTAAGTAAAATTGCTAATTCCAAGTTCTGACACAGATGTGGAACAACTCAACTCCCATAACTGCCTGTAGGGAATCAAAATGGCACAACCACTAAGAAAAATAACTTGGGACATTCTATGTAAAGTTAAACGTTTACTTTATGTACAATGACCCTAATCTGGAAAATCCTTAATATCCAGCAAATGTTGGGTAAATTTTGATATGCTTACACATTCCTGTACTGCACAAGCCATCAATAACTACAATGACATGGATGAATCTCAAAAGCATTATGCTAAGTGAAAGCCAGACATAGAGGATACAAAACCATATGATTCTAAGTGACATTCACAAAAATTTAAAACAATAGGTGTATAAATCAGATCTGCTTCTCAGGTGCTAGGTGTGGGGAGGAGACTGACAGCACAGAGGCTCAAGGGATACTTGGGAATATTTCTGTCTTGAGTGTGGAGGTTTGGTACACTGTTTTTCTCAAAACTACTGAAATGTACCCTACAAAGGGTGAATTTTACTTCATGCTAATTCAATAAATTAGAAAAAGCATGCAAATATGTGTTTTGATTTCCTGTAAAAGTCAAGATTCCAAGTGTAGGAGAAATTAAAGTTCAAAGCCTTTTTGAACAAATGCAATTTGCTATTGCATGGTTTGGGACTTTGTATTGTCAAAAATTACATACAAAAATCTTTTGCTATATGAAAGAACTCACAACAGAGTGGTCCAAATGATATAAATGGCATAGAAAAGATGTTGTGTGTTTCTCAAATCATATTTTAATAGCTATAACAAAATTTTTCTATGGTTGACAAATCTTGGTTTCAATATTAAACAGACCTTTTCCTTCAGCATTCTCATAGAACATTTTATACATGTGATATGAAACTCCAAAAAGGGTCTGTGATATTACCATGTAGTGCAAAGGTAATGTTCTGCACAGTGGTTAGATTAAATGTCCTTTAAGGTTTTCTTCTAATGCTCAAACCTTTTAGATTTTCCTTTTAAAGAAAAGTACTCAGGATGTCAGGTTGTGGCTTATAAATAAAGAATTATCAGAAATATAAATTCTTAATAGCAAGGACTTGTAGCATTCAGAGTGGCAGGGATAATGTGTTCTATTTTTTTTCAGTACCTTATGAAATTTACTATTTACAATGAAATAGTAAATACTGACTGGTTTATGGATAAAAGTTCCATACATATGGAAACAAACCAATCACTGAAACAAAGTTGTATTGGAAGATCTTGTGGCCTAATACACACCTCTCTTGCTATCCTTCCCAAAACAGGTTTGCTGTTGTATAAACTGCATGTGCCTTTTCAGAGCCCACTGACTGACTGCAAAAAACGTAAAAAATGAATTCACTTGACTCGGTGGCTTTCCCTCAAGAGGAAATGTCATTATTTCTTGTTCTTCCAACACCTATGCTGGTAATCATACTCCTGTGCTTTATATACTACTACTTCCTGGGCCTGGAGAGGAATGGAGGGTGCTGCTGCTGGTAATGAACTCTAATAGAAATTATTTCCAATTTTGATTACAGAACAAAGAAATACCTTTTCTGAGATAACAAAAATTGATATGTTCTTGACAATTTATTTTGGATATTCAGTGTTTGGAAATGCTAATCAAATAGAAATAAGCTTTTATTTTCCTTAAATTTTGCTGTTTTAGAATGGCTGGGGTGTTCTGTGATAGTTGTTTGCAGCTGGCAAATATAACAATGGTGGAATACATTAGCATGCATGAAAATCACACCTGTACATTTTCATATGTAACCATCATTCTGGTCTTTGGGAAAGAATGCCATGAATTAACCTTATTGCATTTAAAATTTATATGACTACAAATCAATGCAGGTTAATATTGTCTCTATAAATGAGGTCTGCTATAGTCAATGCCACACAATACATAGTACTGAATGTAGAAAAGGCAGTGATAAACAGCACGCTCAAAGTAGAATAGAGAAGTTTAGGAAATAAACGCCAAGAAAAACCAAAACACATAATACTAAGATCTCAAAACTAGAAAGCTCCTTCTTTATATTTTCACTTAATGGTACACCTGGACTAGCTTAAATACCACAGGTCTTCTAAATCTGAAGCAATTCTTGTTTATTCATGCATCCATTCAAAATTCAGATTTAAACACCTAGAACCTGCCATTTTTTTTCCTGATGAGAAGCTGTATCAGTGAATATGACAGAATTATTACATCTAATAATAAATAATTCATGCAAAATCAAGAACAAGAACAGCAGAATAAAATGCAAATGCTTATACCCAAAGCACAATCCCTCTTTATTTCATTTTACTTCAATCTCTGTTTTACACAAATTTCAAAACAAAATCAATTTATTAAATTTAAAGGGAACTCTTATCCATGTATTAGGAAGAGCATCAGAACACTATTGCTTTATTTGCGCTATGATACACTGTGCATCAACTACACAACAGGCAGAATGTGACCTGTGGTGTACAATGAAGAATATGATGAATAGTGTAAAGCAGAGGCAGATCGTTTAAAAATTTAATGCAAAAATAGGGAAATCTTGAATGAAAGATATAAAATTGTATTTATTTAAATATAAAACCTGGTTCTATAATTGTTGATGTGAACAATTTACCTATAAATAAAAATGTACTGAAGCTGTTAATTTCCATTTGAACACTATTTTAACTGTTGCTATCACACAATGGATTTGAAGGCATATGTATGCACAGGACTCAACCATATGTTGTGTTTAATTATTAAAGTTTCCAAACATATGTCAAACTGAAATCTACACTACTCAAATTTAACAAATGTTAATACTTCACAAAATATTTTTTAAGTTAAATATTACGGATACAACTGAAGCCCTTTTTATAGTCTTCTCTATACCACCTCCACTTCCTTTCTCCCCAAGTTTCCTAAAAAAGTACCCATTAGTCTGATGTTTTTGCTTTATTACAAATTTATTTTATAGTTATATATATATTTACATATATACATGCACACATGTGTGATATTTGTATGATAAACATACCACATGTACCTGCACACACATGTAGTTTTGGTATTTAAAATGTGGAGAAAAATACATTACACCAATGCAAGTGTTTTTTCAAATTAACTTTTTCACTTAATTAAAATATCATTTTATTATAAATAGTCAGTTATTTTAAACTGCTTTATAGCATTTCACAATACAAAATTTCCAGCATATTACTATCAATCACCAACTTGCTGTGAAAGCTTAGTAACAGGTAAGGGAACTTGAGTCAAGTTAGGTTGAAGGGAATGATGTAGTACAAAACAAAAAAAAAAAAAAGTAGAAGGAAATGATCTAGTGAAAATTGAAAAGCTGTTGATGAAAGAAATGGAAGGAAATGCTTGAGGGACACCCCTGAGTGGGCAAGTTTGGAAGGGCTCTAACGCAGTGTTTTAGACGGGGGCACAGGGACTGTGAGGTGGGACAACTATGGACGTGTAGGTAATTACGAACACATGAGTATTTAGTGGGAGATTGTGGAGAAGCTCTTCAGATTAATTTCCTGAGTAAAGAGGAAAACATTGCTATTTCTATTTCTGAGAAAATGGAAGCTCTTCCTTCATCTAAGCACATCTAAAAACCTTAGGTGCTATCTACATAAAAAACACAAAGAGACTCTGGAAAGTCAAGTTAAGGATCAGAATCTCAAGGAACTTCAGGACTCAGGAAAGACATGATGGTTAGTTACCTGGGTTTGATATTTGCCTCATATACTGTTAGAAATACCAGGGTGCCACAAAGACTCAAACGCATGCTCAGAAGTAGCTCTGCCAGGCAAACTTCTGACTGAAGGACCTTCTACCCAACCTGGCTAGTGAGCACACTTGGGTGGGAAGTCCGCCAGGTTTTATCCCTAATGCAGTACTTCCCCTTGCTCTAATAGGAGGGGGAGGGTTACAACCTACACCATTGGCTAATTTTACAATCAGAGTGGGCAAAGGGAAGGAGAATAGTTAAAATGGGTATAAGTAGATCTTACATTCCATTAAAGCTAAATACTGTATTATGAAAATGGACCCCCAAACTATTTCTCACATAATCCTTTCATTCTTATTGCCTGTATTCAGTGACAAGATTCTAGTGGATCATCACAGATTGGAATTTCCCATGTTGTCTTCCTAATTTCTCTATTTTCAGTCCCTAGGAAAAATCTATTTATCTATCAAATTGAGCTATGTGGATGAAAATATTATGTTTTAGATGTTGTCCTTATATTATTTCCAGGATTTTTCTATGTTTAGCGCAGGAAACAGGCCTTATCTGCATTGGCCTAATCCCTCCCATATACCTATCTGTGTGCTTAAATATATTTATTCATTACCTTTAACTCATTCGCTAATAATTTCTGGTCATATTTCTCAATCTAACTTAAATGTAATGAACAGATCTTTAAAATAGGAGTCTTAACTATTTTCTAAATCTTTATTCTGCCACCAAAATAATAGCATAATACTGGGATCATTGTTGCTCTTAACTTCTTCAACCTTAAAGTAGGTTGGATGCTTTCAAAGGTCCTTTCAGCAACAGTATTCGAAGTTTACAGGCAAATGTTAGGGAAGAAGCAAAAGCAAAATAAAAAGGAAGGAAGGGAAGGAGGGAGGAAAGTGGGGAAGGGGAGGAGAAGGGAAGGGAAAAAGGAAGAGAAGGAGGGAGAGAGAGGAGGGAAGAGAGGGAAGGAGGCAGAAGCATGGGGGAAGGCAGATACAAAAAAGAGAAGGAAGAAACAAAGCTGAATGGATTTTCGAGTAGAATGAAAAGAACACATTTCAAATAATTGTCATAAAAAATATGACACCTACTAAGAAAATGAAGTTACAATGACTGCACAAAACCTTAACTTTGCCCTTGACAGGGTTCCCCTAATAATACCCTAAAATATGACACCTTGCTGGATTGAATATTTAAAGGGAAGAGAGATCTCTTACCTTTCCATTAAGCTAGTCATAAGACCCCCCTGTGAGAGGTGCCCACCCTAAACCTGAAGGGAAAGGGCAGTCTTATCTCCAGAGCTGGAGGAACATGGAGAGAAATCTGAAAGGACAAACCTTGCTAAGTTTCCCCCAGTTGACTACTCTTAGCTCATTCCTTTTTTGTACTACCACATCTTTTCATGACTCTAGGCTCTTCATTAAACCAGAATAAAAACCCTTAGGTTTCACCATTTCTTTGATTCTTCATTTCCTTATGAAGTCTCCCATATCATGCAAAACCTGTAATAAATAAATATGTTTGCCTTTCTCTCATTAATTTGTTATGGAGGCCCAAGGAAAGAAATTAAACAGAGAAATATTTTTTTCTCCTCCCCTTTTCCTTCTGGGAAGTATTACTAGTTCTGGAAACAGCTTGTCACAATCTAATTTCTTAACAACTTTCAACTGATCAAGGGTAGCGAGATACTTTGAAGTTTTTCAAATATCGGATATTTTTTTCCTTTTAATCACTAATTCACTTAGCAAATATTTGTTTGAATATTTACTAGGTTTCAGGCAAAGTGATAGGCTCAGGGAATACAATGCTGAGCAAAATTCAACTGAACTTCTGGTTTTATTGTTGATTATATGCAATGTATAATCAGGAGTAGGAAACAATTACATGATAATATAAGTAAATATAAAATTATATTTGCAAGCAGAGCTATGAAGAAGATTGTGCCAAGTTATCCTGGGAAGACCTGTTTTTTTAATTATTATTATTTATTATTATTATTATTATTACTACCAGGGGTTTTTTTTTTTTTCATGAGCAAAATAAATACACATTAGCAATTAATATGGCATTTAGACTCAGAAGATTTCTTCTGAGAATCTATGGCCCTTCCTTTGCATTCCCCTTCTCATATTGTTATCACCTAAATAATTCAATAAACAGCGTTTGCATTTTAGTTAAATGGCAGACTTCAGTGAAATCAAAAAAGAAGAACGGCAATCCCACTTTTATAGACAGATGCATAAAAGCTTTGTTTTGAAACACTGAGCTTGCTAAAAATATAGATGTCCATTATTTACTTCTCTGAATTATCATGCATGAATTAACAGATTTGATTTTATGGTCTTCATTCTTGCATTCAGATCTTCCAGACTAAAATAAGAATTATTTAATGAACAGTTTCAAGCCTATGACAAAGCATCCTTCCCATGGAAGTTTGTATGCACTCTTCAAAGAACATCAACAAAACTGATTCACTGAGGCAACACATGTACCTTGTACAAATTCCTTGTACTGGTGAAAAATTAGACAGATATGTAGCATCTATTGAAGTACATATTTTTATGGTACACTTTCTCAGCTACTGACCAAAATTAGAAGGCCAACACAAATGCCTAATGATGGCTAGACTGCATTATCTACTGATAACAGGAAAGACATTTTATGTTGCAGGAAAAATGTCATTTGATAACTATATTACTTCATTATTTGCCTTATTATTTCTTACTTGTACTTAAAAATTAAAGGAACACTTCTACAATTCTGATGGTGCTAAAAGGAAAATCTTATATCCTTAATTTATTTGATGAACCACTAATGCCAAAAAACATCAAAAGTTTTCCTTTTCCTAGTGAATATTTTCTTGAACAATCCATAAAAGATGAGCATTCTAGGTCATCAACTCTCACTTATCAACTGCCACAAAACATGGTGTTTTAATTCACCTATGCATGTACATTCAATAATTCTCTTCAGTAGTCATGAAACTTCAATACACAAATCATAAAAATAACTTAAGAGACCTGATGTGAAGCACTTTTCAAATACAGTCTGGGACATTTTGGGGAACATAAGCCTAGATTTATACTCAGATACTATTCAACCAAAAAATATTGCTGACTTATTAAAATGTATATTTCTTGCCAACTTTCTTTGCCATAGAGATGACCAAGCAAATTGTCTTTTAAATTGTCAAAGGTTCACTTGGCTATTTGAGATAAAATATGATCCAGAAATATTCTCCATTTCTTCTCAAATGTACTGCAGATCACCAGCCAAATGTCAATATTGCTGCAATTCTTAATCATTGCAACTGTACGACAGCAATCAAGTAAATTTCTATTTCAACTGAACTTTTTAAAGTGATTAAAAAATTGAGACATTTATGACGTCAAATCAAAACTAAAAATACACTAAATTTTACTATAACTCATTTTCTGGTAAATTCTTAAAACTAAGCCTTCATTTTAATAAAGCTTCAATAAATTTCATAAAGAATAATTTAATATATACATTTAAGATTCCTATAAACTTTCACCTGAACTCCCCATGACTACACTGAATATAACCCGAATACACATTTTTTTATGAACAATCTTTCTCTAAATATTGTGTAAATTTTTAAGATGCAGTTTTGAATGTTAGCAAAAATAATCTTGACTCCACAAAAAGTTGAAATAATTTGGAAGCTGAAATTTACTAAATATCAAATTATGATAGATGTTACATTTTTGTTATCTAAGATAATTAAGAAAAAGACATTTTAATATCTTAAAAATATGCTTTAAATCACCATTATACTCATAGACTCACAGTTGGATCTCTGAAACAGATTATTTCCAAAATACATCTTTTTTCTTTTTATTTAGTCAAAAAATAACACTCTTTGGTGGGGAGCTATAGCTCAGTGGCAGAACACATGCATAGCAAGTATGAGAACTTGGGTTCAATCCCAAGTAGTACATGAAGAACAAAAAGCAAAACCAAACAATAAATAAGCAAAACACTCTCATCAGACAGAACCAGAAAATGTTTACAGCAACCCACATGGTAAGTGGAAATTGAGAACAGCAAGTGCACAAAGAGAAAGCAACAGGACATCAAGTGTCCTTACATAAACTGCAAAGGATGTGACATGGAGCTGACAAGAAACAATGGTTTAATCATTAATAGCCTATTGGAAATCAGAGGTGATAACTGTATCTGTTGACATCCAACACTTGACTTCTATCTCAAAAACTCCATTAATTAACAAATCAGTACAGTAAGTATGTCAGTTTTGAGACATCTCTCAATCCATGAGTTAACTGTTTTCTTTTCTCAGAGTCTTAGGGGTATAATAGAGAACCAGGATTCATCAAGACTTCTTGAAGACTTCTCACTGCTTACTCCATCTCTACACATGAGTACATTTCTACTATCCCTGGTCCCTGGACCCATTTTCCATACCTATTAAGAGGTTTGAAGATTGCATTTCCATTGATAGCCACAAGAATGTTATCTAGAAGCTTAACCCTGTGTTCAAGGGGAGACTAAAATTTGGGAAATTTTCACTAGGAAAATAATAATGATAGTGATAACACTCACTGCTGTAACCAAATCAAAAATACTTTAATGCTACAAATTGTGTTTTTCCATTTATAATTGGACATTACATGGCATTTTTTTTCCAAAGAGTTCAGGGTGATCTATAATTCAAGAACTAGGCATAATGACAATTTTAATTCGAATGGCAAAGGGAAGGGAGAGAAGAAATTTCAGAGATTGCTTTCAACATCTCTGTCATTTTCACTACCTTTCAAAGGGAAACACCCCTGGATCTCTTTAGAAATCAAAACATAGACTAAATATAGAGCATCCTAAAAATGTGTGCCAGATGTATCTTATCTAGGGCTTCTCTCACCCCAGGGTATTTGCCAACTCCCACTTGACACATCCCAAATATTTTTAGCACATCAAAGTCTCTTACTTATTACTTGCACAGCTGGTAGCTAAAAATACTTACACTGTATAATGTTACTTTATAAGTTAAAGATTGTTCTTGCATCATTTATTCAGAAATGCTTTCATAATTGGAACCCAGATACAAACAAGATGGTTCAGAATGGAAAAGTGAGGGCAAGAAGTTCGTCCTCTAAACAGAAATAAAGTCAGGGATCAGCTATTTTAAGACAATGGATTTTGTACATTTGAAGGAAGGTATCAAAAGTTAAGAATATTTGGCAAGAAGAGACAGATGGGACCATATTAGCTAAGTCTCCAAAGTCATCTTTGATGACTAGGCTATTACAGAGTGGACCAAATACCCTAGAGATGTACAGATGGGCAATGACAGGCACAGGATAGAGCCAGGGATAAACTGAGGTTCAGGATAGAAATTACAGGCTCCTTAAACCTGGCCCACAAAATAATATGTGGCAAAAAAAATCAAATGCATGGTAATTTAAGGACAAGGTGGGAGTACAGTTTCTTTTACTGTAGATGAAGAAGTAATGAGGACAAGAAATCAGGGTGGTTGAGAGAGTAGTGGTAATCAGTTGGAAAAAAGACCAGAAATAATCAATTATTGGAAACTGAAATACCTAGGTCAGAGAAACAGAGAGAGAAATTCTGCAGAAAATGGGAACTGTGTCCTATGTCTGGACTTGTCTGAAGGTCAGGGCTAAGGTGATTTTCAGGCTTCTCTTATGATGAGAAAATAGATTAGCGGATCTAAGCAGTTCTTTCTGTATTCTTAAATTACAGTTCAAGCAAACACTGAATAGAAATGCCTCTCCCTTTAAAATACAGTATTGTTTTCTATTTCAAGTGCTAGTCCATTATTCTTTCACTAACCTGAGTTTGCTTTTCTCAGAAACACTTCAGGTTTTCTAAAATTCTTTGGAAAAAATTCTTTGTTTCTATGTCTAACTATTAAAGTCGTTAACAGATTTTATTCCAAAATGATACTACGGTGACTGTTTTTAATAGGGCAGTTTTCAAAGATTGCTCTGCGACTTACCACATCCAGATTTTAAATAATAAAGATTCTAACAATATAAGTCTGTCAATTTTAGCACTGTTTTCATGATCGGGGTGCACCTGGGAATACAGTAATATTTCCAACAAGATCTAGAAGAACCCAGTTCCTCTTCACTAAGCCCCAAAATGTTTGAGCTGCCACTCACTTTTTCATTCTTTTGAGTAGCCCTGTACTAGTGAAACAAACTGCAGAGCAGCTGTTTCTTTATTTTTTATTTTCCTGGCAGACATCTAGCTGTGATCTGTAACTCAGTAGAAACTAAGACATAAGAATAAAGCAGCATGATTTTTTAAAATGAGATCAAAGACACAAAAGCATTAGTGAAAATAAAAGTTCTACGCAAATGTATGCTAGTATTCCCTTAGATTGATGTTACAGGTAATTCTGAAGCAGGAATTAAGAAAATCACCCAGCAGTTGCTATCGTATATATATTTCAACGTTAAATGCGGGAATATGGATTAGAAAATACTAGCTAACATTTCCACCTCCATTTGGGGCTATGTAAAGAAATCACATGGTGTAGATAGTTCCTTTGATTTTAAACAAAAGAATAAAACAGAGGAAAACATCTCTGCTTCAGGTTTCCAGATCTTTAAGACTAGAACCACAGATGGCTCCACCTTTCCCTCAAGCTGTGTCTGCGTTAGAAGGTTTACCAGGTGCTTCAGTTTGATGTCTGGAATGCAGTAATGAATTCTAAATGGTCACATATTGCTTCAGTCACAGTTTTTCCTTGCCACCTACCTTGATGACACAAGCTATAGGTTTTTGTTTTAAGTGTTTGCCTAGACAATTTCTTTTTTTCTGGGGTCCCAGTCTCTAAGGCAGGTCCCCTAACACCCTGCCTAGATTTGCTTGCCTGTGCTTCCTATTTTACTGTGCCTCCTGGGGAACATGTCACCATTGTGAAGACCACCTAGCATACTAACCTTGCCAGGTACTCTAATTTTAGACTTCCTTACTTGTAAGGGCTTTCTTTCTGCCATCCTTTGTGTTCCTGCTGATCCAAATCTTTGCACTGACACCTGATTGCAACTTAGCTAACTTGCCCCTTCCCTCCTACTCTGTACATTTAGTGGCACAGCTGCTCCTGCAGGCCCAGCTGGTACAGATGGATTGGTTTCCTCAGCAACTTTGAAAATGGGCATCTGGCAATGACTTTTCTCTCTTTGCTATAATGCTTGATTCTACCACCCTTTACACATGAGCCATCCTAAATTATTTTAAAACAGAAGCAAATAGAGGTAATTATACACTCGAATGTAGGTAGTTTTTAGAATGGTCATTTTGGAACACAATTTTCCTTCAGAAGCAAAGTTTTAAATAGTTATTATATTATATCCCCAATTTATTATGTACTTACCATTGAACCCCTATGGAAATCAAATTGTAGGTAGAAATTGTTACTGAACATATTTCTGACTGCACCACTAGTGTCTGAGCCAACTATTGTTGTCGTCATGTTGCCTAGGAGCTTCTGCTAGCCTCAGGTGCTACCAATGGCCCGTATCATTTCATGGTTAGGAAACACAGGCATCTCTTGAAAGAAGATAATGCAAATACATCAGAGGCATGGAGAATGAGGCCCGCGTGTGACTCCAGGTATGTTTTATTTCCAATGAAAGAACAGGGATGTGGTCATGTGGGAGTCAATGAGGGTTGCTGTAACAAAATCCCACAAAGTATGTGACTTAAACAATAGGAATTTATTCTCTTACAGTTCTGGATGCCAGAAGATGATGACCAAGGTGTTGGGAGGTTTACTTTCTCCCAAGACCTCTCTCCATGGCTCAGAGATGGCCATCTTTTCACTGTATTCTCACATGAATTTTCCTCTGTGTACATCAATCCCTGGTATCCCTTTGTGTATACAAATTTCCTATTCTTATAGACACCAGTCAGATGTGATTAGGGCATACCCTGATGACTTCATGTTACTTAATTGTTGTTTTAAAGAACTTATCTCCAAATATGGTTACATTCTAAAGTACTAGAGACTTCAACACAGGAATTTGGAAACATGATTCAGACCACAACAGATGGAAAGTACCAGTCTCCTCATCAATGGCACAGGGCCCTGAAATGGCATAATCCCCGCATAAAAGTCTAAGACTAGAATTGTGACTGGAGTACTTAGGTTTAGCTCTAAGATCTAATTATTACTAACAACGTTTATATGAATGAAACCAGTACTAATTAATCCACTGACAGATCATTGAGAACTAATAACAAGTAGTGCCTCTATCAGTATATACAAGGATTCGAAAAAAGATGTTTTTACCAAATGTACATACATAATGCTGTCCTAGGTCAGAAGTTTTAATGGAAGTGACTTCAGAGATTTTAGTTATTTATAGATATTTTTTCTTTATTTTGGGGCATCAACAAAAACAAAATCAAAAATATTTATTATCAAATCTACATTAGTATCTGTCATGTACTAGGCAGTTTTAAAGTTGGTGCACAGAAATGAACAAAATAGACACCCCTGTTCTCATGGAGATTGTGTAACAGAGGAGATAGCATATGGGAGACACATAGCACAATGAGAAATACTGTTTCTATGAATTAAAATAAAACTGAATGAGGAGATGAAAAGAAAGCACTTAAGAGTCCTGAATGAAAAGTGTGAGCCATTTGAGCCTTTTGTGGACGACCTATCCAAGTGGGGGGCTTATAGCTACAATGGCTTGTATTGTGTGACAATTACCCAGGAATGTGGGTAGGACTACAGAGGTAAAATATCCTCAGGAGAGTTAGTTGGCACCTCCAGGCTTAGAGGGAAATGACTAATGTTTATAATACTTTAAGATAAGTTGATAAGAAAAGAACTAACTAAGGCACAAGAATAGGTAAGTCAAAGATGTCTGATAGGTCAAAGAAAACAAAAGAGTCTGCTCAAGACATCATGAAGACATGAATTGCAAATTCAAACACTAATTGAATATGGTAGTTTCATCAATCCTATTAGCCAAGATGGAACAGCAAAGAACAGAATTAACAGAGTCAAGCTCACATAAGACTATTGGACACATAAACTACTACAGTTATTTTTGGAGAAAATATAAATCCAGAAATAATTTCAAAAATAAAATATTCTCTGATCTAACAACTTCATTTCTGGAACTTTACCTTACAAGCAAAAATAAAAAGTATAGCAGTTGGGAATGTTTACCAAAACATTTCTTTCTTTTTTTTTTTTTTAGCATATTTACTTATTTTATTATTTTTTTAAATTTATTTTTATTGTAAACAAATGGGATACATGTTGTTTCTGTTTGTACATGGAGTAACAGCATATCATTTGCATATTCATACATTTTCATAGAGTAATGATGTTTGATTCATTCCATTATTTTTTTCCTTCCCCCCCACCCCTCCCACCTCTCTTTTCCCTCTCTACAGTCCCTCCTTCCTCCATTCTTGCCCCTCTCCCACCCCCCATTACGTGTCATCATCCGCTTATCAGTGAGATCATTTGTCTTTTGGACTTTTGAGATTGGCTTATCTCACTTAACATGATATTCTCCAATTTCATCCATTTGCCTGCAAATGCCATAATTTTATTCTTCTTTATGGCTGAGTAATATTCCATTGCATATATATATCACAGTTTCTTTATCCATTCATCCATTGAAGGACATCTAGGTTGGTTCCATAGTCTGGCTATTGTGAATTGAGCAGCTATGAACATTGATGTGGCTGTATCTCTGTAGTATGCTGATTTTAAGGCCGAGGAGTGGGATAGCTGGGTCAAATGGTAGGTCCATTCCAAGTTTTCTAAGGAATCTCCACACTGCTTTCCAGAGTGGCTGCACTAATTTGCAGCCCCACGAGCAATGTATGAGTGTACCTTTCTCCCCACATCCTCTCCAACACCTATTGTTGCTTGTATTCTTGATAATCACCATTCTAATTGGGGTGAGATGGAATCTTAATGTAGTTTTGATTTGCATTTCTCTTATTACTAAAGATGGTGAACATTTTTTCATATGTTTGTTGATTGCTTATAAATCTTCTTCTGTGAAGTGTCTGTTCATATCCTTAGCCTATTTGTTGATTGGGTTATTTGTATTCTTGGTGTAGAGTTTTTTGAGTTCTTTATATATTCTGGAAATTAGTGCTCTATCTGAAGTATGAGTGGCAAAGATATTCTCCCACTCTCTAGGCTCTCTCTTCACATTGCTGATAGTTTCCTTTGCTGAGAGAAAGCTATTTAGTTTGACTCTATCCCAGTTATTGATTCTTGCTTTTATTTCTTGTGCTATGGGAGTCCTGTTAAGGAAGTCTGATCCTAAGCCAACAAGTTGAAGATTTGGACGTACTTTTTCTTCTATAAGATGCAGGGTCTCTGGTCTGATTTCAAGGTCCTTGATCCATTGTGAGTTGAGTTTTGTGCAGGGTGAGAGATAGGGGTTTAGTTTCATTCTGTTGCACATGGATTTCCAGTTTTCCCAGCACCATTTGTTGAAAAGGCTATCTTTTCTCCATTGCATATTTTTGGCCCCTTTGTCTAGTATGAGAAAATTGTATTTATTTGGGTTTGTGTCCATGTCCTCTATTCTGTACCATTGATCTACCTGTCTATTTTGGTGCCAATACCATGCTGTTTTTGTTACTATTGCTTTGTAGTATAGTTGAAGTTCTGGTATTGCGATACCCCCTGTTTCATTCTTCCTGCTAAGGATTGCTTTAGCTATTCTGGGTTTCTTATTCTTCTAGATGAATTTCATGACTGCTTGCTCTATTTCTGTAAGGTACATCATTGGGATTTTAATTGGAATTGCATTGAATCTGTACAGCACTTTAGGTAGTATGGCCATTTCGACAATATTAATTCTGCCTATCCAAGAACATGGGAGATCTTTCCATCTTCTAAGGTCTTCCTTAATTTATTTCTTCAATGTTTTGTAGTTTTCATTGTAGAGATGTTTTACCTATTTGTTTAGATTGATGCCCAAGTATAGGGAAAGAGTAACTTAAGCTGGCACTATTTGCAGATGACATGATTCTATATTTGGAGGATCCAAAAACCTCCTCCAGAAAACTTCTAGACCTCATCAATGAATTCAGCAAAATAGCAGGCTATAAAATCAACATGCATAAATCTAAAGCATTTTTATACGCAAGCGAAGAAACAGCTGAAAGGGAAATGAGGAAAACAACTCCATTTGCAATAGCCTCAAAAAAAAAAAAAAAAAAAAAAAAAAACTTGGGCATCAATCTAACATTTCTTATAGTAGGAAAGCCAAAACAAACTAGAACCAACTTAAATTTGTGTCACTAGAACAATGGTTGCACAAATTGTAGTACAAATTATGAAAATATGCTATATAACTCTTTAAAGTACTTTCAAATTCTTTCCATTAAACCGTAGGAATGTCTGTGATAGCTCAAACACAGAGAACAAACTTATCTGCTTAACCCTAGTTTTGTAAAATAAACATAAAGGCATTTTCACTTTATACATATGTCCGTATTTCATGTATCTGAGTATACAAAACTATGTACACAGATACATACCATGTTTTATTCATGAACACAAAAGAAAAATGAAAATGATAGAATTGTAACTATTTTTAGGTAAAAGAAAAATGTGCATTCCAAAGACATTTGTATTAAATTATATTCTCTCAGAGATTTTAAAAGGGAAACACTGTCAATATTTTTTATCTCCATGCACCATATATGTCTACCATCTCATGAACTTACCACCTAGAAAAGCTGAATCACTTTGTCCTGAATAAACACAGCCTTAGTCATGTAAATAAAAAAATGGAGAGTGAGCATTATAGATTCCTCCATCTATTGAGTATAGTGAAACTGAAGCCAGAATTGGGGACTGGTAGTTAGTGTAGAAATAGGAAATAGGGGATGGGGGTCAGATGGAGGAAATAGAGGCCATTAAAGCCATCTGCCTCTGGCAGTTGGAGACTGCCCCTGGGAGAATGGAATGTCAAGGATCTCCAGAGCCCATTGATTACCAAATTTACCTGGCTGTCAGGGACAACAGGCAAAGAGATGCTAAATAATGCCTCCTGGGCCCCTACCTGCCTGAATCACTTTGGCCCTCCCCCTGCCCATCTGCCTTTATGCATCTCACCTGCAAAACTGGACCTAGGCATATAGACAGGAAGAAAAGAAATAAGGGGGAAAGGGCAGGAGAATAAAACCTATATAAAGGACAAGATTTGCTCATCCCATGGATTCTGCCTTTGGGTCCCCTTCTTCCATCCGGGAGAAGTCTGCTTTTACTTTTCTTTAATAAAGTTCCTTATTTTCTACTCCACGCTTGCCTTGTGTGCTTCTCTGGCATTATACTTCAACACCTGAGGAAGCAGGATTTGTCACCGGTAAACAGCGGTATCAAAACTAGAATACAAATATTCAGAAGTGACCTATGTAATTGTTCCATTTAAAACAAACAAACAAACAAAAAACTCACCAAAAAGCTAATTTTAACATAGAAAGGGGTTGTGTCTTAGTTCATTAACAGGAAATCTTGATCAGGGAGCTCCATGGCATGACCACAGAAGCAGCACCAGAAAAGGCTCTCACATGCAAACTTGGAAGCCAACAAGCTAAGACTCCTTATGCTATGTGTCAGTCCCTGTAACACTCAATACTATAATAAAAAAGCTTTCACCCAATTTAACTTTACTTTCAGATGCCAGTAATGAGTTCCAGATATGCTGAACTTTGTAATTAAATAAGAATTAAAATAAGGACAGACAGAAAACATGGAATATAAAGCACTTTTCTGTGAGTTACTCTGTCCTCAGAAAGCACTTGTCTATTAGCAGAAGTGGATGTGATTTAGAAAAATCACAAAATTTGGTCTGAGGTTGTGGCTCAGTGGTAGAGTGCTTGACTAGTATGTGTGAGGCACTGGGTTTGATTCTCAGCATCACATATAAATAAATAAATAAACGTCCATTGACAACTAAAGAACATTTAAGAAATTATGACTTTTGATAATATTCAAGTGATTTTTTCTTTCCCATTTCAGAGATAGAAGATGAATAATTTGTATCAGTGTAATTTATCAGAAGACTATTAAATTTATTTTTCATCAAAAGTGAAATTATAACTGAAAAGTTTAAATGTAGCATTAGATGTGAGCTTTTTAATCCACTGCTATTTTGAAAATCAAAATCACACAACAGGTAGATTGTCACATTGGTGGTTGTAAAGAGCACATTAGACATTTTAAACTATATATTTACCCAAGAGGCAAACCAGAAAAAATGTATATACCCATAAATAGCTTTAGTTATAATTAAAATAATTGATCATTTTGATAAAGTTTAACAAGAAGTTTGGTACATAAATGTTCTTTTATGATATATGAATATATACATACACCTAAATTACACATGTATTTTATATCTTTTTGGAATTTTATATTACATTTAGAAATGCAATAAACTAGAAAATAATTCATAAAAATTTTAAATGACAAATTTGTTCAAAATAATGAGTTCAAGAAATCATAAAATAAATTTAAAGGGACAGAGTGTGTGTCTCAGCTGAAATCTCTTAAAAAGAAACATTTTAAAACCATTATATCTGATTCAGAAATATGACATTCCCAGTAACAACTACTGATAAATTATTCTAGTGGTACAAAATAATATTAATGAGTTACAAATGCACATTTAATGCTTTACATTGGGCATCAACTTTAACATACAAATAGAAACAGGATGTGAATAACAGGTTGTAAAAATGCTAAAACCTTTGATTCTAAAGCTCTATCATAATCCTGTACCATTTCTTTTTCATTACAAACTGTTCCCAGAAAAAAAAACATCTAAGCACAAATTCTGCAAGGGAGTCAGAAAAATCAACTTTGAATAAAAGGTATTTTCTTTCAGAATGTTTTGCATTTTTATCTTTAAACTTTATTCAGAGCAAAATCAGTTTTATCAGTGGAAATTAACCCTAAGCAACTTTTAAAATGTTGATATTAAAATAGAGCCTTATCTCCATATCATATCCTCTCATCTTCTTGCATCATGTTTATTCCTGAATTTATACCCTCCTTCCTGGGAAGGAGGGAAATTGGCAGCTAGCCTGTGAGCTATTTTTTACCCACTGTTGTGGATACAGGAGCATCAGAGAAGGCAGATTGACCTGGTCTCATCTTCTAGTAAATGTGCCAGCAACCAGCCCCCCAGGAAACAAACAAATGGCATTTACTAGTAAGACTCCCCATCCATAAAATTCTTTTAGTAGGTGTTCCATGGTTTGGGATTCTGAATTTCTTCTAGGAACTAAAGTTAAAATTGATGGATTTTTGGAGTATGTCACCATACAAATGTCAAATACATCATATAATTGTTTGATTACAAAATTAAGATATTTCATAATCTAAAGTGCCTTCTACAAAGGGAAGTAACCCACACCTTGCAGAGAGACCTCTTCTATAGCTCTGGGCCAGAAGGTGCATCTGATTCAAGAAGGAAGGACCTTAAGAGCTGTTCTTGGAGTCCCAGAGCCCTCCTGGATTTACCAGTCTCTCAATTGTTTGTATCTTTGAAATCATTATCAAAAACTGATACTTGACTTGACCATCCATTTCCTTGTGTTGACTCACTCTTCTTCTTCCTCCAGTAATGCACATCCATCAGTCTCAACTTCTACCTTTTCACAGTCCCTCCTTCCTTAATGTCTTAAATCATTGAACCAAAAAGCATCTTGAAGAAGATCTAAATTAGTTATCTCATTTTATCATTGAGAATACTGACTTCCAGAAAAATTATTTGAACTAAAATAATGATATCTAATCTAGTTTACATCTTTTCACATAATAGCATAGGTCTTGCTATTCATGTCACTTACTGTAACAATTTATACACAAATATTTACATCTCTCACATCTTTAGGTTGTAAAGTTCTAGCAGATTGTTTTAGTCAGCTTTCTTCACTACCATGACTCGAGGATCTGACCAAAACAATTCTAGAGTAGGAAAAGTTCATTTGAAGGCTTATGGTTTCTGAGGTCTCAATCCATTGACAGCAGGCTCCATTTCTTGGGGTTCAAGGGGAGGTAGAACATCACAGAGGAAGAGTGTGGAGGAGGAAAGCATTCACATGACCATCAGGAATCAGAGAAAGAGATTTCCACTAACCAGATACAAAATATATATCCCCATAGCCACACCCCCAATAAACCACTTCCTCTCCTCACACCCCACCTGACTTCAGTTACCACTCAATTAATCACAACAGGGATTAATTCACTGATTAGGTTAAGGCTAAAGCCCAGTGATTTCTCCTCCAAACCTTGCATTGTCTCACATGCAAACTTTTGGGTGATACCTCACATCCAAAGTAAAGCAAAGATATGAACTACATCTATTTTTATTTTAATTGTTCTCATAAAATTATATGTTCACATTGAAATGCTCAATAAATAAACACATAAATGAATGAATGAATTTCTGTATCTATAAAATGAGTCTTACACTAGAAAATGGTCTCTATTTTTACATCATCTAAATCTCTCAGAGATTTAAATGTCAATTTTCTAATTCTTTTCTTTTCAAGTTCTTCCTACTGCATGGAACACCCACACTCAAACTCCTCTATAGATTTAGATTCATAGATATGTGGTAAATCCTGGAATTATTTTTTTTTAATAATACTACATGATATAATTAAGAACCAGGTATGAGAGAAAATATAGATGATTCAATAAGCTGCTCTCTAAATCTAACTTTAAGATTTGTCTAACCTATTTATGAAAAGAAAATCATACACCAATATTGGGGGTTTGTTACAAATACTTCACATATATTTATAAAATGTACTCTACTTGTGGGAATCTTCAAATAAACTGGTATCAACAAATTTGATTATTAAAAAACTTAGATGTCCATGTCTTATAGGAACTAGGTTAAAAACACAATATTCATGTGATGTATTTGCTTTAAAATTCATAGCAACAAATGCAATATAAATCTGTATTATGTAACATTGAGAGGAAGAATTAAAATGTTTTCTGGAGTGTGTGGTTACACATTTTTCACCTTTCAGTTAATTTGCTCTAAGGTTGGAGTAGTTTGATGTCTGTCATACATGAACATATGGAGTATGTCTGGCAAGAATGCTGCTGAAATTTTGTTAAAGTTATAGTTTCCTTTTTATTAGGTCCCTAAGAGAAATAATTCTCATGTTCCAGAATGCCAAGACAACTGTTTTGTTTTTGTCTAATGAGTAGAATAAAAGAACTTATCTTGGTTCTTATTTATTTTGTTTCCTGGAGACCTGAGAGTCAATGGAAGGCTCATCCCAGCAAAAGCACCTACTCTTGCAGTTTGTACTTGGTCTGTTAACTTCACTCTCTGCTTCCTTCTTTTTTTTAAATTTTGTTTTCAGTTGTCAATGGACCTTTATTTTATTTATTTATATGCAGTGCTGAGAATCAAACCCAATGCTTCACTCATGCTAGGCAAGTTCTTTACCACTGAGCTACAACCCCAGCCCCTCTGCTTCCATCTAATTAACACCTTCTTACCTTCACAAGAATTCTTTATGCATTTTTCTTTTATAGTTGACATAATTTTACAAACTGTCTTGAATATATTTTAGAACAGTGTAAATACATAGTTACATAAACACATTTAAGGAAAGAGTCTATCAAATACCATTATACGAAAATAAACCTTTGGTCTGGTTGCCACAAAGATCTGCAATCTAGCTCATTTGTCACTCAGTTACACAAAACACTACCTTCCCCACCAGATCAAAATGTTACTGTAGGCAGGGAAAAGCTGGATCTGTCTTGAAAGTTACAGTGAATGTCACTAGTATCTGTAGTAACATACTCTTTAGTGTGATTCCAACTTAACAAAATTAATACTATAAAACACGGGGTCAATTTATTTTTAATAACAGTAAAATTTTATAGACTATGCTTTCTAAACTATCATATAATTACTAAGGAGAGTTCTAACTTATTATTTTAAAAAGTAGTTCTATAAATTAGAGAGTTTTTTTTAACCTTCTGTACTAAATTCCAGGATTTAAGGTGGTTGTATTTCAGTGATGTGAAGTAACATTATATTTCCTATGCTTGAATTGTGTACATACAAAGTTACTCTTTCTACATCTATCAGTTTTCTTCATAATATGCAGGCTTAGAGCTTTGGATGTTTTCTCTTTTGAACTGCTTTGAAGGATAGACCTTCACCTCTGGTGGGTTCTGTACTTAACACATGTCTGAGTACAAATTCAACTACTTTTCTTCTCTACTGAACTGTATAATGATTAGGATATAGGAGGTCATGACTGACATTTAGAATCAGGCCCATCTCAGAACTTAGGCTCTTAATCAGAATTATTACCCTAGGGAAATCTGTTACTTTTGCAGTTTAAATTATTTTACCTTAGCAATGAATCTGGATCACAGATCCTGAGTCAGTCCAGGACCACAGAAAACAGACTACACTAAAACTACTTAAATTCTGTTTCTACATTTTAAATCCCACAAATAAAAAAGTACAGCTACTTGTGAGCCAACATAACAAATACATTTTTTAAAAAAACTCATTATTTTTCCATGTATATATTTAGAATAATACTAAATTTTATCTTAATAGTGAGTGCTTCCTTCAAAAAGAACCAAATACACATTAAAATATCTTGCTTTAAGAAGACGACCCTCTTGATGCATAGGCTAACAGTGGTCCTTTATTTCAGAGTACCACATCCTTTTCTGGTTAAAAATTGAGCCTGAATTCCATTCCCTCAGGTGTTATAAAATTTCTGCTTGTTTCTACTGTAATATATAAATTCTTCATATTACCAAGTAATTAAATTATAGTTATTTGAGGAAATTTTATTTTCACTATACTTTTTAGTAAACAAATATGACTCAAAGCATGAACAGTTTATAAGATAAGCTGTAGCTCTACCCAAGATACCCCAAGCACAGCAAGAAGAATCTAGAAATGCAGCTTCTGATGATGCCTCCTCAGTTAAAAATATAGCTCTAAAGAGAAATACAATGTATCCAGCAATAATAAAGAGTATGATTGAAGTTTGAAAGCTGAGCAACTCCTCCCCAAATAAATTACAACTTTAATTTTATTTTCCAGGCCAAAATCAACTAAACATTGTCATCCCTGCCATTGGCCTTTTTCTTTTGCTGTTTCAATTGCTTTCCGCTTTGCATATAAGAAAATTAGACAATTCACTACAAACACAAATGTGCATACATCCAAGGTCACTGGCTATACTATCTCATTTTATTACAGAATCACGAAGAATTTTTTTTTTTCCCCACAGACTTTGTGGACACTGATGCCATGGGACATTTTACAAAAATAAAACATTAATATACATATTGACTCACCAATATGTGTACGATAAGTCTAAGTCTCATTCTGCAAACTGCTATGTAAAATTTGAGAATGATACTGTTATTTCCATTGACTTTTGAATATACAGAGATATGAGTGACAGCATACAATTCATTTTCTATCTTGAGATTTTAAACCATATTGTATAAATTTATTATAATATAAACATTTTCTGCAAATGTTTAAAATTAAAGTAAGATTCAAATGAAACAAGACACTTCTCATTTGTGCTCAACAGAGAACAATAACTCATGCAAAAAAAAAAGAAAACTGTGAAATTTAATGTAACAGATGTCCCTTAAGTGAATTGGTGATGCTACTGAATACAGATCTAACGTCTCCTGATTATAATTTAACTGAACCAAAAAAACTACATATAGTTTGTATAATTCAAATAGCACCAATAATTCTAATACATTATATATTTTTAAAAGCACATGTCATTGGATTCTTATGTTTCTTTAATAGGATTTATTGAACTATGAAAAATGGAACAAAGATTCACTAACTGCTTTGTCTTGTCTTTTCTGCAACATATTAGTACTGCAAAATGCTCTGAGAGAAATTCTATTATCTTTCCATGAGAGATTATTCTCTTATTGCTCAAGTTTCATTACCAAGGTAGTTTTTGCTAATCATAATGAACACATATTTTCTAATCTATTTTTGTTATTTCTAGATAAACTTCAATAATGTCTTTCCTTAAATAGTTCTTTCCTCTCTTTCAGATATTGACTAATTTTGAGTTCGCTTATTCACTTCTTCATCTATAAAATCAGAACCATTATCAATTTTAATACTTCTTATTTACTTCAATTTGCTCACTATTTTTTCCCTTTGGATTAAAATAGAATGGGAACAGTGACTTTGGATTTTAGGAGCAATATTACGAGTGCCATGTGCTAACAAACTATCCAATCCCCACTTTTTTATACTGTAACATCAAAGTTTGATACTTAGTCATTATATTTAGCCTGCCAATCTTAGTATAATTTACATGATTCTCAAACAAAAAAAATCTCATAATCATCATTTTGTTCTAGAAATGTTTGAAGAGTATATGAGGGTATAATAGGTAGCTCTCTATTCTGAGAGAGGTATCTTGATATACTGATTCTACAGATACACTTTAAAAAAGCAAGCTGTTGAATCACTCTTACTTGAACTTGAGTCAAATAGTATATTAGACAAAGATGTTGTGTGTAACTGTAGGATCATAACAGAAATATTCGACTGCATTTTCTGTAGACTCATTATATTCCTCATTTGTTCCACCATGCATGTATAGCCTTTTCACTATTGAATTTGATCAGTTCAGATTATTTAAATATTAATTTTTAAAAAGGTACATTATATATTAGCTAGTTTTGTTAGTTGAACAATTTGTGTCTGCATATTTCAACAAATCATCTTCCACCATAAACACTAAACAACCTGTTATAATAACAGGTTGTAGAAACACATATAACCTCAATATAAGTAACAATATATTCCTTTCAAAACCATACAACACATTTCCTAAATTTGGAGTAGATAGTGATGATTCCTAAAACATATCTTTCTGAAAACATAGAGTATTCTGTTTCATAATGTCACTAAGTGTTGCTTAAGGACTCTGAGTATAATATTCCAATGCCATTGTGACAAATAATAGCCACAGAAAATATCATATAATCTAACTTGTATTAGTACATAACCATTTCTCAAAAATTCAAAATAGTAAAAAAATGATATAATCAGGAGTGCATGATATTTATTTTGTAAATTCAACTACATAATTTCCATAAAGAATTTTTCTTTGATAAACTGTAGTTTCTGAGATGCATGGAATCTCATTCAGCCCAGGAATAGCACAACTCAGTGGACAATTACAGTCATTTGGATCCTTTGACTTTTTTTTCATTACCAATGTTACTGTCGCAGATGATAATAAGCAAGTTCAGAAAATATCTTCTACTTATCAGTTTACATAAGAAATAATTCTGTGTTTATAAGAGTAATTGTCAGGGGCGGGCTCTGAGGGCCCCAGAGCCGCACCGTGGCCTGACCTCTAAGATGGCGCCTGGCAGCTTGCCAGACATAGCTGCACTCATATTCAAGTTTTAGGAAGTAACTCTGGTTGACTGTTGTACATGAGGCAATCCTGGTATCTGCCTGGAGACTGTTCCTTGATAGGCTGACTTTCCTGGTAGTCTACTCTCTGATAGGCTGATGTTCTCAATATAAGTCTGAGACTTGTGGAATAAAGCCCTTTTGGTTCCTGTGATCAAGATGAGCATATGTGTTGTGATTGTCCACCGCAGGCGGTGGGCGATCATAAGTAGTGCCGAGACCCAGGAACTGGAGTTACAAAGAAGGAACTGATCAGGTAAATAATGGGAAAGTAAAGTACAGTCTGGCTGAGTTAAAGTTCGCAGGGTAAGCGACGAGTTAAAGTTCGCTCAATAAGCCATGAGTTAAAGTTTGCTGGATAAGTGACGAGTTAAAGTTCGCTCGATAAGCCATGAGTTAAAGTTCGCTGGATAAGCAACGGAGTTAAAGTTCGCGGGAAGCAACGGAGTTAAAGTTCACGGGTTAAGCAACGGAGATTGTTTGTAAGTGCTTTCGCTTTTGTTTTGCTAGTTAAAGTGCTTTGCATTCTGTTAGTTTAATAGAGAAAAATGGGCACTGAAATGTCACGAATGCGCATGGAAGGTCCCTTAAAGGATTTGCTCCGGGCCAATGGAATTCCTCTTGAAACTAAAACAGCCCGAAGCAAATGCAGAGAGGCCATAAAACAAGGGGAAGAGGTTTTGGAGGAAATAAAAGAGGAAAGGTCTAAAGCATCAGAAAGGGCGTCAATAAGATCAGAGACAGACAAGGAAAATGAAACTGGGTGTGAGGATAGTTCAGATGAAGAGGAGGATTAACTATGTAAAACAAAAAATCTTGCTATTACAGGATCTACTAAAGAAAAGATGGGGCAAACACACACCACACATGGTGACCCTGCGCTCTCAGGTCTTAGACTCATGCTGAAGAGTAGCAGCCTTGAGTGGTCTGATACACAGGCAGAACACCTTTAAGAGGCAAATCAGTTTAGGGGAGGGTCCCCCATAAGGAGTCTGCCCTACGTTATCCGCCATTAAGGCCTGCTTCTCTCCAGGACCTCCCAAAGGGGGCTCCAAGTTTCTCCCCAAAGAGCCACCGCCTAAAGAACCGCCGGCTCCTCCTGTTGCATCTCCTTCCAGAAACCTGCCACATAGTAAACAACATTGGGAGACCTTTAATGAGAAGCCCAATCCATCTCAATCCGCTCCTCCCAAGGTTGAGGAACCACGAGGGCAGCCAGCCTCTGCACATAGGGAGGGTCCACTACCGCCCCAGGGAGGCTCATTGCTGCCATCTTGTATTCTGGGGCCACATCAGACTCCAATGAAAGCCCTCACCCTCCTCCTTCCGGATGGCGGGAAATCTTCCCGGTGGCCATTTTATGATACTGGGCAAGAACTCACAGACTCTAACCTCCCCCCTCCCTGTAGGGCCTTCCCGGTAAATGTTAAAATGTTAGTTTGGGAAGGAATGACTACCGATAACAAATTGGCCTGTGCAGGGATGAAAGATTGCTCCATGGGAAGGTGGATTGTGGCAACCAAAGATATTGGCACACAGCATCTGTGAGCGAGTGGGCAGATGGAAAGGGATTCCTTATCTTCAAGTCTCTTCTTTCTTGAGCTTCTCTGCTCTTCCTGCAAATGCCTCCTTCTTCTCCCCCTCTTAATCCCTCCTCCTCCTCCAACTTTGACTCTGCTGTTTCTACTTCCATTCCCCGGTCCAGTCCACCTAGTCCTCCTGCCATGAGGTCCCATGTACACCGGTGGGTAGGGAGTAACCAGCCCAACCATCAGTGGCATGTCCTAGTAAGGAGTATGATATAGTAGCCCCAGGCCCCACAAGTATTGGGAGATAATTGTTTCATAATTTTCTGCGTCCAAACCTGAATTGATTACTAACCAGGATTAAGGGTTAAAATGCCCTAGGCATCAAGTTTCTGCTGGAAAATTTTAGCTCCTTTCAGATCCAAATCTCAGTCAAGGCTTACATTGAAATGTAAATAGAGAAAGCCTGAAGGCTCAGTAGGAGACCGGTCTCAAACCCAAAAAGAAAAAAGAGAGCAAAAGTCTTACCTGAACTCCAGCAAAAGTAAATTTTATGGTGCTTTACTAAAGTAATTAACAGCCATAACATTTTCCCAGGACTCTTGTTTTTTCTGAATTCTACATATTTTTTGAGCTCATGACTTTTCGATCAGTTCTATTTTTTTTTTTATTCAACTAGAGTTTTTGAACATCTGTTACATTGCAATGGAGATTCACCTATAAAGTTTCAAGGCCTTTGATTTTGTGTTATGTGTGTCGTGCTGTCTAATGTAATGTTTTGTCTGTATCAAAATTGAGCGCTCCTAAAATTAAAATTTAAAAATGGATCCAAATATTTTTAATTCATGTGATTTAAAGAGGTTCAATTTAAATTGGGTAAACTAATAGAAGTAAAATGTCTTAAAAATAACTCAAGTCTCTAGGTGGTCAAACTAATAAAATGTTGATGTAGAGTACTATAAATAACAAAATATTTAATCTTATTAAAATAGAGTAATTTTTTTAAATTTAGAAATTTCATAAGAGTTGTTTCAGAATGTGAACAAAAAAGGGTCAACAGGAAAGAGAAAATAAAGGTTCTGGGTATGGAAATATATTTAGTAAAAGGGAAAAGGAAATGTTTCTGGGTAAGAAAGTGCTTGTGTGATGAAATAAATGAGGGTCTAAGTAAGTGCTAAGAAAATCTATGTAAGTAAAGGGCAAGTTTCAACAAGTTTGCATGTAACTAAGTTGGTTGTATGTATGTGAAACATTTAAAGCTATTTGAGGTTTTTCCTAAGGTGAAATACTAATGTTCTAATATAAACGAAAGTTTAATCTATATGGTAAAATGACATGGTAAAATAACAAGGATTTCTTAGAAACACTAATTTACTCTTAACTTTGTGTCTATTAAGTTTTATTCTTTAGAACAATTAGTCTTAAAAATAGGGGTTTATACAATTATGGTTAAGCAACTGTTAGAGTATTGTACTACATTATAGAGTCTAAATTTTTCTTTAAAAACTAAATTTGGTAAGAACCAATTTCTCACTAAATTTGAAATAACTCTAACCACAGGTATACCTTATAACCCACAAGGACTCTTTATAAACAAAAAGGGGGAATAGGGGAGACCTTCAGTTCCCCTAAAGATAAACTTTCTCTTTGCCTCTTTATTTTAAATTTTTTAACTCTGGATAATGAGGGTCGCTCTGCCACTGAGAGACATGGCAATCATAAACAACATGATAGAGCGACGGTAAAATGGAAGGATGTTCTTACAGGACAATGGAATGGCCCGGACCCAGTGCTTTACTGGAGCTGCGGCTCGGTTTGTGTGTTTCCACAGGATAAAACATCGCCTATCTGGGTTCCTGAGCGACTAACTCGACCAGTGCCAACGCTACCAACAAGTAACTCAGACCAACATACTCCTGATGACCATGATGCTCGTAGCCCCCCTTGAACTAACTTACAACCTCTTTTTAGTCTCTTAGGATGCTATCTCTCTCAATGTTGGAATGCTTCTAGGTTCCCGCTGGCAGTCTTAATGTGTGTTCCTACCTTCCTACCAGTCCCAGTCTCTGTTACAGATGCGGAATTGCCAGTGTTACTATCAAGAAACAGGAGAGATTTTGGCATCACAGCGGCCGTGGTCGCCACGGTAGCAGTCTCTGCAGCCACAGCCGCAACCGCAGCAGCAGCATTGACACAACCATACAGACAGCAACAACAATCACTTGGCTGAAAATACAGCTGCAGCCTTACAGACTGAAGAGAACTTTTGGGACTGGGATGTGTTTATCCTTTAAGAGCAGTGTGTGTCACCCCTATTGCTTATAATAACCTTAGCTCTGTGGTTATGTTATCTAAAAATCTCTGTCTACCTTACTGGTAATTGGTCATCTACGTTTGATAATTTAACCAGACAGCTATGAGCTGAAATACTCAGAGTCAATGCCACCAGGGTTCAAGTTGCATCAGTATCTAAAGTCCTGGGATTGACAAAACAGTGGGCTGGAACAGTAGCTGTTCTGATTATTATCTGCTTAGAGATAGCCTATGTTATACGCAGCCAAATCAGAGCTTGCCAAGATGCCCGATGTCATCAACGGGCTATAGTACAGACTTTGACAGCCATTGAGACAGGCACATCCCCCCAAGTATGGCTAAGCATGCTGGACTAGTAGTCAAAGATGGGTAAGATCCGTGGAAATGCATACCAACCTAAGACAGGGTTCTGACGCCTGGAGGTCAGAATTCCAATGATGGGTAAGGATGTAATTTGCCATGGACAACCTAAGACAGGCATGGTCCCAAGTCATCTTTTTCTTTATTTAAAGAATAAGGGGGAGATGTCAGGGGCGGGCTCTGAGGGCCCCAGAGCCGCACCGTGGCCTGATCTCTAAGATGGCACCTGGCAGCTTGCCAGACATAGCTGCACTCATATTCAAGTTTTAGGAAGTAACTCTGGTTGGCTGTTGTACATGAGGCGATCCTGGTATCTGCCTGGAGACTGTTCCTTGATAGGCTGACTTTCCTGGTAGTCTACTCTCTGATAGGCTGATGTTCTCAATATAAGTCTGAGACTTGTGGAATAAAGCCCTTTTGGTTCCTGTGATCAAGATGAGCATACGTGTTGTGATTGTCCACCGCAGGCGGTGGGCGATCATAAGTAATTATAATTCATTCATACCTACTCAGTGAGTTTTTAAAAATCTGAGCCCTTCATATCTTGACCCAATATCCAATACAACCTACCCATAAAGAACCAGGAATCTAATTCTGTATATTAAGTTTTAAAATAAGTGATAGAACACATAAACTCAATAGCCTTCAACATTCTTCCTCCCAAAGTTAAAAGGTCTTTGAAGCCAAAATAGCTCAGGAACATACCACCAAGAGTTTTCATTTTAAATGGTAATATCTTTTAAACTCACAAAAACATGTTGCTTTATTGATAATAAAAATTTAAGATTATTTATAATCTTAAACGTATACATTGCAAATACATGTTACAGAATCCACTTGAATTATTTTTAAACTACTTATTAGCCTTTGTAGAGAAACTGCCCCTTGGTCCCATCAGCCTCATCAATCAGGACTGAACCTTGCCAGAAGCAGAAGCCTGAGAAGCCACGATTTAAGATTTCAGAATGACTTCCATATTGACTTGTATTTTTAAAACCCTTCCCAGTGCATCAGAATGGGTCCTCAGGTCTTATTGAAGACCCCTGAGCTGTTCCTTTCAGCTACCAGCTACCCTGTCCAGACCAAAACAAAGGAAACTTTAGCAAAACCCAATCAATATTAAGAAAAATTGTGGTAGATGCTGTTCACGATCCATTTTTGCAATGGACTCTTCAAATAAAGATCTGGTGCCACATGATTTGGCAAGGGCAACACTTTCAGGTTTGTTATATCAAACCAGTGTCCCAAAGGAAGTTGTTGATTATATCATCTTTGGCAGTTATTCAGGAAGTGAAAACAATCAATGTGGCTAGGGAGGCTCCTCTTGGAGCTGGCTTCTCTGACAAGACTCTGGCTTACACTGTTCCCACGGCTTGCATCCCTTCCATCCAACTCTGACTATCACTGTTGGCCTGATTGCTTCTGATGAGTATGATGTGGTATTGACTGGTGGTGTCAAGTTAATATCCATTGACCCTATATATCATTTGAGTAAAATGAAAAAACTGAAACTTGGTCTCAATAAAGCCAAGACTCTGAATCACAACTACCTTTATTTTTTATATTCAGATTGAATTTCCTATGACCCGAAGTCCCTACTGTGGACATGTTCTCTATCAGTGAGACCATGCATTACTCCAAAGACCAAGTGGCTGGTGACTATTTTGTTTTTGGACTGGAACAGGAGGAACATGTGCTACATTCTCACAGTCTGGCAAAGGAAAGCACAGGATGAATGACTCCTTTTTGATGTTCTATCCTTCAAAGTACCAGGAAAGGATAGTTACCAAAGATAATGGTGCCTGACCTCCTTCACCAGAGCAGATGGCCAAACTAAAATCTGCCCCCATTAAGCACTATGGCATGGTAGTGACAGTAGCAAGTTCTTCTTTGCTCTTCAATGCTATTTCTGCAACACTGAACAGAGGACAATGTGGCAGAAGACAAAGCTGTGGCCAGAGGTTATAAACCAAATGATATTTGACGGATTTTGTGTATGTGTTCTAGTATCCAAAAGATCATCTTTTTTTCATACCAACATATACTATTCCAAAAGATCCAGAAAAGGCATTATTATCAATGAACGATATGAATGCTTTTGAATTTCAGGTCTCCACAGATCAGATTTTGGCTAATTTTGAAGCAATGGATTCTGATCAATTTGTACAAAATTACATGGGTAGGAAACAAAGGTTGTATTACTTTCCTTGGGGAAGTTTAATGACTGGGTGGATCAGACAGTCATTTGGAGGCACAGACTACTTGTTCGTCATAACAGAGGCTAACAGATTGCAGGAGGAAGGAGGCCAGTTCAGCTCAGAGGCTGCCTAGAGGGCAGGATCATGCCATGCTATGATAGGGAAGCTTGTCCAATATAATCTAATCCATCCAGAAGAGGCCACCTAATTTTTGTGCAACCCTCACACTAGGTAATGCCATTTCAATGTATTACTAAATTATACCTATAGTTCCTTCTTCCTTTTACCACAACATCTATGACTTTCTGTTAAATACTTTGCAATTAAGACAGTGTTCTGAGTTTTCAATAATCATTGTTTACTGCTCTTCCAGGGATTTCTAAATTCCAAGAATAAGAAGTTGTTTTTGATCTCTACTGTCATTAAAGAATAAGAGTGATTATAATTTGAGAAAGAGGTTAGCTGAGATTTGGAAACATTTTTGTAACATTTTTAACTATATTTGTTCTTCTTTGTGTCCAAAGATAAGTGTTTTCTCTAAATTACTAATCAATGTGTCCCAATTAACTAGATAAAGAAAAATAATTTATTATCTAAACATCATCAAAAATTTAAACTAAATGTTTATATACATATATATCATGTTGGTCAACCTTAAAAAGGTAGAGGTGTATTGGGTAAAAAAATACCTGTTGTAGTTTGAGTACAAATTCCTTAATAACATGTTTGAATATATTATTTTAAATACATTTATGTCATAAATAATAAATAATTAAATATATTCCCATTCTTTTTATTATTCTTTATATCCAAAATAACACTATATGTAAATTTTTATACAATTTTTTTCTGGATGATATTGCTAAGTTATACCCATTGAAAATATTTCAATGTCCATTAACCTTCCCTTCAGGGTACAACTTCTGCAAGGTCCTAAACATAAAAGATAAGTATGAAGTAAAAACATCTATTTCTGAAAATTAATTCAAAATAGATACCTACTATAATTTTCCTTCATTACTTTCCCTTTCATTTATGAAATCATAGGCCATCTCAGCCATTAGGATTAGCTATGTAATTTACTCATAATGTGTACTCATTTTTAATTTTCTAGTTAAGGTAGAGAAGAATCTTTACTGAGATGTTTTCCCAAGAGCATTTCATGCACAACCCCTGATAGTTTTAATATGTCACTGATTTTGTTTGTAACAATATGTACCTGGGAATTTAGAATTCACATATCAACATTACTAATTATTGGCAGTGTCTAGCATAGGTAGCATATCTAGAAAATGTTTACATTGTCAGGATATTGTGCTGTTAAAATAAAAATCAGTGGTATAATAAACTCCTATTAAAATTAAACAAAGCTTTTTGACTGATATCAAAATTGTACCTAGTTACTTAAAAGTGTACAAATGATATTTCTAGTTTGGTATAGTAATTCTACAAAACTCATATTCACAGTTTAATAAATAATAGCTTTTTGGTAAAACAGATTGGGGAGAAATAAAGTGCTGTATGCTATTTTAGATTTTTTAAGAATGGATTGTGTTAACTATGAACCTAAATACTCAGAAATAAGGTTTCAAATTGGACACATTTTAATCCAAACTGATGGAAGAAGCATTTTAATGTAGCAACTTAATATTGCATTCTGCTAAATCCCTAGATTTATATTTTCTTTCTCAATTTAAATAATAAGCAAACCAAATACATATTAAAACTAAAATAAGTATAATCCACATTTTGACAATGCCTTTAAAATTTTCAAAATGTGCAACTCACATTTTATATTTTTGCATGTATAAAGTTTCCATATAGCTTAACTGTGAAATTCAGACATTAAAACTTACTATCCCAGTGAATTGTATAAAAAAACCAAAAATCTCACGTTTTCAGGGCATTATTAGTGTGGATGATTATACTAGTCACCACTTTGGTGGTCCAGCAGCAGAGGGCAGTGCTAAAATCTGAGAAAGACCAGGCACTGATGAGGGGCAAAAGATCAGGGTTTCACTTTTGATACTGATCATTTTCCTCAGGGAAGAAAACTTCCTGAGGCCACACATTCCTCATTTTATAACTGGAGGGAGAGTGTTAGCAAGGACAGTAGTGAAGCAGGTAAAAAAATAAAGACTGGTGGAGAATGAGTACCAAACATAGGACTTTACAGTAACGAAAAATATCCTATGAAGTCATCTTGTTAAGCCATTTTAGATTGCCCTAGACTAGACTAAATCCTAAACAAAGTTTCCATGAGAGAAGATGCATTTCTAATTTCAAACTTCTGTTTGTCACTCTTAGTTACCTGAAATCTTGAATCTAAAGAGTAACTGATGTAAGAAAAATTGTAAAGGGATAAATGAGCAGATCATCTACCTGGAAACTCACCTCCTATCCTGAAGCCTGTTAGGAGCATTTGATGGGATCAGAAAGACTTTTTCCAAGAACCCAGACCTTAACTACCATCAGCACTTTGAGTTCAGTTTCCCTTTAAGGAGAGTCTGCAGTTTTGCTGAGTCAGTTCTACTCACAGCCTGCCACTTAAGTAATACTACAATGTCATTGCCTCTTAGTGATCCTTCAGTAATCATGAAAGTGAAGTTGATTACTTTCACTATTTTGCTATAAATATTAACCACTTTTGACAGTTAACTAAATGGGTTCATCTGAAAATTCACTTGTGTAGACAAGAGGACAATTCAATGTTCAAGAGTGCAAATGATGCTTAAAAATACATCTGATTCTAAGTCCCATAAGAATAGAAATATACGGCTTGTTGTGTCATCTCCAGATGTATTTAAATAATAAGTTTCCCAAATGCAAGTTATACATAATCTATGTACCATATTATGCATCATACCATATATATGATATGATGCATTTAAATATTTCAGTGATTTTATCAATTCATTATATTCCAATCTCAGCTCTAAAGGATCATTCAGACAAATGTGAGTTAAATAAATCAACAATATATGCAATCAAAGCATTGAAATAATGTCACCAGATATCATCTTTTGCCATCCTAGGAATCCTCTCCTTTTGGGTAAGTAAAAGGGTAACACTGTCCTCATTGCCCACAAAGCATCTAGAAAATATGTCCTTTTTTCATAGTTTTCTCCATTTGTTCAATCTACAACTTTTATTAGAAATTGTGATTCATATATAAATATCTAGGAAAGTAATACTAGCCATTTTAAGCCTAATAGCATTAATAATAACATGCACAGAATTTTGAATCATAATTTCAAATATTATCTTTACTAAGAAAAGCAAAAATCTCTTATGTAAATTCACATGAGAAAGAAGATGAAAAAAATGAAAAAACAGTTTTGGTCCTTACATATTTACAACCACATTGAGATGATAAGACTTTATGTGAAAAGTTGACTAACATGAAGAGTGAAGATATTATTAACAAATTCACTTTTTTTAAAGCCTATAAAGATTAATGGAGATAAACTTTGGAGAAAAAATACAATTTGCCTTTTATGTACTTCCATATGCAAAAACTAATCTGAGATGGACATAAAAAAATGTAAAATCAAAACTAATATCTTCCAAAAAAATACATAGATTATACTTGTGCCATAGTGTTAGTTAGGACCCTTTAGGACATATGAAATGTTTATATATACATACACATATGTGTACATATATGTATATATGAAAGACATGTATATGTATATGCATGTATGAATGAAAGATAGTAGACTGAGATAGACATCATTACCCTATGTACAGGTATGATTATACAAATGGTGTGAATCTACATAGTGCACAACCATAGAAACGATAAGTTGTACTCCATTTGTGTACAATGAATCAAAATGCAGTCTGTAAAAATAAAAAACAAATAAATAATAAAATAAATAAATAAATTTTAGAAAACAGAACAATTACTCTATAACAATAGAATGAAGGAAGTAGGGAGTTGACTTGTAAAGTGTGCAAAGGAATATTCTAGGGTGATGAAAATCTAATCTCAGCCTGAGTGTGATTATACTGGTGCATAACAATCATCAAAACTCATAAAACTAGCAGGGCATGATGGCACATACCTGTAATCCCAGCAGCTCAGGAGGCTGAGGTAGGAGGATTGCAAATTCAAAGTCAGCCTTAGCAACTTAGTGAGGCCCTAGGTAACATAGCAAGACCCTTTCTTTAAATAAAACATTTTTTAAAAGGGCTGGGGATATGGCTCAGTGGTTAAATGCCCTGGAGTTCAATCCCTAGCACCAAAGAAAACAAAACAAAAACAAAAACAAAAAATACTCATAAAACTAAGCACCTACAGGTTTTCCTTTTATTTTGCTAAGTGAACATCAGAAAGACATCACTGTGATTTGGTGGTATAAGTTCATACTATAGTTAGTGGGAAGAAAGTGAAATATACATTAACGTATTATGTATAATGAAATATACTACATAGATTGAGATGTGTATTTGCAGTAGGTCTTAAAGAAAATGATGGCATAGTAGAATGTAGCCTTCAGATGGGTAAAGAAGCAAGAAATATTCAGATACTATAAAGCTTAGGTCAGAAGAGAAACAAAGGCATCCTCTTATTGCCTACTAAGGTAAAACTCTATTTAGGCTATGATTCTGAAACTTTCTGCAAGTATTGTTTCACACTTTCTAAGGCTTCTGTGCTCATTTTAATCTCTGTCTACAGATAAACTTTTCCCAAACATTGTGCTGCTGTTTTCTTCTTTTATACCAAAGCATCCACAGTTTCTTCAAGACTTAAATTGAAACCGCAAATTACATCCTCTAAATTTCCCATGATTTTATGACCTACCCTGTCATGGTATAATACAAATGTTGGCTAATCTATTGCTTCTATTCCAAAGTTTTACCTTTTTTAATGATATGAGAGTTTACTATTCTGTGTTTGAAATGTGTTAGCCATATGACACCTGCACACTTGGGCATGTACAAAGACTTGCTAGGAAATGTTGTGAAAATTCACAACTGCTGATAGTACTGCCAGATGTAGAGACACCCCTTTCATTTTGCAGAACAGATTCACTTAGGATTCTTCCATCACATTTGTATTGGATCTAGTCTTTATAAATATTGAGCAGAAGGGAGAATTATACAACAGTCTGGTTAAGGTGAAAAGCAGATGAAGCATATTCTCACCTAAATAAGGAGAAAGTGCAAAGATTCACAGCTTGAGTCTCTTAAATTGTAAAATAGATCTGAGAACAGTTTATCTACATTCAGTGAGCATCTATTTACCAGCCACTTAATGGATCCCCTTGGAGAATTAATTTTCCAGGTTTTTAAGACATTCCAGGGTTATTTAAGTATTAAAATTATTATTCAAGTGAGTGAGAATGTTCACAGAATTAAGTAAAGTGTTTTCTAATCGAATAGACAGACATCCAATCACATTTCTGAGGACTATTAGAAACATGGCATTCCAAAGAAGTTTCTACTTCACCTTGAAGCAATTTAAATAGCAGGACCTTTGCTTCAGACTCTGCAATACTGAGGAGATTATTCAGTTTATCAGTGCTGTTTGAAATTACTTTCAGAAACAGAGAACATTTTTCAGTGACCTAGTTTATTTTTAAAATTCACAATGGTAAGAGATAAACCTGATATGCAGGTTAAGCCTGCTGTGTTCCAAGAGAGCCTAAGGCTGTCTCAACAGTCTATCTGTATCTGCCAACTCACTTGTTTTCCCTATGTTTTTAATCTAGTGAGGAATACTTTCTTATAAGTGCTATAATGTATCCTATGTTAGTAACTATACTATTTGTTTATATTCCAAGTTAGAAATAAACAAAAAGAAATTCAAACCATTGTCTATATTGACTGCAAATGCATAAAAACTACATTAAAGGGTAATTATTTATATATATTTTATAATAGAAATATGAAATATGTTAGTAAAACCAAATTTGCATGCAGACATGAAAGTAATTAGCACACTTAAGCAGTCTTGTGGTATCAACTGGTCAGGAAGTAAATAGCAATCAAGTCAAATTGATTGCTGTGGAAGTAAAGGGAAAAAGGAAACTGTAAATGAAATTCAAATGAAAGGAACTTACTAGGCTGCATAACAAATATCAATCAAACTAAATCGATTGCTAGGGAATAAGAGCATTAAGAAGGCAATCAGGAGAACTCCAAGCCTCTGCAACATAAAATCTCCCAAATTAGAGAAAGTTGAACAAGCAAATTGGTGAATGACTTAAGTTAATAACAAAACATGAGCTTACCCTGGCATTGGAATATTTACTAGGAAATAAAATGAAGTCTGCTGTCTAATTTCAGGAGAAAGAAGAAGACACAGAAAAGCACCTACTTAATGGCCTTCTCTGCCATTTTCTGCCTTTCCAGACCTTACTGAAGTCAAATGAAGCACATTCTAGTAACTCAGCTCTTTCATCACTGTCCTTTCTTTCAGGGTTGGGGAAAAAATTAGCAATTTGAATACAGTCACCCATCAGACTCCAAGAAACAGAAATCTTTGTCCTCATTAATCTTCTTATGTAGAAGCAGAAAAATACTTTTTCATCAAGTGAACATGTTTTAAATCATAGCCATTTTCCTAATTAGGAGTGAAAACTACAATTGAAGAAATACAGGGAGAAAACAATTAGGTTTGGGGTTCTCTCACTGTTCTAGGGGTACCTGGCTTTGACTTACAACTGATATCCACCATAGACTTAAACATCAATTGATTTCAAATAGTAACTTCTTAAATATTTGAAGTACCTACATCTGTGACAGCATATGTATCAATAAATATTTCAAATAACAGAATTATATAACTCATTTTGCCCAATAACATAATTTTTTAAGAAAAATAAATTGTTCAGAGGGAAGTGCATAAGTGAACGACAACGAAGGTAGTCAGTAGCAGACAAGGTCCCTTTCTGAAGCTGGCAGCACCTTCTCACCATGCTACCCTGAATGAGTGACGATAAAATATCTATAAATGATGGGTGCCATCTTTAATGAGTGAAAATGCACCCCTTCTTCTCATAAGTCTCCTCTACAGTCAAATGGAGTGTGGGCTTTGAAGGTATACATTGTTATCATTATAATAAAATGCTACCCAACCTAATAAAATAATCTCTGAAGATTTCTTGAATTCCAGAAAATATTCTTTTTTTAATAATGGATGAATACATGACAAAGGTAGGAGTATTTCTGGACAGTTTGAAACACATTCTCAATATTTATTCATAATAAAAGATGTGTTTGCCAAAGCTTAATATTGTTTTTAGCCATCTGTGAAAGAAAAACTGTGATATGTACTATTTTGTTTCATTTGTAACATACAAGTACCAATTATTTTCCTTGAAATAACAATAAATTCATAAGAAAAACAGGACCATGCACTAGCATATAACACATATATCCATTATATTTCAATTATCTTAAAGATCTCAGAATATCTTCACCTGTCTTAAAGATTTTGGAATAATATTACCAAGAAAGTATTAGTTCTAAAGGTTTGAAGATGAAGAATTCAAGCTTCCTACTAGATTGTAATTACTTCAGCATTGGGGACCAAATGTCTTGTATATCTTTTTTACCTTCCCAACCCCTTGGAGAGCTTTCAGTAAATGTTATTGATTAACTGACTAACTGAGGAATCTCAGCAAGAATATTTGTTCCCAAGCTTCTAATTCACAATAAGACTGTTTTTGCATGTAGTCCCAGCAAATCTAGTCAAATGGTCAATACAGTTAAAAAAATTAAACTAGCTCTTCAACTGAACATACTGATTTCTAACTGAAATGGATTAAGTCAGTTAGCATGAATTTTTTTATCAGGTGATTAAAAATGTACCTTATCAAATACAATGATTTGGCAGGCAAGAATTCAAGGGTAAAATTCAAGTTATTTGGGATTAAGTTTCATGTTTCATGAAGATGTGGTATAGGGAGTGATTTAGAGCATAGAGGCTGAGGCCAAGTTTCCTGGTTTCTAAAGCTGCCTTTGCCACATACAAAGTTAAAGGTCTTATAACCTTGATCTAGTTAATTAACATATCCAAGTCTTAGTTTTATCATTTATAAAATGGGCATAGCAATAGTATCCCACTCATAAAGTTATTTTAAGAGTTAAACAAGTTCTTGGCACACAGAGTGCTATACTACTAAGAATCTTTTCTTTTGATTCTTAATAGCAGTAGTAGAAGTTTATTAATACACAAAAGATAAATGACTTAAAGTCAAACTGACATCTCACACTTAGATCAGAAAATGCACATTGTTATATTTTTGCTGAAAAAATAGCAAACACTATCTTGAAATTTACTACACTATTTCTCATTTTGACTCAAAACTCAGAAATATACATATATCCCTGTTTTAAAAGAATACAAGTATACTTTCATGCATTTGAATAAACCTTTAATTATAAACTAGTATTTAAATATATTTACTTTTATAACCAATAATATTTAAAATAGAAAAGTAGCAAATTACTTCCTAATAAATGGAAATTTTTTAAAATATAAGCTATTAGAAAAATATGATCACTCTCCCAAAATGCCTTTTGTAATGCATTTGATTTGAGAAAGATAAAAGAGTACTTTCCATTGACTAATACCTCTTTGCTTCTGCTCCTACAGAGTGAGTTATATGCATCTGCCATCAGTAGTAGCTTCTGTTCCCCCAACTAATTTTCTAGTGATCCTTTTCTTGCATTTATATAATTAAATTAAAAAGTAAACATGCTAGAATGAGAAAAGGAAGTTTTAGGCCTATGGTATTAATTTGAATACTTTGAACTGATAAAAGAGTCTTATCAAAATAGATGTGAGCAAGACAATTAGGATAATAAAACTTTATAATTCTATCTTAAGACTACTTTTCAAAGTCAGTCATCCCACTCTACCTAAAAGAAATCAAAAGTAAAATCTTGCATATTATATATGTGATATATGCTTACCCCAAAAGTCCATTGGACCTCCCACATTAAAGAGAAAGGAGGAAATTAGACCTAAATTAAAAAATTATCACTGTAGAAATATCCATTGAGTTACAATTAAAGTTAAAATATCTAAGTTAAGCATATATTGTCTGGGACTGTGTTTTCTTCTTGTCTGAGGGGATCCCCTGCTTTATGTGACTTTGTCAGAGTGGCTAAATGGCTTTGTTCTGATCATGTTTTATAAGAAACTTGCTCTTAAACTGCAATAAGAATATGGTCTCAAAATAAGTACTTTTGGTCTTTATTATCATATGAGGCCAGTAATTTGTGATAAGAGGTAACAGCTTACCAGAATGAAACAACTCTTAGTATTCTTTATGATAATTCCATCAATTCCAGATAGACTATGTGAATTCAAAATTTGGATTTTTGTAGCCTCAATTCAAAACCTGTGTTGAGTGACCTGTCTACGTAAGGACAAAACTTCGAGTTTCCCCTCCTGAAAATGTGTCTTTGGACCAAACCCAGCCCAGAAGAGCTTTTTTGCTCTCTCTTCCTCTCTGTTTAGTCTATACAACCACTTAAAATAAATATGTAGATGGATGATAATAGAGACAAAAAATTATCTGTAGAATTTGCAAATACCTTCTCCTGGTTAAGCCTACAAAGAATGTCTAAGAAGAATGCAAATAATTGTTCTTGCTGTTTCTAATTTGTAGTCTTGATTTATGCTGATAATAGAAGGACATTTTACTGAATGAAGAACATTAATATGATATGGCAAATTTTATAGAAACATCATTAAAAACCCTTGAAATTTGTCAATAATTGAGATAAGAAAATGAATTTTTAATACAATGAATGGAAAATAATTCTTTTAAAGTCTTGTATTTAGACAACTGGATTCCAGACTACTAAGTGGAATTAATGTACTTGGTCCAGCATGCTTGCTTCTTTTCTTTTAGATTGAAATTCTAACTTTGAAATATTGAAAAGGGAAAAAAATATTGAGCTCCAATTTTAATAAGTTATATTAAAAGATAACTCACATACAAATTCCCACAGTTTTTCAGTTGGAAAAAAGTTTCATTAATTCAATGTGATTATACTTTTTAAGTATGAAGAGATAAGTCTGGATAATGACTGAAAAAGTCACAAGTAATTTTAAAAAGCAAATTAAAATAGAGTATATGGATGGTATGTTGAAAATAGGAGGTTACAAATATCCACTAATGCTTACCATTAAACTTCAAATACTTTTGAACAATATCACAGAATGGCTATTTTAAACATATTTTTCTTCTGCTTACCTTAGACATAAACACCAAGCAGCACCATGAGATACACTTTTTCTCCAAAGGTCAATCTGATAACACACTCTCTTCTACACTATATATTATCACCATTAATTTGATAGGGATGAAAGAAAAATCTGACCACCTAAAATGCAAAAGGCATTGTATAACTGCTTTTATAGAGTTATAGGAGTTATTAATCTATGCTGTATATTGCTAGCTCAAAGCAGTACATTGTACACTCTTCAAAAGAAAGGGCTTTTTAAATTTTTATTTCCTAATATTTAGCACAAGCCTCATACATAGTAGATCCTTGACAAATGCTTTTAGAATAAACAATTTAGTTAAAATGTATCATTTAAAATTTCCTAGAAAAAATTGAAAAATAGTCTCCTTTTGGAAAAGTCTTTAATTTCAATATATTTCTTAAGTTATTGGCTTGCATAAATCTTTGAATGCATTTCTTTCTACATTCTCTTTTAGAGTCAGTAAAATCTAGGAGAAATGCAATATCCATATTTTTATTCATTTCCATTTAAATATGTTTTTAAGATATCTGAATGGTTCATCATGTGTAACGATTGCTGAATTATTTAACTGAAGAATCAAGTAAAACAATCTAAAGAAAACATGCACTGAACTAAGGGTAAGGAAGGTTGTCATTACCTGAACACATGATTGTCAAATCATCTCATGGATCATTTTGGAACATGTTTTTGAAATATTACCAAATACATTGATTTTAATATCAGTAAAAGACTTTATTTATATTCAAGCTTTTAAAATTACTGCTCTATGTATTATAAGTTTATACATTCATGGTGACTGGATGGACATAAATATTGTACAAATGACCTTTATGTCTGCAAAAGAAGCATAAAAATTAGAGAGTTCATCTAGAACACCACGTTCATCCATTCACTTATTCCATTTGTTCACCAAACATCTATGACATTTCTACTATGTGCAAGGTGACAGGCATACAGCAGTAGACAAAACAGTGTATTTACATTCTATATTTTAGTAAGGACGGAAGGGAAGGTGCATATAGTGCATCAGAGAGTCCTACAGGTGTTGGAAATCAAATGAAGCAAAGAAAGAGTTTCCTATCTTACACTGCTTGTTAAGGGTTGACTTCAGTCAGTGAGGACAGGAAGGAAATGAAAAGTTAGCCTTCAGGATTCTTGGGGAAAGAGAGCTTTAGGAAGAGGAGACAGAAGGAGGCAGAACTGAACTTGAAATGTTCCCAGAACACCAGGGAAGCCAGCAAGGCAGAAGCAGAGGACAGAAGGCAGGGAGAGAAAATGAGGTTCCCAGACAATAGAAGCCAGTTGAAGCTGACCTGGCAAAAGAGCATAAGGCTGTCATTTTACTCTCAGTGAAATGGGAAGCTCCTGATGAGTGACATGATTTGATGCTAATTTTTAAAGGATCAATCTTCTTCCATTTGGGTAGATTATGCAAAGAGAAAGAGAACCTGTATATTGTAGTTGTTAGTACCTTTAATGTTAATTTTTTCTAGAGTCTCATCACATGTAGTTTTCATGTCACATGGCACTTTCTTATAGCAAATACCTTTATGATGCAATACAATAATTGCATCCCACCTGTTTTAGAATTAAGATTGTACTTATTTAGCTATTGGTGTTTAAATTTGTTTTTATAGAGTAACCGTACTCATTTACATTTGTCTCAGATATGCCACCTGCGCCTCTCATGTACATTTCCTATTCTGCCTCATTTTCTTTTCTTAATCATACCTTCTTGCATTAGGGCTCTGCCTTTTTATGTTCTTGTTACTTTGCCTTTGAGTTTGGTTCTCATGAAGACATTTGATTTATTTCTTTACTCTGAGGAATAAGTGTCTGATTCGACTTAAAATACCTTCCTGAAGGACATTTTTTCATTTTATTTAAACCTGAGGCAAAGTTCATCTGTTACTTAAAAAAAAATAACATGTATAATCAGCAGGCAGATTGAAGTGGATGTTTTGATTGAGTGGAAGAAGCATGAAGATGTAAGTTATGAAGGAATGTTCTTTTTCCAAATTATTTTTTATCCTTTTGGTGCCTATCTCAGATGTCACTGCCTTTCTAACACTTTCTCATGGTGACAGTCTTCTGTTGAACAGAAGTGTCATGGCTCTTTTGGTCCTATAGTCAGGTGAACAGATCTTCCAGTATAAAGCTGTTAATTTGCAGTTTTCAAGGCCTTATACAACTGCATGGGTACTAAGAAACAGCCTTTTGATAGTAAACTTCACTCATTAATTTAGCAACCAATCTTTATAGCTCAGAAGTGGAAGGGTTAAAATATTAACCCATAATTACTAAGAGAAAAATTACATTGCCTGCTCTTATTTAACTTTAAATTTCAATAGGTTTTTAACTTGTGTGCAAAAAGCACACAGGGAGAAGCACATGATTGAGATAACTACTACAGATCCATGTTGTCTAAGCAACATCTATCTAGAACATTCCTTCTTCTATATACACTTGAGTGAATTCAATAACCAGACGATCAAAAGTGGCAACTTAGGAGTTGATTCCCACAGACCAAAACTTTCATAAAACCATATTTTCTGAGCTAAAGTTTACAATGAGACATACATATTTCATAAGAGAGATAAAACTTGATTAATCAGTGTCACATTTACTGTTTTCTTAATTTAAATAATTAGTTTGGATTAATTCCTTTATAGACTGTAACTAGCAGTTTTACTAAGATCTGCATTTTGTTATTTGAATAAATAACTGATTTCCTAAACTTTATTCTAGAGTACAGTAAATCTCTTCAGGATGCCCCTTTGCTCACTCACAGACTATCTTGTTGCCATATTATATAAATCAAAACAAAATTCAAATTTCTCTATGTAAAGCAAGTATATCAACTAATTTCATTGCTCTAAACTGGATTTTTAAAACCTATATTTTTATTAGATGTCAGTAATTGGATCTCTCAACCTGCAGAGTCAAACACAGCCTTAAATAACAAGTTCGAGATTTCATTATACTATTCATTATATTTGAATTTTGAGAAACACCAGTTCATCATAATACCTATTGTCACATAACTTTCAGTGTTTCATCCTGAATGCATTTTAATCTACATATGAAAGCCATATGTTAATTATATCTCATAAAATATGTAAGCCAGCAATGTGCAAAGAACTTGCATTTTTTTCTTCCCTTTTAAAAATAGATCTTCATTAGAATCTACATATTTTGGACAAATAGATTTTATGCATATGGAAGTAAATTTTGATGACTGGCAATGGGAACTATGCCTAGAGTTGTTTTACAGCTCATTTTTAGGGGACATTATAAAATGAATTGGTTGGAATAGGTTGAAATTGATGTCAGAATTAATTAAAAAATTTTAAACGTATTTAAGCAAAAGAGTAAACAATCCATTGTTTGCTTGGAAGAGAACTTCAAAATAGTGAACCAAATAGAAATGGGAGAGTGTGAGGCCAGAAGACTCACTAGGAGTGAGATAAGGTAAAGGGGGTGTTGGCTTAAATGAAGAAGATAGCAAAGAGGAGCAGAGGAAGTCTGCTTTAGAGCAAGAGAAGATCAGAACAATTTAAGGAGTGACAAGGTCAAACAGCATGCCCAGTGAAGCATCAAGTCATGCCAGCTATTTCTTGTCTGCCTAGGGAAATATATGTAACCTTGAAGCAGATATTCCTTATTTTGAGTGGTTGGGTGACTAGGCAAATATTCTGTCCTCAGAATATTTCAGTGGGACAATTTCATTGGTTTTTCTTAGCAGTTCTTTTCTAATCTCTTGGTGTGCATGGGAATCTGAGAAAAAAATTAAAACTAAGATACCATATATTAAAAACATTCAGATTTTCTGAAAGTAATACTTTCACTATCATAAGAATGAGGTATTGATCTCATCTTACATTGATCAACTATTAGAAGCAATGTTATTAGGACCAGGATGGTTTCTGATGAAAAGAAAGGTGAAAATGGAACTCACCATAATGTGGGAATATATATATATACATATATATATATATATTCCCACATATATATATATATTCATATGATATATATATGGACTGTTGACCTGGGCACAGAACTGGAACTTAAGGGTTGGGGTTGATTGGTTCTGCAGGAGACTTTCATTAAGATTATAAGCATTCAGGACACCACTCTGTCCTTTGTTCAGTTCCAGGAAACTGCAACTGAGCCTGATATGTGAACCAATGGAGCTATCTAGAACCATGGGGCAGAAGCCCACAGCTGCCTGTCACCTGTACCAGGACCTAGACCAGAAAAGGCATGACTGCACTGCACACAATGACCCAGGCCTCATCAGAAGCAGCAGCAGCAGTGAGATGCCACATGGAGCATTTAGAAGCAAAAATGAATTTCCAGGAACTGAATCTGTTTTTAGAATCCTTCACTGATTTCTAGAAGGTAAGACCTGAAGAGGGAAATGTTAACAACAGAAGAGGCCTCAGGATTGTGGAGAAGGGAGGTGACCACACACATAAGATGGAATGACCCCATTTGGATTTCATGGCAATAATTTTACATGCGCACAGTTGGAATTTATATATGTGCAGTAGGAAGAGAAGGTTTCCAACAGAAGGTTGGAAGAAATGAGAAGCTGAGAATATGAGGTGGATGGTGATACCATAATAACAATGAGGTACTAAAGATGTAGGGTAGGTTTGAGAGTTTGGGTGATAAATTCAATTTTGGATACTGTGGGTTTAAAAGGCCTTCAGACTATTTTGGTGGATATGAAGATGCATTGTTGCCTGCTTAGATGATTTCATTTGCTCGCCCATGATCACAATGGACTAAGGACTCTTATTGTTCCCATTTTGTTGATGAAGAATTTGAGGCAAAAGGTGTTATCATTGGCTCCCAAACTGTTAGGTAACTTAGCCCAACCAGTGGTAGAGCAGGACTCCTGTTGAGGCAGCTTAGCTTGAGGGCCTCTGCACTAGGCTAGGAGTAGTAGAGATGGAAGAGTATGGACTTAAAAGGAAGAGGAGCTGGATTTAAACCTCAGCTTTGCCACTGCCAGGCTAAAAGAAGCTGAATGCATTTTTTAAAAATTTGGCTAAGACTGTAATAATACACCTATAAAATAAGGAATCTTAGTTTTAATTTAGAGCGTTCTGGTGGGGTTCAAGACATGCTATATCCATTTCCTGTTATCATTGTAATAAATTACCATAAACTTAGTGGCGCGAAACAGCACATACTTATTACATTTCTGGAGGTCAGAAGTCTGAAATTAAAGTCTCATCAGCAGGGCAGTGTTCTTTCTGGAGGCTTAACGGGAGAATCAGTTACCTTGCCTTTTCCAGTTTGTAGAAGCTTCCTCCCCATCTGTGTTCATAGTCATTTCCTCAGGCTTTAAAGCACATTCCTTCAACTTATAGCTCCATCTGCTCAACTTTTGCTGACCCCCAACCCTCCTGAAGTCCTTTTGTAAGGACCAATGTGATTATTTTGCCCACCTACATAATGCAGGACAGTTTTCCCATTTTAATATCCTTGATCATATCTGCAAAGTTTCTTATGTCATGAAAGGTATACTTCACACCTTCTAGGGATTGGTGTATGGATATTTTTGAGAGGGCAGCATTATTCATCTACCACCTTGCATGTATACAGTAGCAATAATAACACTATAACTGCAAGAAAGGTTTATTGAACATTTCTCTTGATTATCAATTCTCTATGCATAGCCTTTGAGAAGACTTGGAGAGAAGTCAACTTGTGATTGACTCATAATAGGCATAAATAATTGTAACTATTATTATCACTATGAGCATTATTATTCTCTTTTATGAAGAGAATTAATATGCACAATACTCAGAGTGTACACTTTCAAATGTCCTGCCAAATAAATTTCTCACTTCTGAAAGATGACCTTTCTAACTTTCCTCTCGTAAAACACTGTGCACAACACATAATTGCAGTTTCATACTCCATCTTCAATTCCTAATCAATTACAGCTATAGCATTCCAATTATTTCATTGGACAAATAAATGAGTTTTAACTCCCAGAAAAACCTCTCTGATAAACCTGCTCCTAAATTTTTTTCCATCTTTGTATAATTTCTACTTCAGGCAATTATTACTTTATAAAAATTTGTGAAATATACATACGTAAGACTATGTCAAGTATATAGAAATGTAAAAATAAGAATAAAAACATAAATATCACCTACCCACTTAATAAAATATCACTCATTGTTTTGAAACCTCCATGTGCCCCATTTCTTTACATTTCCCTGCTAGATATAATCATCATCTTGAATTGTGGTTTTATTATTCCTTTGATTTTCTGTGCAGTTTTAAAAAGCTTTTCACTTGGGAATAGTTTACATTGCAGAACAGTTCCTGAGAGAGTATAGAGACTCTCCACATACCCCTCATCATGTTCCCATATTATCAACATCATATGTAGTATGACATATTTGGCACATAGAGTGAGCTAGTCTTGGTCATTTTCACTAACTAAACTCTGTACTTAACTTGAGTCCTTCAGATCTTTTCTCATGGTTAGACATGGTTTTGGAGAGAAGGTCCAGAGAGAAGAACCATTCCCATCACGTCATATTAAGGATACATGCTATCAATATCTCCTATTACTAAGCACTTTTAAGTTGCTACTTGCAGTCCACATAAAAATGAGAAGTTACAATCCACATTCTTGAAAGCATAGTGTCTAGATAAATTATTTGGAATTCTTCAAGGGAAATTTGTCTACTTCCTCCCACCTAATTACTCAATTTATATCCATAGAGACTCAGAGACTCATTTTATTCCTTTGGCATAAACATAACCCAATATGTTTAATTTTGTTGATTATATTGTTCTAGCATTGACCATTGGGAGCTCTTTCAGTTGCCTAATGTGTACCTTTGATAACCCTCAATGTTTGGATTACTGAGCCCATCCTTACTTTCTGGTACTATAATATTTTGTAGGTTCACCTTATATATTCCCTACCCTAGCGCTAGAATGAGGCATTTCTCTAAGGAACTTCAGTTTCTTTTATTGGAGATATTAGAAACCAATATCTTGTTTTTGGGTGTGCTTATTGCTAATGGTGTGTCAGTGCTTCTAGGCCCTCTTTGGAGACAAAACTATAAAATATATATGAGAACACTAATCCATGTGTACATTAATATTTATCTATTTATCTGTCTATCTAGATATTAAGCCAAACAAAAATTCATGCTGATTTATCCAACTGTAATCCAGCATCACAAGTTTCACTTTATCCTTCTTCCTTGCTTATTGTGTAACTTCCTACTTTAACAGTAATATACAAGGTTCCCACTATCTTCCATCCACTTATTTGCTTAGTTTCCACATACAAGTATAGTGGTTTCAGGATTGTTGACCTCTTCTATTGTGGGAAACAACTTTATCAATTAGAGTATAGGAAGTATGTACAGTTCCTTTTGTCTTTAGTCTTATAGTCTCCATTCATTTCCAAAATTACTTAGGTACATTCAAAAAAGCAAATTTCACAACTTTACAAACAAAACAAAATTTTATATCTCCTTCTGTGAGGTTGTTGTATATCTTTCAATACTGTTAGGTTACTTTTGCTATTTTAACCTCCTAGTCAATATTGTAATTGCATACATTAAGGTTTACTCTTTGTGTTTTATGGTACTAGAAGTTTAAAAAATGCACAGTATCATTTATGTATCAGTTTAATATTATGTAGGATAGTTCCAATACTCTAAAAAGTTGTTTTGTGTTTAAACTTTTCAACCTTCCCCTTTTCATGAATCCCTGGCAAACACACTGATCTATTTTCTATCTCCACAATTTTCCCTCTTCTAGAATGTAATCTAGTTGAAATAATAGGGTATGCAACCTCTACAGACTTCTACAGACTTCTTTCACTTAGTGATATGCATTTAAATTTCCTCAGTGTCTTTTTGTGATTTTGATATAAGTCAATTCTTTTGGTCACTGAATAATATTCCAGAACATGAATTTACCACTATTTGTATGTGCACTTACCTGTTAAAGGACAGCTTGCTTTTCTCCATTCTTTGACAAATAAAATTGTTAGCTGATGATTTTTCCTTAGCATTTTAAAAATAAAATAATGACATTAATAATACAGGATTTCTCAGTTTTTCCATTTAACTCATTTAATCTCATAGTTGAGAAACTCACTTTGATGCTCAATGCAAAAATAATGAGTTTCCAATACCCATAAAAGGTCTATTTGGAGAATAGACCTGTCTCTGCTTATTTCAGACATGTTAATAATAAATTTATCTAATTGTCTATGCTATTTTCTTAAAGAAAATCCTCAGAATTGTTCCATCCCTTTTCTACATTAACTCCTTGTAATAATGCCTTCAATGAATGTTGATTTCAAATTACATGAAGACATTGGGAATGAAACTTAGAAATAGCCATGCAATTACTGTTCCTGCCATTTTATGCGGTTATTGGAAGCAATTATCTGTTATAGTCTTCAAAGTGTTTCGTCACAAAAAAATCCATGTGACACACAGCATTCAGGCTAAAGGCCAGGAAGAATTTGTGTCTGAGTACTTGCCATGTCATCTTTCTTCATGCCTTTTACCCTTTGACAACCACACTTTTGATTGATTGATTCTATTAAATTCAGTACTCTTAAATTCTTGGTGTCAATTTATAGAACAATATTCTACTTTATTTCTGGTATTTTATCCATACTTTATCCTACAGTTTCTATACTATGATATTTGAAATTCAGAAATAGGGTATATATTTAACAAACACATACTTCTCAATACTTTACAATTATTTTAAGAAGTTTTATGCAAAAGAATGAGCTCACATCTCAAAATAAAATTTGTTTATAATAAGGCACTGTGGAAGACAAGTACTCAGATGATCATATCCCAGAAGAATAGATGACATATTTTTGAAATGTCCATTTTAATTTTTAGCTTAGGTAGTAAGAAAGCAACTATATTTATGTCAGAGGTCAGAAACTATATTAAAATAGTAATCCATATGATAAGAAAATACTGGAACTTGCATTTACCCTGGAGGTCTCTTTTGATAGCTGTTGACCTAGATTCTGGAATATTATGACCAAAGTGCCTAAGGGATGTAAAGCAAAATCTGGAACCTCAGCCTATAGGTTAAACTTGAAACTACCACTAAACCCCCATATAAACCTGACCACAGGCAACCCCTGTTAAAAATTACTCTGATAAGGAAGACAATGAGAGAAGAAAAATAAGTATCCTTCAAAAACTTCCAATCACAACCCTATACCTAGAAAAGTTTAGAGCGGTAAGTAACAATGTCCATAGAGTTCAGATAACTTAATCTGAAATTGTCTTCTAACTGATTCCGTATTAGTATTCACACTAATATAGGTTTCCAGGAGCAAAGTGACAAAGAAGTGGAAGATATAGAAGTTGTTTAACAAATGTATGGGAGAGAGGAGAGAACATTTCAGAGGAAGATGAGTGAAAGGTCAATATTACAAAAGAATGACCAAGACTTATCCAGAATTGATGAACAATGTGAATTTACCTTTATAAGAAGCCAAACAGGGGCTGGGGATATAACTCGTTGGTAGACTGCTTGCCTGGCATGCACAAGGTCCTGGATTCAATCTGCACAAGGTCCTAGGTTCAATCCCTAGCACCATGAAAAAAAGAAGCCAAACAGCAAAAAAGATAATTTTCAGAAAATGTGCAATGAAATAAATGGTAGTGAATTGTGGAAATTATAAATAAAATGAGGGGGAGAAGATAGTCTGTAAAAAAGACTGGTGGTGACAATGACTTTTTTCAGAATTATTGGAAGCCTATAGAATATAGAATTAGAAGGAAGTCACTATTGAGTTAGAAAAATGCTTCCAAAAATTTCATTTTTATGAATGACAATAGAACTTAGGAAAGTTTCAAGTAGACACTAATGTTCATAAATAAATCTAAAAGTGTAACACTCATTAAAGCACCATATAAATATATACTTCAGGAACAAAGAAAATTATCTTGGAAGAAAGGCCTAAGAGGTTAGAAAAAGTACAGTCCCAGAAATTAGAAAATATATCAATGGAACTGGAGACTGTAATTCTGAGTCAAACAAGTAAGACTTAGAAAGAAAAGCATTGTGCACTCTCTCTCATATGTGGAAACGAGAGGGAAAAAACAAGGAGAAAAAAGGAGGCCATGAAATAAAAGGGAGAACACTAGGGTAAAGAGAGGAAGCAGGGGAAAGAGGGAAAAGCTATGTGGGTACTTAGGAGTAAAACTAAACAAACTATGTATTTATGTATGCACAAATATGCCAAAATAAAACCTATCATACCGTACAATTGATATGTACCAATAAAAAAGGAAAACTAAAAAAAGACATTAGAATATGTATATAAATACAACTAAAAATTAATTGTATCAAAAAATAACTGCAGTGACTAATTTGTGGCATCAAAATTAACATGAATATATTTGGTGAATAAAGTCATTTAAGTTAGCAGCACAGTGATTGGAGATAACACATGCTAAGTATCTTCTATTGATGATAAAGATATTGCTCAGACTTTAGTATATTAAATTTGCTCATTAAAGTATGTGGGGTAAAACTAAAAATGGAAAACAAATAAGTAGTTGAGAGGAAGAAAATGAATTGAGAAGGGGAATGAAAGTCTCAACTGGCTAAGTTTAAAAAAAATCTTAGAACAAGCAGATTAAAGTAAAAAGTAAGATGTTAGAATTGCACACAACTAAATCTATAATCTAAATAAAGGTAAAAGTAATAAATTCAGGTAAAAGAGATTTTTAGATTAAATTTTGAAACAGAAGATATCATAGACACATAGTATATATAGACTTCTAAAAGTTTGAATAAAATAATAGGAAGGGATATAATAGTCAAAAAACCAAATAAATATTTAAAATGAAATGAGGGTAACTATTATCAATATCCAATAATATAGACTTTAATTAAAATCTTTGTTAGTAAAAGATACATAGTTATTAAAAATTTCAGTTCCCTGAGAATAGAAAACATACCAAATATATATGTTCTTATAAAATAGCTTCAACATATTTAAAAGCAAAAATAGGTATCATCAATGGGAGAGAACAGAATTAGCCAAAATAATCAGGGTTATCATATACAAGGATAACATGCAAAAGGCAAAAATGTTCTGTGTCACCATTCAGTTAACTATCTCTGGAGGGTCTCCTTACATGCCAGGCACCCTTATGGGTGATAGGGATAGAGACCAATCCCTGTCTCCAAGAAACCTGTATTCTACTGAGGCCAGGGTTGGGAGAGGCAGGAATCAAGCTAAATATGTTTGTTAGTTGGCAAAAATTGATGTAAGTCAAAAGGTACTATTTTAAATGACAGAAAAAAGCTCATGTTTCTTAAGAAGTAATATAATGAGGGTGCTGCCTGCTCTTTGCAAGAAACCAGAGGGATTCCAAGGAATAAGCAGCTTGGAAGTATCAGCTAGTTTTAGCAGGGAGTGTGCAATCCGTGAGCAAAGACATATTAGGGAGGGATGACTTCCAGGTTGGTGCAGGTCCTGACCTTTTAACTTTTTTTCAGTGTCTAGGTGGGAAGTAAAATGAAAATAGCAGTGTTTAAATATTTTATCTAGTATTAGAATATTTAGATATTGTGACCATAATCATTTATAAACCAAATTATTTGGGGATAAGTTAAAGAGATGATGCAAAGTGTAATTAAGATAAAAAATTGGGTGCTGTGGATAGTTACTGAATTACAAGGTTATATGCTTACATAATATCTAGGAGTCCTTCTTACTTTGAAAGACACAAAGGATACTTTTTTCCCCAGTGAGCCCAGAGTAAGGGCTTCTAATCTTGCCTAAGATGGGAAACAACAGAAGGAGGTAGTCACTAGAAATAAGGTAAAAATTCACATCGATGGTGTAGAGGGAATCACTAGACCCACATGGGAATAGTGTCAGGAATATTATTAAATCTTGACTTTCTGTCTGTCCCAAGGTTACACAACAAAAACAAAAATAGTGATAATGGCATATAATTCTATGAGGTTCAACGTTGAGATACAGGGATGACTAAAATATTGTTTGTAATTTTAATACAAATGGCATAGAAAGTGCATAGTATAGAAAGCAACAGGCTAAGTAAATAATAACCCAATGTAGTAAGAGCTATACACAAGGAGTATTTTTGAAAACTCAGATAAAATAACACTTAAAACAAAGCTAGCATGAGGTGGGGATGGGTAGGGAATGAGTGAGTGACTAAGGGAAAAGCAGCAGTAGCATCAACCACAACCCAGAAACATAAAGTGAGCCACACATTCTGGGAACAACAGATGTGGCACATTACTATGACACAGGAATTTGTGTGAAGGAGAAGAGTAAATAAAAAGTTGTCTAAGTATGAGAGATTTTTAATTCCATGCCAAAATGTCTGGATTCCATATTTATAGGCAGGAAGGTAAAACAAGATCATGTATAACATCTATACTCTCATGGGGCAGAGAACCACATGGGAACATGCATAGCAGAAGAATGAGGAGTCATGAGGATGGAAGACAGGGGAGGAAAGTGGGAAAGGAGTTGCCTACCTAAGGAAAAATGGAAGGGAAATAAATAAATTCTTAATAAATAATAAACATTTATTAACATTTATTTATATGCCAGGGGCTAAGCTAGGCTCAGTTTGAGTGTTTGTTCATTTAACCTGCACTACAACCCCATGAGAGCAGATATAATAGCTACTTTACAGATTAGTTGAATCTTCAGGGAAGTAGAACTAAGAGTTACATGCAAGCAAATTACCTACTGTCCATTCAACACAACTAATCTAAGGGACTTCTTCCACTGAGAGATAGGACTTCTTTCACTAAGGAAGTACTTCTTTCCAGAGCAGCAGACTGATATTTGTTTGGCAAACTATCTTTCACTGATTTTAAAAGTTATGACTCACAAGGAAAAGAATACAGAAAGAGCTAAATTCCCTGATAAGAATGAGAGAATGTATAGTTTAGGAAAGTGCAGCATGGGAAGAGGAAGCAGAGGAATGTGACATTAAGCACAGATATGGAGGAAGAAGAGAAAGCACCACAATTTGACACTGAAGAAAAATGTCAGTGAGAACACCACAGTAATGGCAAACTCTGAAAACAAGAATATTTGCTAAGACTGCTATACAGAAACATGCTTATAGGAGTAGTTTATAAGTAGTTCAAATAATGGAGTCATATTCCTCCTCTGAATTTACCTGGAGCAGAGACAAGGAAAAGAGTCCAGAAACAAGGTTAAGTATATTCGTCAGGGTTCTCCAGAGAAACAGTGCCATTACGATATGTACAAATATGTAACAGGCAATTGATTAGGGGAATTAGCTAATGAGATTTTGGAGGTTGAAAAGTCCCACAATACCCCATCTATAAGCTGGGGAACCAGGAAAGCTGGTGGTATGATTTAGTCTGAGTCCAGAGGCCTGAGAACCAGGGGACCATTGGTATAAATCTCAGAATCTGAAGACTCAAGAACCTAGAGTTCTGATGTCCAAAAGCAGAACATGATGAGTGTCCTAGATTAAGAAGTCGAGACAATTGAACTTTCCCCTGCCTTCTTTTTAAAAATTTAATTTAATTTTTTTTATTTTTTATTTTTACAGACTGCATTTTGATTCATTGTACACAAATGAGATACAACTTTTCGTTTCTCTGGTTGTACATGACATAGAGTCACACCATTTGTGTAATCACACATGTACATAGGGTAATGATGTCTGTCTCATTCCACTGTCTTTCTGCATCATTAGCAGATGGATTGGATGAGACCCACTGGCCTTGGTAAGGGCAGATCATCATTACTCAGTCTACTGATTTGAATGTTAGTCTCTTCCAGAAACATCCTCACAGATACGTTGATAAATGATGTTTCACCAGCTACCTGTTCATCTCTTAGCCCAAACTGACACATAAAATTAACCCTCACAGCAAGATAAATACAAGGTGATTTAGTCCTAGTCAGAGGAGACCAGAAGGAATTTTAAATTCTTGGGATCTATGGGACATTAAAAGACAATGGGAGATCTCCTCTGAATGGAGTTTGTCAAAATTTATTCAAATATCAAAGAAGACAATTTCCCTTAACATCAGAGTTCTCATAGAAAGACAATGGGTAACACCTAGGTTAATTAACCAAATAGAGTATCAAGTGTCCTTTAGCAGGCAGAGCCTCCAAATAATATCAACACATACCACACTTAAAATATCCTTTCCCTCAGAACATGGAAACTCTACCCAGAAAGTGTCATCCTGATCCATCCACATTTACCACAAATTACCCTAAAGCTTGGACAAAAATTTTGGAATGAACTCATGTTACCACATTGCCTGTATTTGTGCTAACAATTCTGTTAGTACATATATTCCATTGTTTTAGACTAACCAATCCTCTAAATTATTTTTAAACATATGGTAAAATTAAATTTATAATTATATGTATACATACATACACCTGTATTTGTGATTAATGGAGAATTAAGAAAGTGTCTCAAATCCTGAAAAGATTGACATAAGTTTATTAAAATCAGACTTCACATTTGAATATTTTCTCCAGTAATAAATTTCAGAGCAAAAAGGTTAATTTGGAAATTCAATAAAGAGCATTTTATTTTCTTAGTGACCCATGTGCTAATATAATTAATAATGCATCATTTTGTTGCACACAATATAATGAGATTAATTTCCAGTTTCATTGTAATGTTTCATCAGGTGTAAACAGGTGCACATTAGATGACTTTTATATCTTACAGATTTAACTATGAAAAGATAATTTAGATATTCTGGTGAGTTATCTTAAGAAGTTTATGAAAAGTGAAAATCTAATTTATGAAAGAGCCAGTCAATATAATTCCTAATTGACTTACTCATTTCAGTAGATTCCCCATATCTAGTATGTTATAAAATTGCCCATATTTGTTTTTAGCACATCTGCACTTTTAATATAGTCCAAGTTAGGAAAAATAGACTATTCAAGGGGAAAACACAAATTCTGTAATAGAAAATGATATACAGTTAGAGTGAATTATCTGATATGGTTCTCTTTTTTTAACCAAATTTTAGCAATATTGTATTGTTCAACCCAAATCATATCAATACCTCACTGAAAAGGCAGCAGCCACAGAGAAAACCCTGTATTGTTTTATGAGAAAAGATGAATTAGCATAGTAAATGCAGCCTAGTGATCTCATTTAGAGATTTGGACTCTAAACCATGAACATTTCAATACTCTGTGGAAGAAAAACAAAAGATAATTTTTATCCAAAATAAAAAATTCCTTCCTAGAGAAAGATGGCAAATAATGTAATATGATCCCAAACTATTTTCACTTTGATGATAAGATTCTTAGTACTAAACATAAAGTGGATTTTACTCAAAAATAAGAATCATCAAATACCAGGTGACTCGAAATTGAATGCTGCATTTGAAGTGGGATACAAATTACATATGCATTGAAATGCTTTCTCTTTTGCATTACTTGATGGGAGGATTTAGTTTAGTAATGTATTCAGGAGCACTTTGAGTTCAAAGTGGAAAAGCATTAAGAGAAAATTATTATTAATATCCTTCTAGGAAGGAAATGTGTGCACCCTGATTCAGTGGATAAGACTAATAAACATAATTGTAGACTTCCACTGCAGTGATTTCCACTCAGTGACAACATTCTGATGAAAATGTATTTTATAATAAGATAAGAAATATCTACAGAAAGATATTCATTATAAAGGATTTTCTCACAGGCTTTAATATTTGGTAGACAAAAGAATATTAATATGTACAAGGTGAATAATATTGGCATGCAGGTATCACATCTAACCTGTTTTGCCATCTGTTATATGGTATGTAGTATAAACGGCTACATCAAATATGAAATTTATATAAAACCTCATACTGCTTGCTTGAAATACAGTAATTCTTCAAGATTTGATTAAGAAACTCCTGGAGGTATACATAATATTACATTTTTTTAATTTGAAAGAAAAAGTTGAAAAGTTTTATATAAAAATGATACAAAAATAACATGTCAGGCTTGTAAAAATGTACAAGGTACACTCATTTTAAAATCTCTGATATATTTAGAAAATTAAATCATGTGCTCTGATCTTAAAATGTGTAATATGAATAAAATAAATATATTTAATTTATTATACAGAATTAATTTTCTGTAATATTCTGCATTAATAATATTTATCAGACTATTTTATGCTACTCTCCTCATTTTAAAGAAGATAAAGAATATGGGGATGGCTCAAAAAAATTCAGAAGAAATTATAGAGATATAAAATAACACCCTAAGGGAATAACTGAAGTAGCTGGTAATTTTTAGCTTCAGATAAAGTGACTAAGAAAGAGTTAGAGTACACATCCATCTTCATTAGGGTTTGAATTGAACTAGATGATTTCTTGAGATGCAATTTCCTTTTTCTATAAACCATAATGCACCATAATCCTATTTTCTTCTAAAATAAAATATGTAGATATACAGATACAAATATAGAAAGTTTGATAGGTGACATATACTTGATAAACATTAGCATCAAGAACATTGAATATTACTTAAATACACATTCAGTATTTCTCAAAATGTAGACTCAAAATCACATAAATGAAGAACTATAATTTAAAAATAGATTCCTATTTCCCTTAGATCTAGCAAATCAGAATCTTTGATGGGAAGATTTGAGAATTTGTGGGTTTAAGAAGCATGCAGATGATCTATATGTATGATGAATTTGAGAGAACTGCTTACATAGAGGAAACTATTTGTTTCTATACATGTGTTGTTGACTTTCAAGTTCACCATAGTGGCCACCTCTACATAAGCTAGCCTAAAAAGGGAAAAGAGCCTGAGCAAGTGTATGAGTAAGGTTTTATGAGCCAAGACTAATAATTGCCTTCCACTCATTCCATTGGCTACAACTCAGTTATATGGCCATAACTCACTTAAGGATGTCCAATAAATCTAGTCCAATTGTGTTTACAAATGAAACAGCAACTCATGACTAATTCTAAATACATGAGACCAAAAAGAAAAACAAAACAAAACAAAACAAAGCAAAACTTTCTTTTCACTGTTGTCAAAGTATGGCCCATACACCCTCTAGAGTCCCCAGACTGGATCGGCATCTTTCGTTGTGGGCCCTGAAAATAGTCATTTAATATAATTCCCTCATGAGACAGTCTGAAATTTGAGAATGATCACGAGTTAATCCTTTTGTATGATGTTCTCTACTATGTTTTTCCCAGAGGAACATTTTAAAAAATTCCCTCCTCTTTTCTAGGAAGAAGAAGAATCCTCAAAATGAAGATCTCTTCCATACAGACCAACACCAAGAGAAGAAAAAGTGCTCATGAGCTCGGGTTGAGAGCCAGAGCTTTTGTGCTATGTCTCACCAACAGCGACAATGCTCTAGGGAAAAGTGAAGAGTCACACTTATGGCTCTGGTTCTGGGTTATTGAGACAAAAATAATTTAACTTCTATATTAGCAATTTTTTCTACCAAGGGACTCTTCTCAAACAAAAGTTAATATTCTTCACTGAGAGATGATAATATGCCTCCTTCTTCCTCAGGAAAGGCACTGTACAGTTGTTCATTTACTTGATCATTCAACATCACTTGATAAGCAACTAATGGTTACAGTTCCCACAACACAATGTATGCACAATGATTTAGAACTTCCAGTCATCTTTTATTAAGATCAACATCTTCTCAAAGAAAAACAAATATGTAATATAAATTTGTCTATTATATTTTTAGGGAACTAAATCTCCAAGTTTACTAATTTTTTCTCCTTATGTGAGGTCCCCTACAATCATATTCCTCAAATAGTAGAATAGATTAGTAAGGAAACTATTTTAATATATTTTCACAATAATCAGTAAGTATTCTGATACGTGTTCAATTACATGAACTTAAGAACTTTCTTTACAAAGCAATAAAATGGCTAGAATACAAATATTGCTGATTATGCTATTCTTATGTCATGAAACCTCTGCATTCCTATTTAAAGAATTAGGTTAAATTAAAGTATTAACAAATATTAGTAAAGAGTCCATTTTGAGTCAGGCACCCAGCAGAAAAATGTGTAAGGTCACTGCTTCCATGGGCCTAATCAGACGATATATTCTTATGGTGAATTCCTAAATACACATTGAAAGCCTACACAGAATTCCATGTTTTCATTGCCCCCAAAATATTATTTGGATGGCAAATGTTAGTTGTATGAAAAATAGATTTGTAATTTCTCTCTCTCAACATAATTCCTTCATTTCTTTTCATAAATAACCATTAAAAACATAAACCTCCTATCATTTGATATATCTCTACAATACTAAGTATATATTCTTTATTTTTTTAAATTCCACTTCAAAAATGAGAGATCAGTGTTTTCATTTTACTATTAAATGAAAGAGTTATGCAAAGTCCTTTGTTCAATGGTTAGATAATGATAATACAAATCTTTAAACAGTGTTCATTTACTTCTATTAATCTGCCTCACTACATGCCTTATGGTCTAGGAATTTTCAATGAAAATAATGTTCACTGGCCATTAAATTAATACAATAAAAGTTAGAACACTGTAAGTGCCACTACATGTAAGGCAGAGAAAATAAGCATAATTTCTAACCACCATATTAAGAATAGGAAGTCATAAATTTTTAATCAAAGTCCCTATAGAGAGGTTTGATTTAATTTAATTAAGTTGAACTCCTTGGTTTGGTCCATTGTAAATGTGTTAGGCACTTCCTAGTGTCTTCCCTTAGGTTACTGAAGACATTTGATAAATTTGACTTCCTATTTTAAATTTTGAAATGGCATTAATACAAAAAAAATTAAACTGAAAAGAAAGAAAATCAAAAGTAAAAAGCAATTTTTTGGAAAGTGTTTGAACTACTAATAGACCCACTGATACTTTCTTTATCTTCAAAACTCTTCTATGTACCAATAAGAAAACAACAATTCAACAGATAATAACAAAGGATTATAACTGTGGTTTTTCTGGGGGAAATGCAAGCTATATATCTATATAGAGTAAGGTAATCTCACTAAAAATTAACTTCAAAACAAAATAACTTACCTATATGCAAATATCAAAAATAGACCTAATATTTAGGTTTTTCCAGGATTTGAGAATGTAATGAATTCTCAAACTATAGATAGAAGTGAAAATATGTACAATAATCTTGAAAGACAATTGCCAACAACTATCAAAAGTTTAAACTCACCCTGAAATGTATAATTCAATTTTAGAATATATTTTTTCCTTTAAGCAAAAAAACTCACTAGTTCTTCTCTTCAATTTCCTTGATTTGTTTTTCCTTTTTTCTTTCTGTCCTTGTTTTGTCAGAGTACATTTGCAAGTGGCTTCCTCAAAATGGGTGTGAGAAAGTTAGTTCCTAGTATGTTTTTTTTTGTTGTTGTTGTTCTCTTAAGGGAAAAAATTGTAAAACTAAGATATATACTTTAGGGTGAGATCATGTTTATAAGTAGATGTAGCTTTGCAATGATATGAAATTACAGCACCATATAAAGTGTTTTTACTTCCTTGAGTTTTGAGATTTATGTGATACATGGATATATTCCAAGAAACTATTTTTAAAAGAAAACATGAAAGAGACATTCTTTACTTAATCATGTAGACCATTATATTAAGACTTGGACTTTAATTTTGATGAAATGTCATAGACAGTTACAATTTGCTGAAGGATTGCCATATGCTATAATAAAATGAAATAACTCCCAAATCTACATCTTTAATCCCATTACCTTATCATCTTGTCCTCAGACATGCTAACCTTTCTACTTCCCAGAGTACTCCTTTCCGAAGTCCTGCTCTTTCCCACCTCTAAGTTACAACATTCTCTCTGATTCATTCAATACTCTAGCTAAATAGGGGCTGAGATCAAGAGAATGTAGGAGGAAGGATAGAACCTTCCTGGAGGCACTGGTTCAAGCTAAGCAGTACCCTAAAATTCCCTAAAATTTATTAGGTTACAAATTCTCAGCTCACGAGAACTGTCTGTATTCATTGCCACCAATTTCTAAGTGCAACTGCTTCTTCAGTTCATTCTAATCTGTTTTGAATCCCCCATATGCTTTGCAAAACAACTCTAAGGAATCCAATAATCTCCACTTTGTTATATTCAATAGACATTTTGATGACAATTTTCAATTCTCAGCAAAATCAAACTGAGTATTTCAGTCTATTTATTGCGAATTTTGTCCTTTTATTGGTTAGTAAATTACCATACTCTCTAGCACTCCAAATTATCCTATACACAGTTCCTTTGGGAACTAATTCCATAACACAGAACTTTTATTCATTATAGACTCTGTTCCCTATGCTAGTAGTTTTAAACTATAGATATGCTTTAGACTCAACTCAGGAAGTTTTCAAAATTGGATATTTGTATAAGGAATCAAGGGAGATTTCTAAACCTTGCCTAAACTTCTAATATGAAGCCCAAGTTGGAATTCACTAACCCTAGTAAACTCTTTTATGCACATAGCTTTGTTTCCAGTTTGTACACTGGATCCTGTCAGATTCAGTTTGTACTCCTGTGTGTGTGAGTGTGTGTGTGTGTGTGTATATCCCAGACCCTTTCTCAGAGCTCCAGCTTTCTTCAACAGCTTCAATCTTTTCTTGTTTCATTATCTTCCTTTCTCAAGGATTATTTTTCCTAATTGCTGCCCAATAAAATTTTAATTGAATATATGTACTAGGTATATGTTTAAGTTCTACATGCATTTATGTGCTTTGTGCATGAAAAGAGGTTTTTGTTTTGTTTTGTTTTTGTTTTTGTTTTTGTATTTTATCACCTTACAAAAACCAATGTTCACTCTTTGGCAGGCAGTATCACTCTGATTGAGACTGTCTGGGTAAGATATATCATTGGCACACATTCAGAACAAACATCATCATCTTTCCTCAAACCATATTTCCTGCAATGAATTTTATATCAGCATTGAAACTCACATTCAATCTGCTACAAAAGTCAGACATTTGAAAGGCATTTTGTCATTCCCTGATCCCTAATACCCATTTCAAATCACTCAAGTCTTTTCTATATAACTTCTTCAGTATCTTAGGAATCTGTCGACACTCTTTTATCTCCCTTTCCACCACCTGGACCTAATGTTGCCTAGCAGAGTCACTTTGGCCCTGACATAATGAAGCATGAGTATGATTAGGAAGACTGGAGAGGAAGGATAAGGTATTTGAATATAACTGCATATGTTAAGATACAGGAATAGGAATTTAAGTACTATATTTAGGAGATGATATAGAGAACAGATTAATTGGGAGAATTACTAAATTAAGTCACTATACTTAGAAACATTCAAATTTCACAAAGGCAAAAAGATTTAGTTGTCTTATTAAGATTTTAGTAATTTACCTATATTACATGTATTTGTATTGTTTGGAATCATAAAGAACATAAAAATTTCTGATCATCAAAAATAGTGAGTTTCATTATTACTTTATTATTTTGTATTATTATCTAATATTCATGCTCACTACTACATATAATTCAGCATAGTATAGGAGATTAAGGAAGTGCAAACATTTTTTTGATTTTTATTTAACAAATATATTTGAATATATGTCAAATACTCTTCTAAGCTCTTTACCTATATTGAGTCCTATAACTTTGAGTAAGTATGTACTCTTGCTATATTGATTTTACAGGTGAGAGAAGTAATCCATATTCAATAAATTTAAATTGAGTTTATTGCAGATAAAACACATACCTGGGGGGAAGTAATTTATAAAGCAAAACCTCACAGGATAAAACATTTTAATTTTTTTATACAAATGATAAATTCTAAAAGAAAGTTAAAAAATTTCCAGTGTCATATAGTGGAGGAGATGAGACCAGAGTCTGATTTTAAATCTAAGTTGAATTTAGACAGAAGGAATATAATCCTCAAATTGTGCAAAACAACTTGTGAGAACAAATTTTAAAATACACTACTGTGAGAATTCTAAATCCAAATGAGATTAATAGTACATTTTATATTAATATGATCAATTAAACTATTGCAAGTAAAATGCACCTTATTTATTAATTAAATATACACTCAATTCTAAATTTTTATCAACAACACTTAAGGACTGTTTTAATTTCACCTCTTCCACAGTAATATTTTTCAACATTTTCTGTCTTGTCATGTTGTTCACCTCTCAAATAATTAGGAATAGTCTAAAAAACTCTATTTTCATAACAATACATCCTTTATGTATTGAAACAAATAACACTATATTATCTTATGGTTTTTCATTATAATCTGAAGCAATAACATTTACAAAAATGTTGGCTCTGCTATGAATGAATATGAGATAATATATTATTATAATAATAGCAATAGTAGCAAATATTTATTTAATGTTTTCAATATGACAAGGACTTTGCCCTTGTTACAAATTCACTATCTAATTTAATCTGCTACCCACTCTATAAAAATAGATGCTGTTATTATGCTTATTTTATAAAGAAGGAAGTTGAGGAGACAGAAGCTAATTAATAAATCCAAGATCACACCCTAAGTAATTAAGAGACAAGATCTGATGGGCTGGGGTTGTGGCTCAGTGGTAGAGTGCTCTCCTAGCATGCATGAGGCCCTGGGTTTGATCCTCAGCACCACATAAAAATAAAATAAAAGTATTGTTGTTATGGGGCACAACTTAAGAACAGACCGATCACCACTGAGAAGTCCAAATTTGAGAGTCTTTATTAAGTCCGCTGGCTGACTGTCTCACACAATGCCCCAAAAAATGGCTATTGAGAGAACAGCCCCGACCACAGGATTATAGGGGTTCTTATACCAAAAATTACATTAGGCGTAAGTGTCTGTTGCTATGATTCGAAATTACACATTAACATCATGAGATCATCGACAGGGGGAAGTGGGTCAAAATGACCCTTACCTAGGTACAAACTAAAGAATGGTTACTAACATCCATACAATCACTGTTCACATGGTACATTGTTTAGGAGCAATAGGAATCAAAAGAGAGCAATTCTTTACTACATAGGAGTTGCCATTATGTATTATTAAACATGTCACACCAAGTAACTGATGATGGGTACAGAGGCGGGGTGTTCTCATGGGAGAAGCTTATTTCCTACAGAACATGGAGTCTCACAGCAAAATGGAGTCTGTTTAGTCATTTCCCTTAGAGTCTGACCTATAACATTCTCATGGACCAGATCTGTCAGCCAATCACATTGTGTCTACCTACAATTAAAACAAGATATTTTAAAAAAATAGAGGGACAAGATTTGAGATCAGATACTCCCAAGACTGAGCTTTTCACCACTGGTTTAATCCTCCTCTAACCCCTAAAATAGAATTGTAAATCAAATTATAAAACCCTCTAATAGATACATATCATAGATTCATTAGAGGAGACACGTGTACATCAAAAAAGAGTACTGGAAATAAATTCAAATAAATTAAGTGCATCCATGTTATAGAGAGTTTCAAAAGAGCATATAGTTCTCAAATGGTAGGAAAGATTCACTCAAGAGAAAGCACTGATTTGACAAACCTGCTAAGACTGAAAAGAATTAAGTAATCCTTGAGTCAACTGACCTGATCTATGTTGGTAGAAGGAGAAAGAAGAAAGAGAGATGAACTTTAGAGAAAAAGAGAAATTATTCTCATTGGTCAAAATGCAAATTAAGTCCTCTAAAAATGAATAATCAAGCAGCATGATGAAAAGATCATAGATTTCAAAGCAGCAGTTCAATTTGCTACTTGTTATCTGTATAATATGGAATTGCGCCTATTAAACTCCCTAATCTCAATTAAATGTGTTTACCTATTTTATACTGTTAAAATAAATACAATGACATGCAACTTTCCTAGTTAAATCTCCAAGAAATACTTGAGAAACTCTTTGTTATTGTCTTTCTGGTAATAAAAATATTAATTTTATTTAACTATAAAACATTTTACATCATGGAAATCTGTTACAAACATTTTGCAAACCACAACATTTTCTACATACTGTTTATTTCATTCAGTTTTAATTGTTATCATAGTACTCAATCAGGTAAGACATTCTCAGATGATAATTCTGAAATGTTTAATTGGAAAAATGCTGAACTAGAATCATGTTGTTTATCATTTTAAATATGTATTTTATTTATTTATGTGTTTCTTCATTATATCTGCATTTTTCTCAGGTTCATTATAGTATAATTTTTCTGTTATTAGCATATATTTTTGTTATTTCTTAAAACATTGCATTTATATTACTTTTTATTATTGATTATTAAATAATTTTAAAAGCACAATTACTGTTTTCAAGATTTTGATGTTGTGTTCTTTTCCTAATCATACTTTTACTTTTCTAAGTATAATAATAATATGTCCCCCTTTCCCCCCACTAGTTGTACTGGACTTAAGAAACTTATCATATGATAGCTATAGTCTTCAGTTAATAGTCCCTTATGTTTGAAGAGCTCATTAGAGTTTACAGTGATAGCTCAAATTCCCATACTTGATCTTACTTGATCACCTCAGTAAGAATCAAAGACAGCATGGGTTTATCCACATAACTTTACCTTACCTAGGACCCCATTCCACATACCAATTATTTCTTCGTAAATGCTTGAATCTATGAAAAAAAGGATTTGCGTTGTTCTTCCAATCTTGCAGAATTAATTCAGAATTACCAATCATTTCATAGGAAATTTTAATGAAGTTAATACAAAATTTAATATAATGAAAAGCAAATGATACTAAATTTTTATAATCATTACTGAATTCCATTAACAGAATTTTTATTTATGGAAAATCTATTAAATATTAATACCTAATCATCATCATCAGTAACAAATATGGACAGAAAAATGTTACAAATAGTGCAAAGGCCCCCCCCAAAATTTCCTAGTTTACAATGTATCATTCAGAAATATTTTGTATTTGTTATATCTTCCTTTGTAATGTGTTAACTACTTAGAACTACTTAGATAAAAATGGCTGTTGAGCAATTGCAGCTTGAACAAACCATCAAGATCAATTGTTTTTGATCATCTCTTTCTATTTCTGTCCTATGGGGTCTAGAAAGAAAAAAAAATCTTTATTTTCAAGACTCTCTTGTAACTAGATCCCTGAAAATAACATAGGTTCTGACAACCACTTGTCATTTTTTAAAAAAGTCATTTACCTGAATGTGGATTAATGCTGGAGAGGGTCCGTCATTTCCACACTTCCACTTTCTGCAAGTATGGTTCTAACAAGATGGTGCAGCAGTTCCCTGATCCCTGAATCTCATCGAAGGCCACCAGCAAGCAGCCCTTTTCCAATGGCCCAGCTTTCAGATGCTGACTGCTGGCAGTATCCCTGGAGGGCCTACTCTATGGTGAGGTTATGGCAGACAACCAGAAGCTGGTCCTTCAGCCCTCCTGTCATTTTATAATTTTACATGCTCCTATGTTTAAAGCATTTCTTTTCCTTTTCTATAAATATGTTATTGGGTTTTAAAGTATACAAAATAATGAGAAAACGTAGGCAGTAAAATGGTCAATGTAGTGAAGCAATTTAACATATCCATAACCACACATTAGTTAATCTTTTTATGTTCCAAGAACAGTTGACATCTATTCATTCAGCAGAAAATACTGAACACATGGCACTCTTACCAACTACCATCCTCATGTCGTACATTAGCCTCTGGACTATATGGTCTCTACTATATGTACTTTGAATTGTTTGACCCACATCTCCCATTTCCTCCCCTCCATCCTATCTCTACCACTGTTTTCTTAAACCATCTCTTCTTAAAATTGCTAGGTTGGCTTCAGTTATCTTTAGCTGACATCTGGTTGCTCTACTCCCCAAACCCAAGGGAATCCTAGGTAACAGGGCAAGCTTTGGCTGGCCTGCCACTTGCTTGTCCACCTCAAGAGGGCATGGAGAGATGTTGTATTCTCCATAGCACCCCTGCAGTCTTCAAGCCAGTAATGACTGCAGACCTACCCTTGAGTTAAACACTTGATTCCAGAGGTCCTTTATCTCTACATCATCACATTATTTTCTAATATATGTATATGTGTGTGTATATTCGTGTATATATACATATATATACATATTCAGTCACATATATTGTTAGTCATATGAGTAAAATCTTACATTGACACAATTTCAACTTACAATTAGAACCTAAATCTTAGTAAAGAATATTAGTTGTGGTTTATGATTAGACAATAGAAAAAGTGAGAGTTGCTGGTATGTGTTTTCCTTATCTGTTGGAGTGACAGGAAGTATGAACAAAAATTTTAAAATGAATTTTAGTACCTGCAGGAAGAGGAAGTCAGCAGGAGCAGGAGATGTTGTAAAGTGTCAAAAGTACTAAAGGAAGGCTGATTAACAGCATGTTAATTTTGCCCAGGGTAGACACAGTTAATTTTTTAAATTTATTTTTATTGTAAACAAATGGGATACATCTTGTTACTCTGTACATGAAGTAGAGGCATACCATTTCTGTAATCATACATTTACAAAGGACAATAGTTTTTGATTCATTCTGTTATTTTTTCCTCCCCCCCACACCTCTTTTCCCTCTATACAGTCCCTCCTTCCTCCATTCTTGACCCCCTCCCACCCATTTTTAACATGATGAGAGTATTGCAGAGGTCGGAAGGACTGAGGAATGGGTTCTGGGATAAGCAGGATGGATGGGAAATAAGAGGGACAAAGAAGAAAGGTGCTCAAATAAATGTCATGTTTTAAGTCATGGCTGATGCCAGTCCTATTCTCTGAGGACTTATGGTAAAAAAAAAAAATTATTTTTAATATCTGTAAACCAAGTGTAAATAACTTCACATGTTTTTGTCTTATAATTCTAATTAAGAGTCACTGTATTACAAAATGTTTTAAAAGATGAAAGCATGTGATTTTTTAAAAATGTCTCAGTTCTCTAGTATGTGATCATGGTGAACTTGAAAAAGCAGACTAAAGATGTGAATATAAGAAAGCATCTTCAATTAGTGATTTTGTTTTGCTCTGCTAGAAAAAGTAAAAATAAAATAAACAAGGTATACTTGTGATATACCTAGACTACAATCATTAAAAAGAAATACCCCACTTTTTTTCCTCCTACAAGGAACTGACACCTAAGAAAGCTTTTGAGTCTTTTTTAAACCAGAATTTCAAAGTCGCTTTCTGACTAAAATCTAGATATTTGGCTTAGCAGAGTCAACCACTGAGTTCAAAGATAGTTCTAAATTTGACCCAATATGTTTTCCTATCTTTATATATGCTATAAAGCATCTGAGATTAATGGAAAACATGAATAAAAAGGTCTTAGGTCCTGGAAACACCATAAAGGCAGACGGCCGATTGAAACTGGCAGGTTGCTCATGGTGTGTTGAATAAAGTACCAAAAGCATCACACTGACAGGCGAACTAGTGCTTGAGTGTGTGCGTGGCAGAGTGCGCCCAAATGCCTAAGATCTGCTGCTATAGCCCCTCTCACTACAGGCTCCATAGGCCTTTTACGAACAATCACAAAGGAGGTTAAGGTAATTTTTCCTGTTTGGAAAATCAATGGATAATAATTGATAATTGGGGTAGTAGCAATGACCACATAACAAATTGGACTATGCTCAAAGCATTGTTATTCTTTGCTAACATTAGATTCTTGCTCTTTAGTAATGATTATACATGGCCAAGTTGGTTCACGGGCTGATCAATCAACAGTGAGGGAGGTTGAGATGGTGATTCTCTTTACAACATCCAGATAAGGAATGGAAGGAGACAAGTGTAGATGTGGTAAGACCATCAGTAAAAAGATGTCATCTGCCAAGGCTAAGCACTACCTTCCACAGGATATTCTCAAACATCTTAGAATGGCAATACATGCTGCTTTGAAAAAACATAATACATATATATTGTATGTATACATAGATTTATGAAAGTTATACATAGATTACATAGATAATATATGCTATATTATGCACATAGCATGGATGAGTATAGAAACAAAAATTACATTAAAGCTAGTAATGAACACTGAAGACTCCAGAATCAAAAACTTCAGTTTTAGTCAGGCTCTACCACTTACTGTGTGATTTGGCCCAAGTTGTAACTTCTTTATATTTCTGTTCTGTTGTTTGTACAATGGATATAATAATAGCAACTCTCTCACATGTTTGTTCTAAGTAAATTAATCTCCACTTATCCATGGGATATATATTCCAAGACCCCCTAGTGAAACAGCAGATGATACTGAACCCTATATACTGCATTTCCCCACCTATACATACATATTTATGATAGAGTTTAATTTTTATGTTAGGCAAAGCAGAAAAGGTTATAACAATAACTAATGATAAAATAGAACAATTACAAAATAATATGCCATAATAAAATTGATGTGAATGTGGTTTCTCATACATGTATTGCTATACCATGACAGTAAATCTGACAACCAGGTTGACTACTAAGTAACTCACCAGGGACAGCACATACAATACAAATATGCTGAAAAAATTGATGACTAATACACTGGGTAGGATGAATCAGGACAGTGCAAAGTTTGCTCATCCGACTCATAAGGGTGTACAATTTAACATTTATGAATTTGTTCTTATAATTTTCCATTTAATATTTTAAAACTGAGTTTGACTGTAATTAACTAAAATCACAGAAGACAAAACCCCAGCTCAGGGCAAGTCTTTTTATGAAATAAGATACTACTTGTTTGACACAAATGAAAACTCAAAGTATGCTTTTTAAAATTATTTTTGTCATTATTATTAGTATATGGACAAATTGTTAGGGCATTGTGTGATTAGAAGTTAGCAAGTTTACTTTTAATTATGATGATGCCTCTTTCCCTTGCTTATAGTCTCTTCAACCAGCTGCTTTTTTCTTATCTTTCTTCTGTATTTTTCATTAACAAAGATCTGCTGTGTGTTTCTTAGGATGGGGCAGAGTGCCTATCTGCTTGGCCTATCTCATGCTGAATTTTATTATATTTTACTCACAGAAACACTCAGCAGACTCTTGAAATCTGAAAGACTTGACTATAATCAATGCTAGAGGGTTAGTATCAGAAGCAAGACTTTTTGGTATTAAATTGGAAAGTTAAGATATTTTTCAGGGAAAGGAAAGCAAAGTATGGAATTTCAATTACCCAGCGATGTGCACAAGCCCCCAAACCTTTGAAGATTAAAATAACTGCTGTTCTTTCCCGTGATTCTGTGGACTGGGTGAGCACAGTAGCAAGGTTTTTCTGTTCCCCATGTCATTGGCTGGGATCAGTCACTTGGGTGCATTTCACTGACCTGAAATGCTGGGTTGCAAAGGACAGAGACCTTACTCATGTGTTTGGTACCTTGGTGTTCCCCCATGAGCACTCTTTCTCTTCATCATCCAAACAGCACAGGGGTATTAGTAGAGAGACCACTTACAGGGCAGCTGGATGACTCCAAGGTGAAACTCTAACTCTCCTCACAGGCCCTTCCTCTACATTCTGTTGACCAAGACAAGTGAGACACCCCAGTTACATTGAAGGAGAGAAACAAAAGCACCAACTCCAGTGAGAAGGCAACATACTCACATGGGAAAGGAAATAACTGATCATGAACTTCTTTAAAGACTCGGTCACAGCTAACTATGGTTTTGACATATTGTCACATATTATTTTTAATCATAACAATTAATATAGAGTTCATTAATTATACAGTGAAATCATGCATATTATTTTCTGGCTTTCTACCTCAGGTTAAAAATGGATAAGATGAGATCTATGTTGTTCAATGAATTTTTTGTGTGATTTCCTATTTTATTAATCCAACTGGGATAGTTTGGTTTAACCAACATTTATTTACTATTATAAACCACACATTGAACCATCATAACAATTGGTATACAAAGGTGAATAGAAACCAGTGAATTTAATTTTACACTCTTTCTGGGGGCTGTATAAAGTGTGTAATTTTAGATCAGTGTGATAAGTATTATGATTTGGGAAGGGCAGGATGCCATGATAACTAAGAGGAAAGACACAGCACTTGGGCTGGCTAGGGAAAGGGTCAGCAAAGATTTTCTAGCATAGTTGCCACGTGGACCAAGAGACATAAAGAAAAGCAACAGCTACTCTAGTCACAGGCAATTGCAGAATCACACAAGAGCACAGCATACATAGAGATCTAAAGGGGGCTGGCCCTGGATGGACAAGGGTTTCAAGATGAGATAGGGGAAAGCTCTGACAGAAAAAACAAAGAAATATGGTAAGAAATTGAAGGAGAACTCTGGGTCTCAGGAGTCTGCTGCTTCTTTTCATTTTATTTATTTACTTTCTTATTTTTAGTTTGAATTAAACATTCTTATGAACTGAGAAGAAAGAGTCTGGAAGAAAGTCAGATTTTCAGATTAAGTCATCATTCCTTACGCACTTTCTCAGAGATCTCAGCTCAGCCTGCCATTGTCCATTGTTCTACCACAGCCGCCCCTGCCAAGACTGATGCTGTGTGGACCTCAGTCCAGTCCAAGACTGAATCTCTGGTTCTTCCCAGGACTTTTGGTCCCAGATATAGCACAGGCATAGGACCTGGCTTCTCCAGAGGCTGCCTACAAGGCCAGGTAATCGGGGGCGCTTGACATCAATACATTGATTAGTGACAAAAATAAGAGGAAGCCAGCAGTGGATTCCTTCTCCATTACTTCCTCTGAGGATTACTGCCCAGAGGTGGTTATCTGTACAGCCTGCCTGGAGATATCTCATATTACCAAGGAATTGCTGTGACTTTCTGGGAGCCAGCTGGATAAGATTATCTTATATTTTTTTCTCATCCTGACATCAACTTCTCTGGCCCTGAGGTTGCCCATCTCAATAACCACTTTACCACTTACGTTGTCTACCTCACATTCACTTTTTCTCTTTTCTATGAAATCTTGATCATGGAAGAGGGGAGTCAGAGCAGAGATAAGATATATATACAGACATATATGTGTGTGTGTGCGTGTCATTGATTCATTGTCTCACTTATTACAAAAAAGTGACTTATGCTAGGCAGTTATATTAGGCATTTGAAATATACCTAATAATTAGTGAGAAATAGTCGCTACTCTCAAGGCACTATTAGAAGGGATAGAAGTACAAAGAAATAAATGCAAGGCAGCACTCCTCATGTTAAGGAAAAGCACATAAATGCAGTAGCATGGGCTAATGAAAGCAGAGCAGTTATTTCTGTCCAGGATAATATGTGTCTGTGAGGTAAGGACAGACAAGAAGCAGGAGAGACAACAGCAAAATTTTCCCAAAATAGATAATGACCGAGCTGCTGCTGAGAATGTGATTCTATAACCTAAGCCTCAGCAATAAAGCAACTGAGCCCTGTTCTCAGACACTTGCAGGCTAGAAAGAATAGGCACATGGTGGTCAAGTTTAATGACATCTGCTGCACTTATCGTTCTTTTTGAAACTACAAGCCTGTTCTTACCTTCAGATGCAGATGTCTACACTGGCGTTCCCTGGTGTTGTAAGTTTTATGACCTGATTCTTGTATAAGTGACTCTCTCTTAGCAATGAAATCAAAGCTCACATGTCACTTCCTTATGAAACCCTCCTTGGCAACCAACTAAATAACCTATACATCCCTTACCTGCCTCATGTCACTTTCTACCATATCACCTACTTTTATATTATGTATGAAAACTATGACTATACATATTAATCATGTATTTCCTATTCTTTTATTTTATTTATTTTTTTTTTGTACCAGGGATTGAATTCAGGAGCACTTAACCACTGAGCCACACTCCCAGCCCTTTCTAATTTTTTTTTTTTTTTTACTTTTTATTTTGAGACAGGGTCTTGCTAAGTTGCTTAGAGCTCCACTAAATTGCAGAAGCTGGCTTTGACCTTCTGTTCCTCCTGCCTCAGCCTCCCTAGCCACTGGGATTATAGGTGTGTGTCACTGTGCCAAGCAATGCATTTCCTATTCTTAACTATTAAATTTGAGTAAACTCTGGGTAAAAAGAACAGTATTGTCTTATTTGTTAATATAACTCCACTAACACATAGTCAATGCTTAAAAAGTACCTGATGAATGAATTAAATTGTTCCAATATGAAAACAAAATGAAAGTACAAATGGAAGCTCAATCTAAGAATGGCTGTGGCACAGATAACAAGACAACTGACTTTTTTCTGAAAGAAGAAAGGATTTCTTGAGGAAGTCTTTTGAACTGACCTCAGGATTAATAAATATTACGAAGTGAAGAGTTGCAGTGTAGAGAGGGAGGAACAGGGCATCCCAGATACAGTGAACAGCATATGAAAAGCCCTGAGACAGGAGGCAGCATTCCAGGATCTAAGAGGAGGTAAGACTGGCTGGAGGACAGTGAGCAAGGGGAAGAAGCTAAGGTGAAGCTGGTGGGAGAGACACAGATCTGGCTGCTGCAGGACCTTCCAGTCCTGTTCTAAATTTTAATCCTATAAGGTCACAGGTGGGACTCTAAAGGTGAAACCAGGACACTACTCCAGGTGTTAGGGTTGGGGTCTCAGAAGAAGAAAAGTGTAGTAGCAAAACCAAAAGCAGAGTATGGGGTTAGTTAATGGTATAATTAACAGTATGAAGGAGAAAAACCTGGAAATCATGGCAGGGTAAACATCTAAGAATTAAGAACGAAAAATCTGTTCTCACAGCTGGTACCTATTGATTATAAGGGGGTCGGTTAGGTCAGTTTGTGTCACTGAAATTCTCTGACTGGAAAATCACTACCTTGTCCTAGACAATGCCATGTAAAAATTATATGGTGATCTTGTATAGCTGTCATTGTCTGTGGGATTGATTCCAGAACCCCTCACAGACACCAAAAGCCATGGATGCTTAAGTCTCTAAGATAACATTGTATAGCATTTGTGTATAACCTGTGCACATTCTTCTGTATAATTTAAGTCATCTTTAGATTATTTGTAATACCCAATGCAATGTAAATGCTATGTAAATAATATACTACATTGTATGGGGAATAATGACAAGAAAAACATTTGTATATATGCAGCCACATCCATAGTAGACACATAATATATAGCAGTAACAACATGACATTTTAAAAATATCTATTTTCTATCTATAGTCAGTTGAATACACACACTGAAGTGGAACCCATGGTGGATAGAGTAATGACTGTATTTCATAAAATAATACAAGTAACAATATAAGTTATATTTGAGGAACAATTTTAGGACCCATGAAGAAAATTAACCAGAACATTCTATCATTTTAAGTCTGTTTATACTGACAGCTAAAATTCACAACTCGGGTTTAATTTTCCTCTCTGCCCACTTTTGTGCTCCATCATTATTTTTAAATCTATCATTCACCTTGTCCTGAATAATCAGATGCTATCTAAGCAGTGGAACTACTGCATCACTGACCAAGTAGTGAGCTTCTTAAAGCATTTAATCTTTGCATTTCTGGAACCAGACATGGTGCCTTGAATCTATGAGATTTGATTTTCCCTAAATTTATGAAAATCCAGTGGGACTTAGTAACTCTGAAGTCAATTTTGAATGATCAAAGAAAGTTTAAAATATGGGTTGCATTATTTTATACCATATATCTTTTTATCTACTTATTTGAAAGCACATAATTAAATCTAAATGTTCTATTAAACTGAATTTTTGATTTAGTAAGTAACTCCACTCCCCAGCCATGCCTGATAATAGTTGGCTGTACAAGTGATGCTATTTTTAAAGTTGACAGATAAAAGATGTTGAATTGTCAATTGCCCCTATCACTAGATCTCCTCCCCTAACTCACTACCTCTCCTGCCTCTCCCTTGTCCCACTTTTCTGCATGTCCTTCTTGTTCTCATAATTCTGTTTTTGAACTACTGATAAATATTCAGGGGATATTACACCAACTGCAAGAACACTCTGCACTTCAATTCCCCCATCTCTAGAATGATTACATAAAGTGTATTCTATGTACCAAATTCTGGTGAGATTGAAATGACATCTTTTATTTGAAAGTGTACTGAAAAATGTAAAGAGTGAGTGCAGACTTAATATATAAGAAAAAGTCTGTGGGTAGCAAACATTTTAGGAACCTCATTAGAAAACATGACAGATATACCTGAGTGATCAATAAAATGCACATAGAGAAAATATGCAGTAGCTTCCCAGTTCTGTCAAGGATAAAGCCTGAAATCCTTCACACCTTATAGTAAATACCTTACAATGAGGTATTAACTGGTATTGGCACTTTTTAGGTTCCAATCTCCATGCCATTCCACTAACTGACTTAACTATCTTTCTCCTTCAGCTCTGCTGAAACATCTTCTCCTTCCTGTACACTATACTCTCCTTCCTAAAGCCTCCTGACTCCAGTTTTTTTCTTCTATTTCATGGAAATGTTGGGGCAGTCGATGAGTACATTTAAAATTGACTGGTACACGACTGCATCTCACAATGGTAGCTATTAATGCTGTATGCCTATCATTTAATTTACAACATTTCTGCTCTCTGGAGATTCCAGTCGACTGAAATCTCAAGAGAGAAAGGACCACAGCTCCCTCACATTGTATTCTCTAGTACCTAAAATAGTGTCCAGAATGTGCTAGTAGGTTAACGTATATTTACTGAAGGAAAAGAAACTGTAAATGAGGCAAAGCCTCACACTTTGAGCCAAGATAGTCAGCACCCTGGACAGAAGTTTAGCAGGACAGAACTAGTGTGATTCTCTGAAGAAGTTGACCAAACTTTTATTTCTGCAAGGAATAAATAGCTTCCTTTGAATATGGGGAGGGGGGGAAGCACAGAAGAGTGTCATTTTATCAAAAAAAAATTAATAAATATTTTAGTGCTAATTCTTAATCTTTCAATTCTGGTGCCAGAAATTATAATTTAGAGTTTGGATAGAAAACATCAAACATCAAACTCATTTTTTTCTATGATTTTAGCATATTTATAAAGTATTGATTTTTTCACAGAGAAATGTTTATACTCATTTCTACACTAATTTTATTCTTTTTGAAGTGGTTTACGAATTTTATATTTTTGTTACTTTAAAATGAATGCAATTAATTTCAGAAAATATCCTTGGTGTTAGAGCCCTTACACAGCATTGTGAGACCCTGAGTTCAATCCCTAGTACTTGGGGGTAAGGGAGTATGGTGCAGAGAAAGGAAATTTTTCTTTTTTTTTTTTTTGCATATCATGTCTGCACACATAAAACTAAACCAAAGTAACTATCATTGTTAAATTCCTGATAAAATGATCTTTCAGAGGAAAGTTTGTTCCTTTTTCTTAAACTACATACAATATCAATTTTAGCAAAGCAAATGAAAAAATGGTCTAATACAATTTCATGTTAACTAATTGATTTTACTAAGACACTAAGTCATGAGTTATTTTATAAATATTTGCAGACAAAACACCAGTCCCAAATATGACCTACCCAGAAACCCCCCAACACACACACACAGCTCCTGAAGTATAATAACATTTCAACATTCCCCTTCATTTAGTGATAAAGTCTCTAGCCTGAACATAAACCCAATAAAACCTATCTGTTCATTGGACAAAGGCCCAGTGATAAGCAAAATATAAACTTTAATGACTATATTAATACTTAATGCTTTCATAATGCTGTTCATTTATATATTCATTATATTACTCCCAGACATTAAGGGAAGACTTATAAGCCTCCCGATTAATAATTCTCCAACTCAAGCTGTTTTATTCTCTGAAATGAGTGTTGAAAATATGTTCACCTCATAGCTATACAACCAGAAGAATAAAAGAGCCAAAAAATATTGGCATTGTTTCATGATTGTTGCTGTTGTGTTACTCAAATGCATAATTGTTGACAGTTGTTTTCAAAATCATCATTCCTTGCAACATAACTGTAGTTTTCTGTTATAATGTCTCTAGATGTCTTTCAAATGATATCTTATTAATCTTAATTTTACTATAAATTGTAGCCTTCCTGTCATGATTCTTTTAATCATGTCTATATCTGCCTCAAAGTACTTCATTCTGTTCATATCACCTTAGGATTTCAGGGATCATACTTTAGCACGCAATCTGGAAGCATTCATTAGCTATTTTTTGTATTTTCATCTAGTATAAAATATTCATCAAATTCTATTGCATGTCCCATTCTCTCTGTCCTTATCCTATCACCAATTGTATAAAAAGCAATCATTTTTAATCCCACATAAGGAATTATAACCCCATCTCTACTTTGGCTTCAAATTATGTAGGTGCTTATTCTGCCCCTTCCCCCATTTTTGCCCAAATTATTTTCTATCCTTCACAAAAAAAAGAGTAGAAAATTTATCAAATTTAACCCCTACTGCCACAGAGGCTACATACTGAAGAAAGAACCTTGAAGAAGGGAAATTGAGTGTGTAAAACCTATCTGGGAAAAGCTAGAGGTCAATTCAAGGTGGGAAGAAAGAATAATTAAATCTCCTTACTGTCTATGAATTAGAGAAATCATGTCAAGGAGGAATGGAAAATTACAGGTAAAGAAATGCAGTACTTAAGAGCATTGTCTCTGAGATTACATGGTCTGATTTTGCCTCTAGTTCTCATTGCTTTCAAAGTATTTGAAATTGAACAAATGACAACGTCACTTAAGCCTCAATTTTTCTCACATAAGATGCAGGTAAAATAGCCAATTCATCACGACGTTACTTAAGGTTTAAATGAAGCAACTCTCATTAAGTGTCATTGCCAGGCTTATACTAAAAATTAAAAAAAGTCAGCTATTGTTATTTTTATTTCAGAGGACCTATGAATTGTGGAAAACAGATTTGTTGTAGTACCAATCCACACAATTTAGGGAATTTTATCTTGAAATTTAGCTGCTTGAATAAAGAACCAAATAAGAGCAGCAGGTGGTGTAGTACTATGGCATTGAGGATTTGTAAAGCTTAAAAAGATATTCAAAAGTAAAACAACACATTTAGTTCAAAAGTAAATAGTTGAATAATGAAAAAAAAATTACTGTTATTACTGTGCTAACTCTAATTTCAATAGCATTCCAAATTTTTTAATCTCTTCATCATTATCATCAGCAAACATCTATTTAAGTCCCCCTGTAAGCTTAAAACTCTGAAAGTTTAGAATTAAATAAGTTCAATCTATTTTCAAAAATTTCATACCTTGTTAATATTTTCATTTAACATTCATCTTTATGAGGGTTATTACATATTGATCAAATTCTGGGTTAAGAATTAAACATAAAAATTGGAGAAACCTCATATATTGGTAATTTAGTGAAAATATCTAGACATCTTTCTCAAATATTTGGGGATGATTAACTTGCTGTATCTTTTGTGTTCTTGCATTTTAATGTGATATCATATACTTATCCTATATTTAAAATAAAGCATTTTAGGGAAAGATTTTGACTAGGTTGAACCCAGAAATGTTCAGGTGAGATGTGAAAAATCAAAGTTAGCCTAATCTAGATATCTTTCAATGACCAATTCTTTGAAATCAGCATCATTGCATTTTCCAATATAAATCCGTTTTACCAAGAACTCTGAATGAGCAATGCCAATTTTACTTAAGGTTTTATAGAGACTTGACATCACACAACCACACACACACACAAAAAAAAAACCTCAATAAATCTTACACATTTCTCTCCAAGTGTGGTGACACACTCCTGTAATCCCCATGACTCTGGATGCTGAGGTAGGAGAATCTCGAGTTCAAACCCCGCCTCAGCAAGTTAGCGAGGTCCTAAGCAACTCAGTGATACCCTGTCCTTAATAAAATATTTTTAAAAAGGAATGGGAATGTGACTCGGTGGTTAAGAGCCCCTAGGTTCCATCACTGAAACAAAAATAAAATCTTACACATTTCTCATCTGCCAACATCATTAGTTCTGATTCGAATTGTTCTCTTATTCACCCTTCAGTTGTCTTAGGGAATCTAAAAACAGTCAGAAGCTTGTCCAGGAATATATTTGACTAACTAATGAAAAACTAATTTTATAATTTTTGCAGAGAGCAAAACAGGATGTCTTTTCTCTGGATGACATGGTCTTTTAACAGACATTGATTCACAGAATATGGCTAAAAATCTACGTGCCCACAAGACTGCTAATTTGTCTTTCATTCCTCTTGAGAGCCCATTTAAAATAAGTGTAGGGGTATTGCTTCTCATCACACTAAAGATAGCATATAAATTCCCCAACAAGGGATTGGAGGAGAGGAAAACCTTAGCAACAACCATGGAACCTGAAAAAGGTGTATCTCTTCTATCCTAGCAAGAGGAAGAGTAGTTTTATTACAATAGATGTGAAGCAGTGTGGCACAGAAATAAAGAACATGACCATAGAATCAGTTATCTAGTTTGAATCCAAATGTGAATTAAAAAGTTACTTAAGTGATCTGGTCTTCTCATCTGTGAAAGCATGTTGGTACCATCTGTGTCACGTATGGATCCATGTCACATGTGGATTGATTAGATGTGTATGTACTATGTGTATACCACTGAAAATCAAGATAGAATTAACTGCTCCTTAAGTATTAGTCATTTTGATCAAAAGTTTTCTGTGGAGCCCATTATGAATATAGCAAAGGTCAGGTGTTTATCTTGGAGAATCAACCAATGGACCCTTTTTCTATTGTGTTCAGACATTTTTAATCTGGGTTTTGCTCGGAGTGGTCAGGTTGCAAGAGTTTGGGCAGGAGAATTACATTATTAATGTTAATTATTTATAGGTTAGGATGTCTGAGCAAAATATAAGTCTTCTGTCTTCTACAGCTTTATCAATCCAGGCAAAAATTTCCCTCAAGTTGTCTTGAAACTTACTAATGAGTATTTAAAAAAAAAATCTTTGAAAGAATACACAAGAAATGATTTATTGGTTTCTCTTGAAAGGGAAAATAAAATCTAGGTGAGAGAAATATGGAAGGCATTTTTAATATATTCCCCTTAAAACCTAAAGTTTCAGACTTTGAGAATTTGCTGCTTAACTAGAAAATACATTAATTGAAAATTTAAAAATATATGGAAAATTAATTACATGTATATTTTCACATCACTTGGTTGTCTGAATTGTTGTACAGCAATAAGCAAGTTGTTTATTTTCGTAGTTTAGATCTAAGGTAGTAACTCCCTTCAGAGCAATGGCTTTCAATTTATTTCTTTTTTTAATTTTGGTACCAGGAATTTGAGGCTGACTTTGAAATTGTGATCCTTCTGTAATCCCAAACTTCTAGGATTACAGGTCTATACCAACATGCCAGGCAACTTTTAACTATTTTGACCATGACTAACAGTATGACACATTGCAACCAGGACACATACACTAGTTGGAAAGAGAAATCAAACACTGTTTTACTGGTCCTCAGATTTTATGTATGATGCATGCTCTGGTGGGTGCCATGCTTCAGCTTTGTTTTGTCTAAATTTGGAACCAGAAGCTGGATTCTCCTTTTGACTCTTGAATTCCCTCTTTAAGATAGTTTTTCAAAATCCTCTTTTCATCTTGGGCCTCATTTCTTCCATTTTATCTAACCCTGACCAAACTCAATTCTCTCCCTCAGGACCACCATAGTTAATTAGACTTGAATAACTAGCAGTAGAAAGAAAGAGAGGGAGGGAGTAAGATGGTAGAGTAGAGGTGGTCACTTTCCAGGTTTTTCCATGGCACAAAAACCAAGAAACTAGGTAGGCAACTTCTTAGTAAGGAGGCCTGTGGCATGTCTTGGTATGGAAAGATCAGAGATCAAGGACACTGCCTGACTGACCCAGAGGGTGTTCTGCACAGTACTCTCCTGTGGGAAAAAAAGCTATGTCTCTCCCAGATGCACACAGAGAATAGAGGAAGGAGCTATCTTGAAGTTGTGCAGCAGGAGACAGCAGCTGAGGGTGGGGAGCCCTAGCAAACCCAAGGTGAGTCTAAAAAACAGGCCTGACAAACCCATCCCACACATCAAAGAGCATGCCTAAGGGGCCAGGATAAAATCAGATTCGCTAAGGGTTTTAGGGAGAGGAATAGAAGTCATGGAAACCCACCCAGTCCCTCCTTCCTCCTTGAGTCCAGCAGCTCACAGGACCAGCGGGCAGGACTGCAACGGGCTGGGAACTCAAAAGGGCAGGGGTGAGAGTGACTGAGTTTGGGGCCTAAACCTGGGAGTACAAAAAAGAAGGGGTCTGCAGATGACGGAGGGGGCAAAGGATTGGCACTAGTGGAGCCCAGGGGAGATTCCTGGGGTGCAGTCTCACAGCGTGGACCAGTAGTTGCTGGGCCCTGAAGGTGAGTTGATTTAAAACTTTCAGACCAATTACCATTCACCAAAGAACCTGGAGCTAATACCTTGACCTAAATGCTGTCTTCAGAAACTCTGCCTACAGGAACTGCTCTGACAGAACACTACAGTGAACCCCACCATAAGGGTGGAACAGACTTTACGCTCCTGTTCACTCTAATTTACATGACCCAGAATGGAAGCTGAGAATTTGTGAACTCTTAACTGGCAATGTCACAAACAACTCAAAAAGAGGAAGGATTTGAAAGCCTGAGGCCAATACTCACTACATACCTGTGGAATGCACTATATACTTGAAGGAGAAATGGAAAGATATTTGGGAATAGAAAATGAACATACACTCTCATTAACAATTTTTGACCACTGCAATGGAAAAAATTTTCATAAAGAATTTTTTTTCTGCTTCATTGTGAGCTGAACAGTTCAAGGAGACTTGTATATATACATATTTGTCTCTTTTTTTCTCATTTCTAGCATTGCTTGAAGGCAGTTTTCATGACTTAGTCTTTTGAGGGCTAGGATGATTGATTTATTAGTATATTTCTGTTTTCTTTTGTTTAGTTTTTTTCCTCTAGATTCTCTTTCTCTCTTTTCTTCTGCCAACATCCACACTTTATTGTTCTTTCACTCTTTTTTAAATTTTTTTTTTCTATTTCCTCTCTTCCTCTTTCATAATCATCACATCCTATATCTCTTCTGTTCTTTCCCTGTTCACCTTTCAAAATTGCAAACCCTGCTTCAAACTAACTGTTTTTACTGTGGGCAATAGCTGGTCACATCGTTTCTGTTTATTATGACAATATTGTCAATGTTGTAGCAGGAATTATTTGGTTTAATGCTGTATATTGTTTGCAATGGTTGTTATTATTTGTATCCCCTTAAACTATGAAGTACTGGAAAACTTCAGGAACACTATAAGTTCACAGGGTAGAAAATACTGCCTCAGATCCATGTTGTTAGATGGGTAGACACACACACACACACACACACAAAAAAAAAAAAAAAAAAAAAAAAACATGAAAAAGCAAGGGAACAAACCATTCCAAATAAATCAAAATACCTCTATAACAGAATCCACCAACATTGCAGTGGGAGAAATATCAGAAAAAGAGTTTAGAAAGTTTATAGTTAAACTGATCTATAAAGGACAATGTAAGGAATGAAATCACAGAGAAAAAATACCTGAAATGAAAGAGCACATCAATAATGATTCTGAAAAAAAAATTAAGAAGAAATCCTCAAAATGAAGGAATAAATAAACCAAATTAAAAATTCAATGAAAGCATCACCAGAAGACTAGAATTGGAAGAGTTTCAGGCAACGAAGACAAAATATATAATCTTGAAAATAAAGGTGACCATGAACAAAACATGTTAAGCGACCATGAACAGAACATTCAAGAAATATGGGATAAACTGAAAATACCAAATTTAAGGTTTATCATGAGAGATGAAGCTCATAAATACAAACCAAAGGAATGCAAAATCTTTTCAATAAAATAATATCAGGAAATTTCTCAGACCTTAAGAATAAAATGGAAAATCAAATATGGGAGGCTTACAGGACTCCAAATATATAAAACAACAACAGACCTACGCAAAGGCATGTTATTATGAAAACACCTAATATGCAGAATAAGTACAAAATATTAAAGGCTACTAGAAAAAAATGACAGGTTTATTCAGTGGTAAACTGATCCAGATCTTAGCTGATTTCTCAATCCAGAACCTAAAATCTAGGAGGTTTGGAATAATAAATGCCAAATTCTGAAAGAAAAAGGATGTCAACCAAGACTACTTTACCAATCAAAATTAAACTTTAGATTTGATGAATGAGAACCTTCCACAGTAAACAAAAGTTAAAAGAATTCACAACTAGAAAGCCTGTTCTTCAACATACTTAAGATATATCAATATGAAGAACTACAAAATAAAATTGAAAACCAACAAAGAGAGGAACTACACTAGAATAGTCAAAGTACAAACTGATTCAAATTTAAAACCAGAAATAAGTAAAAATGACAGGGAATAAAAATTTCTCAACAATAACATTGAGTGTAAATGACCTAAAAACAACAATCAAAAGACATAGACTGGCAAATTGGATTAAAAAAACAAGACTCAACAATATGCAGTCTACAAGAGACTTACCTCATAAACAAAGAAATTCACATACTAGCAAAAGGATGAGAAAAATCAGCACATTTCCATGGATCTCATAAACAAGCAGGGGTTCTATCTTCATATCAGATAAAGTGAACTTCGAGTGAAAGATAATCAGAAGAGACAAAAAAATGGCATTTCATAATGCTTAAGGGAATCATGAAACAAAAGGAAATAGCAATCATAAATATTTATGCCCCACAAAATGAAGCATCTGTGCATATCAAACAAAATTCTTCTTAACTTCAAGAATCAAATAGAACACAACAAAATAATATTGGGTGACTTTAACACACCTCTCTCATCATTGGATAAATCTTCCAAAAAAAAACTAAGCAATGAAGCTGTAGAATTAAACAATACAATCAATAATTTAGAGTTAACAGACATATATAGAATATTTCATCCATCAATGACTGAGTAAACTTTCTTCTCAGCAACACAGGAATCATTTTCTAAAATACATCAAATCTTAGGCCACAAAGCAACTCATACTGAATACAAGAAAATAGAAATAATACCTTGCATTCTATCAGATTATAATATAATAAAATTAGAAATCAACAATAAAATAAAAAATAGCAACTACTCTAACACCAGGAGACTAAATAATATGCTATTGAATGATGAATGGATAGCAGAGGAAATTAAGGATGAAATTAAAAAAAAATACTTATACATAAATGAGAATAGTGACACAAAGTATCAAAATGTCTGGGACATTATGCAAGTGGTTCTAAGAAAAGCCCAGGACCAAATAGATTTTCAGCTGAGTTCTACCAGACCTTCAGAGAAGAACTAAAAACAATCTTTCTCAAATTATTCCATGAAAAAGAAAAGGAGAGAAAAGCTTCCAAACTCATTCTATGAAGCTAGTATCACCCTGATACAAAACCAGACAAAGACACATCAAGGAAAGAAAACTTCAGACCAATATCTGTGATGAACATATATGCAAAAATTCTTAATAAAATACTGGCAAATTGTATACAAAAATATACTTAAAAGATAGTGCATCCTGATCAAGTGGATTTCCTCCCAGTGATACAAGGTTGGTTCATTACATGAAAAGCAATAAACATTATTCACCACATCAATAGACTTAAATACAAGAATCACATAATTATCTGCATAGATACAGAAAAAGCATTTGACAAAATATAGCACTCATTCATGTTCAAAACACTAGAAAAACTAGGAATAGTAGGAACATACCTCAACATTGTAACTTAAACTCAAGGCCATCATCATTCTAAACAAGAAATAGTAAAAGCATTCCCACTAAAAACTGGAACAAGACAGGAATGCCTCTTTCACCACTTCTATTCAACATAATCCTTGAAACTCTGCCCAGAGCAATTAGATAAAAAAAAGACATTAAAGGAACACAAATAGGAAAAGAACTCAAACTAATCCTATTTGCAGACAACATGATCCTATATTTAGAGGACCCAAAAAACTCCACCAGAAAACATCAAGAACACATAAATGAATTCAGCAAAGTAGCAGGATATAAAATTAAGACCCATAAATCGATTGGGTTCATCCATGATGAATTGACTGAAAGATAAATTAGGAAAAGTATATTGTTCACAATAGCCTCAAAAAAAGATACTTGGGAATCACTCTAACAAAAGACGTGAAAGACCTCTACAGTGAAAACTACAGAACTCTAAAGAAAGAAATTGAAGAAGACCTTAAAAGATGAAAAGATCTCTCAAGTTCTTGGATAGGCAGAATTAATATTTTCAAAATGTCCAAACTACCAAAAATGCTATATAGATTTAATGCAGTTCCTATTAAAATTCCAATGATATTCTTTATAGAAATAGAAAAAGCAGTCATGAAATTCATTTGGAAAAATAAGAGACACAGAATAGCCAAAGCAATCCTCAGGGAGAAAAGCAAAGCAGGAGAAAAACCCACATATGAATACCATTACCTCATACTAGACAAAGGTATAAACTTACATGGGAGAAAAGATAGCCTCTTCAACAAATGGTGCTGGGAAAACTGAAAATTCATAGGTAGCAGAATGAAATTTAACCCCTATCTTTCCCCTGCACAAAACCAACTCTAAGTGGATCAAAGGCTTAGGCATTAGACCAGAAACCCTTGTGCCTACTAGAAGAATTTGTAGGCCCATAATGTCAGCTTAAGAACCAACTTCTTCAACAACTCCTAAAGTGCAAGAAGTAAAATTAAAAATCAAAAAATGGGATGGTATTGAACTAAAAATCTTTACAGCAAAGGAAACAATCAAGAGCTGAAGAAAAATCCTACAGAATGTGAGAAAATCTTTGCCACCTGCACCTCAGATATAGAGTATTCATCTCCAGAAAAGAACTCAAAAAACTTAACACACACACACACACAAAAAAAAAACAACCCAATCAATAAATGGGCAAAGGAACTGAATAGGCACTTCGCAGAAGAATAAATGTGAATGGTCAACAAATATATGAAAGAATGTTCAATGTCTCTAGCAATTTAGAGAAATGTAAATTAAAACACTGATTTCATCTCACTCCAGACTGGCAAAAATTACGAATACAAGTAACAATAAATGTTGGCAAGGAAGCATAGAAAAGCATACACTCATACATTGCTGGTGGGACTGCAAATTGGTGCAACCACTCTGGAAAGCAGTATGAAATGTCCTCAAAACAAAACAAAATGAAACTAGGAATGGACCACCGACCAGTTTATACCATTCCTCAGTACATATCTAAAGGAGTTAAAATCAGCATACCACAGTGATGCAGCCACATCAATGTTTATAGCAGCTCAATTCACAATAGCTAAAGTATGAAACCAACCTAGGTGCCCTTCAACAGATGGATGGATAAACAAAATGTGGTACATATACACAATGAAGTATTACTCAACCATAAAAAGAATGAGTTTATGACTTGCCTGGTAAATGGATGTATCTAGAGACCACCATCCTAACTGAAATAAGCCTAACCCCCAAAATGAAAGGTTAAATCTTCTTTCTGATATGTGGGTGTTAATGCACAGTAAGCGGGGAGAACAGGAGTTCACTGGATTAGACAAAGGTGAATGAAGGGAAGAGATGGGGAATAGGAATAAGAAAAACAGTGAAATGAATCAGACACAACTTTCTTATGTACATATATGAATACAGTGAATCTCCACATCATGTATAATCACAAGACTGGGATCCTAGTTACAGTAAGATACATTCCATGTTTGTATAAATACTCGAATGCCATATATATCTAAAAAGAACAAACAAAAAAAAAAGAAAGACACTCCTTATTTTGAACAAACCTTTGTATCACCAAGGTCTTTCATGGCAGATGATGTTCATTCTGAAGAACCACATGGGAATGATCACTTAGGGATACTTCCTCTCTGGTTACACTCTCCTTTTTTCTGCATTTTCAATAAACCCCATTCCTATTATATCTGAGAAAGACTTATACATTGGAAATTTAAACAGATGCAAAGTAGTCTGAGTAGGAAAATGACTCAGTATGTTATTTTTTATTAATTGACTTCTATCTCCTTCCCTTCAGATTCCATAGAGGCGAATATAAGAATGGAAAATGTCTTTATTCAAGAATTTTAGTCTCAGTTTTTCTTAGTGCTAACCAGTTTAGAGCAGATGGCATATAAAGTTATGGCAGAAACTACACGGTGGCTTTTGTGCCCATGAAATACATTTCCCTCTGTACTTTGTTGAAGTACTTAGAAAAATGCTAAAAAGTGAAATGTGATCCAGAATCTAGACCCTTATTACGATCCAGACATGGCCATCCTGTAAGAGTTCTGTGCCTCCCATAGTCCACACATCAGTGGGGTTCAAGGTGACTAGTTAGCATAATGTGTCACATGTTATTTTTTTCTCTATCCTTTTCCTTTTGACTTACTTGTGCCTTTACTATTAAAGTGAGTTTTCTATACTGAGCAAAATTGGACCTTCTGTTTTAAATCTAACCTGAGAATGTTTGACTTATTTTAAGTTATATTTAATGTGATTATTGACATGATTGGGTTTAAATATACACAGATCTATCTTTTCCTACTTGTACTATCTATTGTGAGTTCCCTTTTTTCACATTTTCTACCTTTTGGATTGAGTATCTTAGGATAAACTTCTTTACTATACTACGTTTTAGTGGTTACTTTGAGGTGTATAGTATCCTTAATTTAACAAAGTTTACCAACATATGATGTTATACTACTTCGCTTATAAGAACAATATGACTATATGTATTCATTCTCCTTTCCCAAATTTTGTTCTATTTTTATACATTTCAATTCTACATGTTATAAACTCCCTGATGTATTATTTTTGTTGCTTCAAGTAATTTATTATTTGCAAAGATTTGAATTAAAAAGTGTTTATATTTAATCATATAGTTTCTGTTCCCACACTCTTTATTTCTTTGTGAAGATTTCCATGCAGTAATATTTTGCTTCTCCTTAAGAATTTCTTTAATATTTCTTCAGTGCATATCTGCCAGTGTCTAAATTTAGAACCAGAGGCTGAATTGTCTAATTGTCTTTTTAATCTTTGAAGGTTTGCAAAATCTTTAGTTCAATTTTAAACAATATTTTTACTGAGTGAAGAATTGTTTTTTTAAATTCAGTATTCTAAAAATGCCCCACTGCCTCTTAGCTTACATAATTTCCAAAGAAATCTGCTGTCATCAATATCTTTGTTTCTCTGTTCCAAATATATCTTTTTAAATTTGTCTTTTAAGATTTTTATCATATGTTTTAAGTATTTTTGTTGTACTTTACTTTGGTATAGTTTTCATGTTGGTTTGATTTTTAAAATTCTTGCATGTACAGATTTATAGTTTTCACCAAATTTAAAAAATATTCAGCTATTTTTCAAAAGACAATTTTAAGCCTCACCCTTCTTTGGGTACTTAATTCAATTAGACATATTGAGGTAAAATACTTGAAGTTTCCCCACAAATCACTAATGATCTATATATTTTCAATTACTTTTATTTTCAGTCTTTTTTCCCTTCTATCTCACAGTGAATATTTACTATTGCTGTTTTTAATTTAATTTTACTAGTATTTCCTTCTTCAGTGTTTAATGTGTTAATACCTACTAGTGTATTTTTCCTCTTGGATGTTGAAAACGTTTTTCATCTCTAGAAGTTTATTGAGTCTTTTTTGTCTTTGATGACTCTATTTAACATGTTATTCTTTCTTATAACTTCTTGAACATATGCCATACAGTTATAATTAAAGTCATAATGCCATTTTACTAATTTTATCATCTTTGCCATGTATGTGTAAGTTGTAAGTTTCAATTGATTTTTCTTGTTTTTTTCTTGTTTGAATGCTTGTTAATTTGTGTGTGGATATTATTCACTGTAGATTTTAATTTTCTGGGTAATAAATAATTATTTCTATAAATAATTTTTGATCCTTGATCTATAATATAGTTACCTTCCTTGGACATAGTTTGTTCCTCTTGGGTGTTGTTTTTAAGGTTCTTGGTCATTTCATCTATGGTAAATTTTATCTCCCCTGAGAATTACGAGGCTTTTTGGGATGCTAGGTGAAGGAGGAATTCCCAGATGTTCCCTCCTGTCCTTTTGCATGTTTTCTTCCCCATGTCTCAGGTAATTCCCACTCATATCTGCACTGACTAGCTCTACTGAATAATCAGAGGCTCCATGTATCTCTCCAGACTTTCCTATATTCTCTCTTTCTCCTTTCTAGTACATTGTTTTGAAAACTTTTGCCACCTTACATTTCTTAAACACCGGGATTGTTTCCATCACTCAAGAAAATGGTGATATTCCACCTAGCTTCCCTCGCCCTTACTGTGCCTGAATAGAAATTTTCTCCAGAAAATAAACTGGAACACTTGTATGGCATAAGGCTTATCTTGTTTCTTACCTCAAAGGGATCACAGTTCTCACTACTTCATGTAAAATGTTTGGAAAATCATTGTTTCATGTATTTTGACCATTTTAAAAACTTGTTTCCTATGCAAGGGTCAAGTCAGTCTCTTGTCTTATATTATTGTCTTATATGGAATCTCTTCCTTTTTTTTGTTTAATCAGGGGATTAAAAATTTATCTTGGGGGAAAAATCTCTTCATTGATTTATACTCTGGTATTTTGCTGGCACACTTCTATTATATTCAAGATGAAAGACAGAAGGAGTTTTAATTCTTTTCACTAGCATCAGTGCGAGGAGAATTTAACTCCATGAGGTTAAAATACTTTGCCTTAATTGAAATTATTATTTTAAAATATTTTTATAAAATGAGGGTTACATTGAAATGTCTTTCAATATAAAGATAAGCTTACAGTTTAAGAAGTAATTTTTAATAAAATACTGTTCCTTGTTCTCACATTTACTTATCAGTTAATCATGTCTCATTATACGTTCAGGGTTTATGATCAAAATTTAAAATATTGGATTAAGGCAAACCTTCTCATTTTTCTTAATATTTTAAAAATAAAAGATATCCAATGCTTCATTCTGAATGTGCAAGAGCTTTTTCTTCTGTTCCATTTTGATCCAAACTCTAGTAGAACACTCAGGTCAATTTGAATCATGGTAAATGGAGTGGGATGTGGAAAAACAAAATTAGAGAAAGTACAGAGGCAAGGGCAAAATAAATCACTGAAGTGCTCAGAAATGTGCCTGATGAGGAAAAGTTAGAGGGCTAAATGCACATAACCAAGAAAATGGAAAGAAAACTTAATAGCACGTTTCATGCATATGAGGGAATATTTTATGGGTGGCAGTTAGCAGATACTTTGTCAATTGAGGGCAGAACTTCAATCGGGTCCTCGCTGATCGCCTGTCACATGCTTCATTTTCTTCATGCTATGATCAATCTAACACCGGGCTAGAGAAACCATGGTATACAAAGGACATTTTCATTTATCTTTGCTATTCAGGAACTTACAAGGACTCTTTCTAACCCGCTGCATCAAATCTAAACTTCCAACAACTATGACCCAAAGGCCTTCATCAAGCAACCGTACACCTCTCCACCTCAGGGCTCGCAACTTCCCACGCTGAGCCTTCCATTTGTGCCAGACCTTTCTATGATATAATTCCTAACCTTTCTTGTCCCCAAGATGTTTTCCCATTTTTTTAATCTATCTACATTCCCTGCTCAATCCCTTCTATTAATCATGCCTATAATCTCTGAAATTATAAACTATTAAAAATCTATTCAGATTAAACATTAAATGTAAATCTTCACAATTTCACCATTTCTTCATATTTCATTTGGTTTATCACAAATAGGTTTCCTTGGTAGAGCTGATTGTGCGTGTTGTGCACAACTCCAAGGGAAACTATGTGCTGTCAGGAGCTGCAAATGAATCATTGATTTTAATTGTGTAACCCTGGACAGTGAGCCACCTCTCCTAGTAATCCTTCATTGCAAGGGCACTGAGGGAAACACTCATTTGCAGGTGACTCCTGTTGATAGGGAGAATTCCAAGCTTGTGATGGAATTCACTAGATTGAAAGCCTTGAATTCAAATCCCAGCTGCCTGAAGGTAGAAGAGATGGGCACAAGCTGATAAGCCCAACGAAGCTATTTTGCTCACAAATTTTATCCTGTTTACCTAGAAGAAGACTTTTCATAATGAATTCCTTTGATGTTTAAAACCTATAAAATAAACATACAGAGCCTTGCTCATTGTTAGAACCAGACCCCATAAGAGCTGGATCACCCACCAAGTCCCACTTTCACTTATAATTGAGTCTTTGTCTTTACTTTCTTATTTTCTTAATTATAATTTCTACTTTCCTAATTTGACCCACCACCTGTGCTTAGAGAACTGTTTTGTGCTGCACGGGTCACAGCATAAATGTGCACTTGTAACCTGTGTGCACATGCTTCCTAGACTTAGGCCATGCACACTGAGCAGTTGTGTGTTTGGGCCTGTATCCTTCCTTGCATCCTTCAACATTGACAATATTCATGTATGCATTTACTCCTGAGCTACTATTCAAAGCCACCCCTACCTCTTTACCACCCCAATAATGTGGACCCTCTCTGCCTGTCCAGCTTCATCATCTTTTACCTCTTCTTTTATCACCTAAGCTTTCATGCTCTAACTGTGGGTTTGTCAGCCTTGACCACATTGGTCTAGGTGATTCTTTGTTGTGGAGAATATTGTGTTTGTTTCAGAGACAATTTAGCAAAATCCCTGGCCTCTCCCTACCAACAACTGTATTATTATCTGCCTCCACCCCACCTGTGAGAGCCAAAATTATCTCCACGCATTGACAAATGTCCTTATGAGAACAAAAATCACCCCTGATTAAAAAATATTTTGTCATATTACATTATTTAAATATTCTTTAAATATTTAGCTTTAGCCATACTAAGTTAGTAATAATTCCCCAAACACCAATACTGATTCACAAGCTCATTCTTTCTTTTTCAGTCTTTGGGTAAAAATTGAGGAACTTACATTGCTTGAAGACCTTATATTGCTACTTAGCAAACAAAGCAACAAAGCAATTACAAACAACAACAACAACAACAGCATTTAGGACCACAATATTTAGGTATCACCACCTTCAGGAAGCATAACCAGGCCCCTAGACAGAATCTACTTTTCTCCTCCATGCTATTAGATCTTGTGCATTTTTCCCATTGCTGACTCACCATACTTCCTCATAATTTATTTTATTATAATCCATCTCATCTAATGGAATACAAGCACATGAAAATAAGGTGAGTCTAAACCATCCTCTAGCTCATTCCTGGCATATAGGCATTGGAGAGCTACTGAGGATAACATTTAACATAACCTATTCCTCTGATTATTTCAATAGACCTGTGCACACATTATTCCAAACTCATTAAAATCTTTTTTTTTTTTATTTATTTTTTTACGTTTACATAGGGTAATGATGTTTCTTTTTTTTCCCTTCCCCCCCACCCCTCCCACCCTTTTCCCTTTATACAGTCCTTCTTTCCTTCATTCTTACCGCTCTCCTTAGCCTAACTCTAAACCTAACCCTAAACCTAATGCTAACCCCTCCCACCCCCATTATATGTCCTCATCCGCTTATCAGCGAGATCATTCGTCCTTTAGTTTTTTGAGATTGGCTTATCTCACTTAGCATGATATTCTCCAATTTCGACCATTTGCCTACAAATGCCATAATTTTATCATTCTTCATTGCGGAGTAATATTCCATTGTATAAATATGCCACAGTTTCTTTATCCATTCATCAACTGAAGGGCATCTAGGTTGGTTCCACAATCTGGCTATGGTGAATTGAGCAGCAATGAACATTGATGTGGCTGTATCTCTGTAGTATGCTGATTTTAAGTCCTTTGGGTATAGACCAAGGAGTGGGATAGCTGGGTCAAATGGTGTTTCCATTCCAAGCTTTCTGAGGAATCTCCACACTGCTTTCCAGAGTGGCTGCACTAATTTGCAACCCCACCAGCAATGTATGAGTGTTCCTTTTTCACCACATCCTCGCCAACACCTATTGTTGCTTGTGTTCTTGATAATCGCCATTCTAATTGGGGTGAGATGAAATCTTAGGGTAGTTTTGATTTGCATTTCTCTTATTACTAGGGATGTTGAACATTTTTTCATATATCTGTTGATTACTTGTACATCTTCTTCTGTGAAGTGTCTGTTCATTTCCTTAGCCCATTTGTTGATTGGATTATTTGTATTCTTCGTGTAGAGTTTTTTGAGTTCTTTATAGATTCTGGAAATTAGCGCTCTATCTGAGGTATGGTTGGCAAAAATATTCTCCCACTCTGTAGGCTCTCTCTTCACATTTCTGATAGTTTCCTTTGCTGAGAGAAAGCTTTTTAGTTTGAATCTATCCCAGTTGTTGATTCTTGCTTTTATTTCTTGTGCTATGGGAGTCCTGTTAAGGAAGTCTGATCCTAAGCCAACAAGTTGAAGATTTGTACCTACTTTTTCTTCTATAAGATGCAGGGTCTCTGGTCTGATTCCAAGGTCCTTGATCCATTTTGAGTTGAGTTTTGTGTAGAGTGAGAGATAGGGGTTTAATTTCATTCTATTGCATATGGTTTTCCAGTTTTCCCAGCACCATTTGTTGAAGAGGCTATCTTTTCTCCATTGCATATTTTTGGCCCCTTTGTCTAGTATGAGAAAATTGTATTTATTTGGGTTTGTGTCCATGTCCTCTATTCTGTACCATTGATCTACCTGTCTATTTTGGTACCAATACCATGCCGTTTTTGTTACTATTGCTTTGTAGTAGAGTTGAAGATCTGGTATTGCAATACCCCCTGCTTCGCTCTTGCTACTGAGGATTGCTTTAGCTATTCTAGGTTTTTTATTCTTCCAGATGAATTTCATAATTGCTTGCTCTATTTCTGCAAGGTACATCATTGGGATTTTAATTGGAATTGCATTGAATCTGTATAGCACTTTAGGTAGTATAGCCATTTTGACGATATTAATTCTGCCTATCCAGGAACATGGGAGATCTTTCCATCTTCTAAGGTTTTCTTGAATTTCTTTCTTTAGTGTTCTGTAGTTCTCATTGTAGAGGTCTTTCACCTCTTTTGTGAGATTGATTCCCAAGTATTTTATTTTTTTCGATGCTATTGTGAATGGGGTAGTTTTCCTAATTTCTCTTTCTGAAGATTCATCACTTATGTATAAAAATGCATTGGATTTATGAGCATTGATCTTGTAACCTGCTACTTTACTGAATTCACTTATGAGTTCTAAAAGTTTTCTGGTGGAATTTCCAGGTTCCTCTAAATATATAATCATGTCATCAGCGAACAGGGATAGTTTGAGTTCTTCTTTTCCTATTCGTATCCCTTTAATTTCTTTGGTTTGTCTGATTGCTCTGGCTAGAGTCTCAAGGACGATGTTGAATAGAAGTGGTGAAAGAGGGCATCCCTGCCTTGTTCCAGTTTTTAGGGGAAACGCTTTCAGTTTTTCACCATTTAGAATGATATTAGCCATGGGCTTAGCGTAATTGCCTTTATAATGTTTAGGAATGTTCCCACTACCCGAATTTTTTCTAGTGTTTTGAGCATGAAGGGATGCTGTATTTTATCGAATGCTTTTTCTGCATCTATTGAAATAATCATGTGATTCTTAACTTTAAGTCTGTTGATATGGTGAATGACATTTATTGATTTCCGAATGTTGAACCAACCTTGCATCCCTGGGATAAAACCCACTTGATCGTGGTGCACTATCTTTTTAATATATATTTGTATGCGATTTGCTAAAATTTTGTTGAGAATTTTTGCATCGATGTTCATTAAGGATATTGGTCTGAAATTTTCCTTCCTCGATGTGTCTCTGTCTGGTTTAGGTATCAGGGTGATATTGACTTCATAGAACGAGTTTGGGAGGGTTCCCTCCTCTTCTATTTCATGGAGTAGTTTGAGGAGTATTGGAATGAGCTCTTCTTTAAAGGTTTTGTAGAACTCGGCTGAGAACCCATCTGGTCCTGGACTTTTCTTTGTTGGTAGGCTTTTGATGACCTCTTCTATTTCATTGCTTGAAATTGGTTTATTTAGGTTGTGTATGTCCTCCTCGTTCAGTTTAGGTAATTCATATGTCTCTAGAAATTTGTTGATGTCTTCGAGGTTTTCTGTTTTGTTGGAGTATAGATTTTCGAAATAGCTTCTAATTATGTTTTGTATTTCACTCGTGTCTGTTGTGATGTTTCCTTGTTCGTTCCGAATTTTAGTAATTTGAGTTTTCTCCCTCTTTCTCTTTGTTAGTGTGGCTAAGGGTTTATCAATTTTATTTATTTTTTCAAAGAACCAACTATTTATTTTGTTCATTTTTCCAATTGTTTCTTTTGTTTCGATTTCGTTGATTTCGGCTCTGATTTTAACTATTTCCTGTCTTCTACTACTTTTGGTATTGGTCTGCTCTTCTTTTTCTAGCGCTTTGAGCTGTAGTGTTAAGTCGTTTATTTGTTGATTTCTACTTCTTTTTTTGAATGCACCCCATGAAATAAATCTTCCTCTAAGTACTGCTTTCATAGTGTCCCAGAGATTTTGATATGATGTGTCTTTGTTCTCGTTTACTTCTAAGAATTTTTTTATTTCCCTCCTGATGTCTTCTGTTATCCATTCATCGTATAATAGTGTATTATTTAGTCTCCAAGTATTGGAGAAGTTTCTGTTTTTTATTCTGTCATTTATTTCTAATTTCAATCCAATATGATCTGATAGAGTACAAGGTAGTATCTCTATCTTCTTGTATTTGCTAACAGTAGCTTTGTGGCATAAAATATGGTCTATTTTAGAGAAGGATCCATGTGCTGTTGAGAAGAAAGTGTATTCGTTCTTTGTTGGATGGTATATTCTATATATGTCTGTTAAGTCTAAATTGCTGATTGTGTTGTTGAGATCTATAGTTTCTTTATTCAATTTTTGTTTGGACGATCTATCCAGTGGTGAGAGAGGTGTGTTAAAATCGCCTAGTATGATTGTGTTGTGGTCTATTTGATTTCTGTAATTGAGAAGGATTTGTTTGACGTACGTGGATGAGCCAATGTTCGGGGATAGATATTTATGATTGTTATGTCTTGCTGATTTATGCTTCCTTTAAGCAGCATGTAATGTCCTTCTTTATCGCTTCTGACTAGTTTTGGTTTGAAGTCCACATTATCTGAGATGAAGATGGATACTCCAGCTTTTTTGCTGTGTCCGTGTGCATGGTATGTTTTTCCCCATCCTTTCACCTTTAGTCTATGGGTGTCTCTTTCTATGAGGTGAGTCTCTTGCAGGCAGCATATTGTTGGATTTTTCTTTTTAATCCAATCTGCCAGTCTGTGTCTTTTGATTGATGAATTCAGGCCATTAACATTCAGGGTTATTATTGTGATATGATTTGTATTCCCAGTCAATTGACTCATATTTGTTTTTGGCATGATTTGGTTTCTCCTTTATTTGGCTATTCCTTTAGGTTAGCGCCTCCTGTTGCTGATTTGCATCGTTGTTTTTCATCTCTTCCTCATGGAATATTTTGCTGAGAATGTTCTGTAATGCTGGCTTTCTTTTTGTAAATTCCTTTAGCTTTTGTTTATCATGGAAGGATCTTATTTCATCGTCAAATTTGAAGGTAAGTTTTGCTGGGTATAAGATTCTTGGTTGGCATCCGTTTTCTTTCAAGGCTTGGTAAATGTTGTTCCAGGCCCTTCTGGCTTTTAGGGTCTGGATTGAAAAATCTGCTGATATTCTTATTGGTTTCCCTCTGAATGTAATTTGATTCTTTTCTCTCGCGGCCTTTAATATTCTGTCTTTATTTTGTATGTTAGGTATTTTCATAATAATGTGCCTTGGTGTGGGTCTGTTGTAATTTTGTATGTTTGGAGTTCTATAAGCCTCTTGTATTTGGTTTTCCATTTCATTCTTCAGATTTGGGAAATTTTCTGATATTATTTCATTGAATAGGTTGTTCATTCCTTTGGTTTGTTTCTCTAAGCCTTCCTCAATCCCAATAATTCTTAAATTTGGCCTTTTCATGATATCCCATAATTCTTGTAGATTCTGTTCATGATTTCTTACCATCTTTTCTGTTTGGCCAACTTTGCTTTCAAGATTAAATAATTTGTCTTCAATGTCTGAGGTTCTGTCTTCCAGGTGCTCCATTCTATTGGTTATGCTTTCTATGGAGTTTTTAACTTGGTTTATTGTTTCCTTCATTTCAAGTATTTCAGTTTGGTTCTTTTTCAGTATCTCTAACTCTTTATTGAAATGATCTCTTGCTTCCCGTATTTGGTCTTTTAACTGTTGATTGGTGCGATCATTTAATGCCTGCATTTGCTCTTTCATCTCCTCCTTCAATGCCTGCATTTGCTCTTTCATCTCCTCATTTGCTTCCCTGATCGTTTTAATTACGTACATTCTGAACTCCCTTTCTGACATTTCTTCTGCTGTGCTGTCATTGGGTTTTATTGATGTAGTATCTAGGTTTGTTTGGGACATTTTCTTCCCTTGTTTTCTCATATTGGTCAGTTGTCAGTGGGACCCTGAGATATTGCAGTTTTCCGCTATTGGCTTATAGTGTCCCGGTAGATTTCCAGTGTATCACCTCCCAGCCTTCAGTAGCTGATGTCTTGGAGGAATCTGATAAAGCAGCGCATCCGAAGAAAACTGCCCCTAGCCCCCTACTGGTTCCACGATTTGGAACTGGCTCTGTGCTGAAATGCTCTCACTGTGGGCCTGCACCGTGCAGCTGGCCGTGTGGGAGGAGCTCACTGCCGGAGTGTGGAAGGCTACCTTGGGAAGACTCTAGCTGCCCTGCCTGGCTCCGATAAGCCACCTCTATCTGGGCCTGCCCCCCGGGCCGAGCTTTACCCAGTGGGCAGACTCACCCGTGGCTCTATTTCAGTCCCAGTCTCTCAATGCCTCCCCTTCTTAACTCCTGGGTTCTGGAGCGACAGGGGGTGCAGTCTCCCTCTAGGCCGCCATCTTGGATCGCCCCAAGAAGAGAGCCTGCAGCCGGAGTGGGCAGAGCCGCCTGAAGAGGTGTCTGGCTGCCCTGCCCTGATCCCAGAGGCTGTTTGCGGATCGAGGCTCTCCGTTGGTTCGGGGGCTTGTGGCTGGTTCTATGTAGAAAGTCTCTCACTGGGCGGTCAGCTCCTAGAGGCTAGCCTTGAACGGCACCTCCCACCGCAGGGGTCCAGACTACTTGGGGAAGTCTCTGGCTGCCCTGTCTGGACCCTGAATCTGCTTGCGTGCCAGAGTACGCTGAGCTGCACTGGCTCCGGGACTCGGAGCTTGTTCTGGTCAGAAAGGCTCTCACCAGCGGGCCAGTTCCGTTCGGAGAACCTGGAGAAGCTGGCTGTGTGGGCGGGGCCCACCGCCGGAGTGCGCAGGGCTGCCTGTGGATGACTCTAGCTGCCCTGCCCGGCTCCGATAAGCCACCTCTATCTGGGCCTGCCCCCCGGGCCGAGCTTTACCCAGTGGGCAGACTCACCCGTGGCTCTATTTCAGTCCCAGTCTCTCAATGCCTCCCCTTCTTAACTCCTGGGTTCTGGAGCGACAGGGGGTGCAGTCTCCCTCTAGGCCGCCATCTTGGATCCTCATTAAAATCTTTATCATTTATTGTATAAACACAAGTGATTTTGATCTTTAAATAAACCAGAATCTAAAGAAAAGTAATGGTATAAAATCGAGCTTCAAAAACCATCTTTCCTATTAAAAAAAATATTGGAGAAAGTGCCTGAATCTTTTTCTTTCTTAGAATAGCATTGGAAATACAGTTTTTGTTCATCAAGTATTTTTTTATTAGCTACTAACATGATGGAGAAAAATGTTAAACTGACAAGCATGTCAGAGTGAATAGAATTTTGCTCAGGAAATTTTCCTGCTTTACTTTTTCACTTCACTTATATATATTAAGACTATTTTATTATATTTTCTAAAAGAGAGGTCATTTTGCTAAATTTAATAAACTCTACTTTAAGTTAAAAGCATCTTTAACTACTCCAGATCCATCATCAAATTATAATATTTTTGTTGTATATACTCTGCCCAACATTGAAAGGTTTTCCATTCCATTTTCTTGCTGCCATTTCCTATTTTCTTTTCAATTTCTGTGGTAATGACTTATTGGCTGTATGTCCTTCAACAATTGTTAGTTTATATATAAAATATGTAGACATGCATAAATATATGCATATATATTGTGAACCTACGTATAAACGTGTACTAATTTTTTTTTTCTTTTTCATCTTTCCACTGAAAGATTGTGAAACCAAGGAGGAAACGAATGTGAACCGAAGCCTCTATGCATCCTGTTTTTTTCCTGGGCTGTGGAAAAGTTGAGTTGTGGGCAGGTGATCTCCAATTCAGGTTATTCTTACCCAGTTATTGTCTATCCCCAAACTCAAGGCATCCTAGTGTATTTAAATATCTAATTATAGATTTTGACTAGCACATTTCTGGAGATAGGAGATATCAGATAATATTTGCCTTTTGGAGCTTATTATCTTTCTTTTGTTTTCCTTCTTTGTAGGGGTTCCACAGATTTGGGGGTTTTCTTTCATGAATTTTGATTTCTAGCTGTTACTTCTGCTCAGTTCAATAAGCATACCACCTAGTGACTCTGCAGGAGATTTTACAAATACAAAATGAATTAGACTCAGCTCCACTATATCATACTTCAAAGGATGCTTATTTGAGAATTTAAAACAATGAGGAATTTATTGAATATCAGAAATTATAGACAGCAAGTTAATGTTATAAGTAGATAAATTAAATTTTCAACTTAATGCAAAATGTTATGTTAGTGTCAGTGTAACTGACTACCAATACCTTTCAGCATTAGCAACTGGTGATACTCCAAGGTAAAAGAGATTTAAATGATATCTTAGACCCCTATTTTGGTTGTCTCTCTTTTTTTCCTTTTCTCTAGTTTCACAGAAGTTTTACAAGATAGTTTTTAATTTATGCCTTAAACAAATATTTAATGTGTACAATATTCTAGAAACTGGATAACAGAGACAAAAGAGACATGGCATTCATCCTCGAGGGCATCTCAGTTTAGAGAGAAAATCAATTATGCCAACAATCAATTGCAAACTGGTTAAGTTCTATCATCAGAAGACAAGAGTGATGGAATTGGAGAATATCGTGCTAAGTGAAATAAGCCATTCCCAAAAAACCAAAGGCTGAATGTTTCCCCTTATAAGTGGATGATGATATATAATGAGGGTGGGGGGATGGGAGGTGAGAGAAGAATGGAGAAACTTTAGATTACATAGAGGAAAATGAGTGGGAGGGGGTATGAAAAATGGTGGAATGAGACAGACATCATTACCCTATGTACATGCATGACTACACGAATGGTATGAATCTACATCGCACACAACCATAGAAATGAAAAGATGTTCCCCATTTGTGTATGATGAATCAAATGTAGTCTGTAAAAATAAAAAATAATTAAAAAAATAAATAAAGTCATTCTTAGCAGTTAAAAAAAACTATATCATTTTAAGCTGCTGCACATGGTACATGCATGTGTGTGTGCATGCATACACACACACACACACACACACACACACACTTTTCCTTCTTGGCTCTCTAATTATTCAAATGATACCCTTTTGTCCTAGATTCTTACATTTAGTTTAAGACATCAAGCCCCCCAAAAATATGAATTCCTTGGAGAGAAACTAACACAAGAAGAAGAAGGAGAAGGAGAAGGAGAAGGAGAAGGAGAAGAAGAAGACGACGACGACAAGAGTGGCTCAGGGAAGGTTTTAGAGATCTGGTGACTTGTATCCTTCTTTTAAAGGATAATTAAGTATTTTTCCTTGTAGGAAAAAAAGAACAGTCTAGAGAGAGAGAGAAAAGACCTGAGAAAGAGCCCGCAGCTTGAAATAGCCCATTCCACATGAAAACAGAAACATTTTGGACCATGCATTGCTACACTGGTGAAGACTGCCAACCCCTTCTCCAAGGGAGATGTCACTCTGGTGTTCCTCAGGCCCCTGTACCATGTGCTAAGATCCAGGGGCATAAGAGATGGCATTATTTTCTATAGTGTGTTATCACATGTGTTTTTATAGTGTGTGTGTCTTTATTTTTCTGTTAGTTTTTTACCTTTTAAACAGAATTTTGTATAGAATAAAAAGTCTAACATATAACATATGAGTATAGAACTGATTTGGCTGAGGTAAGAGCTTTTGCTCAAGATCTTTTCCATGGAACTACCATCTGCCTCACCAAAGTGTCATCTCCCCTTACATGTTTTCTGGAAACAAATCTTGTTCTACTTTGTAGAATTAAAAAGAAGGTACAAACTAAAAGTTGTTCAAAATAAACCTACAGTAAAAGGGTTTCTGTGATGTTTTTGCTTTACTGAGGGAACTTCCAGCTTGCAATGCTACAAATATTTTTTTTTTTTTTTGGTACTGGGGATCGAACTCAGGGCCTTGAGCTTGCGAGACAAGCACTCTACCAGCTGAGCTATCTCCCCAGCCCACAAAACTACAAATATTACAAGCAACTTTTTATTTGTAGAAAGGTCTTTTCAAATGAGAATGCAACCCATAACAATTGAGGATTGTCTAACTCCTCCTATCAACTGTTAAAAATCTCAAGAATATGTGTCATGCTAAGAAAAATATAAAATGGGATGAATATGGTATGATTTGGAGAAATTAGGGTGAAACTAAAAATTAAAAATGGACAACTTCCAGTTCCATTTTCCACAGCAAGAACCAGGTGGTAAAAGGAAAGGCACAAATCTACCATGAAGAAATTAGACTGTGACCACCTGAATCCAGAGATCACTCCTAACAAAATTAATAATAGAACAAGGAGACATTGCATGTGGCAGATGCAGGCAGCTAGTCTGCAGCAGCACTTACAAGAGATTCTTTTCAAGATCTTTAACATAAATCTAACCAATATACCACATCTAACTTCTTGCTTATCAATAATACAAGATAGAAAAACAGGTTTGATAATAATGTGATGTGGAGGAAGAAATCAACAACAAGTGGGAACTTCTTTTTAACAACTCAATGTCATTATAAAGAGGAATGGGTCAGATACTGTGGTGTATTCCTGTCCCAGAGGCTTGGGAGGCTGAGGCAGGAAAATCGTGAGTTAAAAGCTAGCTTCAGCAATTTAGGGAGGTCCTAAGCATATTAGTGAGAGCCTGTCTCTAAACAAAATATAAAAAAGGGCTGGAGATGTGGCTCAATGGTTTAGCACCCTGGGTTTCAAGCCCCAATACCAAAAAAAAAAAAAAAAAAAAAAAAGATGGGGGGGTTGGAGAAGGGGACCAAGGAGACTAAAGAACATGCCAACTAAAAGTAATGCCTTCCTTTATTCAGATCTGTGGTTTAATCGAATTAACTTTGAAAGATATTTATGGTTAATTGGAGAAATTTTAAAAATGCAAAGGATGTTACATAATATCAAGGAAGTTTCATTGATTTTCTTAGGCACAGTAATGACAGTATTTAGTATTATAATTATAAAAAATATCTCATTTTAAAATGAGTTGGTACAAAAATATTTATGTTGGAGATATACCTAAAATTACTTCAAAATAATTCAGTAGAAAATTTATATAAGTAAATGTGACAAAAAGTTAACATTTGCTGAGTCTATTTAATGGTTATATGGGAGTCATGTTAAGGTTATTTTTTCCTCTATATTTAAAAGTTCACATAAAAATATTTTTAATTAAAACAATTAAAAGTTAATATTCACTTGTTTTCTAAATTGTTAATAGTAGTTGGCTTGTTTTGTTCCCCCCTAGGTAGATGAATGGCACCAACAGGGATCTTTTTATATAAAAATGTCTATAAAATAGCTAAAAAATTATAATTGTCATTGTGATTTAGATGTTATATACAATGAATTTGACATTTACTTTATTTTTTTATTCACATATTTATTCTGCTCCTAAAAGAAAATCCCATAGGGACATCACAAAAAAAAAAAATGCTCAATGAATTACCAGATTTTAAAATTTGATGCTCTATAGTTCCACTTACTTAGCTTACCAAAGCTGTCTGAATTTTAATTTGGTCACCTATAAAATGAAAATGCTAATAAAATCATCACAATTATGTGAGAAATAAATGAGCCAATAAGTGAATGTGCTAGAATTCAATAATAACTACATCAATGGTAAAGCCATTATAAACAGTATTGCCACCAGTAATATAATCAGAAAAATCCCATCCTTGAGTATTTTCCAAATTATGCTCTTTGCTTCAGAGGATATCCCACCCTATGTTTATATTAGTCATCCTAATAATATTATTAGTTGAAAAATCACAGCAACTTTATCACATATGTTAGTTTGGTTATTCATTGAAAAACACAATTAAAATAAGGAAGTCTTCCTATATCTTAAAGAAATAGAAATTATGAGTATAGATGCATTTCAATAAAGAACTTTTTCTATATTGCAAAGCCATTAATATTATTTTAATTAGTGAGCACATCAAATAAAAATTATAAAATACTTGAGTTTTCAGGACTAACGTGAAAAAAAAAAATAACATTTTGAAAGGGCCAGGTCAGTTTCCTCAATAAAGTTAGGTTAAAGATAATAGCATCTTCCCCTTCTCCTGGTTTTGCTTTTCATAATTTCAGCTACCTGTAATCAACATCTGTCTGAAAATATTAAATGGGAATTTCCATAAATAAGCAATTTGTGTGTGTTTTTTCTTTCTTTCTTCAATTTAAAAAAAAAATTAATGTGAAAAGACGTCTTGTTAAGTTGCTGAGGCTGGCCTCAAACATGTAATTCTCCTGCTTCAGCCTCCCAAGTTGCTGGGATTGTACATTTTAACTTGCACACAATTCTGTGTAGAATAATGAATTCTCACACCATCCTCTGTGTTGTGCCCAAGATATGACTCATCCCCTTGTCCCACACAGCCACATCATAAACACTACTTGCCCATAAGTCACTTAGTGGACATCTTGGTTATCAGACTGGCACAGTACCTCAGTGTTGTTTTGTTGTCATTGTCATTGTTTTGTTTTTTGGTATAACCCTTAGTAACTTAATACACAAGTACAAAACTAGTGACACTGGCATTTTAGATTTACCAATGAGAAGCCATGAGATGCTCCCTTTAAATGGAAGGGTGAAAGTTATTCACTTAATGAGGAGAGAAACAGCCAGGAATCTTTTCTGTCAGTAACTCTGGAGGCTGAGGCAAGAGGATCACAAGGTCTAGGCCAACCTCAGCAATTTAGTGAGACCTGGCATCAAAATCAATAATAAAAATGTTGGGGGTATAACTCCATGGTAGAGCACCCTGGGTTCAATGCACAGTACTGAAAAAAAAAAAAAAAAAGTGGGGTGGGGGGAGAAAAAGAAAATTATATGTTGAGTTTGCTAAGATCTGTGGTAGGTTATTGTTATTAAACTTTTATTGTGCCTAATCTATAAATTGAACTTTACCATAAGCACTTTTTCATAGGGTTCAGTACTATTTAAGATTTCATGTATCCACTGGGGCTCTTAGAATATTTCTCCTGTGGATAATAGGGAACTACTACATGCAGTTATATACAGTTTGTGTAAAGCAGTATAATTATTTCTTATATATGTTCTTTGGAAACAGCAGGGGCCAAGAAATCTCTGGACTATCCTTTTTGAGGAAAACAACATGCTGTTCAAAAGTCTCAGTTTCCAGAAACATTTGATTTCAAAAACAGAAACAGCGTATACATAGGGAGATCAGGTAGAAACCTTTCTTAATTGATTTTAACAATTCTGTAACCAAAATGCTACCATTTGTGCTGCTGTAATTAAAGGCCCAGTGTTTTGATTTATACTTTTCATTCTCATTTTTCATTTTCTGACCTGTTCATCAATGTTGCTGCAGGCAGAAGCCCACAATGCAAGGTTTGATTAATAATGGATTTGAGATATAACTGTGATAGAAATTATGTTCCCCAGACAGAGTTGGCAGTGTTCCACTTCATGGGAGAGCTGGTTTCTGTAATCTCACTTCCCAGCAAATGACAATGCTGAAGCAGTGTGAGTGGGGAGCTAATCAAATGGAACCCACTTACTTGGCTGGTACAATTTTTTTTAACAATTGATGAAGACATACAAAATAATTAGTCTTGCTATTCACAGGTTATTAAGAAACCTTAGGGAAAACTAGACAGAAAAAAATATTCCCATACTTCTGTTTTATTTACCCCAAGGTAAAAATATAAAAATGGAGATGAAGTGGAAATAGGACATAAAAATTCTACCCAAATATTTGTATTGAACCACTTAATGAAAAAATATACTATCTATATTTTATTCTGTAATCAAGATTCAGAGTAAGGCTGAAACTAGACATATTTCTACCAAGGAAAATTATTAAAATATAATTAATCATCATATTGTCTGGGTTAACAAAGTAATATCAGCTAGATATGTATAGTGAATAGTGGGTAGTACATTATTTTAGTGTTTGATTATCTTTTCCTAAAATAGAACATACCCAAAATAACAGTAAAATTCTGCTGAATATAATTTAGGCTGGGAAAATTCAGAAGACAATTCAGGATTTAATGATGCTTATAATATTTATTGTGAATGCCTAGAGTCAGTCAAACGGAACTTGAGGGCACTTTCTCCAAGACTGCCCTCATTTCTGACACCCACTGAAAGATCTATGGGGAGGGTCCCAAGTTACCTTAGATTGATAAATTTGCTGGAGGTATTGACAGTACTCCCTGAAAGCTTTTGTACTAAGGCTTACTGGTTATTACAGAGAAAGAATATAAACTAAAATTAACTAAAGGAAGAGAACCAAAAGGCAGTCTAGGAGGGTTCACTCTGAAGCTTCCATCTTCTCCCCATCGAGACAGTACATATTACCCTTCCTGCACCACTGAGTAGCAATGTGTATGGGATTCTGGCAGTCAAGGGAAGCTCACCCAAGCTTCTCTGTCCAGTGTTCCTATTGAGGCTTCTCACTACATAGGTACCCTTGATTGAACACCTAATGTGGTTGAACTCAGTCTCCAGGTCGGTGAGACCAGGTGATCCAACGTCCCCACCTAAGTCACATTTTTGGTATTAGGACATGGACAGCCCCTGCTCTCAGATGACGGGGCATGTCTGGCCCCACCCTAAAATCCATAATGGCCAGCCTCAGCCTAAACATAGACACTCCCAACAGGTATGATACACCCTACCCACCAGGAGCCTAGAGAAGGCCAGATCTTTCTTTGGACAAGGCTGAATCCCTTACTACAGAATGAATTTTAATGATCATTTTACATCTAATTGTGGAGTTAAAGAAATACGAGTTAAGCTTATTATAAGATCCCTAGTTTTACTCATGTGATTATTGTTTTAAATAAGACAGTATGATTATCTAATAAATATTATATTCCCTACATTTCACTGAATATTTATGCAGTTTGAGTTGTAATCCTTCCATACTTGGAACTTATGAAAGCATTTTAATCTCAAGTCATTTTATTTTATAGTCAATTTTGTTTATAGATTCATGTGTACCCTGAGCTATTTTCTGTTTCATTAAGAAAGTTTTTCAGCACATTCCACACCACTTTCTTCTGGCTCCCCAAACACAAATATAATGTTACTAATTCTTGGTTCTCCCTCTGTGCAGCCCAATGACTTTTCAGTTAATTTATTCAGTTCAGTCTCATTTCAGTTCAAAACTACCCCCGAGAAGTTAATTTAATCTGATGGCAAATGAGTTGATGTCCATCAAACGGAACCGAGTTAATATTTTAGGAATCTTGGTTACTGAGTCTGATCAGTTCTAACACATGATTACTAATATTCCCAGTTTAAAAACTTGAACAAAAGGCTTAACATTTTCAAAACCCATAATATTATTTGGTGCCACTCTGAAATAAATAAAATACAAGGCATTCTTATTTTATAAACAATTTCTATATAAACAAAACTGGATATTATTACTCTTCCAAGAGAAGTTTCATTTAGAATATACTTGTCCAGATGGGGAATACTCATTAGTAGAGAACTCAGTAATAGGGAAGAGTAAGCTGCCAATCAAGCAAATTACTTTAATGACAATGGTCATTAGAAACGAAATACTTTAGATAACAACTGACTGCAGAATGATGGGGCCGAGCATAGTTTTCAACGAATGTGGCGGAAACACAGCCCAGTGTCTGTGGATGGCTGCAGAGACTCTCTGCTTCTGTGCCAGAACTTTGTACTGAACCACAGGAATATTTTTCTCTAAAACGCACTTTCTAAGTAGATATCAATTTGTATTGCACTTCTTTATTGGGTCATCTAAAATGCTTTGTCATCTACCATGAAGGAGCCAACACGGGCACCATGGTATTCAGAAATGTTGAGTACAAATAACTGCTTGAGAACTCTTTTTTACTGGAAAATGATTAGCACTCAAGTAGCTGAATGATAAGTAGTTCCAGTTAATGAGAGTTGAGATGTTATATGTTGAAATTCATTGCTGCCATGTTTTATGCAGAGACTATTTGATTTATTACTTCTGACTATCCTGAACAGTGAATATTATAGTGTCTATTGTTTTTTTCAGATGAGGACATGAGGCACACAAGGGTTGAAGAACCTGCCTCAGGTTAAGTCACAACACAAGAGGTAAAGAATTTAATCTCTAGTTTATATTAGTGCAAAGATGGTGTTGTTCCCCATGCTATTGTCTTCATGGTTGCAGAATCATAGGATGGAGCAGTGCTAATAGCTTTATAGTTGAATTTAATTATTTCAGTGTTTTTCCTTCATGCTAAGAAGGTAAAGATACTAATAACTTTCAGGGAATGAGATGATCAGCCTGACCTGAAACCTCAGATTTGCCACACACTAGCTGCTTAATCCTGCACACATTACTTGACTCTGGACAACAGACTTCCTCCTAAGTGGATTAGATATAGCATAATCAATTTTACACGTTTACCACATGGATTAAATAAGGTAAGTATATTAAAAAGCACTTAGCACAGTACCTGATATTAAGGTGTGAACAGCTTAACAGCTTGTCAGGGTACAAAACATGAGACACCCTCAATGGATTTGATCATAATTATGATGCTAGAAAATGATATTTTCTATAAAACTCCTTAAATAACATGGAAATATAAACTGCCTTTTTTTTTTTATTTTAACGTTGGGGAATTTAACCCAGGGCCTTGTGTATACTAGGCAAGCACTCAAGCACTCTACCACTGAGCTACATTTCTAGCCCTTCTACCTATTTTAATAAGGCTAAAACATAAATTGAGTCCTAATTTCACCCACTCTTAAAACATCCAGCACTCAGACATTGAACATGGAAGATACAGTTGACTGAAAATTTGAGCTTAAATTCTGCAAGGTCTAGTTACATGTAATGGAAATTTTTACTTCAAGGAGTGCATTTTCTGGTTCCATTTATGAAGCCACTACTTATAGAGTTACATTAGTGGCTACTTAACACTATTTGTTATTACAGTCCAAAAGTACCTAATATTTATTAAAGGCTAACCATGCAATTAGCAGGATTTTAAGATTTTTGTATGTATTAGTTCAGGAAATTCACCCAAGTTCCTTACAGAGTAAGTTCAATTTTTCTTAGCTTTTCAGATTAAGAAACAGGCACAGAAAGTTAAAAATGACCTGACCAAGAAACTACAATGTCAACACCTGATGAGGAGGTTGCTTGGTACTTAGGCTGGCACTGAGTACATGGTAAATTTTCAAATACAATACAAATGAAATTAAAAATCTAAATCTGCTTTTGTGTTTGATTTCATTTCTTACAGACAGTCATCTCCCGAGCTCTAAAATTTATTATGAAAAATTTTATAGAGAAAAGTTGATATGATAATACAACAAACATACATACATTCTCCACATAGACTTGGCAATGGTAGTATTAAACCATATGTACTTTTTTCTCTTTATAACATATTTAATATGTGCATGGTATATGGTTTGTATTTTTGTATACTACCATTTAAAACCAAGTTGTAACCATTATATTTTAATTCTAAATTGTTCTCTGTGAATCCCTTAAAGAAAAGGAATTCATTGATGCTTCTTTGGAAATACTTTTGGTCTAACTTGTTTATATCTTAGGTTTATATGTTAGTCTAAATCAAGAGATACCCCGGGCTTAAAAATTTTAATTAAAAGAAATATACATAGAGTGATCCTTGCTTGCTTTTCTGGAGAAGGTATGTGTTATCCTCCTATTATAGTCCAATGCTATCGATCTTGTTAAACAAGATATACAAGTCACAGGGTTTCTATATACTGAACTCAAGTACAGATTGAGGCATTTAGGTGATCTGCCAGCCCTACTGCAGGTGTACCCACGTGGTCCTCATCCTCAAGTCTTCTCCCTCTACTTCCTTTGATATTCAACATACTAATTTTAAAATTCCCATAAACACTTAGCATTCCTTTAAGCATTAAATAATATTTTCAATGTTAACTCATAACATACACAAATTATAACTTGTGATTAGACAAGTCAAATTATCTTGTGTTCAAAAATTAATTACAAAATGAAACACTAGTAAATGTTTCATTTCAATATTTCTAATAAAAATGCTTGAATAGTACAATCTATGTAAGATGTAAGAAAACATTTGGCAGAAAAAGAGAGAACACTATTTAAGAGAGGGACAGATGGCTATATTCAAATTCTGAGTTTTTCCTATTTACTAGCTGTGTGATATGCAAAAATTATGTTTAATTTTCTACCTCTAAATAAGGGGGTTGAGGATCTAAGAGTATTTCTCACCTTTCATTATTATGAGAAATAAAAAAGAATGTATTGACAGAGCTTTGATAGCACCACACATGTGTTGAGTGCTTAAAGAATGTTAGCTCTATCTGTATATAATATCACAATGACAGAGTAGTTTAAAAATATTTTGGTCTCTGAATTCCTTTATGATTCCAAAATTAGATTGAGAATCTCAAAGATCTTTTAAAAAATTGGTTGTGTTTATTATCACTACTTCTCAGAAAGATTTTTTTAAAAGTATTTTAAAATAATAATCATTAACATATGTTAAAATAATAACATAAGTTAATAGGAAATAACTATATTTTCCTTAAGGAAATCAGTGAGAAGAGCAGTGTTATTTTATAATTTTGTGTAGCTCTTTAAATATATCTGACTGTAGGGAAGGCAGCTAAATTCTCATATTTCTTCTTATGCAACATGTTGCAATATATTCTTTTAATTGAAGTATGTGAAGAAAATATAACTTCACACAGACATACAGTTAGAAATAAGGAGTATTATAATAGATTTTCCAAAAAACTATGGACATTCTTCTTTGATATCACACCCCAACTGTACACTGATAATTTATTAACATCTCATTGCAATGCGCAATCTGAAATCAAATCAACAAATGTTAAACACTGTCGTACTGTACTCTGTTATACTGATGGCATAATTTGCCTTTTGAGAAGTGGTCTTCACATGTATATGATTGTCTAACATTGATCATTGAAAAATACAGGTTAACTGAGTTATACATTTCTACCAATATTAACATGATTTATTAAAAAATATAAAAGTCTATTTGTTAATATCACCACATCCTCCTCAGAAAAAGTCTAAGTATTTGGAAACTTTCAACTCACAATATGCTACAGGTTTTCCAAAATTCTATTTCACTTGAAAGCTTCAATTTTAACTCATTAGTAACCATTATTTTCAGCTGTTTTCTCTGGACGGGGCAAGATCACTCCTTTCATTTTACAGTAAATGTTTACCAAATATCAAAATATGATTAACTGTAGTTTGTCAGTTACTCTTTCAAAGAAGAACTCCTTTACCTCTCTACTCAAACAAGTAGGCAACTGATTTTTGGGGGGACAAATATTGTATTTCCATATGTAGCAGGAAAGCTTAATGTGCACTTCCCATTTTGACACATAAAGTGATAAAAGGACATGTGCCCTCTTGCTTGCCAGGAAAAAAAAAAGAAAAAGAATAGCAGGACCTGAATTTAACCTCCCACCTAAAACAAAAAGACAAAATCTATTCATCAAATTTTTCAAAACACTGGACATCAGCCAACACAGAGCAGAGATCTCTGTCAGAAACAAATGAAGTGATCCCTGTAGATAACTCCATTCATCTGAGAGTGCTGCCAGGTCATGGCCCAAAAGGAGAGTACTACAGTAAGATCAGTGTACTCTCTTTGCTGAGGAACTGAGGAACTGAGAATCCACAAGTCCAATTGTCCCCAGGACAGAATACTGGAAAAGAGGGAGTGCACAGAAAGAAAGAGACAGGAAATCTTCAGAAATCACATTGTGTATTCAGTAGGGTGTCAATCAATAATTTATGCATTTTCTATTATTTCTAGTCTTCTCCTCTCTTGAGGCTGAATGTTTTAAATAGATATTTATTTTAGCAACTTCCTAGAATGACATTAATTTTGCCTGATATAAAAGTAGAAAGAACTCTATTATAGATTAAACAATGTTATTCCAAGATGTAACTTGATGAACAAAGTTACTTTTTGTATAGTCCAGAGTGATCTGATTTATTGTGATATTGGAATTTGAACCCCAGTCCTTTCATATTTCCAGAAAGGACATTTTCATGACTTTTAAAATAGTAAAAACTGCTTATTATCCTTGTATAGTTACTAAGTGTCTTGTCATGATTAAAAATTTCTGTGATTTTAAATTATTAGGACATTCATCCAACCACTTTATTTACTAACAAATGAAGATTTATGTCAATCCAAGCAAATCTCTAAAACCTGATGTTAGTCAGTTAATGTGTATGACCACCAACAGTGATTGATTAGTGGATGGATTGCCTTTCTATCTGATAATCATGTGAGGTGTTTCTGTGAAGCAGGAATCTGCTAGTGTCCTGCACTATTCTGGAGAGCTCCTACCTTTACAAAAAAATGTTTGACTGGCACAGAATCAATCCTCTTCACTCTTTCTTATAGACTCTGGTTGCATACAGAAACACACACACTTGCACACACACCTACTCTCTGTATGCAGGAAAAGGAAAGTGTAAAATATTCACATTTGCTACTTTTAGGCACATTCTTCCTTATTGCTTATCAGTAGAAAGTACATACACAATATTCTTATATGTTAAAACAAAGAAAAATGTATGTGTGTATATGAAGGATGTATGTACATGTTCATTCAACTTATAACCAATAACACATCCATCTGCTGTCAGAGTTACCCTTTTTATGGCCTCACAACTACTTCACTACACATTTTAGTTTTACTTATGTTATTATTAGTGCATTTTATTTTTACTTTTTCCTCAAGTTTCATTGTGAACTCATGACCTTCTTAGGGTTGTTATTTGCCATTTCAAGCTTACATTTTTCCCTTGTTCAGTGATAGCTTTCTTCAAACGAGTTCTTTGTCCATTAAGGAATACACTTGTTATTTTTTAAAAATTTTTCTGGCTTGGGGGCAATAAAAGAAAATTGTATGCCCATTCTGAATGATCACTGGCTTGACATAGAATCAAATCTTCTTGCAAAACAGCCTGGTTCCTTTGCTTCTAACTAGGATTAAAAATCAAAATCTGGGCCCCAGGGGAACATGTGAGTACTTATGCTGTGAGGACAAAGCTGCCTTTTCAAAGATGCCAATGACAGAAAAGTTATTTCTTTTTCACAGTCACGGGTTCATGTTAATTCCTTAAAATTAAATCCATTTAAAATTAAAGCCATTTTGTCCTGCTTTTCCGATAGCACGTTATTTTATTTTACCATTAAAACTGCAACCATTACAAATTTATATACTCCCATTTTAAAAGAACATGAAAATAGAATAAAATCAAATTGTTAAAACAGGAGGATAGTAGTTTTGTTCATAAGTAAGTGTTCACCAAATGTCCTGTGCTGTGTTTTCCTGTATGGAATATGTAGTATGTATGAACTCCAGAAAGAGCAGGTGCCTTCCATATGTATCAAAAAATGATAATGATTATATATATAATTATTCTAGACATCTACAAGTAAATATTTCATCATTCTATTATTAAGAATTTATTACTTTTATTTATTTCCCAAGAGCTACATTTCTCGTGACTTTTTAGGGAACTAGGAGACTAAATGAGGAATGATAGTTAGAAAACAAAGTATCTGTCTCTCATCAACGTGCCCAGTTTTAGCTAGAGCTAATTTCTTGTTCAATCTACTTTATAAAGGCTAATTTATATACAGTAAAAAGAATACACTTTTAGTGTATAATTGAAGAAATTCTGACAAATATAAAAACCCATAAAATGACTACCCTAATCAAGAGAAACTATCAACTATTATAAAGTAAATATCACAGGGGATCACAAGTTCCTTTAGGAACATTTTTAACTCCATTTTCATGTACATGCATTTACACGATTGTTACAATTACTGGTCTTTTCATCAGTTGAAAAGAACGAGTTCATTTTCCTCATATACCGGAATTCCAAAACGCCAAGTGATGTGATGTGTAGCTTCAGTTTATAGTCTAACTATATAATTCTAGGTCTTTTGCTTATTTATTCTTGGCATGTAATAGTAAATTGTCTGGAATAGCCACAATTCAAAAATAATTCATAATATAGCCTGTGTGTCATTTGCATATTATCACAACTGCATTTAGTTAGGATAACAGTTATCTATAAAAAACCTTTTTGTTTAGAATTTTTCTTAACGAGAATTTTTTTTTCTACACAGAACTGCTGTTTACTTACAAGGTAACTTTAATTTCTATAGTTCTAACTTGCTGATTATAGACTTCTATTTGAGCCTATATATTTTGGGGCCTATATTTCAAATATCATCAGACTAGAGTTCAGTGGCGGGTACTTAAAAACTAGATAGAGGCTGAGGACTACTCCTATTCCTGGAAAATAGTTCTTCCCCTTAATTTTTTTAATTGTGTTCTTTATCTGAAAAATATCTCACCAATTTTTGTGATTAAAAAAAATCAGTAACATAGACACCAGAAAAATACAGAAATATATCAGATTTGGGTATAAGTGTTGAAATCCATTATTGTGCGTAAATCACCTAGAAACATGAACCTAGCCCTGATCTCATCACTAAAGCCTTGAAAGTCACCTCAGGTCTTTGGTACTCAGGTTCCTCACCCTAGTAAAGTAAACACACAATTAATTATTCCTAAACATTTAATTTTTCTATTTAGTGATTGCTTTACAAATAACACAGACTACTTGAGAAGCTTGACTTTCTCACACAAGTTCAATAGAGTTAAGGCTCCATTAACTTAATAATAAAATGAGCATTTGAATGTAACTGCAACAGGTTTTTTCCCATTTTATTATTAGTGGAAATAATGAAATTGACAGTGTAATGCTCTTGTAGAACCATTCTTTTTCAAGATCTCAGATTCTAAATCTTCATATCCTTTATTGGTCCTAAAATTTTCTGAGGGCTGAGTTCCTGGTCCCTACCTCTTTCATCTAACTATTATAATACCCTGGCAACTCACTAGTTATAGGTAATCATGTGACTGTTTTTATAACTTTTACAACAACCTTAAAAAGGAGTTTTCAATTCATTGTAATGATTAGGTAAACAGGCTAGGAAAGGGTAACTAATTGCCGCAAAATACCATAGATAGTAAACGACAGAGCTGAAAAGAAATCTTACAAAAATATTGAAATTTTAGATTTGCAAATTTGCATTACCCAAGTTAAAAATTTAAAACAAGTTTTAGAAAAAGTACTTAATAGACACATCCCTGGGGGTAAAATGGTGGAAGGCCCCATGAGCATCTGGGTTTTATAGGGCCTTAGCAGAGCCAGGTCAAGGGAGGAGTTAGTTACTTTGGGCGGGCCTTTTGGCAGACAGGGCCAGGTCATGAGAGGAGTTTTGGTGAAGGGGTTTATTTAGGGCAGGGCAGAAGGACAGGTAGGGAAACTGGAAGGGAAGTTCCCTCCCTGGGGCCTATTTCCATATGCTTCACTCTCCACCAGAGCTCACTGATTGTCTACAGTCCAGGAGCAATCTTTGGACTGTGGCGTGGAGCCTACAGAAACTGAAACCCAGATTTGCAAGGTACTGGAAACCTTCAGGGACATTATAAATCTGCGGGTAGAAACTGTACTACCTCAGATCCCCACGGCTAGATGGGAAGACACACAAACAAAACGACAAAAAAGGGGAATAAAGCACTCCAAACAAACCAGGATGCTCCAATTATAGACTCTATTGACAAACCAGTAGAAGATATGTCAGAGAAGGAATTCTCAGTTTACTTAGTAAAACTGCTTCATGACTTTAAGGAGGATATAAAGAGTAAAATCAGAGCTATGTTTCAGGAGAAGGAAGATATCTTAAAGAAAGAGATAAAGATCCTGAGATGAAATCTAGAAGAAATCTTTGAAATGAAGGAATCAATCAACCAAAATAAAAATTCAATGAAAAGCAGCACCAACAGAGGAGACCACTTGGAAGACAGAACTTCGGGCAATGAAAACAAAATATATAATTTTGAAAATAAAGGTGACCACACAGAGAAGATGATAAATTGCATGACATTCCCTCACCCAGACACAATGCCTGAATAGCAGCTGCTGAAGTCAACTGAGTGGAGCTATCATGACTACTTCTGGGCTGATAAGAAAGACCCCCAAGGCAATGGCACTGTGGCAGGGTTCGAACTGCTACTCCAAAAGCATCTGAAGGGCAAACAAATGCAGAAAGAAATGTCTGAATTCATCAAGAGAGGATAAAGATTGAAGAAGAATATGCAAAGAACTTGGCTAAGCTCTTTCAGAACTCTTTGACTGCACAAGAGGAAGGCTCCCTGGGAGAAGCACGGGCTCAGGTGAAGAGGAGTCTGGCAGATGAAGCAGAAGTTCATCACAAGTTCTCCACCAAGCGTCACGGTGAGGTAGAGAAGCCCCTAATGAACTTTTGTGAGAACTTCAAGAAAGACATGAAAAAGTGTGACCACCATATTGCTGACCTCCACAAGCAACTCGCCAGCCACTATGCATCGGTGGAGAAGGCCCAGAAAGCCCTCACAGAACGGCAGAGAGACCTGGAGATGAAGACCCAGCAGCTGGAGATCAAGTTAAGCAACAAGACAGAGGAGGACATCAAGAAGGCATGGAGGAAGTCCACACAGCCTGGTGATGACCTCATGTGCCGTGTGGACCTCTACAACCAGGCCCAGTCCAAGTGGTTTGAAGAGATGGTGACCACCACTTTGGAGCTGGAGTGGCTGGAAGCGCAGAGGGTGGACATGATCTGGCAACATTTGTGCCAGTACACACAGCTGTGGCAGGAGACGGACATGTTCAACCAAAGTACAGTTGAGCCTGTGGACAAACTGCTTCAAAAAGTGGACCTGGCTAAAGACAGAGAGCTGTGGGTCAGAGAGCACAAAACAGGCAACATTCGCCCTGTGGACATGGAGATGCCTGTGTGGCCCTGGGGGTCCTGCCCAAGAGAGGGGCTAGGTGTCCCACAGAGAGGAGATAGTGTCTCCTGCTGGGTGAAGCTGCCCTCCCACCCATTCTCCTGTCCACTGAGGAGAGAGGAGAGAGCTGATGATTCCAGAATGGTGATCTGGATGGCCCAGCTGGGGGATCCCAAATATTCCCAGGCCAAGAAGACACACCTGCAACCCTGCCCTTGTCTCCAAGACTGAAGCCCCCAAACCCCACGCCATGCTTGTTGCTCTGAGAACAAACTGAGGCTGGAACTTTGTGGTCCCTGCTGAGTTCCGTAGGGGTGGCCGTCACACACTTGTGCCCTTGGGTGCTGGAAGGCCCATCCTCCAACTGGTCCCTTTATCTCCTTAGGGGCTTTGGAAGATCAGGGGATGGCTGCCTCTGCCTCCAAGCCAATGTCAGGATCAGAATCATGAATAGAAGGCACCATCAGCTCAGCCTGCACCTAGAATCCTTTACAGCCCTTTATTTTTCTCATTATATTCTGGGAGCCCAAATCTAGCTTTTCTTGGCCACTTTTCATCCCCATGAGTCTTGGGAAGGCCTGTTTTCTGTCTTCCCAGACCAACCCTGCCTAGAGAGGTCAGGATGGAACTACCTCGTTCGGAAAATTAGCCCCAAGTCAGAACATTGAATCACGGTTCCTGTCAGACCAGGGGGGAAAAAAAAAAAAGAAAAGAAAGAAAAAGTACTTAATAAAAACAGAATTTAGAATTAAATAGACAACTCAATTTGCCCTGACCTCACTATACTAATAATGCTGATATATTTTCAACTTGACAGTTCAGCCCACATTTTCAAGTTCATGGTTCAAGAAATGGCTATATCAAAGGTAGAGTAGCAGTGCTCTTCTGTATGGTTACTACCAGGTCTGTTCCTGAATACATTGTGGTAGAAGTTTGATTTTCATGACAATAGTGTTTTGGTTTGCTCTCCCCACCATATGGAAGTACAAAGTAGGGAGTTAGGCCAGATTCAGTTTGTGGAAAATTTCCAACAGCAAAATTGAAAATAATACTTAAAATCTGACAAACACATCTTTGACCAAACGATTTGATTCTGATTCAAAAAATGCCCCAATCAACCCCATTTTCATTAATAAGTCTTACCTTGACATTTTTGGATTCTATTTGTAGTTGTAGTCTAATTATAGACCTATAATACAAAGGTAAAACAAACACAACACAGTTCTTGTGGTTTTCCTTTGTTCCAGAACATGTGTCTGTCCAAAGTTCTTTGTTTTCTCACCAGAACTTAATAACGAGCTATGCTTACCTTAAAAATACATACTCAGATCAATTTCAAATTGTATTTTAATTAATTTGGTTGAGAAGTAGGCTGGTAATATGAACCCTTAAAAAATTTAGATGTGTGTCCTTAGGTTAAAAAAAAAAAAAATCAATGGTTAATATAGAAGATCCTAAATGAGTAAATGATTAGTGATGCAATTATTTAAACACTGCTAAGCAGAAGTAAGAGTATACGATAAACTTTTGTATTTATGGAATGGGAGGGTACTCAGCAATTCTCAATTAAGGTTCTTCTGAAGAGAAATAATGTGTTATATATACATATATGTAATTTATATATATTTATGTATATGTAATATATATATGTATATGTATGCCAAAATGCATCAACACTGCATTTATAGAATGCATGTCAGAATCAGTTAACTAAGGAAACAGACTTCCACCTAATATTAATACAAGTCAATAAGTGTCACATATATTAATGGTTACATAAACATGTACCCAAAAGTGTACATATGTATACTTTAAAAATTTAAAGCTTAAAAGAATAACAAATATGGTTATTATGTAGATACATTTTCAGATCTATACAACAATGAAGAGCAAAAATAAGACTAAAAGACAAGATATAAAGCAAAAATTGAAAACAAACATGACAGAAAATTTGTTAATGTATTCTCATAAAAAGAGCAGACTCCAGAAAACAATCATTTCAATTACAAATGAGCAGATATTAATGCGTAGCTCATCATGACAAAAAAGCCAGTATCTTTTAAATGTAAAGAAGAAAACTTTAGAATCTCTGTTTTGTCAATGAGTTAGAGGCACTTTTCAAATAAGACAATATTTTTTAAAATCTCTAAAGTTTTTAGTAAAGATTCAGGAACTGTTATCCACTGTCAAAGGGATTTAAGCCAGAAACATGTTTTGAATTTTTTAGGAAAAATATGATAAAATCTTTAAAAATGTATCTGGCCCTTCAGCAAATAATTTTATTTCTTATTTTTATCATCAGTAAATGAACAGAAATGTAGTCATAATCCATTAGGATGTTAATCAAAGGTACCATTTATTATGGAAAATTTAGAGACCACATACATATTTAAAGATAACTGATTGCTTAAATATTGAAATATTATTATCATAAAATACAATGCACCCATTAAAAATATCATGATGCATAATATCACTTAAGATACAAGAAGAAACTTCCATAATAGACAAATCTTTAGTTTTAGAGAATAGACTGGTCTTTGCCTAAAGCTCAGGGACTTGGGAAGGAAGTAGTCACTGCTTACAGCTAATAGCATTTGCTTATTTGTTCTCAGGAAGGAAATAAAAATATTCTACAATTAATTGTAGTGATTGTCACACTACTCTGTAATATCCTAAACAACACTGAATTGTGCACTTTAGATGTACGGATTATATGGTAGGTAGAACTGTATGTCAACAAAACTCTTATTTAAATGAAAACCATAAGACAAAAGACAACTGAGAAACAAAAATATATTTGGAACGTATATCATAACTAAAGGACTAATAACTTTAATGTTAAGAGATTTGTTCAAATTTCAGGAAAAAAACTATGGAAGTCAAAGATATGAATAGACTATTCATATAAAAGATGTACAAATTAAACTTATGAAAAGATACTTAACTCATTCACAATAAGAGAAATGCAAATTAAATCTACGCTGAAGATCAAATTTTACAGAAATACACACATGCATATGCATGCATGCACACACACACAGAAAAATAAATGCATGTATAAGCTGTTAAAATCCAAATAAATTCTATCAGTAATACTATGTCAAAATTAATTTTCTGCTTTTTATCACTGTATTTTGGTTAAAGAAAATATTATCATTGGGGGAAACTGGGTACAGGGTATGATGAAAAAGCACTAATTTTATAACTTTATATGAATCTAAAATTATTTCAAAATGAAGTGTTTTTATCGTAAAGATGTGTTAACATTGAATTTAAAAGGATATTGAAAAGGGCATGCAGCTAGGATCCCAGAATGTTAAAAAGCATGGATTTCAAGTGAAATAAAAGGATAAAAAACTTAAGTCCCTGTCTTTATGTTGTGGAAACTTGGAGAGGATTTGTACGTGTGCATGGACGGGGGCAGGCATGCGCGTGCATTCCAAGGGTATTTCTATATTTTACTTGGAACCTATCAACAACTTTTGCTTAAACTTGAATAACTTTTCATCTCTGTTATGAAGCACTTCATATTCTGGTTAATCTGATCAGCATCAACACCTTAATTACATAATGTGAGTTCCCTAATGCCCTTTGGCAACACATACCTCAGTCTAATTCTTCTTCATAATTAAGTATGATATGGTTTCTAAGAAAATCTCCAGAGCTTCCTGCAGTATTTTTGCCTTTCCTTCTTAGTCTGATTTGCACACACTATTAAGCAAATCCTACCAGGGGCTGGGATTGAGATTGGAGCAGCATGTCAGTGAAAACATAAGATTATTAAAAGAGAGAGAGATTATAAAATCATAAATCAGGGAATGAAACAGTGGCTTAATGTTCTTAAACTGAAATAAATTGTTTAGAAATTTAATTTATTAAAAAATTATGCAAGGGCAGATAAAATGATAACCAGCAACATAGTTGATGATACAATCACAATCACTAGTACAACATATTCAGAGTAAAATAGTATTGTGCAATTTATGATTAAGATAATATAGATTTTATTTTTATTTCAAAAATGATTTTATATGAAACAATAAACATCTTAACTCAAAACTTTTAACAAATTGATGACTGTTTCAAGATTACATGAGATCTTTGGGGAGTTCATAAATAGAAATCACATGTTATTAACAAAACACACTTCCAACTCCACCTCTTTATTTTATTCTAAAAACTTGGAATAAATTGTGTAATCATGCCCAGTCTTCTTATATGAAACTACCTTAAATTTCATAAGAAAAGGAAATTATTTTAAGGTTTTTATTAATCAATTGTGAAATTTAATCTCAAATTCTGGCTAACATGATTTTTGTAACTTTCCCTTTAATAGAGTCACATTGTTTTACCAGCAACTCTGACTGTCTTTGGTAAGTCTTATGATTCATTACCATCAGCAGAACTGTCTCAGCAAGGAACCATTCCTAAAATAATGATTGATATTTAATTAGAGAACGATCTCAGGGTTACGTGGCTCTGACAGAGTAGATCCAGTACTGTGGTCTAGTCAATTCAGCCTTCAGAGTAACCTCATAGATCATTTTTTTAAAGCATCTCAACAATAGATACCCAATAATAGATAAAGGATAATGGATAAGCCCAACAAAACAATTACTTCTTTCTCTTCTCTGTATCCACATAACAGTTCAGGAGCAGGATAAATATATACCCTTATTTGATGGAAACACAGAGTTAGGGCACTCTACAACCAAAAAATATTTTATCCATAAGATGATGTAGTTGTTTTTTGAAATTCTGATTTTGATGACATCTTTAAATAAAAGCAAAGAACTCTTTTGGTTTTGAGAAAAATGTTAAAACGGACAGTATACCTTCTTCAAAACTTTTAAAATCATAAAATCATGTTAATAAAAGCAGAAAAGCGTTTGATAGTTTTTAAACTTGCCAGAGTAGTCTTCTATTTTTCTGTGATTGGGATTATTGAAAAATCCTACTCATTAAGCTATCTACTTATAAATCATGAAGATAGTAACTAATATATTTGTGCAGCATCACCTTGTTTTGACCAATGATAGCATCTACAACAGTGGTCCATAAGATTCGATCACCCAGTAACATCGCAATGACTTAGTTTGTGATCAACACTTTAGAGTGTTTGCACAACAAAATCCAGTAATCTCAGAATATATCCCTATTGATAAATGAAGCATGACTGTACAGATCAAGTGTTTTATTTGTGGCCAGAGTTCTCTTCTCAATACCTGAAGAAAATGGTGTTTAAACTAAAAGTGAATGAGTAGGAGTTGGTGGGCAATCAGGTATACGTCTGGGACTGGAATTAGAAAGGAACATCCCAGGCAGATCAAACAGTAGTGGGGAAGACCCTGCACCCACCTGAGTAGGGAATCTTCCATCTGAAAAGAACATCAATATAACACACATACGCACATGTGTGTATGTATACATACACCAGACCACGAAAACAAAAAGGGCTGGGCCTTGAAGTTGACTAGAATGGGGCAGAAGAGAACATTTAGGGTGATAGAAATATTGTCCCCAGTTTATCTAAACAAATAAACGTGTCAAACTTCATGAAATATACATTTTTAAATATTTTTATTTTATATTCATTATACCTCAATAAAATTGATTTTAAAAAATAAAACTGGAATGTAGCACTGGAACAGATGAGAGTGCCAAAGGCCATTGGGAACCTTTAGACCACATTAAGAATTTTTGTATTTTCCTTTAAGCAAGAAGATGTGAGAGAATATTGAGTGAAAGAGAAGTAGGATTATGTTTGGGTTTTGAATATTTATTGATGTGACAATAAGAAGAGGGGCTTGGAAAAAGAGATGATAAGAAGTGGAGTTTGGAGTGGCGGGCCAAGATGGCGGACTAGAGGGCGGCTGCATTTCACGCTGCTCCAGGACGCAAGATTCAAAAGAGGAGATAGTGAGAGACTTGGGACCAACTCAAAGCTGCTGGGTGAGTCTCTCCTGTTGGGGAGGCGTCCCGGATGGGGCGGTAGCCCCGGAACGCAGGGAATTTGTGAAGTGGAGTTGCTCGGCGAGACGCCCCTCCCCCCACTGGAGCGGTAAACACGGACAACTGGGATCATCGTAGAGGAGGCGGCTCAGCATAGCGCTTGGACTCGAGCAGCCGCTGGGGCTCCGGGCGGCTGCCTGGGGAGGAGCTGCGTGGTGAGCTGTTTGGACCCAGAGTGACCACTTCCGAACACCGGGGGGTTGCCCGGAGGAGGAGGAGAGGCCCGGCGGGTCGCGTGGGTCTAGGAGTGACTGCATCAGAGCCACGGGCGGTTGCCAGAGGAGGAGCTGCGTGGTGAGCTGTTTGAACTCAGAGTGGGCGCTCCTGAGCGCCGGGGGACTGCCCGGAGGAAGAGGAGGAGCACGGCGGGACGCTTGGTCTGGGAATGACTGCATCAGAACCACAGGCGGTTGCCAGAGGAGGAGGTGTGTGGTGAACTGTTTGAACTCAGAGCTAGCGCTCCTGAGTGCCGGGAGGTTGCCCAGAGGAGGAGGAGGAGCGTGGCTTGTTGTTTGACCTGGGAGTGACTGCATCAGAGCTGCGGGCGGTTGCCGAAGGAGGAGCTGCATGACGAGCTGTTTGAACTCGGAGCAGCTGCTCCAGAACACTGGTGGCCTGCCTGGAGGAGGAGAGCGGTGGGACGCTTAGTCTGTGAGTGACTGCATCAGAACCACAGGCGGTTGCCAGAGGAGGAGGCGAGTGGTGAGTTGATTGGACTAAAAGCAACCGCTCCGGAACACCGGTGGCCTGCCTGGAGAAGGAGCGTGGTGAGTCACCTGGTCTCGGAGCCACCGCTCCTGAACACCTGGGGGGCTACCCCAAGGAGGAGGAGGAGGAACAGGGCGGGTCACTTGGACTTGGAGTGACTGCCTAGGGCTACGGGTGGTTGGTGGGAGGAGGAGATCCAAAGTGAGTTGTTTGGATTCCTAGTGACTGCGTCGGAAACCGGGCGGCTGTCCGGAGGAGGAGGTGTGTGGCGGGTCTCTGTGTCTCGGAGCTATTGTACGGGGCTCCAGGTGGTGGCTCAGAGGAGGGGCTGCATAGCCAGGCGATTGGTGCAGAGCAGGGTCCCAGGAGCTAGGTGGCTTCTTGCTGGAAGAGCCGCACAGAGACACGCCTAGGGGCGAAGTGAAGTTTCCAGGGCGGCGGGCAGACTCTCTGGGAGAGGCAGCCTAAGGAGACTCGCCTGCGAAGGGTGAGGCTCCCAGGCCCAGGACGTAGGTCCGGGCCCCTGGGATCGTTGCAGAAGAAGACAGCCCAGCCCAGGGGGTAGTTGTAGATTGAGGGGAACCTCTAGGAGGGCAACTGACTAGCGAGACGTCCCCACCGAGTGACTCTTCCCGGCCAGGGGAGGTTTTCCCACAGGGACAGTGAAGTCAGAGACATAGGCACAAACAGGCCTTGCCTCAGCGCGCAGCCTACTTCCCCGTTGGATGACCATTGGTCAACAAGTGGAGGCACCTCTGCCCACTAGCAGGGAATATACGCCACCCTAGAGAGGCAGCTTCTTCGTGGAGCTCTGCATTATCAACCTCCTCCAAGACTTCAGGCTACTGAAGGATAAGAGGGGATATACTAACAATCTTCAGGGACATTATAAGTTGATAGAGGAAATCTGCAATATCTTAATGACCCACTGATCCCTGAACAATATGAGAAAACAAGGGAAGAAAATGCCCCAAACAAATCTAGATGTTACATCAATAAAATCCAACGACAGCATGGCAGAAGAAATGACAGAAAGGGAGTTCAGAATGTACATAATTAAAATGATTAGGGAAGCAAACGATGAGATGAAAGAGCAAATGCAGGCATTGAACGATCGCACCAATCGACAGTTAACAGAGCAAATTCAGGAAGCAAAAGATCATTTCAATAAAGAGTTAGAGATATTGAAAAAAAACCAAACAGAAATCCTTGAAATGAAGGAAACAATAAACCAAATTAAGAACTCCATAGAAAGCACAACCAATAGGATAGAACAGCTGGAAGACAGAACTTCAGATATTGAAGACAAAATATTTAACCTCGAAAACAAAGTTGAACAAACAGAGAAGATGGTGAGAAATCATGAACAGAATCTCCAAGAACTATGGGATATCATGAAAAGGCCAAATTTGAGAATTATTGGGATTGAGGAAGGCTTAGAGAAACAAACCAAAGGAATGAACAATCTATTTGAAGAAATAATATCAGAAAATTTCCCAAATCTGAAGAATGAAATGGAAAATCAAGTCAAAGAGGCTTATAGGACTCCAAATACACAAAATTACAACAGACCCACACCAAGGCACATTATAATGAAAATACCTAACATACAAAATAAAGACAGAATTTTAAAGGCTGTGAGAGAAAAGAACCAAATTACATTCAGGGGGAAGCCAATACGGATATCAGCAGATTTTTCAATCCAGACCCTAAAAGCTAGAAGGGCCTGGAACAACATTTTTCAACCACTGAAAGAAAATGGATGCCAACCAAGAATCTTATACCCAGCAAAACTTACCTTCAAATTTGACGATGAAATAAGATCATTCCATGATAAACAAAAGCTAAAAGAATTTACAAAAAGAAAGCCAGCATTACAGAACATTCTCAGCAAAATATTCCATGAGGAAGAGATAAAAAACAAAGAAGCAAATCAGCAAAGGGAGGAATTATCCTAAAGGAACTGTCAAATAAAGGAGGAACCAAGATGTGTCAAAAATTTTAAATATGAACCAAATGACTGGGAATACAAATCATATCTCAATAATAACCCTGAATGTTAATGGCCTGAATTCATCAATCAAAAGACATAG